>NC_088654.1:6264313-6311842 GCF_964019385.1 Sycon ciliatum | reverse complement strand
AAAGCCAACAAAAACCCATTTTAGCTAAATATCACCTATTAAAGGGGAAGTTAAGGCAAAAATTAAAATTTCACCAGTTGTAGTCTTCGGGGTGCTGAGTCGAATGGTCTTGGTCCGAGAAAGCTGAGACGCTCCCTTCCTACTTGAATCCCAATCGAACTCGCGCACTTCCACCGAAACTGGGTGACTGCGCCCTACGAGATGGGGATTTTTATGCAAAATGTCACTAAAAGCGCCATTTCGTTCTTATAAAAGCACGGATGACCGCGATTGGCCCGTATGTTGTAGTCTTTTGGACGCTGAGTCGACTGGTTTTGGTCCGAAAAGGCTGCGATGCAGCGTTCCTCCTTTATTCCCAATCGAACATGGTTGAAGAAGCGGTCACGTGCTCCTGGGTGCCCAAATCACCTGGTCACCACGCCAGCAGGTGACAACTTTCACACCAAGGTTCAACTCGAGTTCAACTCGAGTGACAGGACTGCACCCAAAAAAGGTCAAACAGGCTAGTAAGTTGTACCCTGCAGGCACGGTGACCAGCTGACTGGTGTACGCAGGAGCACGTGACCGCTTCTTCAACCATGTTCGATTGGGAATAAAGGAGGAACGCCGCATCGCAGCCTTTTCGGACCAAAACCAGTCGACTCAGCGTCCAAAAGACTACAACATACGGGCCAATCGCGGTCATCCGTGCTTTTATAAGAACGAAATGGCGCTTTTAGTGACATTTTGCATACAAATCCCCATCTAGTAGGGCGCAGTCACCCAGTTTCGGTGGAAGTGCGCGAGTTCGATTGGGATTCAAGTAGGAAGGGAGCGTCTCAGCTTCCTCGGACCACGACCATTCGACTCAGCACCCCGAAGACTACAACTGGTGAAATTTTAATTTTTGCCTTAACTTCCCCTTTAAAGGCCATGGTAAACGAGAGAGCTTGGAAGCTCAGGGCCCTGCGCTATGCTTTGTTGCCTAGCTCATCGTGCATGTTGTTAGAACTGATGGAAATGCTTTTTCCTTTGATTAGCTAAATCATTGTTTTGCAAAAACGTTTCAATGAGATACTGAAGTACAAGTAACGTCTTCTGCATAGCTATGGGACCGGCGCTGACTCTGCCGATGACGGGCGTTCTGGAGTCGACGGGATGTCTGTCCTGACGTTTCCTGGGACCGGCGCTGACTCTGCCGATCACGGGCGTTCTTCTTCTTCTTCTTCTTATTATTATTATTATTATTATTATACTGACGGCAACTAACATCCATTCTGATTGCATTTACTCGTCTCCCTACTTCGTATTTCTTTCCAGAAAATCTCCCCATACAGCAGGGAGTCGTTTACATAATATGACTCCCTGCTATACATCTACATGACTGTATATACGTTATAATTATTATGCTATCGGCCTACATGCGATTTCCGGGCTGGTCGACAGGCGGCCCAGCCAGCCTGCTAGTGGGATCTCGGCCTCGCACACAAATCCACACAAAATTTAAAGTTACTGCACTGAATGCATTCCCCCCATACACTTCGCATACTCATTCTCTTGATGGTACCGTACTCTTGATGATACGGGACAGGTACGGGATAGCGCCAGGCATGTCGATGGCACAAACAAACAAAAATATTGTGGCCAGCTGTCTTTGCTGGTACGGTACAGTACGGGATAGATACAAAATAGCGCCAGGCGTGACACAAACAAACAAACACACAAACAAACACCAAATTAAAGCTGTGTGGACCCTGGCTAGCGCCAGACGTTACTGAAGTAACGTCTTCTGCATAGCTACGGGAAAAATAAAGTTGATTCTCAAGTCATGAGCCTGTGAAAATCGGTGCGAGTGAGCGTTTTTTATTTTATTTCTCAATTTTTTTCCAAAGATAGGGTCACACATACAAATGTATGTACATGGTCACATGTTCATAATATATTCAGGCCAGGGAGTAGAAAAATACCGGTATTTTACTACTCCCTGATTCATGCCTTTCGCCGGCCAATGCGCGCATATGCATGCATAGAAATAAAATAAATCGTCAGTGCGCCGCCTAAAATCGGTGCGCGCGTACTTGAGAATCAAAGATAATTTTTACCATGGCCTAACCCTGGTTCAGATACGAATTTGGCAGTCAGACTGGGCACGGAAACATCAAGCTCTTTCTCCACTAACATTGGTACCCCGCAAGGCGACTCCTTGTCGCCAATTCTATTCGTGATCTACCTGGAAGCTGCCCTGCAGGATGTGCGACAGCGAATGGCTGCACCTGTGGCCCGGCATCTTCCGTACGATGTGGAATACGCCGATGATGTGGACTTCATCAGTATCTCTAGTGATTGGCTTCGGATGTTAGAGCCACAAGTTGCCACCATCTTGGGTACATGGTCCCTTACCGTCAACCAGACCAAGACAGAATTCACAGCCATCCAGCGAGAGGCCGATCGTGCTGATGAGCCATGGCGTATGGTCAAGAAACTCGGCTCTCTCCTTGGTGATGCAGAGGATGTCACCCGCAGAAAGCAGCTTGCGGCGATAGCGTTTAAGTCCCTCTGCCAGTTATGGAAGAGAAGAGACCAAGTGAGTCTGGGGGTGCGCGTCCGGCTGTATAACTGCTTCGTGTTACCTGTCTTGCTTTACAACTGCTCCACATGGGGCATCACTCGACAGACAATTGAAGCGCTGGAATCGTATCATCGGCGGCAACTTCGGCATATCTTGGGTATCAGGTGGCCCAACCGACTGTCGAACGATTTGGTTTACGAGCGCTGCAGTGCTGCTCCACTTGGCAACATTCTGGTGAATGCAAGATGGCGGTTGTTTGGCCACATCCTGCGATCAGATGAGCACACACCGGCTAGGGAGGCCATGAGTGGATTCTTTGGCTGCTCCGTGCCGGGATACCGTGGGCGGCCGCGGATCACGCTACCAGTCCTGCTGAATCAAGACGCGGAGCGAGTCGGCTGCCGTCTGAGGACTCCAAGGGACTTGCAGCTGATGGCTCAGCGAGCACTGGATCGCCGTGAATGGACATATCTGTGCAACGCAGTTACAGATGCGTACAAGGCAGAGTACTGGTGAAGGAAGTTGGCACTGCAATGGTTTGAGCTACATTCTTTGTTGTTGGTACTCTGATTATCCGTATTATCCGTATTCACATGGCCTTTGCCATTCATTCAGTATATTAATGTCATCAATAATGATATTCTTGTTTGTATTACTTCGAAGTAGTTTATGTGACACCATTTTCTATTTTTCTTTGCCTGCCTGCCTGCTGGTGGCCTTTTTTCGCATGGTTCGGTGCAAGCGAATTTGGGCGAGCCCATTGACGCGGGAGCACAAATAATAATAATAATAATAATAACCCTGGTTTTTGCTGCCCATGCCTCGTACTTTAAAAAAAAGAAAAAAGAAAGGACCCAAAGAAGAAAAGGAAAAATTAAATGAAGACAATTTCATGGAGTCAGAAATAGATAGTAAAACAATGCCAACAGTGCCCAGAATGCAGGATTTTGCACCCTAATTTCAAAAAGATCCAGGCGACCATAAGGGTACCTTGCCAGAGTGCTCAACCTGGCAAGTCAGTGAGCTCTGCATAACGCAAACAGCAAAGGCACTGCCCCACATGAGGAGCAACAGTACATAACCAATAGTGTGCAGCTCAAGGATTCCCCAGCCGATGGCGGAATTTTTTTATGACATCAGTCTTTGGCGGCTGTTTGGCTCACTGATGCCATCATGCGTAGCCAGAGATCAAATTACAAAGAATTTGTACATCACAGCTATGGCATTCGAAGCAGAACAACGGACAATAGATCGATGTGTCCTGGACCTGATCAACTCTCACCGTATCTATGAAACAAGCGTGGGAAAGCGTACACACTTGATCACACTTCTGCCAAACAATGACACAATAATTCCACCGTGGGTGCACCCATCACAGCTCGAGATGTGAGTAGCACATTGTTCTGTTGGTTTTGTACTCTTGCTTGGAGTACATACACCCATCACAGCTCGAGATATGAGTAGCACATTGTTCTGTTGGTTTTGTACTCTTGCTAGGAGTACATACACCCATCACAGCTCGAGATATGAGTAGCACATTGTTCTGTTGGTTTTGTACTCTTGCTAGGAGTACATAACGAGGCAGGCATAGTGGGATGGTCTAAGACCATGATTGAGAAACAGAGGGTACCAGGTTCAAGTCCTGCTTGGAAGCGGACGGATTTTTTCCAGCCGTGCTGCGAACCACAGTTAATTGGGAACTCGTGGCCTGGCACGAGGGAAACATGGATGCAGTGAATGGGATTTCGGTCTTTGACTACTTTGTGGTGGGTCTGATCTACTCACCTCCCACCGCTTAGGAGCTGCATCTGCGCCTTGATCCAAGAGGGTGGTGGCGTTCCTGCGGATGCGGAAAACTGGGCCTTTGGCCGAGTCTCACGCGAACCGTGAATTTTTTTTAGGTGTACATACACCCATCACAGCTCGAGATATGAGTACCACATTGTTCTGTTGGTTTTGTACTCTTGCTAGGAGTAAATACACCCATCACAGCTCGAGATATGAGTAGCACATTGTTCTGTTGGTTTTGTACTCTTGGTTGGAGTACATACACCCATCACAGCTCGAGATATGAGTTGCACATTGTTCTGTTGGTTTTGTACTCTTGCTAGGAGTACATACACCCATCACAGCTCGAGATATGAGTAGCACATTGTTCTGTTGGTTTTGTACTCTTGCTTGGAGTACATACACCCATCACAGCTCGAGATATGAGTAGCACATTGTTCTGTTGGTTTTGTACTCTTGCTTGGAGTACATACACCCATCACAGCTCGAGATATGAGTAGCACATTGTTCTGTTGGTTTTGTACTCTTGCTTTGAGTACATACACCCATCACAGCTCGAGATATGAGTAGCACATTGTTCTGTTGATTTTGTACTCTTGCTTGGAGTACATACACCCATCACAGCTCGAGATATGAGTAGCACATTGTTCTGTTGGTTTTGTACTCTTGCTTGGAGTACATACACCCATCACAGCTCGAGATATGAGTAGCACACTGTTCTGTTGGTTTTGTACTCTTGCTTTGAGTACATACACCCATCACAGCTCGAGATATGAGTAGCACATTGTTCTGTTGGTTTTGTACTCTTGCTTGGAGTGCATACTGTAAGACCAGTAATGTTAACAAACATTTAATTCTAACGAGTTAACGAATTTGAAAGAATCGTTTACATTTGAAGTCGTTATGTGCAAAACGATATGTACATGTACAGTCATTTGCCGGTTTTGAGACAGAATTCGTTAGAATTTCACCTCGCTAACCCACACAATCAGGAGATTGTTAACTTTAATTGACGTTAAAATATCTCAGGGTGTTCCAGATTGTTCAACTACATGTACATAAAAAGACGACTTGATTTCGGAGTCACGTCATTTTCACAATGCAGTCGACTCTTGATAAAACGAACACCATTGTGCAGAAGAATTAGTTCTTTATCACAGAAAAGGCACTTCCACCGTACACGCAACACGCGTTGATTGGCGTGCACCCATGACTGTGTGAGTGCACTTGGTGTACGAACAGCACTTCTTACTAGTGCAAGATAATTATGGTCTGTTATAGGAAGACGGTGGTGCTAGTCAGAATGCCAGCCCTGAATCTCAACTATGTGTTTTTGTGTGCATTTCTGCGTGTGTATTCGTGTGCGTGTCTGTATGTGTGTGCGTGCGCGCTCACGTGTGCATGTTCTATGCTGGATAGATTTCCATGGCATCGACGTGTTTCAATTGTCCAAATCTGCCACGCAACACGTCCAAATCGAAGCTCCATGACAAAGTGCTCATCGCAGCCAGGCACGGCAGCCAGGGCTTCTCTTTTGCGTGAACACCTCTCTCTCTCTCTCTCTCTCTCTCTCTCTCTCTCTCTCTCTCTCTCTCTCTCTCTCTCTCTCTCTCTCTCTCTCTCTCACACACACACACACACACACACACACACACACACACACACACACACACACACACACACACACACACACACACACACACACACACACATACAGACGGCTCGTCACCATACAAACTTCATCCTGTTGTAGTAATTTTCACCTACCACCCGGTAGTGCTGTGCTGTGATTGATCTTGACGAGTTCTTTTTAAAGCGATAATTCTAGTATTGTATCTTCTCTTTACCGGAGGATACACCTAGTGTGCTGACAGTGCTCAACACCATGGCGGAGGCAGAGCGTGATACACAGAACAACAAGGACAATCAAGGCTTGTTAGTCGCGACTCAGAGTTTCATGCTCTCGCAATCATCAGGCCACAGTGTGGCCTGATGATTGCGAGAGCATGAAACTTGAAGTAGCAGCAAACAAGCCTTGATTGTCCTCGTTGTTCTGGATCTCCTCGTTTACGTAATCAATTCGCGTGCATGTAGCATGCTCCACTGTCCAAAGAGTGTTCAATACCCGTATATCTCCTCTTTTATTCATTTGTTTTTCATCCAATCTTGTTTTGAAAATTTTGCTTTGAACGTGTTATCTTGATGCGATATTTTAGCGTACACTGTTAAAAGTCTTTGTATGTTCTATTTTTTTCGTCTGCATCATGCTTCTCACTACGGGTGTACTGTAGTAGTTGTTTTGATACTCCCCAATATAACATGCTGCATTGTATCCGTGTGCAGACCCTGTGTTCGTTTGTGTACGTGTGTGATTGAGAGTGAGAGGGGCAGGGAGAGAAAGAGAAAGAGATGGAGAGAAAGAGAAAGAGAAAGAGAAAGAGAAATAGAAAGAGAAAGAGAGAGAGAGAGAGAGAGAGAGAGAGAGAGAGAGAGAGAGAGAGAGAGAGAGAGAGAGAGAGAGAGAGAGAGAGAGAGAGAGAGAGAGAGAGAGAGAGAGAGAGAGAGAGAGAGAGAGAGAGAGAGAAAGTTACATTTATAAAGACAGGTAAGTCTAACAAATGAGGACTGAGACCTCTACAACAGGTTTTTTACGCCTGGAAGCAGGTGCATGATTTAAGAGGGAGGGAGGGAGGGTGGGAAGGAGGGAGGGAGGGAGGGGGGGGGGGGAGGGAGGGAGGGAGGGAGAGAGAGGGAGAGGGCAGCTTATCAACAATGTAGAAAAAAGGAGACAGTATCCTCCCCGCACGAAATCCTTTTCCAGGCTGCGCTACCCTCTAGCTGCGACCTGGACAATTGGTGGCAAACGGATAACAGTCATGAAAACGATAGACATCTCTTTCTCTCTCTCAAAAATAAATGATTGCACAACCGTTGCACCATCACCTACTCATGCAGTGACCATGCTGCACTAGGCACCGTTCAACTGCGCAACCAATAAGCAGTCGATATAGCGCTAAGGAGTGAAATATGCAGGAATATTTGATTGCTTAGGTATAGCGAAAATCAATGGGAGTCAATACTAAGAGAGTGATAAGCAAAATTAGCGCGGCGGAAATGTTGGCATTTCTGTCTATTGTAGTATACGTCGGCTGTTGTACAACTTCTCTCAATACTAGTCTACAATGTTTCAATCTATACCGGTATCTACAGCTATCACCATGTCAGAAAAACTAGAACTCGGATGATGAGCCAGTTTAATTATGGTTAAAAAAAGGAGAAGGACAATATGTTTCGCGAGTTATGACTAAGGGCGCGTTTGGTTGGTACGAACTAGAACAGGATTCACCAGAACAGCGCGTTTGGTTGGGACTGCACCTGTTCTGGGTCGGCCAGAACATGTTCTGCTTGCTCCTGCCTCGAGGGCGGAGCAGACGGAGCAGTTTCACTTTTGCACAGTGAAACATGGCGGGAACATCGATTTTGGTCATTTGGTCCCAAATGATCACGTGCATACGCTTTTGGGTTGGACTCGTCGTCCCGTACACAGTGACCATGGTGACCCATACACATTTTGAAGAATGCACCAAGTTTGGCATATTTTTCACAAAAATATGCTCTGTTTCTGGAGTACCATTATGGTTGGCATGAGGCTGCTCCGTGTGCACCAGCTGTTCGATCTTGTTCTAGATCGTACCAACCAAACGCACCCTAACTGTCCACTAATTTAACCAGATCATAATAATACAGTCTGTGAGTACGCAGAAAAAGTAGAGTGAAATAAATAATAGAAGAGACCCATGCCTAGTGTACAAGACTGTGAGTTTGGTAGCAGCGCAATATGATGTGTAATCCGCATGCGCCTATAGCATGATGTGTAATCCGCATGCGCCTAGGCTATAGTAGTCATGTGCACGGGTCGGCGGGTACCCGTGCTACTCGTGAGCACCTAGGGTATCACGGGTAGTACAGAATAGTACCCGCTCGTCTCTATGTCGACGGAGAAAGTATTCTATGGTGTGAAGGCACCGCCCAGGGTGACCCCATTGCCATGCCCATGTATGCCTTGGGTGTCACCCCGCTTAGGCCTCAGTCACACTGCGGCAAAAATGCTGCGTCAGCGTCAGAATCATGAGCTTTTCCATGGCAACTGACGCAACGCGGGAAGTTTGAGCGTCAGACGCTGCTGCGTCTGACGTGGGGAAATCGGCTGCGTTGCCGCTGATGGGAGTGACGCTTGGCGGAAAAACAGTGTCTTTCAAGTAAAATTAGTTTCAAGACACTTTGCTTGAGTTGAGCAGTTATTCGACATTCGTCTGTTCAAGGTTTGTTTTGTTCCCTCTTTTTGTTCGAGATGAGTCCGTGGACCTACGAGGCCGAGGCTGCTCTGCTCCGAACCTGGCGGAAGAGTGAGGCGTTTTCTGAGAAGAAAATGATGTCGAGAAAGGACCAGTTGTTTGAGTGGGTCATCGGCCAACTGGAGCCTGTTGAGTTGTGAGTGTTGTGTTGTCGTCAAGAGCCCCAAAAAGGACAACCAGTATGACGAAGTCAGGAGAAACACAGCTGCGATGCGGACTTTTCTTGCCTGATCAATGACACTACAACTGAAAATGGCTTCAAATTCGGAAAGAAACAACAACGATCGTGCACGCGTGGACCTAGTACCTTTCGTCTTCTTGTAATCAAAAATCAATGAAATATTCGAAAACTTTGTCCGACAATTTTTTGTATAATAAGCAAAAGGCCGGTTTCCGTAGGAATTTGTGTCGTCATTGAGTTTTCCTGGTGGTTTTGTGACGTAGACAAATGCGTCAAGCCGCGGCAGTCATGAGCTGCAAAAAAACAAAACACTGTGTGACCCCACGTCTCCGTCAAGTGCTGCGGCTTGACGCTGCGTCCAGCTTCAAACTGCCGTAGTGTGACCGAGGCCTTATGGCTGATGTTGCTTCTGCCGACGTGGTACAGGAATGGTACGTACGCGGATGATTCTTCAGCTGGCGGCCGCCTACGCCCGCTACGGCGATGGTGGGATGACCTGAATGCAAAAGGGTCGGATTATTATATGGGTACTTCCTGAATGCAACAAAGTCGATCCTGCTCGTGAAACCCGAGGCGTACGAGGAAGCCACTGTGATTTTTGCTGGTACTGGTGTGCGTATTGAGAAGGATGGTTGTCGTCATCTAGGAGCAGCCCTTGGCACGCCGTCCTTTGTGGAAGAGTACGTTGCTAATAAGGTCACCGACTGGGTCCAGCAGATTCGTCGCCTGGCTGAATTTGCATCGACTCAACATCAGGCAGCCTACAGTGCCTTCATTCAGGGACTACAGCCGCGGTGGTCCTTTCTCTCAAGAACCCTTGAGGATGCCCCTGCACTGTTTGGTCGTCTTGAAGACGTGATTCGGGACATCCTGATCCCAGCTCTGACAGGCCACGCGCCACCGTCTTCTCAGGAGCGTGCACTGCTGGCCTTCCCATGTCGCCATGGTGGTCTCGGCATTAGTCATGGCCCAAATTTGCTCTGCCCACATCGATATTTTGCCGCACAATTTTGCTGCAAGATTTTCGATATTCTGCTCGGCATTTCCTTTCTCTGTCGATATTTTGCTTTCATTTTGCTCGAGCTAAAATGAGTTTCAAGGAAAAATCTACAATCACTGTCGCTGATGACTACGGAATTTTTGATTGGGCTCCTGCTGCTGCTCAACTTTCTACAAAAATGTAGCCACGAGTCTGTTTTGTCCTACTTTTATGCTCGTTTTCAACCTTGGTGACTGATTGTGTTGGGAAACTCCCTAAGAAGCCTTGGATTTTCCGAAAAGCCCATCAAAACTCGATATTTTGCTCGAAACTTGCCGGCAACTTGCGCATCCGATATTTTGCTCAAAGAATTGCTAGCAAATTCGGGCTATGACTACTCGGCATCACCGACCCGACATCTATGGGCGGCAACTACCGCAATTCACGCAAGATCACGACATCCCTGTGGGAGAAACTAATCGCCCAAGATTCCTCCCTAGATGGCACCGCGGCGCAAGTTCTCCGCATGAAGGCAGAGGTACGTACGACTTTGCGAACCAACCTCCTGGCAGCCGTGAAGTCTTTCAAGGATGGTGCTGGAGCAGAGCTTGAGCTGCAATTGACCCTAGCTTCGGAGAAGGGGGCCTCTAGCTGGCTGACTTGCCGCCCTCTAGCCATCCATGGATTTCGTTTGTCCAAGGCGGAGTTTCGCGATGCCCTCTGCCTCCGGTACGGGTGGACACCAGCAGGCTTGCCATCAGGATGCGTATGTGGCCATGGTAACTTTGACGTCACCCATGCCTTGTCCTGCAGTACTGGGGGATTCCCCAGTATTCGACACAATGAAATTCGAGACCTCACGGCTGATGTTCTGCGTCAGGTAACGCATGGTGTGTGCACAGAACCGATGCTGCAGCCAGTCACCGGAGAGAAATTCCGGCTTCTGTCCACAACGACCGCTGATCAGGCTCGTCTTGATGTTGCCGCCAACGGAATCTGGGGTGGCCGATTTGAGCGCACCTTTCTTGATAAAAGGGTTTTCAACCCCTACGCTGCCTCAAATCGCGCTGCCTCAGTTTCCTCCGTGTATGCACGCCATGAAAAGGAGAAACGCCGGAGATATGAGCAGCGTCTGCTTGAGGTTGACCGCGCCACGTTCGTGCCAGTAGTGCTGTCAGCCACTGGTGGCACTAGCAAGTGTGCATCGGCCCTGTTCAAGCGTCTTGCCAGCATGCTATCTGACAAGCTGAAGGAGCCGTACTCCGTGACGATGGCATGGCTTCGCTGCAAGCTAAGCTTTGCATTAGTCCGAGCTAGCGTGATGTGCCTTCGTGGGGCAAGATCCTCATCCGCACACCGTGTCACCAGGGACCCCGCGTCTGTAGTAGTAGCCGAGGCACGTGTTTCCTTGCAGGACTGTTGAACTAAAGTCAGACATGTAATGTACATTTTTGTCTAGAGGTCTAGTCATGTACTTGTCATGATTCTTTTCTATTTTTATTCTTTTTACCAGGCGTGGGCCATCCCCTGGATTATCAAAATGGGTGCCTTATTATTTTTATTTTTTTTATTTTTCTGTTTTATTCTTTTTACCAGGCGTGGGCCATCCCCTGGATCAAAATGGGTGCCTTATTATTTTTCTGAATAGTACGAGGTGATTCGTCATTATTTAAAGGGAAACTGAACGCCAAAAATAAGTATGGCTTATCCGAAGGGGAATTGGGCACTGATTCCGATGAGCTATGTCTCGAGCCGATCAGAGAAGAGGAACCGTGTCAAATTTCATAAATAACACCTTCCATATTTGGAAATTGGGCTTGATGACGTGCGTACTGCTTAGCTGTCACCATGCTGTGCATGCTCAGCAGTGTAATTGAATGGAAGAAAACAATAATTAATTATTACTTTGGTGTTTTGCAGCTCTATTTCGTTCCCTGACGGTAACCAAATCTAGATGTAGGAATCTGTTGAGCAGGAGAGTGACACATGTCTTCCCGAAGGCTGTCCAGGCTGCAGTGGTGATGAAGAAGAAACGATCATCACCCCGAGATCGATTGTAGCGAATTGGAAAACTCATGGTGAATTTGATTCCACTCCAAGGCAATGTCGAGGTATGAAGGGTGCTTGTACTGCCTTCCAAAGTGAAGAGGAGATGAACATGGCTGTGCATAGCTGTTGTTCTATGCCAACTTACCTACTCTTGCTGGTACCGTAGTGCTATATTGCGAATTTCGTGGACGAACAACTCTAGTCACTAGTGGCTAGTGAGCAACATTAACAGGTGAGATTTTTCAATTTGACAAAAAATGTTTTTGTTTGAGAACTGACAGTGGTAGTCATTAGACTCAGTAGGTGTCTCTCTGCTGCTTCTTTCCCTTCATCGGTAGGGTTGTGCTTGAAGTAAAAATAGATAGAAAATGTGGAACAAAAATCTGGTCATGTAGTTCGAATTTCAACTTCAAAGTATGTGTACATCAAATCACAAAATTTTCAAGGTGGTGCTGTGCATTGAAAAAGACTGGGAGCTGGCAGCAATGGAAAGGGTAGAAACGAAACCAGTAATGTAGAGTATTCATAAGGTAGAGGGAGCTGAAAACGGGAGAAGAGTAGTGAGCATTTCAGTTCGAAGTAGTGTCAATAGACTGCATTGTGTTGCATACGTTGTGAATATTGTGTGAATCTAATAATCGGCGGAGGGTAGTGATTAAGTAGAGCATTGTTACAATACAAGGTACTTTGTGAGCAGATAGAAATCAATATCACGGCATGGTTTAGACAGAAACCCATAAATGTCACGAAATTGCTAATCCAAAATTATTATTATCCCCTGAGTAGTATTTTTTATTATGGTGTTCTCCTGTGTTTACATGCAGAGCCTTGACGTTGCTGAACGAGCGACAATATAAATTACATAAACATGTAGCTCATGATGTGGAATGACTGCCGTATCGCATTGCCAACGCAAACCCATCCTGTGTCAGTGCAGCCATCCAGCAACTTCAACTCCCCGGACCAGATGCCGCTGCAGCTGAACACCATGCCGATGGAAAGCCAGGAGTTGATAGCGAAGCATTCTGGTCTGCACAGTACAAGGCAAAGAACAATTATGAATTATAACGCATTGTAATCCTTCCCACACTTCTTTGTAATAACAAACAAACAGTGCCATTATCACAACACTTGATCAAGCATCTTGATGGAGGTATTTTCCATTGTGCTGGCCCCGCATCTGCACCAGGAAGACCATGTACACTTACACGTATCTTGTGTGTGTTCGGGCGTGTGTGTTTGTGTATTCGTCTGTGCACACGTGTGTGTGTGTGGGTGTGGGTCCTACGCACATGTGTATGGGTAGGAGTGTGTGTGTGTGTGTTTGGGGGGGTACATGCACATGTGTATGGATGTGCGCGCTGCACGCACGTGTCTGTGGGATGGGGTGGGGGTGCACGCACATGTGTACATGTGTGTGCGCAATACAGCATGTGTGTATGTGTTCGTTGAACACATGGTGTCCTCCTGATTCCATAAACTTTGTGATCATTGTGATTTCATGTGCTTTGAAGTTGAAATTCGCAATACATGTACTGATGCTTGATTAGATTTATGTTCCACATAGACAGGTTGCCAAAGTCGCCTCCGGAGATCCGTACCCGAGATGGCCCTGGAGACCGCGGAGCTCGGAATCGATTTGTCGGGGCAAAGAGACACATGGATTGATGTGTTTGTGTGTTTTGTTTTGCTTGTGACATGACTTGCGTTTCCTTCATTTTAGTGTATTGGTAGTTGTTTGTTGCTGCCGACTTCTAGTAGTAGTGTAGGAATAGAGTAGGACTTGTAGTAGTAGCAACGATAGTGTGGATAGTCGCATGGATCTGCCGTTTGACTCTCTGAAACCTTTCAAAGGTTTGACGATTGGAACTATAAAGAGAATATTTGGTAGTGGTAGAACGTTCCAGAGAGGGCCGAAGTTTCCAAAGGAGGGTTTTGTTCATGCTGTGACAATATCATTGTCTGAAGCGGATGATGATGCTGTAGTCAGTGCATTTTGTTGGGCAAGCCAGACGAAGGATAAAAAACACAAGGTGTTCCTGGCCATCAACTGCACTAACTTCGACCTGCTGCATGGTTTCGTGGCATTGGCATTGGCTTTTTTGGGCTTAGACTTCGGACATTTTCTCAACGGTCTCTTTTCTGGAGCTTTCCTACACAAAGGATACGACTTGTGAGAGAAATATACCGGATATGGTTGGTCCTTGGATTTCTCCCCGTTGTGGAAATGCTTGTAGCACATGCAAGTGTCCTTGGATGGCACCAGATCCTTTATATTGATTCTTGTGAGCCAAATGGCTCGCACTGTCGGCTTACGAGGGAAAAAATGAAATTTGATCTTCTTTCCTTTCACTCTCCTTGTCGAGCAACCCACAGCACAACAGTGATCATTCTGACCCATCCCAGGTTGCTACAAATAACTGTACCAAAGGGAAGGAGACACACGTCTAAAGGTAAAATTCAAAGGAAAAAAACCTGTCGCTCTGCCCCGAAAAATCGATTCAAACATCCGTGTTCTCCAGAGCCACCTCGGGAACGGATCCCCGGAGGCGACTTTGGCAACCCGTCTATGTTCTATTTATTTTATTTTACTTCAAGCACTTGTACTATTCAAGCACAACCCTACGAATGAAGGGAAAGAAGCAGCAAAGAGACCTACTGAGTCAAATGACTGCCACTGTCAGTTCTCAAACAAAAACAATTTTTGTCAAATTGAAAAATCTCACCTGTTAGTGTTGCTCATTAGCCACTAGTGACTAGAGAGTTGTTCGTCCACGAAATTTGCAATATGCCACTACGGTATCAGCAAGAGTAGGTAAGTTGGCGTAGAACAACAGCTATGCACAGCCATGTTCATCTCCTCTTCACTTTGGAAGGCAGTACAAGCAGGCTTCATACCTCGACATTGCCTTGGAGTGGAAGCAAATTCACCATGAGTTTTCCAATTCGCTACAATCGATCTCGGGGTGATGATCGTGTCCTCTTCATCACCACTGCAGCCTGGACAGCCTTCGGGTAGACATGTGTCACTCTCCTGCTCAACAGATTCCTACATCTAGATTTGGTTACTGTCAGGTAACGAAATAGGGCTGCAAAACACCAAAGTACTTTTCTTCCATTCAATTACACTGCTGAGCATGCACAGCATGGTGACAGCTAAGCAGTACGCACGTCATCAAGCCCAATTTCCAATTATGGAAGGTGTTATTTATGAAATTTGACACGGTTCCTCTTCTCTGATCGGCTCGAGACATAGCTCATCGGAATCAGTGCCCAATTCTCCTTCGGATAAGCTATACTTATTTTTGGCGTTCAGTTTCCCTTTAACACGAAAGTAAAAAAGCCTTCCGTAGGGTTAGAGGTGTGAATCTTTCCATTTCGTCCACTAAAAATGTAATACTGATGTCCTTGGATTGCAATGTTGGGATTCTTATTCACATAATCCTTGGTGTTGGGAAGCAGGTGGCAGTTGAAAAATGGCAATTTTTCCGCATATTATTTGTTGTGGTCATTTCTTAACATCATGGTAAAATAGGCCTTAGCAGCACAATTGCAAGTCAGTTTTCAATAGAAGGAGACCCTACGTCTCCAGGATGGTCCAGCAAGACTGGATCAAGATCAGTTCATCCAAATACAAGCCATTCAAGCTTACATAGCAATAGGTGTATCACCCTGATTTCATGTGTATTTGTGATCAACATCTGTTAGCAAATTCAGTGATTGCCAATGTTTGGCCATTGCTAGGGCCAACACACCGACATTCCTCCTTTCCAGGCGTCGTTTCCAGTATGTAGCTATCATATGCTTCCTATTCAGCTAAATATGTTGTCACTCGAGGTTGAAACCAGCGGCTATGACTCTCTTATACTCTATTTTACCGTAAACATCGCGCACATGCAGACTGAAAGCTCTTGCAATGTCACTTCCTGAAGGAATAACAGTCTCAATTTTGGAGGCGAACTTGACAGAACATTGGCAATGGCAGTGGCAAAAAGAAATTTGACGTGACCTTTTGCAGGTGCTTGCAATGAGATATTTTACCGATTTGTTAAGAAATGACTCAATGTTAAAAAATTACGAATCACCTCGTACCCGAGAACCCGAAGTCGCAGATGACATTAAGTACGCTACAGTGCACGCATACAAAAATACTCTGCAGGGGTCTACGCAGTGGGGCAGTGTCACCTCTGTGTATCCACATCACCAGACGTCCACAGGTGCACGGCAGCGATCAAGTTCAGCTCAGCAATATCATCGGTTGAATGCACGCACGACGTTGAAACAGCTCCGTTACGATAAATTACAGTATCAGGTTCAACGCGAGCATCAGGTTCAACATGAGCATCAGGTTCTTAGAATTGAAACGAAGGACAGACGCGGATTAGTGTTATCAGAATTATTCTACTATCTGTACGCCTTGATTTCAGCCACGTCTATTCCTGCGTTGGGCACCGGAAACCTCAGTTCTGAACAAATCATCCGACAGTGAATGCATGGACTTCGATTACTGCACCAACTCAGTTTCGTCGGTAATTTAAAACTAATTTTATTGATTCAACTGAGCCTTGGAGCGGCTTGAGTTTGTCATACCTTCTAAAACAAGGCATTATGTCGTATACAAAGTGAAATAATATCCAAAGCATAATATGAGGATTTCACGAGCATAATGCGAGAATCCATGAAAGCATAATTCCTTGATTTCGCGAGCATAATCCGCCGGAGCCTGCTATCATGTTTATAGGCTATTTTCTATAATAACTTGTTGTTTCCATTCTCTTCCATGTACATGCAATTGGGCGACACCACCCGTTTGGTTCTGCAAATTCAAATAATAAGGTAACGTACCTGCCTACATTCCCGGAGTTAAAGGGGAAGTTAAGGCAAAAATTAAAATTTAACCATTTGTAGTCTTCGGGGTGCTGAGTCGAATGGTCTTGGTCCGAGAAAGCTGAAACGCTCCCTTCCTACTTGAATCCCAATCGAACTCGCGCACTTCCACCGAAACTGGGTGACTGCGCCCTACTAGATGGGGATTTGTATGCAAAATGTCACTAAAAGCGCCATTTCGTTCTTATAAAAGCACGGATGACCGCCATTGGCCCATATGTTGTAGTCTTTTGGACGCTGAGTCGACTGGTTTTGGTCCGAAAAGGCTGCGATGCAGCGTTCCTCCTTTATTCCCAATCGAACATGGTTGAAGAAGCGGTCACGTGCTCCTGGGTGCTCAAATCACCTGGTCACCACGCCAGCAGGCGACAACTATACTTCAGAATGCTCTGTCTCCATATCAATGTTTGGCCTAGTTTCCTAACTCTTGATACCTTTTTTGCAGTGAAAATTCATGAATTTTGTGATTTTATTTGAATCTTTGATGTTAACGCATGCGTGGAACACCAGGTTTCGTTGATAAAAGCCCTTGTTCCCTCTATGTTCTTCGGCCTTTTTTCTAGCTCGCTCGAAGTAAGTTTCTTGGCAAGCTGTTCGATCTCGTTATCGACTGTTGTCTTGTACAGTACTTCCTCTTGGTTGTATTTCTAACTTGGTGTGTCTCTGTGCTTACTGTAGACCGCCTTTCAATCATCAAACTGTCAAGTCCACTCTCAAGGATGGACTCGTCTGCAAGCTCCTTTACCTCTCCCGATGCTGCTGGTCAGTCATCAAGGATCATGGAGGACATGATGAGCCAGTTCGGAAAGGTCTCGTAGGTGATGGAGCAAATCGGCTCAGACGTTTCAAGTATTGCGGAACGAGTGTCTGCTCTGGAAGCGGCTCAATCCCGCCCTGACCCGGCACGAAGTGCCTCTATTTCGTTTTCCGCTCTGGCGCCAAGAGCTTCTTCAACACCGGGTAAAACCCGTGAGATCCCCAACCCCTCGGACTGTGAGTCAGAGGAGGAAATGGACGAGTCAAGTTTGCTTGACAAATCGTCTCAGGATTTCAAAGTGTCCTCGGATACTTTGGAATTCTTTCGGGAGAAATTTACAACAACTACCTTCTTCTTCTTCTTCTTCTTCTTCTTCTTCTTCTTCTTCTTCTTCTTCTTCTTCTTCTTCTTCTTCTCCAGCAAGGCAGGGCAGGACTCGGCTTTAGGCATGACAAACAAGAGAAAATCAAACCTAGAAAACAAATACTCAATACCATTCATGAAGGTGACTGCCAAGACCAGCTATCCCACCTCAAAAGCCTGCAAATGCAAGGCAGCTGGTTAAAGTGGAGAGACACGATGTTTGAAGACCTCACTTGGAAAAAACTGTTGTACGAAGGCTACGGGAGGACTTTCTCCTTTCAACTAAACTGTGTATTAAACACACTACCAACAGTTGACAATCTGAGGAGGTGGGGTAACTCTGTGGTCGAACAACAATGCCCTCTATGCAACAGGCAAGCTACGCTCCGTCACATATTATCAGCATGTCCAACAGCCCTCCACCAGGGCAGATATACCTGGCGCCACGACAACGTACTGAAATGCATAGTAAAACTAGTAAACGAAACCATCCAAACTTATCAAAAGGCCACGGCATCAGCAGAAACGCAGAGTAAACAGAAGAGAATTGATTACATAACTTTCTGCAAGGCAGGAGAGAATCTCCCCAAACAGCCCCCCTCCCAACGCAAACGGCTAAATGACCAATTCGTAACTAGCTCAGCAGACTGGCAGGTCCTGGTGGACATGAAGGATGAGAAACTTGTTTTCCCCCACTTCATAGCACCTACAACCTGTCGTCCAGACATAGTGCTCTTCTCCAAAGAATTGAGAAGAGTTCTGTGGCTGGAACTCACGGTATGTAGTGAAGATCGCTTTGCACAATCGCGCGAAATCAAAATCGAACGCTATCGTCACCTTCATAGCGCGTGTGTAAGGAATGGCTGGGATACGGAAAGTCACACAGCAGAGGTGGGAGCGAGAGGCGCCATATCCACCAGCTTGGATTCCTTCGCGAGATCCTTGCGCTGCACTAAGGAACAGCGCGGGCTCTTGCGGAGGAATTGTCGCCAAGCAGCGCTGAACTCAAGCTATGTCCTATGGCTAAGGCGAAGGGAGCGAACATGGCGCGACTGGCCGTTGTATTAAAACTGTTTGGTGAACCTGTTGTAGAGCACTTGGTGGGCGATCGGCCACCCAGCGAGGATAGTTGGACGTCCTTAAAATCAAGATTTGAACTCGCCATTCCGGCCTCTAAAGGGCCGGGGGTGGACGATCGCCAACCTTGCCAACCTCTCGTAGTCACTTGTTCTTGTCGAATCGTTATTTTCATAGCCTACTCGACATTCGCCCTACAAATTACCATACATCACAACGCAACTACCTGTACATGACACACCATACCATACGGACACAACCACACCCCAACTGTACTGGGGGCCTATCTCTTCGAATTGCATTATATGAGTTTCTTTTTCCTTTTTTCTTTACCCGTTACTGTCTAAAAAGCAGTCGAAACGGTTTTTTATCCACCATTTGATGGTGAGCATTTCCCTTCACATTCTTCTTCTTCGGTAACTACAAGTCATAATAAATATGAAAATGACTGTCACAGTGTGAGAGTACAGTGTACATGTAGTAGAAACTTAGATCAGTTTCTCCAGTTGCAAGAACTGGATAGCTTCTGATGGTTGTGTGAGAATTGCCTCCCTGACTGATGTGAAGGTACATAGACGTGTACCTGCTCGACTGCTGTGTCTGGCAGGGCAAGCTAGCAGGAGGTGGGCAGCATCATCAACTGTTCCAGGACAGTGAGTGCAGTCGGGTGAAGGTGCCGCCTCAATCTGGAACAAGTACTTATTCAGCAGGCTGCAATGGCCAGTGAGCAGCTAATTGAGGATGGTGGTCTCATGCCGGGACGGAGGGCTGCGGAACTTGCTGGTGTTGAGTAATGGCCGGGGGTATGCGGTTGCAGACCGAATTGAAGCCTTGGCAGCCCGGACAGGTAGCTGAACCTGGGCCTGCACACACTGTGTTCCATTCCGCGCAAGGCGATCCGCCTTGTCATTGAGAGCAACACCGCAGTCGCTGCTGAGCCAGACAAGGTTGATGGAATGAGCCTTCCGAGCAACCTCTGTCAGAGCATCGAACGCTGCAATGGTGTCTGGGCTGATCCTGTATGGGTCTCCACGGAGGGCATCTACGAGGGAGAGGCTGTCAGTGACCAGCACACCGTCCGTCTCCATGGTGGTAAGGTCGTAGACTGCCCTCAGGCCAGCTGCTGCTGCTGCTGCTACTTCGGCAGTGAAGGATGTTGGGCCAGCGCCAGCTGGTAGACACCCAGACAGTATCTCTGACCGCTGGGTTGCAGTGGTTTCCATGACAAGAACAACTACCTCGAACGAAGTTCGGCGCCAATGGCGTAGTCGTTTTGGGCGCCCCAAAGTAGATGTGGCCTCTGCGCCCATCATGGACAAGATGGTGAAGTCCCGATTACACCCTGCTGTGTTTACATGAGAAATTTCAACCCGGGTCGAGTTCAGCCCGGGTTGGAAGTCTGTACGACAAACAAAAGAGGTGAGCGTTTACATGAAGACAGTTGACCCGGGTCAAATACTGATATGCCGCCAAAAGTCCACTTCTACAGTCCTGTATGGTCACGTGAATCCGTTCGCGTGAAATTTGCATGTGCAGTGCCGTTCAAACCTGGCGCGAGATACGCACAGAAGTACGTCTGTACGATTTTCTTGACCCGGGTTGATTTCAAACCGGCCCTTGGGGGGAGGGTTGAAATCAACCCGGGGCGAAATTTCAACCCGGGTCAAGCGCAATGCGTCATGTAAACGCGCCATTCACTTTGTGCACATGGCGGGTTGAAATCTGACCCGGGTCGAACTCAACCCGGGTTGAAACGCTTCATGTAAACACAGCCGCGAGACAAGGCCCTGTCGAAACAACAGGCCTTGCTTTTGGACGCCGTAGGTCCTTTGACCTACGTACTAGAGGAAGCTGGGAAAGAGACTCTCACCGTACAAGCCACGGTCGAAGCATGCCAGCAGGCGTTGGCTTTTATTGGCAATGCAAATTTAGAAAAGCGATCCTGTCAGCTTTTCTATTATTGTGTTCACATGGCAGAAAAAACGACACCGCTATGCTACGTAACTTTCTACGTAAGGTGCTCGGTATTTCACATAGGCTACGTAAGTCTCTACGTAAGATGCTCGGTATTAGATCTACCAACGCATGGTAGCCGTGTGCTGTGCACGTGCACGGCAGACATTGTGTTCAATTCAGTGCATGCAGTCCGCGGATCCGTGTTCGGATGTGCATGCGCGAGGAACTTCCTTCTTTGGAACTGCTTCTTGCATGAGCTGTTTCGGATATTTCGTCTCATGGCCTGGCTTATTTCGTTTCGGCGCTGCTGAGACCTCCTTTCGCGGAATATTACTCAATGACAGGTGAGTTGACCAGTTCCCTTTGATTCATTTGCTTGTGTTGACTCTTTCATTCAGGAAAAGTGTGCTGATTTTGGGGCGGAATGCAATAAATAATGGAAAAGTTGACAGGATCTCTTTTCTAAATTTTGCTTTTCTGCTGCCGAGCTGCGAGGCCTCCTTTTACGGAATATTCGATGATAGGTGATCTCTAAGTTGACCGGTTTCCTTCGATTCATTTGCTTATGTTCACCTTTCATTTACGGAAACGTGTGCTGATTTTATTCGGATTTAGATCCATTTTTATCTCTTTGCCCTTGTCTACAGTCCATTCATAAAAAAATGGGTCCTGGCTCTGGCGAGCTCCCGTATTTGGCGATTTTTCGTGATTTCATCGTACACAGTGCAGTGCTGCGAACTTTGAAATTTGAAAAAGGTCCAAAAAGGGTGCCTGAACTGGGGTTCGAACCGCAGAATGCACTGTTGCAGGCGGGGTCAAACGGCCTGGATTTTGATGGTTTTTCCCAATTCAGTGCTTTTGGGGCAAAACCTGGCCGAAATCCTATTCTTGCTATGGCTTGCTTTTTGGACAAAAAAACTTCAGAAACATAATTGGAAGAGGATTCCATATGGGATTGCAGAAAAAAATTCTAAAAAAACTGAACGTTTGACCCATTTATGGCCAAAAGCTAGAAGTTCATTTTTTTCTGAATGGACTGTACAGTGTGCGAAGAACGCGAGTTCCACTTCTTGACGGTAAGGCTTATGTTAGATGTGTTGTCGAAATACTCATATTCATTGTACATTGGTACGTTACAAGTAAGGCACTGGTCAGTGGCATACTATCGTTGGCAGTTCCCAATCTGGAGGGAAAGGTTGAAGTACCAATTGACCGAGTTTGCAAAATATATTCGCATATCAGGGGAAATCTCTATTGTGGAGAGGTTCAGTAACTTGTTTGTTTCATACGAAAAAAGGCAATGGGTGCAGTCTCGTCTCGTGAAAATCTCGTACTTGTATGATTGGATTTGTTTACTCAAGTCTGGGCTGTTTGATTTGTGAGTACCGCCGAGATTGCACTGCCCCAAATAAAGTTTCGTGCCGCCAAAGCAAGAATTACGATCTGCAATCTGTTTGCAGTACCTGTAAGAATGTGAAGTACATGTATCGTACTTTCTCTGTTGCTGTTTCAGTTGCCGTCATGTTGCTAAAGAAAGGTTCAGTAGAGAGGTTCTGCAAAACGAAAATTCGAACGAAGTTTCGCGACAGTCCTTGCGAAAGTATGTGCGAATTTTTGCACGAACTTTGCGTTCTGCACATTTTCGTAGTTTGCGCGGACCAAGTGCACATACGCCATGACCCGATCTCACGAAATTTCCTACGACAGTTCATTTCGCGTTCCCTGCAAGTTTCGCGTCCAAAGGTGCGAAGTTTCGCACTTCATGATGTAGAGCGAAAGTTTGTACGCATTTTCGTTTTGCAGAATCTCTCTAGTGACTCAATTGTTTCATACGAGACGAGTCAATGAGTCGGTGTGGCTTAGAATCTTTCGCTGTAGAAGAAATCTGTTCGTATGTCTATTGGAGATATAATTGTATTCTCTGGTTATAAAACAGGTTAAGCTCACAGAATAAATACCATCGGTCCCTTGGTGTTCGTCCTAAAGAGAATCGACTGGATATCATTCATACTCACCAAAAGATGTGTAAGATTTTATTATTGTGGAGTGCCTTGTTTATCTCTCAGTACCTCCAACCATAGCCTTGCCCCTTTTCTCCTCAGGATCAGTGTAGTCGTTGGAACGAGGTTTTGGACTCAGCAATGGTATTCGTTTACATTTTAATACATGTTTATTGTTCCTCCTTTGCTGTGTTGTTTTAGACAATCGTGGACTAACAGTTTGAAGTCATTGAACTACTTCCAAAAGTTGTATCGACATCAACAGGATTACGATTTCAGTTTCAATATGATGCTGCATGACCTTATCACGATAACCCATGACTATAAACAATTATAAACACAGAATCAACAAAAACATCTGCGACACGCACCTGGCGCATGGCTACATTTCTCAAATAAATCTGATTCAGGGGGAGAAATCTGAAAGGGAAGACAATTTTATGACAGAGTCTTGAAATTCTGCAACAGCAACATGCACAGAATGACCTCCGTTTTAAAAAAAGTACCACCACTGCTCACATGTTTCCCCGCAGAAGAACATGCATTATGCTAGTGCCATTTTCTGCAAGAAAAGGCTTGCACATCAATGCGTATAGTTTATGCACTCTTGGTAATATGGTATTGATATGATGTGAAGGCCATCATTTACATATTGATATAGGGCATTCCATTGATTGGTGACAGAAAAAACAAAAGAAATTATAGCAATAAAAACTGCTTTATGGCAGTTTTCTAAAAAAAGTTATTGTGTTCTAGTCCATGGACCCCGTCTAAAAAGTAAGAAATTAACGAAATGTGATAGCTGAAAATTAAAATTTCACACAAAACCTCACAATAATCACACACAGAATGAAAAGCTACATGCAGAAGACCTTTTCCCCTCGTGATCCCCTTTCCTATGCATGCATGTTGCCAATTGTTGGTGCAGTACAAGTTTAGTGTTGAAAGCAGCATTTCAAGTGTTGTGATTATTGTGAGGTTTTGTGTGAAATTTTAATTTTCAGCTATCACATTTCGTTAATTTCTTACTTTTTAGACGGGGTCCATGGACTAGAACACAATAACTTTTTTTAGAAAACTGCCATAAAGCAGTTTTTATTGCTATAATCAGTATAGTACAATGCCCGGGGGTCCATCTGCTGGGGGGTCATTCTACTATAGTACACCGGCATTCCATTTGGCATTATGGGACTATCCGAGCACCAGAGCATTGTGGAGCATTAGAAAGGAAAGAGACGAGCATTTTGAGATTTCAGCGGAATTTGGACTTTCATAGTATCGGAAAATCCCCGCTTTTTGGCAACAATCGACTACACAGCCATAAGCTAGAGTAGAGCAGTAGAGGTAGGTGCAACCGTCCTCATCTTACCAGGTAACTGGATCGTGGATCCCTTTGTGCACACAGGTAGTTACCTGGTTACGTCCTAACACTTTTTAGCACTTGATGTAGCAATGACTACATGATTGTATGATAGCCAGATCAATGACCATCTACGTGCGCCCAACCAAAGCTGTTGCAAAAAATCGCAACAAGGATTTGCAAGGAGGAAAGTGTTTTGTCGAAAACAAAGAGAGTCATGGAGGCGAAGTGAATATCGAAAAGCCGAAGAGAAGTTTCTCGTTGTGCCTCAGACTCTGAGATAGCGTCACTAGGCTAGGAGCGATACTGAAGTAGACGCCGATCCTTTGATAAATTTGGACCAGGTTGAAAGAGCAGCCACAAGTAGAAAGAGATGCATGCTGTTCCGACGAACTGCCTTTGCGGAGTCCAGCCGAACTGGCTCGAAAAGAACTAGAATTACTCATGGATTCAGCACCAAGTCGTTATGAGCACTCTGCAGCAGCGCGTGACTGAGTTTCCTGATGAAGCACGTACAGTTTAGATGTGGACGGCTGTACTCCCGAGACGGCAGTGACTGAGTCAAGTGCTATCAACAAAGAAGAATATTCTTGTCAATGTTGCCACCAAGTTGTCTATGCAATACCACAAGGAGAAGAAGACTATAAACCCCACTGTAAAGGCATTAGAGCAGCGAAATAACCTGATAACCTGGCCACATTTTTTCACGCTCACCGCAAATGGAAGGGATCTGGATCCAAAATCAGCCTAATATCTGCTGTTTCCGATGAAAAGATTATTCACAGAACCAATGCGGTGACAGCTTGTCTGCAGGCAGGACTACCAGTTGCCATGATTAACCTCATCCCAATGATCCCTAACATAGTTTACACCTGTCACTCTCTGGATAATGCAGGGATAGTATTACGATATACACTATCCATGATTTCACAGCCAAAGCATGACTTTCAACATCACCTTGCAGTAGCTTTCAATTATTTCGGACCCGGATTTCCCATAACTTTGATTCAAAAATGAGAGGGGCAAACGTAGGCAGTGTTGCTGAGATTCAATCTGTTCACACACTCACTCATATTCCTTGCAGAACCCCCCCCCCCCCCCCGCAGAATAAAGAATGATTAGAGAGGTTAAAAAAAATTCACGGTTCGCGTGAGACTCGGCTGGAAGCCGAGTTTTCCGCATCCGCCGTGGGAACGCCACCACCCTCTAGGATCAAAGGCGCAGATGCAGCGCCTAAACGGTGGGAGGTGAGTAGATCAGACCCACCACCAAGTGGTCAGAGACCGAAATCCCATTAGCTGCATCCATGTTACCCTCGTGCCAGGCCACGAGTTCCCAATTAACTGTGGGTCGCAGCACGGCTGGAAAAATTCCTTCCGCTTCCAAGCAGGACTTGAACCTGGTACCCTCTGTTTCTCAATCATGGTCTTAGACCATCCCACTATGCCTGCCTGTTAGAGAGGTTAAGTTACACGTTTTTTTGCCCATTTTCAAAATGCGATGCAAATCTCACGTTACGTGTAATTTTTAGAGGTTAAATTACACGTACAACGTGACGTGCAATTTTGTCTGGCAGGATTCGGGTTTAGTTTCCTACAAGTATCAAATCTTCCAACAATCTCGATAAAACTCCGGAAACTCACACAAATTCGATCGGGATAACCAAGCGAAACTTTCAAAAACCCACGTCATGAACTTACGTGCGGGACAGTCGTAAAACACGTCAAATTTTACGTGAGTTTTTTTACTTTTTGACGTATTAAAACGTTCACGGACGTAAGAATTTTACGTGAAACTTAGCCTCTCTATTTGCAGAACCATCTAGCAACTATGCCATCAGCATCCCAGAACTTGAAAAGCCAAATGAGGGCCCGGCGGTCGGTTCGCAAGAGGAATTTTTGACCCAAGAGGTAATGCCTGAAATGGTGCGTGAAATGGACAACAGCAAGCAATTCGGGGCGGGTGACAGGGTAGCGGCGTTCCGCGCGAGACAAGGTGCGGCCAGCACAAGCTTTAGCATACTCACGACCCGTGGAATCACACTGGGAAAATACCCGTGGAATCACACTGGGGAAATACCCGTGGAATCACACTGGGAAAGTACCCGTTGAATCACACTGGGAAAGTACGGCACCAATAGCGAGGTCACTGGCGTCGGTGTCGAGAATGGAGAGGTTTCGCTTCACGTTGTTCTGCACCACACCGTGAAACTCGCGTTCACGTCGAACGTGAGTTAACCTCAGCTCACGTCATGAACGGGAGTTTCGACGCCAAAATTTCCCACACCGACGTGAAATTTCACGGCGTAGTGCAGAACAACGTGAAGCGAAACCTCTCTATGAACGGTCTCGTGGGGTCCGGATAGCGGAGGACTGGAGCGGACGTTAGCAGTCGTTTGAGCGTGACAAAGGCGTGAGCTGCTGTGTCATCTGTCCAGATGAACGGTGTTTTCTTCTGCGTTAGATGGTGTAGTGGATTGGCGATCTTGGCAAAGTCCTGACTGAACCGGCGATAATAGGATGTGAAACTGACCGAGAAAGCGTCTGACTTCTGTTGCAGTGGTAGGCTGGCGCCAGTCTCGGACGGCATCATACTTAGCAGTGTCGGGTGTAACACCATCACGAGTGAAGATGTGACCCAGGTACGTGACGGATGAGCGCAGCAGCGAACACATACTAGGTTTGACTTTGAGACCCGTGTCGCGGAGACGAGCAAAGACTGTGGCCAGACGGTCCAGGTGTTCCTCCCAGAGAGGTGGAGAAGATGATGATATTGTCTAGGTACACTATACATGTTCGGCCGATCAGATCACTGAGCACAGTGTTCATCAGTCGCTGGAAAGTGGCAGGCGCGTTGCATAGACCGAACGGCATGACGTTCCAGTTGTACAGCCCGAACGGCGTGGTGAACGCAGGCTTCTCCTTGGCATTATCGTCGAGTTCCACTTGCCAGTACCCGGATGCTAAGTCCAGCGTTGAAAAGTACTGTGCACCATGCATGCAGTCAAGAGCATCATCTATGCGGGGAATGGGAAAGGCATCCTACCGAGTGACGTTATTCAACGGCTACTTGCGGTAGTCGACACAGACACGAATGGAGTTGTCTGGCTTCTTCACGACTACGATGGGGGCGGCCCAAGGACTGGAAGATGGGGTGATCGTCTCAGATGCTAGAAGATCATTGATATGTTCTTCAACCGCAGGAGCTTGGTGAATCAGTAGGCGACGAGGGGCTTGGCGAATCGGGTGAGCAGAGCCAGGGTGCATTCCGTGTTTGATAATATCTGTGCATCCAACGTCGCCTGGTCCAGTCGAAACGCATTCAGCATGTTCATGGAGTAGCGGAGATAGACGCGCTTGCATTGCAGATGGGAGATGCGACAGATGAAACACCACAGTGGGTGGGGGGGGGGGATACTAACCGTATCCAATTGAGGAACAGCGGCGTTGCATTGCGGGGCGGCTTGCTTTCGATTGTGCAGGGATTCGTAGTTGCCACAACAGTGCCGGATTTCGGTAGGTATCTCGGTGATGGTTGTGTGTTGAGGACGTGGAGCGGTACCGTTTTGGCAGGTGGTGGTGTGACGGCGGCAGTAGCCAATGCGACATCGTATTTATCCATGCAGGTGGCGTCGGACTCAACGACCAGAGTGTAACCAGCCCCTACTATCAGGGAGTCAGGGGTTAGTTGGCCTGGCACAATCAACTGAGGAAGGCGTCGCCGCCTGTTGGGAATTCCCTAGTAAAACAAGAATAAACAATACAAATAAATATTATCTGAGAGAACGGAGGGATTGTGCAGGAAGCGGCGAGGCAAACCGTATTGGTAGCCCTGGGCGGAGGACTCATTGACTGGGTACGAGGGGTGGATGCCGTAGATATCGACACGTCACCTATCATCAGGGTCGAGGCGGAGGCATTCACTATGGCTCGATGCGCCGTGAGAAAGTCGAGACCCAGTACGACATCAGGCTGGATGTCGGCAATGAGGACAGAGTGGCAGATGGTGGGAACGTGACGAAATGATAACTGCATCTCACACTGGCCTAGGACGTTTAAGGGTGATCCACTAATGGATATCATCTTTACAGTTGACGGTTCTAATGGAGGAGTTGCGGTGAGTTCATTCCACAGCTAGCGACTAACAATCGTTGGGGCCGACCCAGTGTCCACGAGTGCGTGAGCAGGCATGGTTTGCAAGAGTACGGGGACATGAATAGGAGGGACAGGGCGAAAAGCAGAAGCAACAACTGGGGGGCGAAAAGAGGGAATGTATGCATGGGGGCACGGATATACACTTGCAAGAAAAAGCGAGGAAGAGCGCAGTGCAGACTAACAGAGGGAGGAAAACAGCTATCAGCCAGCCACAGAAAACGGGCGCTGAACGCCATTGCAAGGCAGAGGATCAGCACAGGCATGGCAGGCATATCGTTACTACTGACATACCCACTGACAGGAGTCCAGGCGTTGGGAGCCGCTGCGAAGTCTGGACTCACTGGGGCAGCGGTCGGCGGTTTCCCTGGCGCATACGGTACGGCACTCGCGTTGGGTGTGTCCCAGCTTGCGGCAGTGCCAACAGGTGATGCCACGCGTGGAGAACGGTGTAGCAGTCGGTTGGGCAGGTGCTGGACCGTCCATGTGGGCCTCCAACCATTCCATGCGGTCCAGCAGCTGTGATGAAGAGTCATGCGGTGCACTTGCGGTTGCGAAGGCTGGGACAAGGACTGTTGCAGCAGGCGCGGACGCCTCCGACTGCTAGATGGCTTCATGATGCAGCGCGGCCTGCAACGCATCATCCAGGGTGGCTGCATTGAGCTCCTTGATGCGGACCCGCATGGTCCTGGAGTCTAGGCCCGCCAGAAACTGATCCTTGGCGAGCATGTCGCGGTCAACGGCCTGCATGTTCGGGTATGCGAGCCATGCAGCTTCCTTCACCGCCTCGCAATATTCGCCCAGACTTTCCTGTTGGCGTTGGCGGCGTGCCTGAAACTCTGCCCGGTGCAGGTCACCTCGCGGCGGTGGCGCGAAGTGGGCTTGCAGCGCCTGGGTCAGTGGCGCAAGTTGGCCTTGTCGGGTGGCCTGCGGCAGCGAATGGTAGTATAGTAGTCCCTCGCCTTTGAGGGCCAGCGGCAGGAACTGCACCGCTTCCTGCGGTGTCCAGGCGTTGACTAGTGCAACCTGCTCAAACTGGAGCCACCAGGACTCCATCAGTCTTGGACTCCGCCGCTGAATTTCTCCGGTGTTGCCCACTGACGTGGAACAGGAGCATGTTGTGTCGGCACAGCCGGAGCGGGTGCAGCCTGCGCCTGTTGCTCTTGAGCTGGTTATTGTTGCTGTTGGGCCATTTGTACGGATATGATGAGACGGATACAAAAGAGGGAACGCACGAGAGTAGAATACCAAGGGAGGTACCGGGGACGGCAAAAACGGGCTGAAGGTCACGGGGAATACGAATACTTCTGACACCAGTGTAGTGTGCCAGTGTTTCCGAAGTTCTTACATCACTCATCTCAAGCTCATCTCTGGTATGCTGCTGAGTGATTTCCATCAATAGTGCGCCACGAGTCTCTATGGGAGTTTAAGCGAGCATGAAAAAATCGTTATCACGAATCTAAAAATCCAGCACAAATAACAGTTGGCCCAAAATCATCAAAATGACTTTTCAAAGGGGGACGGATTTTCCTCTCCCATGTCCGGGAATGTCCCTGACAATGCAGCACAGTTGGCATATCTAACACTACTACAATAGATCGACAAATGTGCAGTGAGTCTGTATTGGGGTGCGAACGAGAATGTAACACTGCTATCACCATGGCAACTGAGCGTGTATTGGAGTGCAGACGAGAACGCTACACTGTTATCACCATGGCAACCGCAGTCAGGAAATTACTACTTTGTCTTCGGGGTGCATGATACGAACCATCATACGTAGCGGCTGACTCTCCGTCAACGACGGGTCCCAGATGGCGGAAGTCTTCTTGGTGCGGTGCTGGTAAACGCGCAAAGCGTTCTGCTCGCAGTGCAACGTGAAGTCCAGCACATCACCATCCTCGAACTCGGGGAGTGCTTTGGCATTGCATATACCGTTATATTCCGGATAGATACCTTGAAACGCATCCCATCCAAAGAATTCACCGTAGTCGGGAAACTCATCATACCCGTGGTCCAGAGGGTGCTTTATCACGCCGACCATGCTGAAGCCCTTCTCTAGCGTTAGCGTCCAGCTGTGCGTACCGGTAACGTACTCGTCAGCGCCCAGGACAATGGCGTTCTCCTCTTCCTCGTCGCCAGCAATGCGCTCGGCGACTTTTCCGTCCGCTGAGATTTTGACGCGGGGAGAGCACGCGGACGGATCGAATCTCAACTCTTGGTTCCGTTTGGCTACACAGCACTGGACATATCGGCTCTCATCCCCGCTGGGAAGACGTAGCTTGTACATGCCGTCTTCTTCAGGATAAAAAGTAGCCGTCAGGGCGTAACGTTCCCCACCGTGATGCAGAGCCTCCAGTCGCTGTAGTTTTCCGTTCGGATGTCGACATAGGACAGTGGCACGGGAGGACTTCAATGTCGGCAGTGTAATATCATCCCAATCGGTTCCTTCGACGTCTACTACGACTGCCTCCCCGACGCGTGGATGATGAGTCTTCACATACAGATTGCAGTTTGTCGCGTCGATTCCGTAGTCCTGGACGGAGAGTAACTCAGTGGCAACTTCGCGAATCCTCTCCTCCGCCTCGGACTCATCCGTGTCCACCAGTAGCTGGCTTTGCACACACGGACACTGTTCGTCTTCCATTGTTTTGCTAACCTTTGCTGCGTGCTCTTCAAGGTGATTGCTCAGCCTTAGAACATCACACGCGGACGCGCACGGACTCTGCATCATGCAAGCTACACGCATGATAGCTTTGCTGTCGTCATTGACTTGTTCTAGGAGATTGCGTTGGCGAAGCAAACGATCTACTTTCTTACGGCGCAGCACATCAATTTCTTCTAACACCTCCTGTTTGCGCTTGTCCAAGATGGCGGGTAACTTCCGGAAGAAGCTGGTCACTTTCTCCGACGCCTCTTCACTTTGCTTCTGTGCTTCGTTGCAAAAAATATCAATCTCGTTCAGAACCTCACTCACCGGTAGCCGTCTGACTTGCTCCTGCCTGCTTCTGTCCGGAGCAAGACAAGCAGCAGAAGTACCAGTGGCAGTAGCATCAGCTGTAGCAGTAGCAAGACAAGCAGCAAAAGTACCAGTGGCAGTAGCATCAGTTGTAGCAGTAGCAAGACAAGCAGCAGAAGTACCCTGAGTGGCAGTAGCATCAGCTGTAGCAGTAGCAAGACCAGCAGCAGAAGTACCAGTGGCAGTAGCATCAGTTGTAGCAGTAGCAAGACAAGCTGAAGAAGTACCAGTGGCAGTAGCATCAGCTGTAGCAGTAGCAAGACAAGCAGCAGAAGTACCAGTGGCAGTAGGATCAGCTGTAGCAGTAGCAAGACAAGCAGTAGAAGTACCAGTGGCAGTAGGATCAGCTGTAGCAGTAGCAAGACAAGCAGCAGAAGTACCAGTGGCAGTAGCATCAGCTGTAGCAGAAGCATCAGCAGTGGTGATGGAAGAAGTAGCATAAGCAACAGTAGCAGTAGCAGCAGTTACGTAAGTGGCAGCAGTCACAGTGTTAGCGCAGGGAGAAGTAGCGGCAGTGCTTGTAGCAGTTTGCGCATTCAGCTCTCTCTCCTCTGTGTTGGTAAATCGTTCTACGATCCTGTTCAGTATAGGTAGTTTAGCCCTGGCTGCTTCTTCACTGCTGACAACACTGTGCTGCTGTGAGTGGCCAGTAGATTTGCATCTTTCACAAAGCAAACACTGACACCACTCACACCACCATTGCAATGCTTTACCTGTGTGTAACTGGCAAACATTGTCATCTGCTAATGATGCTCTGCTCGCATCGTCCTTTTCCCCTCTACCTCCATCACGTGACACAATAGCTCGTGGACAGTGCAACACACCAGCTCGAACTCGAGACGAATGCTTTGTTGCGTGCTCCGAACAATACGGCAACGGTGTTGATGCGTTGCAATCCTCACAAACATGTGTTGCTACTTCATCACACGCCGTGCAGAGGTTCACAGTCAGCAGTTCAACTGGATGACGACTTTGTTTGTGAGCATCACCACTACTGCTGTATAAGTACGTACTGGCTAAGGGGAGACTTTTCCCTAAATCAGTTGCGCCGGACAATGTCACTTTGCCGCATCGCACGCACTTGATTGTATTCTCGGTATCCAATGATTTTTCCAGACACTCTCCGGCGCACAGCACGTGGAAACAGTGTAACAGCCGACCATCGCCTGGCTCAATCCGTCCACACTGCACACAGCTCAACGACTTTCTGCTCATCCCTGCAGGTCTGTCCATGGCGGCCGCTCCGTCGCAGCGGAGCAAGAGTTCTTTTTCACTTCAGTCACCCCGTCCCGCAGGATCACACTAGCACACAGTCAGTATCCGTTTGCTATCGATCCGCGATCCAGCCAAAATTTAATACTGGTAGTGGTACATGGTTTTGAAATAATTATTTCAAAAAATATTTGCGTTGATATGCGTCAATTTTTTGAAATGGACTGACCTGGTATCCGGTACGTACCTGTAGCTACAGTGCTGGCAACTGAAATCCGACCACCACCTGGGCAGCGCGCCGCGCCGCCCAGGTGGTCGGATTTCAGTTGCCAGCGCTAGCTAGGACCAAGAGTAGATTATAGCAATAAAAACTGCTTTATGGCAGTTTTCTAAAAAAAGTTATTGTGTTCTAGTCCATGGACCCCGTCTAAAAAGTAAGAAATTAACGAAATGTGATAGCTGAAAATTAAAATTTCACACAAAACCTCACGATAATCACAACACTTGAAATGCTGCTTTCAACACTAAACTTGTACTGCACCAACAATTGGCAACATGCATGCAAAGGAAAGAGGATCACGAGGGGAAAAGGTCTTCTACGAGCGTCGTACATGTAGCTTTTCATTCTATGTGTGATTATTGTGAGGTTTTGTGTGAAATTTTAATTTTCAGCTATCACATTTCGTTAATTTCTTACTTTTTAGACGGGGTCCATGGACTAGAACACAATAACTTTTTTTAGAAAACTGCCATAAAGCAGTTTTTATTGCTATAATTTCTTTTGTTTTTTCTGTCACCAATCAATGGAATGCCCTATATCAATATGTAAAATTTACATATTGATATAGGCAAGAGTGGGTTATGTACTCTTGATATAGGGCATTCAATGATGGCCTTCACATCATATCAATACCGTGTTATACGTATTGATGTGCAAGCCTTTTCTTGCAGAAAATAGCACTAGCATAATGCAATTGCACGTTCTTCAGCGGGGAAACATGACATGTGAGTAGTGGTCTGGTGGTGGTGATACTTTTTTATACGGAGGTCATTCTGTGCATGTTGCAGAATTTCATGACTCTGTCATAAAATTGTCTTGCCTTTCAGATATTTCAGATCTCCCCACCCTCGATCAGATTTATTTGAGAAATGTAACCAGGTGCGTGTCGCAGATGTTTTTGTTGATTCTGTGTTTATAATGGTTTATAATCATGGGTTTTCGTGATAAGGTCATCCTGCATCATATTGCACTGAAATCGTAATCATGTTGATATGTCAATACAACTTTTGGAAGTAGTTCAATGACTTCAAACTGTTAGTCCACGATTTTCTAAAACAACACAGCAAAAGAGGAACAATAAACATGTATTAAAATGTAAACAAATACATTGCTGAGTCCGACACCTCCTTCCAACAACTACACTGATCCTGAGGATAAAAGGGGCAAGGCTATGGTTGGAGGTACTGAGAGATAAACAAGGCACTCCATAATAATAAAATCTTACACATCTTTTGGTGAGTATGAATGATATCCAGTCGAACCTCTTTAGGACGTACCCCAAGGGACCGATGGTATTTATTATGTGAGTTTGTCTTAATTAACCTATTTATAACCAGTGAATACAAATATTTCTCCAATAGACATACGAATAGATTTCTTCTACAGCAAAAGATGATTCTAAGGGGCCTATTATATGTGCAACTCCAGCCCGGGCTGGAGCGAGCGGGCCAGCCCGCCAAGGGTGTTTACATGTGCAAGGCGGGCTGGTCGCCAGCCCGCAGTGAGTTTATATGCACTGAGCACATACCAGCCCGTTGTGAGTATGCAGCAAACACACTACGACTGTAGTGTGCTGCCCCGGGCTGAAACGCAGGGCTGCAAGCCATACTCAGGTTATAAACCTAACAACTTTTTTTCTCACACAATGTATTCTTCTGCTGATTTCTTTTCGCGCTGTGGCACATGTTTGGTGTGTTGTATCACCTCGTTTCTTTTCCCTGTTTTTCACATTTTTAGCGGTCCATATCAAAGTATTTTGCAAGTAGTTCCCCTTCCTTTTTAATGTAAATCCTGCATGTCGACAAATAAACAGTGCTCACTGCACGTCCTTCTTGTTGCTGTACAAAAAGCTTCATAGATTTTCAAGACAATATCGGGAATCCTCTTTATAACTTCCCTCAAAAGGTAAAAGTACCTATTTTGTAGTATGAACGCAGTGTCGACACCATAATAATACAACTCTAGCCCGGGCTGGTCTGTTTATATGTGCTTTTTCTGGCCCGCCTAGCCGGGATCCCGGGTGCCTCGAGGCGGGATCCCGCCTCGCCGGGCCAGCCCGCTTGCCATGTAAACGCACCACAGGTTTTGTGTGGATTTGTGGACAACCCCGAGATCCCGTTGCAGGCGGGCTGGCCCGCCTGTCGACCAGCCCGGGCTGGATCTGCACATATAATCACCCCCTAAGTCACACCAACTCATTGACTCGTCTCATATGAAACAAATGAGTCACTAGAGAGGTTCTGCAAAACGAAAATGCGTACAAACTTTCGTTCTACGTCATGAAGTGCGAAACTTCGCATGAACTTTCGCAACTTTGGACGCGAAACTTGCAGGGAACGCGAAATGAACTGTCGTAGGAAAATTCGTGAGATCGGGTCATGGTGTACGTGCACTTGGCCCGCGCAAACTACGAAAATGTGCAGAACGCAAAATTCGAACACACTTTCGCAAGGACTGTCGCGAAACTTCGTTTTGCAGAACCTCTCTACCGAACCTTTCTTTAGAAACATGACGGCAACTGAAACAGCAACAGAGAAAGTACGATACATGTACAGCACATTCTTGCAGGTACTACAGGTACTACAAACAGATTGCAGATCGTAATTCTTGCTTTGGCGGCACGAACTTTATTTGGGGCAGTGCAATCCCGGCGGTACTCACAAATAATAAATCAAACAGCCCAGACTCGAGTAAACAAATCCAATCTGACATACAAGTACAAGATCTTAAAGGGGAAGTTAAGGCAAAAATTAAAATTTCACCAGTTGTAGTCTTCGGGGTGCTGAGTCGAATGGTCTTGGTCCGAGGAAGCTGAGACGCTCCCTTCCTACTTGAATCCCAATCGAACTCGCGCACTTCCACCGAAACTGGGTGACTGCGCCCTACTAGATGGGGATTTGTATGCAAAATGTCACTAAAAGCGCCATTTCGTTCTTATAAAAGCACGGATGACCGCGATTGGCCCGTATGTTGTAGTCTTTTGGACGCTGAGTCGACTGGTTTTGGTCCGAAAAGGCTGCGATGCAGCGTTCCTCCTTTATTCCCAATCGAACATGGTTGAACAAGTGGTCACGTGCTCCTGGGTGCCCAAATCACCTGGTCACCACGCCAGCAGGTGACAACTTTCACACCAAGGTTCAACTCGAGTTCAACTCGAGTGACAGGACTGCACCCAAAAAAGGTCAAACAGGCTAGTAAGTTGTACCCTGCAGGCACGGTGACCAGGTGACTGGCGTACGCAGGAGCACGTGACAGCTTGTTCAACCATGTTCGATTGGGAATAAAGGCGGAACGCTGTATCGCAGCCTTTTCGGACCAAAACCAGTCGACTCAGCGTCCAAAAGACTACAACATATGGGCCAATCGCGGTCATCCGTGCTTTTATAAGAACGAAATGGCGCTTTTAGTGACATTTTGCATACAAATCCCTATCTCGTAGGGCGCAGTCACCCAGTTTCGGTGGAAGTGCGCGAGTTCGATTGGGATTCAAGTAGGAAGGGAGCGTCTCAGCTTCCTCGGACCACGACCATTCGACTCAGCACCCCGAAGACTACCACTGGTGAAATTTTAATTTTTGCCTTAACTTCCCCTTTAACGAGACTGCACCCATTGGCTTGTTTCGTATGAAGCAAACAAGTTACTGATCCTCTCCACAATGGAGATTTTCCCCGATATGCGAATATATTTTGCAAACTCGGTCAATGGGTCCTTGAACCTTTCCCTCCAGATTGGGAACTGCCAACGATAGTATGCCACTGACCAGTGCCTTACTTGTAACGTACCAATGTACAATGAATATGAGTATTTCGACAACACATCTAACATAAGCCTTACCGTCAAGAAGGTGAACTCGCGTTCTTCGCACACTGTAGACAAGGGCAAAGAGATAAAAATGGATCTAAATCCGAATAAAATCAGCACACGTTTCCGTAAATGAAAGGGTGAGCATAAGCAAATGAATCGAAGGAAACAAAGAGATCCTGTCCGCTTTTCCATTATTAATTTTATTGCATTCCGCCCAAAATCAGCACACTTTTCGTAAATGAAAGAGTCAACACAAGCAAATGAATCAAAGGGAACTGGTCAACTCACCTGTCATTGAGTAATATTCCACGAAAGGAGGTCTCAGCAGCGCCGAAACGAAATAAGCCAGGCCAGGAGACGAAATATCCGAAACAGCTCTTACAAGAAGCAGTTCCAAAGAAGGAAGTTCCTCGCGCATGCACATCCGAACGTTCGAACACGGACTGCACTGCATGCAACACAATGTCTGCCGTGCAAGTTCACCGCACGCGGCTACCACCCGTTGGTAGATCTAATACCGAGCACCTTACGTAGAGACTTACGTAGCCTAAGTGAAATACCGAGCACCTTACGTAGAAACTTACGTAGCATAGCGGTGTCGTTTTTCTTGCCATGTGAACACAATAATAGAAAAGCTGACAGGATCGCTTTTCTAAATAAACAAAGAGTAGATAAACAAGAGTGTGCAACTGCCTGCACAACCTCTATGCTGTGCTGCGACGGCAGAACTTCACATCACGTGACATGGTTCAAAAGGTTATGCTGGCAAACAGTGCAAAGTGACCACAAGAGAGTTGTACCCAAAGCTGGGCTGCGTACAACCCAGTATCTATCATGCACTAGAGTGCACGGGTTCATCACGTGATGTGAAGTTCTGCCGTCGCAGACCCCATAGCTGGAGTTGCACACTCTTGTATCTACTCTTGCTAGGACGTATTGGGCTGTACTCGTAGATCTACAAAAAATACTGTTTGTAATTATTTATACTGTAAAATACAGATTATGCTAATATTTTCGTGAAATTATGCTTTTCGCATTGCTGAAAAAATGGCAGAATTATGCGATTTTTTTGCTAAAAGTTATCATATTTAAACACACGGCGAGGAGACAACAATTTGATAACCGCAATCAATAAAACTAGCTGAACCGACATTTGTGTACTTTATTCATGCAATGTAGAAAACGGTGGAGACTTTGTTCAGTTCTCGCTTTGATTGTTAAAATTCACACTTGTAAATTTCACTGGTGTTGCTCTTATTAGTGTTATTTCTCTAACTTAGATTTTCTATAATAGTTCAATTTTTGTTTCAGTGTCCTTTAGTACAACGACGATTCCTGATGAGTGTTGTACGAAAACTTGTTTGAATCCATATTTTTTCCCTACACCATTTCTTCATATTTTCATCGTTCTATTGCACATCATCTCCACCGTTTTTTACATTGCATGAATAAAGTACACAAATGTCGGTTCATAAGAAAGGGTTTGCTCCCCACACCGGAGCTCGCGCTATTCCGCCGACTTTACTTGACACTTGACTGACTCACGACTGCCATCCAGAGCACACGAGAAGTCCATCGAACCTTCGACTCGGCAAACCTGCAAGAAAGCACCACTCCCTGCTCAATACACAGTGTTTCGGGGAATTCACCCCTCATCAGTTGAGCTTGAGTAGGCTGAGGAAGATTGTGCCTGAAGAGCACCACTTACTGTATATAGTGCTCTCCAGGTACAAACATCACCAGGGATACAAACTTACAGAGACGCTCCGCTTCCAGCGCGATAAACACCTCGTGAACACCAGATAGCAGCGTGAGTCAGTGTCGCTCCTGGACGGCGAGACCAGACGTTGAGGACCCTCGGTCATTCGCAACGCTGTCACCTCCAAACCAACTAGTCGCAAGCCCGCGCTGGGCACAACAGTACGAAGTAGTGGTTGCGACTTCGGCGATGATTTGTAAGAAAGGGTTTGCTCCCCACACCGGAGCTCGCGCTATTCCGCCGACTTTACTTGACACTTGGTCTCACCGTCCAGGAGCGACACTGACTCACGCTGCTATCTGGTGTTCACGAGGTGTTTATCGCGCTGGAAGCGGAGCGTCTCTGTAAGTTTGTATCCCTGGTGATGTTTGTACCTGGAGAGCACTATATAAGTGGTGCTCTTCAGGCACAATCTTCCTCAGCCTACTCAAGCTCAACTGATGAGGGGTGAATTCCCCGAAACACTGTGTATTGAGCAGGGAGTGGTGCTTTCTTGCAGGTTTGCCGAGTCGAAGGTTCGATGGACTTCTCGTGTGCTCTGGATGGCAGTCGTGAGTCAGTCAAGTGTCAAGTAAAGTCGGCGGCATAAAGTCGGCGGAATAGCGCGAGCTCCGGTGTGGGGAGCAAACCCTTTCTTACAAATCATCGCCGAAGTCGCAACCACTACTTCGTACTGTTGTGCCCAGCGCGGGCTTGCGACTAGTTGGTTTGGAGGTGACAGCGTTGCGAATGACCGAGGGTCCTCAACGTCTGGTCTCACCGTCCAGGAGCGACACTGACTCACGCTGCTATCTGGTGTTCACGAGGTGTTTATCGCGCTGGAAGCGGAGCGTCTCTGTAAGTTTGTATCCCTGGTGATGTTTGTACCTGGAGAGCACTATATAAGTGGTGCTCTTCAGGCACAATCTTCCTCAGCCTACTCAAGCTCAACTGATGAGGGGTGAATTCCCCGAAACACTGTGTATTGAGCAGGGAGTGGTGCTTTCTTGCAGGTTTGCCGAGTCGAAGGTTCGATGGACTTCTCGTGTGCTCTGGATGGCAGTCGTGAGTCAGTCAAGTGTCAAGTAAAGTCGGCGGAATAGCGCGAGCTCCGGTGTGGGGAGCAAACCCTTTCTTACAAATCATCGCCGAAGTCGCAACCACTACTTCGAAATGTCGGTTCAGCTAGTTTTATTGATTGCGGTTATCAAATAGTTATCATATTATGCCGCATTATGCTCACATATGCTGCTAATGTACATGTACATGTATATAATGGTTTTGTGCAAAATAACAGGGGACTTCTTTTGTAGAGAGCGTTAACGCGTTGTACTTCAGCAGCAAAAGTTCAACGGGGTCAACGCACCGTCCGACCTAGCTACGACCGTCACTGATTGTAGTGGACTGGATATGTTACCAAGGGAGTCGTAAACCTACGACTTCCTGGTGCATCTACTTGTACTGGTACTTGTACTTGTAGAACATGTACAACTGTATGGAATTAATTGATGCGAACAGGCGGATTATTCCAATTTTGTGCGATTCGAATGCAATTTGCCTCGAATTATGCGATTATTCGATTTTGGTAGGAATTATGCGAAAAATTATGCTAGCATAATCCATCAAAGCCTACTGTAAAAGCCATAATTATAATTATAACGAAGTGCTAACTCTAACGAGTTAACGAGGAGCAATCTGTCGTTAAAATAGAAATCGTTATACAGAAATCGATACATACATACTGTCCTATTGAGCGTTGAGAATCGTTACTTTTGGTACACGTTAACTGGTCAATTTTGGGAAATCGTTATTACGGTATATGCGCCTCGTTAGAATAATGGCTTTTACAGTACATGATGTAGTCGGTTTTTGTTTTTGTTTTTTTAAACTTCTGGCACACTGACTAGATCTACTAGTAGTCCACTGTGCAGGTTTTTTTCCGGAGATTCATTTTATTATTATTTTTACAGTACATTGTACAGAAACAGAAAATAATATGGCACCCATTTTGATATTCCAGGGGATGGCCCACGCCTGGTAAAGAGAATAAATAGAGAAAAGAAAAGACGGATATTTCACAGGAAGTAGTACATGTACAATGGGGACACTGTTACACTCTGGTACTGAATCTCACTGTTGACAACAAACTGATATACATGTACATGTACTGTGAAGAACGAGGGACATCTGTGAACCACGAAACTCTGAAAACGCAAGCAAAACTCTGAACTGCGAAACAACAATTACAAGCAGCGCGGGCAAACTCTAGACTGACTCTAACTCTCGTAGGTCTAACTCCACATCTCTAAATCTAAGTAACTCTAACAAACAAACTCGAAATCTCTAAATCTAAGTAACTCTAACAAACAAACTCGAAATCTCTAAAAACTAACAAATAAAGCACGGAACATGTGAATATAAAGGAGCTGCTTGCAAGCAGCGCCAGCCAAAGTGCAGCGATGCAAAGAGGCACGGAGAGCAGGAAAGCGCTCCGAAGGAGACGCAAAGGAAACATGAGCGCTTGCAACATAACAGCTCCGGGTCACCTGGTCACGGAGGAAGTGCAGTGCAGTGACAGGTGCGGGAAAACAAAAGAGTGCGGTAGCCGTGACAAATGCATTGATTGGTGAATGACTGAAAACTGACCCACCGTATAGTTAGTACTGGAGCCAGCGGCAAAGGGTATCAATGCACACTGGATTTAGTCATGCGGTCATGCGTGACATACTACACACTGTGTAAGGCTACAGATTCATGCAAGTACAAATGCACTACTGCAGAGATGGAGTATTCCAGCACAGACACAGTGCAAGTAGTTATTTTTGTAGTTCTCACAACGCCAAGCCACACTGCGCAACAGCCAACGCTGCTGACCGGTTCTGATCAACGGCAGAGGAAGAGGCTGGACGTCGATGACCACGAATGGCAGCGGCAGCTGCTCGGACGAGGGCAAAGCCCAACCTCACGCGAAGAAAGGCAATCACCGACGAGAAAGACTCTCCTGTCTTCTCCGATACCATGGACGCAACCCTGCGGTAGAGAGCCGTCGCTGCTTTGCCTTGCCCGCCAGTGCAACTGAGGACGATGAGGACAAATGAAGCATGCTCGATGTGCAAAACTCGTGCTTCGTAGCAGCGACGCTTCTCCTTCTCGTGTCTGGCATAGACGGACACCAGGGAGGCGGGGTTTCGGTTTGAACGAGCATAAGGGCTAAACACCCGAACATCGAAGAATGTTCGCTCAAACCTACCTCCGGCTCCCCAGACTCCACTGGCAGCCACGTCCAACCGTGCACCTCCTCCAGTAATGGCTGTACGGTGTGCAAAGCGCTCGCCCGTCACGGGCTGGAGATCGGGCTCTACCACAACATCATGGGTAGCCATTGGCGGACTATGCTCGGCCAATCGTCAAATTATGCTTTTGATTATGCCACAATTATGCCAACAAATATGCTGAATTATGCTCGGTTCCACTATGTATTCACGCTGTACATAGAGGATTGAGAAACCACGCATACACACACGGCCATGCCCTAAGCATAATAATTATTATTGTCTAAACCGAAAGATTATGCCGATACAACACGTTGGAATCCGTATTATGCCGGAGCATAATTTTTTGACGAAATCCCAAGATTATGCCAAATAGTAATATGCCGGCATAATCCGCCAAGGACTATGACAAGGAGTCGTAACTGGGGTATTTAAAAAAAAAACATCTGCAGGCTTTCTGACAAAGCTGTACTTATGCACTAAGCATAATTTTTGTCTAAACCGAAAGCTTATGCCGACCTTACACGTTGGAATCCGTATATTACATGTATGCCGGAGCACAATTTTTTGACGAAATCCCAAGATTATGCCAAATACATGTATTATGCCGGCATAATCCGCCAATAGGCCTTGACAGATTATGCTAGCATAATTTTTCGCATAATTCCTACCAAAATCGAATAATCGCATAATTCGAGGCAAATTGCATACGAATCGCATAAAATTGGAATAATCCGCCTATTCGCATCAAATTCCATGCAGTTGTACATGTTCTACAAGTACAAGTACAAGTAGATGCACCAGGAAGTCGTTGGTTTACGACTCCCTTGAGAACATGTCCAGTCCACTACAATCAGTGACGGTCGTAGCTAGGTCGGACGGTGCGTTGACCCCGTTGAACTTTTGCTACTACAGTACAATGCCCTCTACAAAAATAATTCCCCTGTTATTTTGCACAGAACCATTATACAGTCATGTACATTAGCAGCATATGTGAGCATAATGCGGCATAATATGATAACTTTTAGCATAACTTTTAGCATAAAAATAGCATAATTCTGCAATTTTTTCAGCAATGCGAAAAGCATAATTTCAAGAAAATATTAGCATAATCTGTCAAGGCCTATCCGCCAAGGGCTAATCATGGGCGACGTCCCGGAGCATGTGGGCGGTGATGTCCCTCACCTCGTTGTGCCTCAAGGATGGGAATCCACCAAGAGGGCACGATAGTGCATGCTCAACCGTGAACGATTGGCCACAGGAACAATGAGTGGGCAGACGCTCCGGGCATCAACCAAACTTCCAAAGCGCAGGCAGAGCCCATCCCGGAAGGTGATCATGATGTAGTCGTAGTACTGCTGTAGCCTGTAGCTCGAGTATGAGTAGTCGAGCGAGTACTCACTCTCGTACATGACGTAGACCTACTCATCGGATTTTTGTTGAGCAGCATCATCATCCGATCAGCCCTTTCGCATTGGCATCGGCGTTAGCCTAGCCTTCGCTTGGGCCACACCCAATGTTAGACATGACACCACTGGCACTGCGACCAGAAGAGAAGGGGAGAAAAAGAGAAAGAAAGCAAACCCTGAGCAGCATGACGTGTGAAAAGAAGATTCTGCAGACTGTCGACATGTCTGCTGGTCCCTACGCTAGTACATAGTCACTACAGACAGTACACTCCTGTCTACAGACTACAGACAGTACAGTCTACAGAGAGAGTACAGCATCGTGTAGCAGTGGCAGGCGGTGGCCTTGGCACAGGCGCTAGCGCTAGGCTCAAGCAAGCAACGCAAGTCTTGTGTCAGTTGTGACGTTGTGTGGCTGGCATGTCATTCATTCCTACTACATGTAATACATAATACATTGTACACATGTATAGAAATCCTGGCACGGTGGCATTTACATGTATGTATTATAAAAAAATCAACTCTGTCCAGTCAGTCTGTAGTGTAGCTGTACAAAATGTACCATGTGTACTGTCCTGGCCGGCACAGCATGCATAATGCAGTACACTTACACGTGCTGCACAGTATGTCATAGTGAAGCACGTGTACACGATGTCCACTTACTACTCACACAGTTTATGCGTCTGCTGCCTGGCACGCACATGTTTGATTTGAAGTAAGTTTTGTTGTGTAGTGAAGCAACTGTTTGTGCTTTTACTCCTTGCAAGCCGAGGCCATGGCGCGGCGAGGTCGAGTGCGTATCCTTCCCGACCTCGCCACTAGCGGAAATCCGTTCGTGCTCGACTTGCAATTTAGCGCGCTGGAGCGCGCAAAGCTGATCGTGGGAGGGCTAGTTCTGCTGCCCATCCGCGTGTTGCTGAGCGTGTTGTTTGCGTCCGTTCTGTACGTGTTGGTCACACTGACTGCGATTGGATGGAAACATGGCGGGCATCTGAAAAACTGGCAGAAAGTCCTGCTCACCACCGTCATTCCGCCTGTGCTTCGCTGCTGGACGTTCGTGCTGGGTTATTACGCAATACCAGTCCTGGGCACTCGGGCCAGCGCCTCCGAGGCGCCCATCTACGTGGTCGCCCCGCACAGTCACGTGATGGAGCCCTGGCTGCTGAATCCGTACAGCCGCGGTTCGCCGCTGTCGAAGAAGGAGAACGAGCATTTCCCGTTCATGGGCCGGGTCATCAAGTCCTCCGAGCCCATCTGGGTGGACCGGGAGGCCAAGCAGAGATCGAACACGGTCGAGCGCATAGTTCAGAGAGTAGCGTCGCCGGGCTTCTGGCTGCCGATCGTGATCTTCCCGGAAGGCACGACTCACAACGGCGAGTGCGTGATCGGCTTCAAAACGGGCGCGTTCCGCCCTGGGCTGCCCGTCCAGCCCATCCTGTTCCGTTTCGGCGAGCGCGACGTGGGTGCGTACGTGGCGTTCGACCGCTCGCTGGTCGGTATCCTACTGCTGGTGATGATGCAGTGGCGGAACACGTTCTCCGTCCAGTACCTGCCCGTGTACACGCCGAGCGACGCGGAGAAGCACGACGCCCAGCTGTACGCTGCCAACGTCCGTCGTCTGATGGCCGCGGAGCTACGGAAGCCCGTCAACGACTGCGGTCTGGAAGACCTGCGGCTGATGGAGATAGCAGAGGGTGCTGGGCTGCCGAAGGAATGCGCGCTGATCGAGTTCAACCTCATGAATCGTCTGTTCCAAGTCGACCTCGCCGCGCTCAAGACGGTCATGCGCCGGTTTGTGCGCATGAACACGCGCAAGACCGGCTCCGTCAGCTGGTCCGAGTTTGCAGCGAGCCTTTGCTGGCCCAACGCCGAGCACGCACAGCTTCTGTACGACGAGTATGACACACGGTCCGGCTGCGGCGAGCTAGCGTTCCGCGAGTACGTCGTGGGTACGCTGGACCTGGCAGGCCGTGTTGCCGATGCCGACAATCTGGTTGTCACGGCGTTTGCCGCGCTGTCAGCACGGCAACGCTGCATCACGGAGGAGAGCGCGCTGCGTGCGTTTCATGAGCGCGGACACATGTGTGTTACCGACGCCGCCGTCCGTGTGTTCTTGCGCCGAGCGACGCGAGAGCAGGAGCTCACGGAGCTGCGGTTTGTGGCGTACGTGGAGGAGAACCCGGACGCAAAGGTCCTGTTGAAATGGTTTCTTGACGGCGTAGACAGCCTCTGATACAGTGTGTGTGTGTGTGCGTGCGTGTGTGTGTGTATGTATGTGGCAGCTCTTTTGTGAAACTCATGCGGCTATATGCCTGTTGGCTCTGGCAGCACGCTGTGGGTGCAACGCAAACTCCCGTTTGTTCCCGCAGCATGCAGATGGTGCAATACGTGCTTCCGTCTGCTCATCCAGCTGCTGTGCAAGCATCCTTGCCAGCGGACAAAGCGCTTCGCCGCAACTTGACATCGCTGGAATACGGCTGTTGGTGACCATGAAGCTCGTTGCCCTGCACGCTGCACGCCTCATGCAGACACGCTAGTGCCCACGTGACCGACTCACTGCATGGCCAAACGATGCACACTCTGCTTGTAAGTATGAGTGCGGGCAGACCACTAGCCCGCGAAAGGAATACTGCTAACGTTGCAGGTGATATGACGTAATGCCTTGTTTTATAAGGTATGCCAAACTCAAGCCACTCCAAGGCTCAGTTGAATCAATAAAATTAATTTTACTGGAGTAAATTACCGACAAATCCGAGTTGTGCAGTAATCGAAGCCCATGCATGCACTTTCGGATGACATGTTCAGAACTGAGGTTTCCGGTGCCCAACGCAGGAATAGACATGGCTGAAATTAAGCCGTAAAGATAGTAGAATAATTCTGATAACACTAATCCGCGTCTGTCTTTCGTTTCAATTCTAAGAACCTGATGCTCGTGTTGAACCTGATGCTCGTGTTGAACCTGATACTGTAATTTATCGTAACGGAGCTGTTTCAACGTCGTGCATGCATTCGACCGATGATATTGCCGAGCTGAGCTTGATCGCTGCCGTGCACCTGTTGCCGTCTGGTGATGTGGATACACAGAGCTGCTGCTGACCGGCGCACTGCGTGTACCCCTGCAGAGTGTTTTTGTACGCGTGCACTGTAGTGTGCTTGATGTCCTCTGCGACTTCGGGCTTTCGGGTACTATTCTGTGCTACCCGTGCTACCCGAGGTCCTCACGGGTAGCACGCGTACCCGCCGACCCGTGCACACGACTACTATACTGGCTCATGCGGATTACACATCATGCTATAGGCGCATGCGGATTACACGATCATCACGTTGTGCTGCTACCAAACTCACAGTCTTGTACACTAGGCATGGGTCTCTTCTATTATTTATTTCACTCTACTTTTTCTGAGTAATCACCGGCTGTATAATTATGATCTGGTTAAATTAGTGGACAGTTAGTCCTAAAGCGCAACATTTTGTCCTCCTTTTTTTTGCCATAATTAAACTGGCTCATCATCCGAGTTCTAGTTTTTCTGACATGGCAATAGCTATAGATACCGGTATAGACGGATACATTGTAGACTAGTATTGAGATAAGTTGTACAACAGCCGACGTATACTAGACAGGAATGCCAGCCTTTCCGCCTCGCTAATTCTGCTTATTGATATTTTAATGATTACAATCTTGGCGTCGCCTTTCCTCTTCCGTGAGGTGTGATCTCTGTTGTATGGTATCTTGAATTGAACATGTCAGATTGATTGATGGACTCAATAGTAGTGAATACACAATATTAACATACCGTCGGGCGCATCAGCTGATGCCTAACCAATACGTATGATGTCTTCTTGAGAGACAGAGAGAGAGAGAAGAGAGAGAGAGGGAGAGAGAGAGAGAGAGAGAGAGAGAGAGAGAGAGAGAGAGAGAGAGAGAGAGAGAGAGAGAGAGAGAGAGAGAGAGAGAGAGAGAGAGAGAGAGAGAGAAGAGAGAGAGAGAGAGAGAGAGAGAGAGAGAGAGAGAGAGAGAGAGAGAGAGAGAGAGAGAGAGAGAGAGAGAGAGAGAGAGAGAGAGAGAGAGAGAGAGAGAGAGAGAGAGAGAGAGAGAGAGAGATTTCTATCGTTTTCATGAATGTTATCCGTTTGCCCACAATCGTCCAGGTCGCAGCTAGAGGGTAGCGCAGGCTGGAAAAGGATTTCGCGCGGGGAGAATGCTGTCTCCTTTTTTCTACATTGTTGATAAGCTACTCCCTCCCTCTCTCTGCCTCCCTCCCTTTCTCTCTGTCTATTTGTGTGTATGTATGTGTGTGTGTGTGTGTGATTCCTTTTGAGTCTCTCTCCCCCTCTCCGGGGAGACCCACG
>NC_088654.1:6187717-6264113 GCF_964019385.1 Sycon ciliatum | reverse complement strand
GAGAGGATCAGTTGTGGGTGCTGTGACAGCATAGAGTGTAGATTGGTGCAAACATCATCGCCCAGCAGAACCGTATTCATAATCATAGGGACCTGCGTTTAGCATTACATTTTGGAAGCTATTTTTTAGAATTTTTACAGGCCCAATAAGCCTGAAGAGAAAAACACCTAACTTAGACTGTCCTAACGTTATCGAACGCACTGCCAAAGTAAAAACAACATTTGAAATGCAAGCTCCATTGTGCATGCGCATATGAGGGCACATGGGGAAGAGACTGAGATGAGAGGGTGAAAGTGAAGGAAATTTGTTCCGAAATCAAGAGAATCCGAGGAACCCTTGCTGCATTCTTCAGTTCGATAACGTCAGTGGGTGCATCTCAGATGTGTTGTGTGCCCAGACATACAAGTAGCACTAACCTGAGCATGAGAGCTGCTTGTCATCATCGTGGTCAGGAAAACGAAAGGACGAACGAAGAAGATTGCTGACCATGACGAACAACAGTGCATATCCAGACGACAGACGGTTTGCCAGAATCAGTCTGGTGCATCTTCAGGAATCTTCTTTCCTAAGCGCATTCAGCAGTCAGCTTCGAGGTCAAGAGCGCGATGATATTTTCAGAAGGAATAATTTTCAAAATTTTTTAAATTTTGGGGAAGAAGCTTCCTTTCTAAAAAAAACGTTCCTTGCTTTCACGCAAGGTGCCTTGCGGGACATGTAGTCGACAGCACAGTGTCGGCAGATCCACGTTTGTAGGCTGCAGACCCGGCAGACGTTTTGATCAGACCGGCCTGGTGGTGAGATTTTTGACCCGGGAGTACTAAAAACTGCTCGCATCCCAGGGTGCTCAGTTTCGCTCTATCCGATCGAGTAAGGCTTCCAGAAAGGCCCTCAGGTGCGCGGCCTGCGGTGCCATAATATACCTCCTCAGGCTGGCTCTTACCGCCCTAACTCCGGGAATGTAGGCAGGTACGTTAACTTTTTATTTGAATTTGCAGAACCAAACCGGGGTGGTGTCGCCCAATTGCATGTACATGTACATGGAAGAGAATGGAAACAACGAGTTATTATAGAAAATAGCCTATAAACATGATACAGTGTAGCAGGGTGTAGTACATTTATTATTATTATTATTATTGTAGAAGAGAAAAGGAACTAAATATTGCGACAGAGCTTACAAGTTTCCTGGTATGCATCGACATCGGCATCAGTGGAGCCTCCCGCTGTCGATCCTGTTGACGGGCGGACAGGTCGGTGTGAATCCTGAACGGCAACCGAGCCTGTCGCGTTGGGGGATCTCGGCGGCGAGTCTCGCCTCGCCTGCATACATGGACATTGCAACATCATAATAATAAACAACATACGTGTACTTTCCATTGGCATCAGTATTCCGAGTAAGATTTTCGTCGCTTGTGTGGTGTGTTTCTCCACCAATGAGCGCGTACTATGATTATTTTATCGCTGTTCTCACACTTTACCATTTTAGCAGCTTGCATATGCCATATGTGGAAAGCGCGCACTTGCGCCATTTCTGGTGTATAAGAATGATCATTCCTCCATTATCATCATTATCATCCTCTACTGATGAGCTCCGACAGGGAGTGAAACAGCTGTCTAGGGGCGTGGAGCAATATTATCTCTCAACGGAAGTGTCCTTGCTGGTGTCTGTATGGTTCGGCTGAAGAGCGCGTGGTTGTGATGAGTTGGGAATGCAATGAAGAGAAAAGGACATATGGATACGAGTTAAGAGTAACTCTCCATCACTGTAACATGATACTTTATACAGTCAGAAAGTGCAATAACTAGGCACAAAACTGACAGAGTACTGAAACATTCGACGTCCTGACACCTAGCTTCAACACATCTCCGTAGCGCTAACCGACAGCCTTCCAACTTGGAAGGTTCAAGGTTATGGAAAGACCAAAGAGGGGAAGGCAAGCGCAACGAAAACGAGCAAAAGCTACAGTCCCAACGGAACAAAGAATGTCGATTGTTACTGGACGATGACGAGACCAGTACGATATTTGACAAAGCGGTCTAACTACAATTCGAAGCAGCAAAGCAGCACACCACCCAAATCGGGTGGGTCAAAAATATCAAAGATAAGTAAAGAAAGGGAAGCTTTGCGAAAACGAATTGTACAAGCCGAAAGCCAAACTCCTACAGTACTCCTCATGCATGACATTGTATCATGTTACAGTGATGGAAAGTTACTCTTAACTCGTATCCATATGTCCTTTTCTCTTCTACATTTATTTATGGCTCAACATCCGAGTTTCATATTATTATTTTTATTATTATTATTTATTCACAATCACGTGGCACTAGCCAATGAAATGGTGATGTGGGCGATAGCCAGCCATGGCGGTAATAGAGCTAGAGGGGAGAAAGAAAAAGAATGAAAGGGGAACTGAAAAGCAGGAGAAGTTAGGGCAGGGCTGGATATCAACTAGTATGTTGCATTCTGCAGTAGCTGTGTGAATGTATTGTAACATTGGCAGGATTTTAGATGTTGTGGGAGGAGAGACCAATGGCGGTAAGCAAGGAAGAGAGGAGATGTTTGCATAGAGGCAGACCGCGCAATAGGGAAGCGGAGAGAGTTTCTGGTGCGCATGTCTTGAGATTGAGCAAACCAGCTTAGGCAGGAGAGAGCATGAAGAGGAGCAATGCCCAGCTTAATTTTATGAATTTTCTGGCATGCCAAAAAACGCACGCGGACCGAGAGCGGCACAGCAGAAGCAAGGCGGTATAAGTCTGCGCTTGGAGTCAGGCGAGGAAGCCGAAATAATATTTTCAAAAGACGCCTATGCATAACTTCGAGTCGAGCAATCAGTGTTTTAGAAATGCCAGCCCAAATTATGCAGCAGTAATCAAAAATAGGCAGAATGTAAGATGTGTAGATAACATGGCGACAGTCGGTGTGGAGGTGGGTGATGTGTGACGAGAGAAATCCCATTACTGAGCTAACACGGCTGTCTAAATTTTCGATCAGGGATTTCCAGGTTAAGTGTTGGTCAATAATGACGCCAAGATGCTTGTGTTTTTCAACGATGCAGAGCTGGGTTGTGGTGCCTGGAAAGGTGAAGGGACTGGTTATTATTATTATTATAGACAACACCTCATGGCATGAGAAGAAAATCAGCCAGTACGGGAGATGTGGGTGTTAACCAACCATGGTGAATAAAAGAAGAAAAGTAATGGTCAAGACGGAGAAGCATGGGAGGGACAGGTGATGGTGAATCTAGTGAGCAGATTTAAATGCGTCCAGGGTACTGGCATTGCGCGTAGTAGCGGGCAGCGCAAGCCAAGCAGAGTAAGCAACAAAGAGTGGAGAGCGTACAAGGGAGGACGTTTTAGCCAAGGGGAGGGCAACAGAGCATCTTGTCTGGGAGCCATCTGTGATTCGGAACCAGTTATACACGTTAAGATGAGGGGTTACTAATGAAGATAGGTCACAGGAACAACTGGGGGGGGGGGGGGGGATACACATTACAGCAGTTTTCGAAGAGTTGGGCTGCAATTTCCATTTTTCCATCCAATGAATAACGCCATCTATGTTGGACTGTAACTTGGCACTAGCCTCGGGGAGATTTCATAGATAATACTACTGGTACATGCAATAGAATACTGTAATTTCAGAAATTTTAGGTGCTCAATATTTTCGGTATGAGGGCAAAAGGCTAGGTTAGGTGAACAGAAATTTTAGGTACAGAGAAGCAGTTCCCTATTGGATTATGTGTGTTAGTAAGTATTTGTTCGGTGTATTGAAATTTCAGGTATGAAACAGACGCACCGAAAGCACCGAAAATAAAAGTACACCGAAAATTTGTGAAATTACAACACAACAGTAACTAGTGTACAGATGTAGAGTAGCGTAACCATGGTAACCACTAGTGTATGATGAGCCTGTATCGGAGTGCGTGCGAGAACGTAACACTTGTATCACCATAGCAACTTCTAAAAAAAAAAATTCATGGTTCGCGTGAGACTCGGCTGGAAGCAAAAAAAAACTGCAGTCAGGAGATCATTACGCTTTGCCCGGGGTGGCCGAAGTGGACCATCATACGCAGAGACTGACATCCTCCCATTGACTGGGCCCAGATGGTTTCGGACATCTTGGTGCGTCGCTGGTAAATGCGCAAAGCGTGCTGCTCGCAGTGCAACGTGAAGTCCAGCACGTCACCATCCTCGAACTTGGCAAGTTTGCTACACGTACCACACTCCGGGGAAGTGCCTTTGCGCGAAGCCCATCCAAAGAAGTCGGCGTACTTCGGAGACGAATCATAGCCGTGCGTAAGAGGCCACTTCACCACGCCAGCCTTGATTGTAGAACCTTTGAGGAGCTTCATGTGCAGTGTCCAGCTGTGTGTACCAATAGTGTAATGATCAGTGCCCAGTACAAAGGCCACCACTGATTCTACATCGCCAGCACCAGCCTTTTTACTGGCAACATCCTTGTTAATACACTCTGCAACTTTTCCATCTTCGGAAATTTTGACGCGAGCGGAGGCCGCGGACGGATTGAATCTCAGCTCTTCGCTTCGTTTGGCTACATAGCACGGTGTGTACCGGCTTCCACCACCTGCCGCAAGACGAAACTTGTACAGGCCGTCTTGTTCAGGAAAAAACGTAGCCATCAGCATGCGATCGTCATCCCCACCGCTATGTAGAGCCTCCAGTCGGCGTAGTTCTCCGTTCGGATGTCGACATTGAACGCGGACACGGGCCGACTTCAACGCAGACGGTGGAATGCCGCCATGCTCATTTAGTTTGACCTGTATTACTAGTTCCTCGCCAATGTGTGCTTGCCTATTCTGCACAAATAGTCTGCAGTGTGCTGTGTCGATTCCGTAGTCGTGAATGGTGAGGGATCGATCGGCCGCTGCGCGTATACTCTCCTCCGCCTCAGACTCGTACATTTCAACCTGCAGCTGGCTTTGCACACACGGACACTGTTCGTCTTCCATTGTTTTGCTAACCTTTGCCGCGTGCTCTTCAAGGTGATTGCCGAGTCTTAGCACCTCGCACACAGACGCACGCGAACTCTGCATCATGCAAGCCACACGCTTGATAGCTTTGCGGTCGTCATTGACTTGTTCTAGAACATTGCACTGTTGTAATAAACGATCTACTTTCTTACGGCGAAACACATCAATTTCTTCTAATACCTCCTGTTTGCGCTTGTCCAAAACGATGGGCAACTTTTGGAAGAAACTGGCAACTTTCTCTGATGCTTCTTCACTTTGTTTCTGTGCTCCTTGATAACAAACTTCAATCTCATCCAAAACATCACTCACCCCAAACCCTCCAATTTGATCCTGCCTACTTCCTTCCGCAGCATTAGCAGCAGCAGTGGTGCTTGTAGCAGTTTGCGCATTCAGCTCTCTCTCCTCGGTGTTGGAAAATCGTTCTTCGATCCTGTTCAGTATAGGTAGTTTAGCCCTGGCTGCTTCTTCACTGCTTACAACACTGTGCTGCTGTGAATGGCCAGTAGATTTGCATCTTTCACAAAGCAAACACTGGCAGCACTCACACCACCATTGCAATGCTTTACCTGTGTGTAACTGGCAAACATTGTCATCTGCTAATGCTGCTCTGCTCGCATCGTCCTTTTCCCCTCTTCGTCCATCACGTGACACAATGGCTCGTGGACAGTGCAACACACCAGCTCGAACTCGAGACGAATGCTTTGTTGCGTGCTCTGAGCAATACGGCAAAGGTGTTGATGCGTTGCAATCTTCACAAACTTGCGTTGCTACTTCATCACACGCCGTGCAGAGGTTCACAGACTCAGTCAACTTCTCCACTGGATGACGACTTTGTTCGTCAACATCACCACTACTGCTGTATAAGTACGTACTGGCTAAGGGGAGACTCTTCTCTAAATCAATTTCAGGTGCGCCAGACGACTTGGTTACTTTGCCGCATCGCGCGCACTTGATTGTATTCTCGGCATCCAATGATTTTTCCAGACACTCTCCGGCGCACAGCACATGAAAACAGTGTAACAGCCGACCATCGCCTGGCTCAATCCGTCCACACTGTACACAGCTCAACGCCTTTCCGCTCATCCCTGCAGGTTTGTCCATAGCGGCCGCTCCGTCGCAGCGGAGCAAGAGTTCTTTCCTACTTTACAGTAATGTCCGTAGACTCTACCCGCCAGTTTTCAGATGTCGATCCTGTATATAAATAATGGTATGTATCACGCTAGCTGCCCAGTTGGAAGCTACACTGCACACACCAAGAACATGCCTTGTTCAAGCCCTCAACTAACTTTAGGGTTCACGGATTGGCATGCTAGCGTCGTAAGCTACATCATGCACGTGACAGGCGCGTGCATATACTGTCCCACACAATCGGTCAGTGCTCAAATCGCATTTTCCCATCAATATCACTCACTTTCAACTCTACGGGATTCATTACGGTTGGCTCAAACTGCCTGAATTTTTGAATCCACACGCACGAAAGACGTTCCAAGACTTCCACCGTTCGTATTTTTTCAAACGAGTTCCGGGTTTTCCAGTAACTTTGGCCAAAGTTCGGCTAAAAAAACAGGGGGAGCCGTTGCGTTTCCGTAAAATACTGAACGGTAGAAGGATAGCCAAGGTCAAGAGCAAAACAACAAGCCATTATTTGTCAAAATCGAACAAGAAACGGCTCAGCGCATCTATTTTCCGTGCACGCGCGCGCGTACTTTGGCCGACATTCGCGACAAGGTGTGGAGAATTTCTGAAGAAGAAGAATAACAAGAGCAGCAGCGCTCGGAACAGCCGTGCTGGATACTTCCAATCCCGACGACGGAGCGTGTTGGCTGTCGTGAGCTGCTGAAACGACCATGACATTTCTTTTTCTTTGTATACCCTACATATCTTGACGTGCCCTAGCTCAGTTTCGGCCTCTTTACAGGAAGAATATTTTCTTCCATGGCATCAGCGGCCAAACAGCAAGAAGAGCAACAGATCGAGATTTGCAGGGCAAACAAAGGATGCGTGCAGCTACATCTAGTCAGGTTCGATGCAGCTGCGCTTTGCCAGAACCTCAGCAGATAAGAAAAGACGACAGAGTGTCTCAGATGGAACTGGATCTTTCGCCAAGACCGCCACCGCCGCCATCATCAAGTCCAGGTCAGTCAGAAAAATGCAAAGCCCGAGTGAAGTGAAGCCACTGAAGCCAAGGAAAAATTCAAAAAGTACGCTCTCCGGCTAGACTTCGAGTCGATATTTTTTTACTTCGATAGGCGCTGTCGCGGCCTGTAGCGCGCGTCCATAATCCAAAATGGAGGCGCACGTGACGGGTGCTTTTAGTGGCAAGCCGTGAACCCTAAACTTCGGCTCAAGGCTTCAAATCAGTACTACCAAGACTGGCAAGAGTAGTACTACTCTTGGTACTAGTACATACAAAAACAAAAAACATACTCTGCCTATGCTGGGCAGTGCAAACTCTACAACTGCAAGACAATGATTATGTTCAATCATGATTGTTGCAATGTTGAGTCACCACTCACCAGTCATTTGTACATAGTCACTGCGTTGTACTTCGCTCACACAAAGCTCGATCGAGCCCCGTTCAAAACAAACAAACAATGCATGCCACGTGTTGTGAGGGAACAAACGAAAAGGAGCTGTGGCTGCATCCGAGTACAGCTAGAAAGCGGAACGTTCTGAGTGTGACACTTGACAGGACGGACGACATGCGCATATGCATGGGTCGATTATGGATATCGTCAAGAGTAGATAAACAAGAGTGTGCAACTCCGGATCTCTCCTGCACAATCTGCAGATACCCCCGCCCGCCGCCCATGGCGGAATTTTTTGTTGACGTCACCTTTTTCAGGAGAACGCGCATTTTGCTGCAGAGCAGTGTGAGAGCACGTGCGGGGCACTGACTTTGTAGTGCAAATGCGGCCAAGTGCACGAGGGAAAACTTTCCAAAAGACTCATAGCGCGTGCGTCGTCGAAAAGATTACGTCAACAAAAAATTCCGCCGTGGGCCAACCCATCCGCGAGTTGCACACTCTTGTTTATCTACTCTTGATATCGTGCTATGCTGTATTTAGAAAAGCGATCCTGTCAGATTTTCTATTGTTGTGTACTGTAGTGCATTAATTGCGAGGTTTTCCCGAACGCAAATTGAACCCGAGTTCAACTGTACATGTGTGGAACCTACGCGTTAGTTCATTGCGACATGTTTCCCGAACGCAAATTGAACCCTAGGCGGAGCTCCGCCTTATTAACGGCGACCTGCGCAACCTTTAACCGCAAAATACGCAACCGGTACCTGAGCAGCATTTCATTGAAAGGCGTTTCTCGAGCGCAAGTAATTGAATCGAGCTCAACCCGGAAGGGCCTACAAAGTAATATGGGTAATAAAAGAGACAACGACAAAATACAAAGACAACAAAGGAGTAGTAGGTGCTACAAGAGCTGTGCTGGTCAGGCGCAGTGCACTTCTCCGACCATTTCGGTCTCGGAATCAACATGGACTGTGCGAGCCAAGGGGGTATGACTTAGAAGAGCATCTGAATGTCTGGAAGTGGCATCTGGCCAGACACCTCCCCCGACCGTTGACCAGCAAAAGGAAGCTGGTATTGAAAAGCCTGGAGCAGTGTCATTGTAACAGGTTTAATCGAACTTGAAAAGTAAGAGGCCTGGTGAGCGTGCCTCAACCAGTTATATGCAAAAGGTGATAGTATACATGTGGCAATGGCGCCAATGAAGGTGCTAATAGACAGGTGTAAGATGCATGAGGTGCGAGGGAGTGTAAAGTTATAGCGAACAGGGGAAAACTGTTACATCATCCCCCTCCTATGGAGAGGAAGGAGCTTATAACCCAAATGCTCAAGTGGAATAGAGTACAATAAGCGCAAACACGTGCGAGACGAAAAAAGGCTTCGCACTGAAGTAACACAACAAGACGACTGAAACTCCATGCAAATAAAAGTGTAATAAGCTCAAAAAATGTGTAAGGTGAAAACTAGAAGTTCAACTGCAAAACTCAGTGGGCAGAAACCAAGGTTTTGTACTTCTGAAGTGGAACAATGTCATTACCAGATTCATCCAACAAAATATGTTCAGGCTCCCAAGTGGCATCAGAGTAGCCCTGCCACTTGACTAGGTACTGAAGCTGATTCTGCCTGCGGCGGTGACTGAGAATGTTCTCCACCACGTAGCGGGTATGACCATCAAGGTCCGTGATAGGCGGAGGCGTAGGCTGTCTCCTTTTTTTCTTTTTTTTAATATTTTTTATATACTATGTGCACATCCCTACAAAGTAAAAGGGGTAATAAAAGAGAGAAAGACAACAAAGGAGTAGTAGGTGCTACAAGAGCTGTGCTGGTCAGGCGCAGTGCACTCCTCCGACCATTTCGGTCTCGGAATCGATATTGACTGTGCGGGCCAAGGGGGCATACTATGAATGATAGACTTATGGGGGCATCTGAGAATGCAACAGAAATGAGAAAGAGAAGATCAGAAATTACACAACTGCAAATAATATAGGTTGATCATGCTTCAGCTTACGTAGGTCCCGAGAGAGAGAGAGAGAGAGAGAGAGAGAGAGAGAGAGAGAGAGAGAGAGAGAGAGAGAGAGAGAGAGAGAGAGAGAGAGAGAGAGAGAGAGAGAGAGAGAGAGAGAGAGAGAGAGAGAGAGAGAGAGAGAGAGAGAGAGAGAGAGAGAGAGAGAGAGAGAGAGAGAGAGAGAGAGAGAGAGAGAGAGAGTCCTATTAGGAATAGCGTTCTTCTCGTAGGCACGGAGTGCCGACACATTAAAAACCGGGTGACAGCGGCTGGTATGAGGCAACTTGAGCTTGTAGGCATTCGGGCCGACCACCTGGGTTATAGGAAAGGGGCCAAACCACTTGGGGCGTAATTTATGGGATGGTCGGTCCCGAGCTTCAGGAGTCAGGAGGAAATCCCAGTAGACCATTACCAAATCTCCCACCTTCAGCTTTCCCTCGACCCTTGTCCGATCTGCATAGAAGGCCTGACGAGCTTGAGCTGCCACTAGCGCATCTTGTGAGATCTTGACCGCGTCTTGTCTTGCTTGCAACCAATCAGCTGAATCTCTGCCTCCCTGAATAGGGTTGAGGAAGTCGGGTGGCGCTCTGGGATTTAGACCATAATTTAAGAAGAACGGTGTGTTTCTTGTGGATGATTGAGTAGCACTGTTGATTGAAAACTCACAGAGAGGTAGGAGCATATCCCAGTTATCTTGCTTATGATTTACAAAAGCCCTCAGCACATCCTCTACTATTCTGTTTACTCGTTCAGTTAGGCAATCTGTCTGAGGGTGATTGGCAGTACTAAATGCTAGTTTCGTTCCTAAGCGATCAAACAGTTCCTGAAAAAATGATGCAGTATATCTTGGATCACGATCACATACAATTATTATATTATTCTCGTATCCGTCCCGAATGGGACTCACGACGGCAGAATTAACCGTGAGCATGTGTGTGTGAGAGTGGGAGAACGAAACTGAAGAGTCTTGTAATAAAGGTCAAATTTAAGAAGAGCAGTACTAGACTAAATGGCTGAGCAGATGTTACTCCATACTAGAACTTAAACCATGCAGTCGAAATACATGTTGAATATACAGATCAGCACTTCCTTTAGCGTCAATAGTAGAGGAAGTAGGTGCTAAATGTACACACTTTGTCAAGCGGTCTACAAATACATAATATAGCATCATGACCTGTATCAGTCCTAGGCAAACCCATGATAAAATCCATCGAGATATCCGCCCACGACTGACTGGGCACTGGTAAATTCTGCAAGAGACCAGTTTTTAGCTGGCCGCCTTTAACTCGTTGGCAGACGTCACATGACTTGACAAACGCCTTTACATCCAGTCCCATTCTGGGCCAATAGAAATATCTAGCGAGTCTGAAATAGGTGCGATCTCGACCGGGATGCCCCGCAGTCACACAGTCATGGTATTCTAGAAGCAGGGCGAGTTGGAGTTTGCTATTCTTTGGAATGCATAATCGGTTCTGTGGTGAAGATCTGAGATAAAGATAACCGGGTGTTTCATTTAGAAGGTAACGGTCGTGCAGATTGTCATAGCTTGAATTTTTCAGTCTCCTGATAATGGGAGCAAGATCCTTGTCGCACTTGTAACCGCTAACAATTAACTGCGCTATGTCTGGATTAATCTCTAGGGTATGCTCTATGGCATTCAACTGAATGTTAGGAGGATAGGATGACCCGCCTATTTCAGAATCACTGAACCGATCTGAACGGCGTGAAAGCGGATCGTCAATGTTTTTCTTTCCTGGTTTGTGAAAGACCGTAAAGTCATAGTCAGCTAAAAACTCTACCCATCTTGCCTCACGCTTGGTGAGAGTCGGTTTGGTTCATAAATAGACAACACCCATATTATCAGTCATCAGATCAAAATGGCAGAATAGATAGATTCTCCAGCACTTTAATGCAAATACCACAGCCAACGTTTCCCTCTCGCCGCAGTATAGTTGCGTTCTGCAGCTGACAGTTTCCGACTACAATAGGTTGCGGGATGCAAATCCATATCTTCTCCCTGCTGCAGGAGCACACCCGCCACGGCAAAGTCACTTGCGTCAGTTTCTACCGTGAAGCTTTTCTCAACATCGGCCAGTTGCAACACTGGCGCCTCGAGTAATGCTGATTTTAGAGACTCGAATGCCTTCTGTCTAGCAGCGCTCCATTCAAAGCGTGAATTTTTTCCGGTGATTTCTTCTAATGGACGAGAGATGGTCGAGTGTCCATCTATGAACCTTCGGAAATAGTTTGCAAAGCCAAGAAACTTCCTCACATCAGTTACTAACGACGGAGTTGGCCATGTTTCCACAGCACTTATCTTCTTGGGATCAGGGGAAATTGATATGCCGTTGATTTCATGCCCCAAGAAGAGAACTTCTCTCACGCCGAATTCGCATTTAGACTGTTTGCAATACAGCTCACTATTTCTAAGTGTTTCTAGAACTGTTTGAAGATGATGCAGATGATCTTCCCAGGTCTTGCTGAAAACTAGAATGTCATCCAAGAATACTACAACGAATTTTCGGAGATGCGGTTGCAGAATAGAGTTCATGAGTGACTGAAAGGTGGCCGGGGCATTAGTCAGCCCGAATCCCATGACTCTAAATTGGAAGTGGCCGAATGGCGTATTAATGGCCGTCTTAGAAACATCCGAGTCTTGAATTCTGATATGATGTACCCCGACCGCAAGTCCAACTTGGAGAAATATGCACTGCCCTGGATCGTGTCGAATAAGTCATCAATATTAGGAAGACAAGCTTTGTTTTTGATCGTAATTCTATCCAATTCTCGCCAATCGCACACCATTCTCAGAGTACCATCCGACTTCTTCACAAAAAAACAGTCGGAAAACACTTGGTTAGCTTCCAATGCCGCTATCAACCAAAGACGAGCGTTTCCAGCCAAAAATCCTGCCGCGTAATCGACCCTCTGTGCCGCATTTGGGAGTGCCAACGACCGTAGGGCCATGTCCATTGCAAACGTCCATTCTTTGAATGTAGCGGAATCTCCTCCAAACACAGGCGGCTCTTTCGTAAGGCGGGGTGTTGGCTCCCACGGTTCCGAGTTCGGATATATTGTTCGGTTTCCTTGGCTAACGCACTGAGCGGTCTTGATATCGTTTATCAGCCGAACGACGAGTACGAGGAGCGTAAGCAGAGCGACCAGAACACCTGCCAAAAGGAGAGTAGTAACCATCCTCTGCTACCAGTGTAACAGGTTTAATCGAACTTGAAAAGTAAGAGGCCTGGTCGAGCGTGCCTCAACCAGTTATATGCAAAAGGTGATAGTATACATGTGGCAATGGCGCCAATGAAGGTGCTAATAGACAGGCGTAAGATGCATGAGGTGCGAGGGAGTGTAAAGTTATAGCCAACAGGGGAAAACTGTTACAGTCATGCTTTGATGCGAAATCAGTCACAGATGTGTTTCTGTGGTATAGCGGACTGAAGAATAGTAAACGTGTTTTGCAATATATGTATGAACTATGAAGCTATTTTGTATATAGTATGTTCCCATTCCGTTTTTGCTTTGGTGTAGCCCTGAGGTTGATTGCTTATTTATTTCTACCCTTCCTCTCTCCATACTTCTGCCCCCCCCCCCTCTCTCTCATTCCTTCTGTCGTCCACATGTATCAAAGGAGGCGAAATCGCCTGTTTGTGGTGCGACGTTAAATAAACTTCTACAACAACTACAACAACAGATGCCAATGGCCTCCTCCGCTCCATATCATCAGACAGTTTCATGGTGGCACTTCACAGTAACCTCTTCATTTTAAAATACAGGTATTTGAAAGGTCTCAATGTGCTCCTCCAGGGCCAGGGGTCCCATTTGGACATTATTCGAGGTTGCCAGTGTCGTAAGTGTCCTTCAAGTTATATCTTGGCTTGTGATGTGACGTTTCGCCTGCTAAAAATGCATGTGTCTCACTCTGGCATTTTGACAGCAGAAATGCACAAATGTAGAGCTGCAACCCCCACCCCTTCACCACAATCCTGGGTACGCACGTCGCAATTTATCAGCTACAGCTCGGAGAACTTTCTTCTTGTCAATTATACAGTCTACTCTAGAATATGCAAGTAATGCGTATGTGCACTGTTTGAAAACTACCCTATATAACAGGCTTGTAACGGTCAGCCATATTGCGATGAAGAAGGCATTTGGTTTAGATAGAATGACCCCAACTGCATTAGTTTTACAACGGTGTCATCTGTATTCGTTTGAGCAAAGAGTTAATTTGAAACTATACGTTTTGGTCTATCGCTGCTTGTCATCAATTGCTAGCCCCCTCCTTCAGTCACTGTTTCTCCTGCGTTCAGTTGGCCCGCACACAAATGCTCGTACTCGTGGCCAGGATACAGCTGCCTTTGTATTACCTACTGTACATATTGGGTATGGACTGCGCTCAGTTTCTTTTCTGGCTGCAGGTCGGTGGAACACTCTTCCTCCAAACTGTCGTCAGGCACAATCTGCTGGTACTTTTGCTCACCTCACAAAGATTCACCTAGGGTTCCCTGTAACAAGGCCATGCCTGTTGGGACTCCCCTAGTCAAATAATAAATACTACTACTACTACTACGCCACTGCCACTGGCCACTGGCCGCTGTCCCGACGTCGACAGAATTTCAAGTTGACGTTACTTTGATGATGCAATGCGCACTGTACACGGATTATCAGACGAATCCGGAGGCTGTGGTTGACCGAAGCCGATCTGATCCTGTACAAATAATATTAATTATTGGAAAGAAAAACGTTGACACCCGGTACCCGTGCACATGTTGTAAACCACTGGTACAAGGAGCATTGCAATTGCTTCATTTAGAAAAGCGATCCTGTCAGCTTTTCTATTATTGTGTTCACATGGCAAGAAAAACGACACCGCTATGCTACGTAAGTTTCTACGTAAGGTGCTCGGTATTTCACTTAGGCTACGTAAGTCTCTACGTAAGGTGCTCGGTATTAGATCTACCAACGAGTGGTAGCCGCGTGCTGTGCACGTGCACGGCAGACATTGTGTTGCAGCGCATGTCCGTGTTTGGATGTGCATGCGCGAGGAACTTTCTCCTTTGGAACTGCTTCTTGTATGAGCTGTTTCGGATATTTCGTCTCCTGGCCTGGCTTATTTCGTTTCGGCGCTGCTGAGACCTTTCGCAGAATATTACTCAATGACAGGTAAGTTGACCAGTTCCCTTTGATTCATTTGCTTGTGTTGACTCTTTCATTTACGAAAAGTGTGCTGATTTTGGGCGGAATGCAATAAATAATGGAAAAGCTGACAGGATCTCTTTTCTAAATAATTAATTTAGCTTTTCCGCTGCCGAGGCCTCCTTTTACGGAATACTCGATGACAGATGATCTCTGAGTTGACCGGTTTCCTTCGATTCATTTGCTTATGCTCACCCTTTCATTTACGGAAACGTGTGCTGATTTTATTCGGATTTAGATCCATTTTTATCTCTTTGCCCTTGTCTACAGTGTGCGAAGAACGCGAGTTCACCTTCTTGACGGTAAGGCTTATGTTAGGTGTGTTGTCGAAATACTCATATTCATTGTACAATGGTACGTTAAAAGTAAGGCACTGGTCAGTGGCATACTATCGTTGGCAGTTCCCAATCTGGAGGGAAAGGTTCAAGAATCCATTGACCGAGTTTGCAAAATAAATTCGCATATCCGGGAAAATCATTGTGGAGAGGTTCAGTAAACTTGTTTGCTTCATACGAAACAAGCCAATGGGTGCAGTCTCGTGAAGATCTCGCACTTGTATGATTGGATTTGTTTACTCTAGTCTGGGCTGTTTGATTTATTATTTGTGAGTACCGCCGAGATTGCAGTGCCCCAAATAAAGTTTCGTGCCGCCAAAGCAAGAATTACGATCTGCAATCTGTTTGTAGTACCTGCAAGAATGTGCTGTACATGTATCGTACATTCTCTGTTGCTGTTTCAGTTGCCGTCATGTTGCTAAAGAAAGGTTCAGTAGAGAGGTTCTGCAAAACGAAAATTCGAACGAAGTTTCGCGACAGTCCTTGCGAAAGTGTGTACGAATTTTTGCACGAGCTTTGCGTTCTGCACATTTTCGTAGTTTGCGCGGGCCAAGCGCACGTACGCCATGACCCGATCTCACGAAAGTGTGTACGACAGTTCATTTCGCGTTCCCTGCTAGTTTCGCGTCCAAAGTTGCGAAAGTTCGTGCGAAGTTTCGCACTTCATGACGTAGAACGAAAGTTTGTACGCATTTTCGTTTTACAGAACCTCTCTATAGCTCTAGTGACTCGTTTCTTTCATACGAGACGAGTCAATGAGTTGGTGTGGCTTAGAATCTTTCGCTGTAGAAGAAATCTATTCGTATGTCTATTGGAGAAATAATTGTATTCACTGGTTATAAAATAGGTTAAGACAAACTCACACAATAAATACCATCGGTCCCTTGGTGTTCGTCCTAAAGAGGTTCGACTGAATATCATTCATACTCACCAAAAGATGTGCAAGATTTTATTATTATGGAGTGCCTTTTTTTATCTCTCAGTACCTCCAACCATAGCCTTGCCCCATTTATCCTCAGGATCAGTGTAGTTGTTGGAACGAGGTGTCGGACTCAGCAATGTATTTGTTTACATTTTAATACATGTTTATTGTTCCTCCTTTGCTGTGTTGTTTTAGAAAATCGTGGACTAACAGTCATTGAACTACTTCCAAAAGTTGTATCGACATCAACAGGATTACCATTTCAGTGCAATATGATGCAGGATGACCTTATCACGATAACCCATGATTATAAACCATTATAAACACAGAATCAACAAAAACATCTGCGACACGCACCTGGCGCATGGCTACATTAAATTTTCTCAAATAAATCTGATCGAGGGTGGGGAAATCTAAATATCTGAAAGGCAAGACAAATTTATGACAGTCATGAAATTCTGCAACAGCAACATGCACAGAATGACCTCCGTATAAAATAAAAAAAGGATCACCACGGTCCACCACTACTCACATGTTTCCCCGCAGAAGAACATGCTAGTGCCATTTTCTGCAAGAAAAGGCTTGCACATCAATGCGTATAATACGGTGTTGATATGATGTGAAGGCCATCATTTACTTATTGATATAGGACATTCCATTGATTGGTGACAGAAAAAAAAGAAAGAAATTATAGCAATAAAAACTGCTTCATGGCAGTTTTCTAAAAAAAGTTATTGTGTTCTAGTCCATGGACCCCGTCTAAAAAGTAAGAAATTAACAAAATGTGATAGCCGAAAGTTAAAATTTCACACAAAACCTCACAATAATCACATACACAGAATGAAAAGCTACATGTAGAAGACCTTTTCCCCTCGTGATCCTCTTTCCTATGCATGCATGACATGCATGTTGCCAATTGTTGGTGCAGTACAAGTTTAGTGTTGAAAGCAGCATTTCAAGTGTTGTGATTATTGTGAGGTTTTGTGTGAAATTTTCACTTTCGGCTATCACATTTTGTTAATTTCTTACTTTTTAGGCGGGGTCCATGGACTAGAACACAATAACTTTTTTTAGAAAACTGCCATGAAGCAGTTTTTATTGCTATAATACATAATGATAGCAATGAAAAGTATGAATGCCGCAGACATCACCACGCAACATGACAATTTGTTCAAGGTTTGGTTTTGTGTGTTTCCAAAATCGATTTTCACGTTCCGATCATCAGTGGAAATACGGAACTAAAGAGATCAAGGGAAAAACAAAGGTTAAAAATCCAAAGAAGTGTGACACATGACGGGTAACTTGTGGTAAGTTTTACAAAAAGTGAGAACTAAAATAAAGAGTAAGTGTGACAAACGGGCATGAACAGTGCAGAAACAACTCATGAACACGGGGTGCAAACTCACGAAAATAACCTAAGTGCTAAAACATGTTCTTTTTGCTTACACAAATCGGGCTTATGCGTACGAATACAAACAGCTTCAAGGACCTTCAACTGCTGGACATAACGGGCACGACACAGTACAGAGAAGTGGGAATCATCATACACACTCAAACAATCGGGACGAGATAACAAATGCAAATACACAGCTGACTTCTTACGAATTTCACCCTCATCAGCTCCATCACCTTCGGGTGAAATTCGTAAGAAGTCAGCTGTGTATTTGCATTTGTTATCTCGTCCCGATTGTTTGAGTGTGTATGATGATTCCCACTTCTCTGTACTGTGTCGTGCCCGTTATGTCCAGCAGTTGAAGGTCCTTGAAGCTGTTTGTATTCGTACGCATAAGCCCGATTTGTGTAAGCAAAAAGAACATGTTTTAGCACTTAGGTTATTTTCGTGAGTTTGCACCCCGTGTTCATGAGTTGTTTCTGCACTGTTCATGCCCGTTTGTCACACTTACTCTTTATTTTAGTTCTCACTTTTTGTAAAACTTACCACAAGTTACCCGTCATGTGTCACACTTCTTTGGATTTTTAACCTTTGTTTTTCCCTTGATCTCTTTAGTTCCGTATTTCCACTGATGATCGGAACGTGAAAATCGATTTTGGAAACACACAAAACCAAACCTTGAACAAATTGTCATGTTGCGTGGTGATGTCTGCGGCATTCATACTTTTCATTGCTATTATTAAACTTTTATCTCCACGTAGATTATTTGAATACATAATGACGTCAACTTGAAGTGGCGGTCGGGACAGCAGGGTACATGGGTACTAGCAAGAGTACATAACGCGAAGGACTAAAGGGACGCTGGTCTAGGAGGGCCGGATTTCTCGCACCACGGCAACCAGAAGCGCGCGCACGCGAGAGCCACCAGCGCAAAGCGCTCCAGACTTGCGGCGGTAGAGCGAGTGAGACACTTCGCCGTGACCCAGTACGAGTGCAGTCTTGAGCTACAGCTACGGCCAGGCTAGGCCCGCGGCCAAGGGAAAAATATTTGCCGAACGTGTGTTCGAAGCGGTTCATGTTCACTTCTTTCGATGATTACTAGTATTATCAATATCATGATGTCTTTTTCAACTTCTAATAATTCTACCACTGTACCAGTGAATATTATTACTTCAATATTATTTATTAGTGCAGTAATTGCCAAGACAGAAGACTGCAGTACGAACTCGTACTCGTAGCAGCAGCAATGTCAAGAAGAGCAGGCAGCGTAGCAAAAGCAGTCACAACAACGCAGACGCAATAACATTTTCAGCAGCCGTTCATCTCAGAGGGGATGCAGCGCCAAACTGCGAGGGTGAGGTGGTAACTCTCACAACCAATGCCTCCGCAGGTAAGTACTAGTAAAGCCTCTTGTGCGGGAAAAATGAATTGCACATATCATCAAACAAATTCAAATTCAGTAAACTACTTTGAAGTACAAAAATCAATTTAAATGCATGAATCTTCACTAGTTTGAGGGAAAGAGACAAACGGGAAAAGTCTGAACAAAAAATTGACTGTCACCACCAGGACTCGAACCAGGGACCCTCGCTTGTAGCTAGCGATGCTCTAACCACTGAGCTATGGTGTAGTCGTCATCCCAGCAGAGACCGTTCAACATTTTCTTCAGACTTCGTAACTCACACTTCCTGTGAATCCACACAGGCAGGTGGGACGCAGCCCTCACTGTACCCACACACTTCACGTACACTCTAGCACGCGTGCAGCCTCAAGTCATAAAAATGCATGAATGTTAGTATTAAACACAAAAATAAAAAGTAAAAATCATTGGAACACAAAAAAGAGACAAAAACCCTAGGTAAAAGAGCCCACAGAAACATTACCGTACTGGCAAAGAACGGCAGCTATTTACAAAGGCCCTATTCCTACGCCTGTATGATGCCCGGGACCCTCTGATACAGACAAGTACTATTATATAACCCTGTTCTTACTCGAACATGCCTCCGGATAGCACACGACTCGTTGTTTTAGAAGACTGTATTATAATGTTTTACTCTGACTCTGATCGAAATCATCTTGCAGTACAAAGGAAAGTTCTGCTTCTCTCGAAGCAGAAGCGGAGATTCAAAAAACATTCAAATCAAAAGATTGCGCGAAAGCAGTGAACGCGACTACGCGCATCAGACGTGAATACAACATGAGAAGTGAAAGCAGTGTACGCGACTACGCGCATCCAGACGTGAATACAACATGAGGAATGAAAGCAGTGTACGCGACTACGCGCCTCAGACGTGAATACAACATGAGGAACGAATGCGTAGTAGTATGATAATGCACAACAGTACAACAAGCAGTGCTGATAGACACATAAAACGGAGTGGCTCTGCACCATTATCAGTGGGCTGGATATAGACTGTACAAACCCAATACTAGTACAATACTAGTATTAGATAAACCTTGTTATAGTTCACACATGTTGTTAGTTTGACAGCATGAAACAAGGTGGAGGACACAACACCCAGCTGGAGAAACTAAAGAAGTCAGTTACGACTGCCCTTGAAGCTGAGAAGTTGTGTGAGCTCAGTCTGTGCGAACGGTAGGTTCATTATCCAAACAAATGGCGAAATAAAAAGTTGCCAGAAGAATAACCTCTACAAATAACCACTTGTGTTATCCACACGTATCAACTACTTATCAGCATTTCAATGAATATTCTGATTCTGAAAACAATCGTTTCAATGCTCGACCTTATTATAATGATGATAAACTGAACACAATTCAAGAATACTATAACTCAACACATAAGAGATTGGAACTCAGACGGTGAGCCAAGAAAAAATTGTAACATGGAAAAATGTGGGCACAAGGCACTTTCATGCCGTGGAATGTCTCCGTGCTCCTTGTCAGTTTTGTGCTGGATTGTGCACGTCTGACTCTTCAAAATCTGGCTTAGTTGGTAGACTCAATCGCATAACTTGTGCCCACATTTGTCCATGTAACATAAGTGATATGAATGTTATCTAATCTGGCACTCAATGTGTGACATTTTGTGTGACATTTTGTGTGTTATCTTGCAATATCACGCGACTCAATATCACATCAGACTAATTATACCAAAGTTTCTCTGCAGGGACTGGGAGGATGGGAGTTGAAAAATCCACAGCTGATGCAAACCGGATTTTTAATGTATGATGTATATGTGTTTTTTTTCTGCACCCTACTAGATTCATCGTTTAGCTACCCCACAGCTGAGTGCCATACTGGTCATGACGTAACTACAGAAACAGGAAAACTTGCCGGGGAGCTGAGCGAAAGTCAAGGTAAGAAACTAAGAATCACTCCGCGACATCTGAGGCTTCATGCAAACGGTGATAACGGCACACGCGCCATGACTTTGTTTTGTAGGCTCTGTTGAGAAGCGACACTCCAACGCGTTCACCTGTGACCACCACGGCACAATGTATAGCGCGACAAGGCTGGTGTGATATTCAGTACTGAGAACGTGACCGCGGTCCGAGCAACAAACAACACCTTTGTGCAGTTGACAAGACCCTTGTTCACCCTTGACCATTCCTGGAGCAATATAAATCTAAATCTGCAAAAAACAAACTCTCTCTACAGCTACTTGTTTTCTCCTGCAACCTTCTCCGGGACTGTGCTGCTTTTTAAAACGACTGTCATGTCCAGCAAAATCCAGCCTTATCATGCTCAACTAGGGTCAGGACCATACAGTTGTTGCCCACAGGGACAGTTGTCTGTGTACTGCTGCGGGGTACTGATGTTTTATTTGGCTGGATTTCATCAACAACGACTACTTTACCATTCAAATGGTTGGTTGTTACCTGTGATCTCTGTGTTCTCTTTGTAGAACTTTATACCTGTGCATGGCCATGATCCCATGTACAAACAGCCCCAGAGAGTACCCATGCGTGCTGGCAGCTTACTCATCTGGGACCAGCGTGTGGCGCACGGCAGTCGGCCGAACAACAGCACGCGAGCAAGGTACGTCAGAACACTGCTACGTATATGAGTATTCGTGTGCCTGTGTGTATGAGTGTGCGCTCGTGTGTGTGTGTGTCCGTATTTGTTTTAAAGTTTGATGCAGTGGTTTGTACTAGGTGCTTTCCCGCCTACTCAGTTCTCACCAACCAGACTGATATCTATGATAAAGCTCTGGTCTACGGTACATGAGTAGATGATGCTCTCCGGATATCTAGCAGCATCTAGACCCTCCTGGAATACGGAGAACTTAATTATGGGCTGCTTATCGCTATAGGCTACTGACATGTATTGTACTATGGTACTTGAAGTCTTGAATAGTAGTCGTTGGTGGGAAAGGATCATCCCTCTAGGCTATGTGTGGGTTCGTGTTATGACAAGTTCTTGTGGACCTACAATGTCCTCTGCAGGTATGTTCAATTTGTAAAGATGTTCCCATCCATCAACCTCCGCTCAGAACGAGCTAAGAATCGTGGACAGCTTATCAAGGACAAGGTATGTTGCGGGTGCTCCGCCGGCTGATGTGACCAGTAATGGATGTGTCTGTCCTGCTGCTAAGTATACGAGATCTTGTAGTCCTTAGGCTGTTTTGTTGTCCTGCTGCTGCCTAGCGGATCATGTGATTGTTCGCTTCCCTGTGTGTGCTCTGGGTACTGCCCCTCGCGTTGTTTCCTGTAGCTGTGTGCTTATTGTGCTGTTGTCTGTGTTCTTGTATTCACATGCCGGATTCCCTTGCATTCATGTATCCACATCATCCGGGTGACGTCACATGCCTATCATAGTGCCAGTGGTGTAACGATGTGCTAGTATTGTTTTCCTGTGTGATGACATTCCCCAAACTGTCTCCTGTCTCGCATGCGCACGTGTGATATGAGCATGCATGATTTGTGAGTCTTCAGTCAGCGAGTCTTGATACACACATGTAACACAGTGTTATCTCTGTGTTTACACGGTGTACTTGTAGGTTGAACTAGCTGGTGTCGACTTGACTGACCTGGGCAAGAAGCTGTTTGCCCTCCAGGCATGGGCATCCGCGCACACGAAGGTGCCCCGCGCCAAGGCTAAGAAAAAGACATAGACTACGTGTTCGCATGGCTCTTTGTACATTCACAGTTGAGTGCCTCGTTTTATGTGTGTATGTTTAAATCATGTACACCCTCTGATGGGAGTATGATAATGTAGTCATCTAGGACGGCTGGACTGTCCCTAGTGTTCCAAGTGCATATTGACGCTAACCTCCAATGTTATATCCAGCAAGTATCAGATCTGCACTATCGCACATAGAACTGGTGTATATTTCTTTACTGTGTTGACTCACTACCCTACTAGCCACAGTCATATTTATATCAACAATAACGTGGGCACCGCATTATTTTTTGTTTAGGAGCTGTCGGTATGCCGGTAGCATGGGTCACGCTAGTGCAAAATAGGCTAGACTACATGCAGCCAAGAACCAGGCACTATTCCATCCAAGAAATAGTGGGAGTAGCTATCCTGATGCCTTGCAACATGTCCAAACCACTTCAACTTGATGCTTGGTAACGAGAGAGCTTGGAAGCTCAGGGCCCTACGCTATGCTTTTTTGCCTTGATGACCGAGACAAAAAAAAGCATAGGGATGTCATAAATTCTTATAAGTTTCTACTTTTTGTTTTTAGACATATTAAACCTGGGATTCGAACCCGCACTATCGCCCTGCATGCATCCCCCGATACACTTCGCATACATACTAATTCTTCCAAGTTGCTTCACGTTATGATCTTGTATTTGAAAGCCCTATTGGAATATGCATTGTGGCCAGCCGTTTTTGATTGTACGGTACGGTCGGGATAGGTACGGTCGAGGGTAATACGACACCGTCTACCGCCTTGATGACGGCAAAAAAAATTTTGGATGTTATAAATTTTTCAATTCTCCTATTTTTTTCGGGCATTACCTGGGATTCGAACCCGCACTATCGCCCTACATGCATTCCCCCATACACTTCGCATTCATACTCATTCTTCCAAGTTGCTTCACGTTATGATCTTGCGGTTGAAAGCCCTATTTGAATATTGCGGCCAGCTGTGTTTGATGGTACGGTACGGGACAGATACGGGATAGCGCCAGGCGTGACACAAACACACAAACACTAAATTAAAGCTGTGTGGACCCTGGCTAGCGCCAGACGTTACTGAAGTAACGTCTTCTGCATAGCTACGGGAATAAAACTAATTATGGACCTTGCTTAAGTATTTTTTTAAATAGTTCAATACTCGTAAAATGAGTGCCAATGGGCAAATGTCCGGTGCTGCACTGAGAACGCATGAGTGGTGACATCTCATACTGCAATAGGGACTACTTGTATCACGACTAAACATCTTGGTCGTGTTGCTTGATTGCTGCGTCCATCAACTCAATGCACACGTCGGTGGCTTGCTGCGCCAAGCGGCTGACTGCGTGGAAGTTGAGGAAGCCATGGGATATTCCGTCGAATGGGTGTAGTGTCACATCCTTGCCGAGTGCGTGCAGACGACGCGCCATGACGATGGAATCATCCAAGAGGGGGTCAAATGAACTTGGCTGAAAGGTACAACAGAACGGATGGAGAGAGAGAGTGTGAGAGAGAGAGAGAGAGAGTGTGTGTGTGTGTGTGTGTGAGAGAGAGAGAGAGAGAGAGAGAGAGAGAGAGAGAGAGAGAGAGACATGCACACACACGCACACACACACACACACCTGTACTTGTACTTGTTGCTCACTGCCAAAACTGGTCACGTGGGTCTCCCCGGGAGAGGGGAGAGAGACTCTAAAGGAATCTTGGAAAGATGACTCAATTGGTTATTGAACCGCCCAACGGCCGACACCCCCTGAAATCCCCAAAACTCTGGGTGGACTTGAAAACGATCCCACTTATGGGCTCACCACACCTCAGTAAGTGGGTGTGGACAAGGTGCAGAAAAAGGATTGACGGCATCAGGGTATCCGTCCTGGGATCCAACTGCAGTTACCCCTGCCCCCAGTGGAGGTAATACTTGCTACTAGTGCGGGTGGCTAAATCAGGCTGGATCTGATTTAGACATCACTAGCACCATCGATTACACAAGAGTTAATCTAGCCAGAAGCAGTCCATGGTTAACAGGTATGTATACTTCAAATAGAAAGTATATGAACCCTGGAACCAACAAAGGTGGCAAGTACAACATTACACCTTCAAGCAGCCGAGCCCGTTGGCAACATACCCAACACAGGCATAAGTGTACCCACCAACTGAACTAGCTGGCACACACACACACACACACACACACACACACACACACACAGAGTAAGAGATGACCCATAGCACGAAGAAATCTATCGGCAATGAAACATAGCTTTCTTACTTGAACACCCACAACGGAGCACAATAATGTAGCATTTTGAAATGTTCTTGTACTCAAAGATACCGATAAGAAGTACGGCTGAGCCTCAGGCAACTCTTCCACTAGACAGCAGGGGTCCTTCTCCAATGGAGGTCGCTGTCATGGAAGTTCTATCAGCTCATACTGCACACTACTCTCTGTGGAAGGGGTGCTAGTAACCCACCTTCCCATTCCTAGCAGGGTCCAGCACATACATGTAGATGATCTATAATTATGTGCTTACCAAGGTGCTCTGTGTACACTTCACATGACTGACTATTAGAGAGAGGTTAAGCTGCACGTTATTTCTGACGTGATGCGCAATATCACGTCAAATTAGGCGTAAACCTCCAAATTTCGACGTGAGCTGCAGGTCACTTGCGTTGTTTTCCAACGCGAGAGCTGAACTTTCGTGTCACGTAAAGCTTAACCTCTCTATTAACACCCCTTCCCAGACACGCAATATGTCTCAGGCACAATCGATTTTCTATGGAACTCACATGGCCAGCTACTCATTACACACAGACTAGCTGCTCCAGACATCGCTACTCAATACACACAGACTGCTCCTTGCATTGATCAGTATTAAAGGCTTGAAAATGCTAACAGTACAGTCAGACCTCGCTTAACCGCACACATCCGTTTTCCACAAAAATATCCGGATAGGCGAGGGAACTGGATAACCGAACACCGGTTACATTGGATGCATCACGTATGCTGTAAATCTGTAGCCAGCTATTTTCTTCCGGGTCGCGAGGGATCCGGATAAGCGAGATCTGACTGTACATCACACCCAGACCCAGAGCTACAGGCCAGGGCCTGTCACAACATTGCTGACCTCTGACTCTGTGGCTCCAGCAGATCCTGTGAAGTACGTACATGTGCATGGCTGTACTTCAGAATTAGGTTGTTTACATGCTCATCATGTCACATGTAGAGACTACACAGAAGACTCTCTACTCTAGGTCTCCTTTTTGGTGAAACACACTTCCAACATTGCACATGTTGTAAGGTTGCCTAACTTAGTTACATGTACATGACTATTGCATCTAGTCACAATTCACACACCTACGTGTGGTATAGCAGTGCTTGGGTTTTCCGGGGCATCGGAAAGGTTCCTTCTCGAAAGAGTATTGGACAGGGGTGTATTTGCGGACAGTTCCTGATCAATAGGCCAGTTTGTCAATACGATAAGTACGGAATTAGCACTCCTCAGCTACTGGTATGTGAATGCATAGCTCATACCGTACTGCCATGTGTGCTATAGTGGCTTACCAGCAATGCAACCGATGGTAAGCTGTGCAGCATCTCATCACTGGCCAGCAGTGGAGAGAGGTAGGCCGGCGAAGCATTCAGGATGGTGGCATGACGTTGGTGGATGCCCGACTGCAGCTGTGACAGGTGACCGGTGTTCGGGTGATACTCTGGCGTGCTGGACAGGACAAGAGAAGAACACCATGAACTGGTACTCACAGAGCAATCAGCATTGCGGAGTACATCCACAGCATAGCCTAGCAGCGCGAGCACAGAGAGACTGAGAGAGTGGATTCCGATGACTTTAAGGAGACTATAGCAAGGGCAAAGGCAAGTCACACGGTCCACGTCCACCAAACACCTGCCTCTAGTCACAGAGCTCTCTGTCCTCATCCATCACCAACGTTGCATCAGATAAAGAAAGCAGGACAAAGGAAGCGACGCAGTTTTGTTTCAATTCCAGGTGATGAAAATCAAAGCTTGAGGTGATGTGCACACAGCTACCCAGAAAGTGACAAAACCATACAATGCTGCTCAATGAAATCCGGTTGTGCACAGCATACACAGCTACCCAGAAAGTGACAAAATCACAGCTAACCAGAAAGTGACAAAGTCACAGCAAAGCACTTTAAAGTACAGTGCTGCTCAATGAAATCCGGTCGCGTGAGTCAAGTTTGCGCCTTGCACCATTTCGCAGCCCAATGTTCGCAGGTCTAGGGCAACGCCCAGCACGTACGTGAGTGACTCGACTGGATTTCATTGAGCAGCACTGTAGGTTCTTTCACATTGCATAAGCACAAGACATGAAGTGTGAAAGTTGATTGTCGATGTGCTAAGAACGTGACTTGGTGTAGTTTCACCGTAGTACACGTGGACACACACACACACGCACGCAGAGGGAGACTGCAGCCTACAGCCAATTCCGGCCCATATTGTGCGAACAGCTCTCACATTGGGTGCACTGAGCAACCTCCCAGAGAAGGTGCCTACGTTGGCGTGGACAAAGTAATGTAACGCCTATCATTGTCACTACGTCGCATACAGTCAAACTTCAGTAGAACGTATGAGGGAGTAGTAAAACGCTGGTATTTACGTACTCCCTGAGCGTACCTCTAGGGGACATCCACCTCAGTGATTCACAGGTGAGGTACTTCACACCTGAGGTCTGGGAAAGGATACGCAGGGTCGTCGAAACAGCACTCCACACCCGATGAAAGGAGAAAAGGGTGTTAGACCCTGGGTATTTAATGTTGAAGTTTAACTTTTATTTCATGCCACCTTGCTTGTCACACACCAATATCGCAACCACGTTAGCTATAATTTTAAAAGTTACTGTCTCCACGCCGACTGTTCACATTACAAGGTAAGGGTATATATTATTGTATATATGGGCAATCCTATTTGCACCGAAGGAATTTTTACTGGAGTGACAGTCTATGCACCTCTTATCAGCTGTCACTATCCAAAGATGCCAACGTTTGCCAATTCTAATTTGCTAATCCCAGGAATGCACTATACAGTGAAATTTCCAAGGAAAAGAAGAACTGGTATCTCACCTGCCACTCCCCGGTACGCATTCAAACATGCCCGCAGCGTTCCAATGGGTAACAGCGGATCCATTACGCTTAGGCAGCGTGCCGGTGACAGATCCAGTGAGATTTTCAGAGCAGGGTACGCGCCCAGCACCAGACATGGCTTCCGAAGCTGGTACTGCGCAGCGAGGAATGCCACTCCGAAAACAAAGTTACCTCCGGCCGAGTCGCCGGCCAGGATGACTTTCTCGGCAGTGGTGCCCAGGCTGGTGGCGTTCCTCAGCACCCAGGCGTACGCGTAGAAACAGTCGTTGACGGCACGTGGGTACGGGTGCTCGGGGGCCGTCATGTAGTCAACGGACACCACGGGAACGTTGAGCTGGTTGGCCCAGTGGCTTAGATAGCTCTGCATGAACAATACACCGCAAGGAAGACACATGCATAGGGTATACTAATATTATGTACAGTGATGCTCAATGAAATCCGGTCACGTGAGTCAAGTTTGCGCCTTGCACCATTTCGCAGCCCAGTGTTCGCAGGTCTAGGGCTGCGCAACGCCCGGCACGTACTTGAGTGACGCGACTGGATGTCATGGAGCAGTACTGTACTATTGTATATGGGGCCAAATGAAAACCTGGTGCACATCCGTGTTACACACATGGTACAGTATCTTGTTTTATTGGCTACGGCAGCGGAGAAATGGATGGAGCATGGTGGCAGCAAAGCACACCCATTTGTTTCCAATGACCTAGCACATGTGACTGTGACGTTTGCGCCAGAAACCCTCCACCATGGAAGTGAATGATGACTGCCTTAGAAGGCTCAGAGCTGGCACTCTGCAGCAAAAAGAGAGTGTTGAGCATGGTACAGAACAAATCGTCAACGTCAACCGCACATGGCATGCTAACACCTTTGTTTGTTTGTTTTGAAACTCGGATGTTTTTTTCTTCTTTTTTTCTCTACAAAATCCACATTATCTCCAGACACTGGGGTGAATAATGGAGTGTGCATGTGGTGGTGGGGCTCAGCCGACCAGAGGTCTCGGCTTTATAGCTCCATGGACGCACCAAAGGGGGATCGAGTAGGAGTATCCAAAAGACCACGGACAGCTATTGTACTCTACGGTCGCAGAGCACACATACAAATGCCACCTTACTTCTCACAGTGACTTACATGAAGGCCGAGGCACCGTCCATAGAAGCTTCTCCGCTCCATACTCTCAGCAGTGTCCAGAAAGTCGTCCGGAAACTGAGTATGATCAACGATCAGGTCGCCAGTCTTGTCCATGCCACTTGCACGACAGCGTAGATGACTTTAAAAAGCTGCGCGTGATCCCTGAGCAGCTCTGAATGTTCTTCAAGTGCTGACACAGCCTGTGCGAAATCTCTCTTAGTATTCGATGACGTAAGCAGTGACTTGATGATGTCATCAAGCGCCAATGTACACGTGGAGAATATGGATACACTAGATCGCAGTCCGTTGCTGGCTACACCCAGGTAAGCATTGTAACGGGAACATTGCTGCAGCAAGTAAGGGATGGTGCTGAGCAACGACCCGATCGCAGCGCACAGCATATGACAAGCGGAAGCCAATCGGGACCTCTGCTCCGGGCTCAGTGCTCCGCCACCGTTGCTGCGCTGTTCCTGCTGGAGACGCTGCACTTGCGCTAGCAGCCCTTGCAACGCTGCGGTTGTGACACGCGGTGGAGCGGAATAGTGACGCGCTGCACTGCGTGACGCGGGGCATTGCCAGTGATGGTGTGTCACCAGCGACGCAGTGTACTCGCCACGACCTGTGTCCGCTACACTCACCAAGTTCCTGGTACTGACAACAGCTACTGAGCAGGGAGCACCGGTATGCTGTTTCAACACAGTGCAGCTGGGCAATACGCCGAACTGATACAGCGGGAGCGAGAAAGCAGCCGCTGTGAAGCAACGACAGGTCGAGTGGCGTTACATGCTACTGTTGATGCCGCCATAACAACAAGCTAGGCAATAAGAGTCCCTTGCCAGGGCAGGCAGTCCAATTGGTTTCAAAGGTCAGGCAAAATCACAAGTCCTGCGGAGCACGTACACGAACACATGTTCAAAGCGCATGCAAGGCAATTGCAAGCGCATACACACACAAAACAGTTGTGCACGGCACATTCAAAGTACACACTGCTCACACATGAAGACACATAAGCACATATGCGCGCGCGCACGCGCGCACACACACACACCGACACACAAGCAAACAGAGAGACAGACACACACACAGATGAGACCCTGACCAAACACATGTACTAGTAAAAGACCGCATGCACAATGTCAATGTGATGCACACCTCCAAGACGGAATGGGCGCTTTCAATAGTACACATACTACTTCTGGTGCTTTGAAGATCCAGAAAACCCCAGTGTAACACCGGCTTTAGCCTACAGGTTTGTACACACTGTGGGTGACATTGCATACAAGTAGATCAGCACATCTAGTACGATTGTTCTTCCACTTCAAGAATCGTCCCTTCGTTTCACAGCACAGAATAGCTGTCTCTCAGCTGGTAATCAGCAGGGACATTCTCTACTTGCGAAGACTGAGTGATTGCCAGCACTCGCCCTTTCCTTCCACAAGCGATGTATAGAATAATAATATCACTGTTCGAGTATTTTTCTTTCAAATCTGAGACCATTGACAGGATCGGAAGGAGAGCTCTACTGCAAGCCAGAAGTCAGGCTGGCGTCAGGCTGTCGTGAAAAGTAACGAATTCAAACCGCTCCTCCACAAAATCATTACAGTTAGCAAAGAAGCTAGTTCCAACCAATCCAAGTAGAGTGACTTTCAGGAGCTATAAATCCAACGTCTTGTTCATTCAAAGACAGTGCTTTTTTCGCTTCTGCACTGTCTTTGACTTTTGAGTTACGAGATGTATGCGCTCAGCCCCTCACCTGGGTCACGGCGAAGTGTCGTCGCTCTCCCTGCTCTCCGGATCTCCGCAGCCTACACAACGCTTTGCGCTGGTACATGGTGGCTGTCGCGTGCGCGCACTCCTGGTTGCCATGGTGCAAAACCTGCCGCACTCCTAGACCAGCGTCCCTTTAGTCCTTCGCGTACATAACCCCAGGTGTTATGTACTCTTGGTACTACATATAGTATGTGGGAGTTGCACACTCTGGGGGGGGGGGGGGGGGGGGGGGGGCGGGGGGGGGGGGGGTTATGTACTCTTGCTTTCAGTTTTTAGTCACAGAATGGCTCAGACCACGCAGTGGTTGCCAGCCATTCTGGATTATAATTATGAAGAATGTGATGTCGAGCATATCAATGTGTTTGGCCTAGGGCGCGTTTGGTTGGTACGAACTAGAACAGGATTCACCAGAACAGCGCGTTTGGTTGGGACTGCACCTGTTCTGGGTCGGCCAGAACATGTTCTGCTTGCTCCGGCCTCGAGGCCGGAGCAGACCGAGCAGTTTCACTTTTTCACAGTGAAACCTGGCGGGAACATCGATTTTGGTCCCAAATGATCACGTGCATACGCTTTTGGGTTGGACTCGTCGTACCGTACAAAGTGACCATGGTGACCCATACACATTTTGAAGAATGCACCAAGTTTGGCACATTTTTCCACAAAAATGTGCTCTGTTTCTGGAGTAGCGTTTGGTTGGCATGAGGCTGCTCCATGTGCACCAGCTGTTCGATCCTGTTCTAGATCGTACCAACCAAACGCACCCCTAGTTTCCTCTCTTGATAGCTTTTTTGTAGTGAAAATTCATGAATTTTGTGATTTTATTTGAATCTTTGGTGTTGACGCATGCGTGGAACACCAGGTTTTGTTAATAAAAGCCCTTGTTCCCTCTATGTTCTTCGGCCTTTTGAATAGCCAGCCTCGGAACAAGCATATCATGTGCATTATAACACAGGGAGGGTCAGGGTTGGGACATTGATATGTTCGACATCACATTATTCATATAATCCAGAATAGCTGGCAACCACTGCGTGGTCTGAGCCATTCTGTAATTATACTTCAGAATGCTCTGTCTGCATATCAATGTGATTTTGTAGCTCTCTGCCAGTGGTTGGCAGCTTCGAGAGAACAGCCTGAGCATATTTCTCATCATGCTGGGCTTTAATAATAGAACAGCAAAGTTGTACAAAGGTTCAAGAGTTGCCTATAAATTTGTACATTGTACAGGTTGTACCAAACCGCGCAAATATCATGGTGACGTACCCAAATCAGCAAAACTTTGCAAAAATTTGTCGCGTCGCTGACTTCTTCTGTGAATGGTATTTCACAGAAGCTTTTTGCGATGCGACACGCGATGCGACGCGATCTGCGATGGATGCGTGCGATGCGAACTCGCGAAATACCATTCACAGAAGAAGTCAGCGATGCGACAAAGTTTTGCTGATTTGGGTACGTCACCATGATATTCGCGCGGTTTGACACAACTTGTAAAAATTTATAGGCAACTCTTGCACCTTTGTACAACTTTGCTATAGAAAAGGTCAAAATCGTACACCAAATCGCTTGTCGCATCGCATCGCATCGCAAAAGTTGAGCCAAGCTCAACTTCTGCGATGGCCTGCGATGGCCCAGTTGCGGCAGTTGCGTGGGGTGCGACATGGCTGCGATTTGGGGTTTTCCCGGTTTCGCGTCTGTCGCATCGCGTGTCGCATCGCAAAAAAGCTTCTGTGAATCCCGCTCGCGATGCGACAGACGCGAAACCGGGAAAACCCCAAATCTATAAACCGTCAGACTGCGGCAAATTTAAGTAGTGCGCGGCGGCATCCGCATATGCGGCAGGGCACGAAATAATTAATAGAGAGGTTCTGCAAAACGAAAATGTGTACGAACTTTCGCTCTACGTCACGAAGTGAGAAACTTCGCACGAACTTTCGCAACTTTGGACGCGAAACTTGCAGGGAACGCGAAATGAACTTTCGTAGGCAGTTTCGTGAGATTGGGTCATGTCGTACGTGCACTTAAGAAAATGTACACATTTTCGCAAGGCCTGTCGCGAAACTTCGTTCGAATTTTCGTTGTGCAGAACTTCTGAACGTTCGGGGTCACGGGGTGACAGGCTAGACCCCGACCAAAAACGAACCTGCTGGTGTTGACGTCATGCGGAGAGGTCACGCTACAGTGTACAGATTCCCTTATTTGTTTCGACAGCATGTTACATACACATGGGCGTGTACAACTTTACAAGTCAGGAGCATAGCACCACGTTTTTCGATCTACAGATAATATCTACACTACTTTTTTGTAGATGAACGTCTCCTTCAAAATAATTCTCTTCCTTGTGTCGATAGTTGTAAAACAGTGTCCTCTATAATATATCCTCCACTTTGTTATGTGCTGTCTTCATCATATCTGACCTTTTCCTACACGGTGTTGTGATTCAAACTGATCCGGAGTGCCAATTTGCTTTGTACTGCGGGTAGGATTTCATAGCATAGGTCTACTTTCGAGTTGAATTTTCCGAAGATTGCTCAGTTGGCGGAGCACTAGTAGATCAGGTTGCTGGAGCTGGCAGATCATACCTACTGGCCACGAGGCCACGAGGCCATTGTCAGGTAATCCTATACTTTAGCGCCCCAAAATACTATAATAATAATACCGTAAATTACTGCCAGAGCGCCCCACCATCTCGTCCTTTCGCGGTCGTCTTGTGGAGGTGGTTTCCTGTCTGAAGGTCACACGAGACGGACCTTGTACACATATTGCGCGTTGTGCAGTCAATCCGTACCCAGTCTACCTTTTGAGCGGATGCGAGCTCCACATAATTTATTTTAACATGCCAAGTGTGACCTTAGTGCACTAAAGTTCTCACAACGCATGAACTTCGTAGCACTCCGCCATACGATGTTCTTCCTTTGGCTGTAAAATCAAGGTGGGGCGCTCTTGCGAGGTAGGGTGCTCTCGCGAGGTGGGGCGCTCTTGCGAGGTGGGGCGCTCTCGCGAGACGCTGCGCTCTGGCAGTACTTTACGGTATTATCTCGTGTGAAAGACTCGGGGCTCCAAATTATTACTTTTTATTTGGTCTACCTGGTCTGAGGGTGGCAACAAGAGTACATAACCCCCCAGAGTGTGCAACGTCTGATCCAGCTGTGCATAGGGTCTTGCCAAGACTCGAGCGTCATCGGATCTTTGCGTCATGATACCGTACACATCTGAGGGGTGCCTGGGGAGTCGCGGGTACTCTCGGATCAGAAACAACGGTGCCCTGCCTCGAGACAGGCCTTGTGCTGGTGTGAAGTGTACGCATGACATCAGAAGATCCGACTATGCCCGACCAAGGCCCTATGCACAGCTGGATAGTTGTTGGACACCCTGGGGGGGGGGTTATGTACTCTTGGTAGCAATGGTCAGCTTTAGGGCGCATAGAGGAGGACAGTTTGTTCAACAGCCGAATGGCGCAGTTCATAGTTTATTTTGATGCCAGGGGGAAGTCTGAGCTCACATGTACCGCGTTTGACACATGTACATGACATCTTTACTTATAAAGAAGAGGCACCTGTGACGTGTGTTTGTGTGTGTGTCACGCAGAAGCGCTGCGGAGCAGCGCTGCCCTGAGCACGCGAAGCGTGCGAACAGTGTAGCTAGCGGCCGCAGAAGCACTGAGCACGCGAAGCGTGCGAATCGTGTAGCTAGCGGAAGCAGCCACAGAAGCACTGAGCACGCGAAGCGTGCGAATCGTGTAGCCACCACCACGTGCTGAGCACGTGTGCTGTTCATGTACTTGCTTCACCCGCATGCCACGTTCGGCCAGGCAACGCTGGCCGCCGGTGCTGCTAGTTGTGTACAAGGGTTCGTGTAGGTTCGTAGCGTTTGTATCATTTTCTGTGAAATCCTATGCATATCGGTATTAGCAAAAGTCTATAACCCCCCTGTTACAGGCAAGAATTCAAAATCTGATACACGTGCACAGGCACACACTCTCCGAACGCAAATGGGACAACACACCATTACTAGACGTTCTGGATTTCTCCTCGCAAAGCACTTCAACCATAACCGGCATAACTCAAAAACCAAAACTGCAAAAGGAAGCAAAAAAGGGCCAGAAAAGGCGCAGCGCGCTTGCGCCACGACATACACCATGTGCACATGACACAAAAGGGCATTATAGTGCGAGCATGAATCATAATCATACTCATAGGCCTGGCACAGTCATATAGCACAGCGCAGTTGTACAAGCGCATGATCGCGGGTACAACGGGTTTTCAAAAATACATATAATTTATCATGAGAGCAGCTCGAAATAACCACACGTTCGAAGCGGAACAGAATAGAAGAGAGACGGAGAAGCAGAGTAGAACGCGATTAGACAGAGGGAGAGAATTATCAGTGTCAGTAGAACAATAGCATCAAGTTCGGTAAGAAGCGTGTGTTCCTAGTTGGAACAATCAACTTCATGACTATTACCGCCGAAGTCGCAACTTCTAAGTTTGTAAACAAACAAGGTAAGGTCAAAACGAGAATCATTCAAGAGGCCGTCTTGAAACATGTGCAAACGGGCGAGTGGCGACCCCCCCCCGCTCCCCCCGAGGGCGCAACTTCACTGATCAGATCTGGGACAGCGAAATCCGTGTTGAACTTCATAGTGTGACATCACGAGTAGGGGAAGTGTGTTCTGTGGTGGACTGTGGACTCTTGATATTAGGCTATTTTGTGCTTCAGGAACCAAAGGCCCCGGTTGCAGCCTCGACCTTAGTCCAGACTCCACAACGTGCTGGTAAATAAGCTGAGCTGAGGTCGCATTCTATTCGCCAAAGCCGGCAATGACACTCTGTGAATGTGCAATTAATTAGTGATGTTCCGCTCTACATTAGGGGAATGCGACACAAAGAATCACGGGAACTCTCTTCACGTTCCCGTATTAAATGTAACTAAAAAACCTTTTCTGGCGCTTCTGCTCTACTTCCACGTGGAGAAATCACTTGGAATGTGTACTGGGATTTTCCCCTTCCATATTTGGCGATTTTCTGCCTGCATTGGAATGATACCCAATATATGCGCACCCGTTTTCTTTGCGTGCGGCATAACGTAGAGAACCCCATCTATGCGTAGAAATCTGGACCCAAAACATGCCGTGCAGTAGACTCTAACCCAGTCACCTGCTCTCTACGTGATTTATCTAGGTTTCACGTGTAGCAGAATCTCTCTAACATCTTGAAATGCAAACCCAAGAAAACGCTGCAGAAAAACAAATAATCTTTCTTAATGCGATTAATAGTATAAGTGAAGCGGACATTACAAAATGATGAATGAGAATACATGTATCTAAAATGGTTGTTCCTAATCGATTTTCTTGAGACTATCATCAGGGAAAATCGTCTCACAATAGAGGCTATACGGAGAAACAAACTACTTATAGGTTATCGGATAGTGGGAAGTATACAAGGTGAGGTGTGAAAAAAAAAACTAAAGTGGGAGAGAAGACGAAAGAAATTAGAAGAAAAGATGTGAGAGTTTTCCGACGGTGTGAGCTACTACAAAAGGTGAGTGAAATGAAGGCGTGGAAGCAGGTGAATGTGATAGAGTGAGGAACTGTGAGGTGTAGGTGTATGCGAATGAATACGTGTGTGAATGCTAGGTGAAGAGTCTCAGTTTTGTGACATTTTCTTTCTGAATGCATAGATTAGGATTGTGTTTACGGATGAAAACAGCTTCTAATACCTTAAGTTCACGAAACCTACGAGCACGACACAAAACAGTGAAGCATGAATCATCATACACTGAGCGGCATTGGCTACTAGACAAGAGGTGTTTCTTAATGGCTGACCCTTTCGTTGTGGTCTCACCTTCAGTCCGGTCATCTCAAGAAAATCGATTAGGAACAACCATTTTAGATACATGTATTCTCATTCATCATTTTGTAATGTCCGCTTCACTTATACTATTAATCGCATTAATAAAGTTGTTGTCTCCTCGTCGCCTTTTCAAATAATCTTTCATGTATAGAAAAGTCGCCGTGCAATGTTATTGTATGAGCACACGGACGCGCGCGTGCGTGTGTGTGTGTGTTTGCATGTGTGTCACTGTGTGTGTGTGGGGGGGGGGGCATGTGTGTGTGTGTGTGTGTGTTTGCATGTGTGTGTGTGTGTGTGGGGGGGGGGGGGGGGTGCATGGTTGTGTGTGAGTGCGCCTGTGTGTCTTATTCTCCGCATGCTGTGTGTGTGTGGAACCTACAGATATGGGAACATGGACGGCCCTTGTTCCAGCAATCATGTTTATGACCACAATCTTCACAACATCGTCATCATCTGCTGTTGGTAAGCGAAGGCTTTGCATATGCTCTGGTGTGTGCGTGTGTTTGCGTGTGTGTGTACGTGCGCGCACACCCACACGCACACACATGCCCACATAAACACACACACACACAGTGACACACACACGCGCGCGCGCACACGCACATACACACATACACACACACGCACACCCCTTACTTCGTTCCTTCCTTCCTTCTTCCACTCGAATGACTGACTATGTGGTCCCATATGGGGAAGACCAGGAGGAGTTTTGTCCACCGGGTTGGGAACGTCAGGTTCAGAACGCGGGCTGCGCAAACAGCGTTACACTTGTGCCTCGTACTATCCTGTGGCCAACGAAAACTGCGCGCACACGCAGCACAGGTGCCAGAGATGAGGGGGTTCGCCAGAGGCTCCATGCAGGACTGGACAATAGCGTCGACAGCATCACGGCAGGTGACCCGCCATCCCTGTTGATCTTGGATGATGTCACCAAGCTGCTCCAGAGGAACGCCAACAGCCATCAAATCGCACTTCGCGGAGTCACACACATACAGACGCATGCACACACACACACGTATACCCAGGATTTAGAGGATCATCTGCTTGGCTTTTAGTTTTAAAGAGGAACTCGAATAAACCTTATTCATAAGGGTGTAGCAATTCTTCTTGTTCTTTTTCTATGTGCAGCTGTAAACTGCAGTGTTCCTGCTATTGCTAATGGTACTAGGGACAGGACGGAGGTGCAGTATGCACACACTGCCACCTATTCGTGCAACGGGGGTCTGATGGTCGTGGGAGATGCCACGCCAACTTGTGCAGCTGATGGAAATCTCACGTCGGTACCTTTCTGTGACAGTGAGTACTCTCAGTCCTCTCTCACTCCTCTTGCTCGATGATTTAGTCCACAGAGGCGTTCTGCTGTACGTGAAGCCTGGAGAAGTCATGTAGAGTGCAGGTGTCTGGGCTAGAGTCTACGGTTTCGTGTGTTTTAGGTCCAGATTTTTTCGCGTATATGAGGTTCTCTACGTTGTGGCACAAGCAGCGAAAATGCGTACGTACCTCCTGGTTATCATTCAAAATAATGCAGGTGGAAATTGCCAAATGAGCCGTCAGATGCGAAAAGGGTGCTTATGGCAGCACAGAGCAAATAGAGTAAAGTGCGTCAGAGTGACAGGCTGTCAAGTACCTGTCACATGCATGAGTGAATCTTGATGTGACGTCATTTTTTCGATCGTTGCGGGATACGGATGATGTGTGAGTGTGCATCCCCGGCCCGGCGCTGGTATGTACACTAGCGCACTGCTGAGATTCCCAGCTTTTCGTAGATACTTCAACCGGCCTGAAACTCCAAAGCACGGCGGATTTACATACAAAAGAAACTGCCTTTTTTGTGGCGCAGTTCTCACGAGCTCCGTTCTGATTCTGAACGAAATTCTTTTGTCTCCTGACCTAAATTGACGATATCTTCATGATGGGTTTGGATTTTTGAGTCCGGTTTTTTGGAGGTGAAGCATAAAAGCGTATAGAGTTTGCTTGAGTCCTTATCTCAATTTGACCAAAATATGCCATAAGCACCCTTTTCGCATCTGACGGCTCAAATATGAAAGGAGAAATTCCCAGTACTGTAGAAGCGATTGCCGTAATGTCGCGTATAAAAGCAGGTGCTTACGGCCGTATAAGCCGATATCAGTGCTACAGTCCATTTCAAAACTATAGACGTGCAGTGTTTTTGAAATATTTCAAATTTGGCTGGAACTTTTTGAGAATAGTTTTCGGAATATTGCTCAGGTCCGCTCCACAATTACTCTCACATAGTTTCTAAACGATTGGATAACAGACGCCCAGTTTGGAAAAAATTATGCACAAAGTGATGACAGATTTTATGTGGTATAGATGCTGGCATAACGGGTTTTGCCTAGGTACGCGTCTATAGTTTTGAAATGGACTGTAGGCTTCTATTCAAGTCAGGTTACTGTAGACATCTATTCAGTCACTCACAAGACAGCCATTGTGCTAAACAGATCTTCTTTAGTTCTCTATCAGAAGTGCGCCATGTCATCTCTCTCGTGCCATACATAAAGCGGTACAAGCACGGCATGCCTGCACGTGCGTACATAGTACTACATACAACTGCATGTACGATATCTACACGATTTCCCTCAAAAAGAAAAAAAAAAGAAAGAGAAAAAGGAAAACAAAAACAAAACAAAAACACTTGCATCCGTATCCTGCAGCTTGCAGAGGAATGTACGTACATGTGTTGGAGTAAAAGAGAGACGGGAAGTGTTGCAACTATTAGAAATAATCTGACTCAAAACTTGAGGCAAAAACACCATGAGTTTGAGTTACAATGCAAACTCGACCAATAAGGGGAAAAAATAAAGAAAAATCTAAATATTCACAAGGTAGTTAGAAGATTCTAAACAACGCCAATCTGGTAGCGATTGAAGCCACTCATTTGGTAATGCATGACTCGACGACTCAGATGTCAGCTTCACGTGCTTTCTCTGTAAGCTTGATCTGACGGCCAGCTCTGGTCTGTACGCCCTCGCGGAATACACTTGGACGAGATGTTGGCGGTGACAGTGACATACAGGCCGGTGTTGCAGGTGATGCTGTCGTCTCCGGTGAAGCTGCAGGAGACAACGGCAATGTGAGCGCAGTTACCGGAGCTTCGGGCCTGGATGTTGCGCTGCTCGCTGACGGAAGGCTTGTTGGGTCGGACACTGGCAGTGCTGGAGCACACACTGGCTCTGGCACATGCTCCCTCTCTGACTGTGCCAGAGGTTCACTCATGGGTGCTTTCTCCGCTGCTGCTGCTGCTGGTGCTACAAACTCGGTAACATGCTGACGGTTCCGGAGCAGTATGCGTGACCCATCAGTGACCCCAACCTGACGACCATACTGCTCTACTACCTTCCATTCTTTTCGAGGGTCGCTGTACCCATCATGGAGCACTACCCGCGTACCTGATGGCAAATGGGGTAACTTGCGGACACCGTGGCGTGAGTCATGACCTTCAACCATTGCTGCTTTCGCCTTGATCTGCTCAGATGGGTTGACGATCTGTGGGGTGATGGATGCTGGAACCCGTGTCCGAATGACTCTGCTGAACAACGCTTCGCTCGGCGATGTACCTAGCATCCGGTGCCGCGAATTGCGAATGTCGAACAAGACTTGAGTGATGCGGCGGTGTAGCGGTAGATGAGGTCTCAGGCTGGCAACTCGTTCTTTCACCAGACGATGTAGTCGCTCCACCATACCGTTAGAGCGGGCATACCGGGGGCTAGACTTGCAATGCTCAACACCCAACTGAGCGAGAAACTTGGACATCTCAGTGGATGCAAACTGTGGGCCCCAATCCGAGACGAGTGTTGAAGGCAGACCAAACCGTGCGAACAACTCCATCAGCTTGTCGATCACACCCGTTGTCGTAGTATTGGACAGTGGTAGAAGCTCTGGCCAGCGGGAACCATAATCAATAGCAGACAGGAACGTGGCTCCCTCAATGGTAACAAGGTCAATGGCCAGTTTCTGCCAGACACCTTCTATCTCTGTAGGGAGGAGCTGTTGCGCTGGATTGGAGCGTTTACGCCAGCATTCAGAGCATTTCTCTGCAAACAGATTGGCATCCTTCATGAGACCTGGCCACCAAACCCGTTCGCGAAGGGTATCCCGGAATGCATCGATGCCTGGATGACCTTCATGTGCTAGTCGCAGCACCGCTGGGCGGAGCTCTTCTGGAATGACGTAGCGATTGTCTAGCATGACAATCCCTTCAATGACTGTCAGCTGATGGCGTAGCAGGAAGTAAGGCTCTTCCGTTTGGATGCACCCTGACCAAACTGATGTGCCCACTCTTTGTCGGACGCTGCTCAGTGTCGGATCAGAGTCCGTGGCCTGGCGAATATCCTTGGAACGAACCGGACAAGCCTCGAGAATGAGACTAACGAATTCCGCCATTGAACGTGCCTCTGCAGGTGAAGCTGTGCGATCAGGTAGAGGAGCTCGAGAGAGGGTGTCAGCACAAACCATCTGCTGGCCAGGGACAAACACCAAGCTGTAGCGATAGGGCATCAATGCGACCAGCCATCTCTGAAGCCTCGGTGGCACTTCGTCGAACGGCTTCTGGACGATAGAAATAAGCGGCTTGTGATCCGTAAACACTTGCACTTCTCGGCCTAGTACATACTGCCGAAAGCGAGTCAGGCCGAATACCACTCCCAGCATCTCTCGTTCCAGCTGAGAATAGCGTGACTCAACATCTGATAGAGAGCGACTGGCACATGTCACTGGTACCCAACAGCCACTGGTATTCTTCTGCCACAGGACTGCTCCCAAACCGTCTGGCGATGCATCACAGCTGATAGCAGTAGGGACGTCCAATGCTGGTTGAAAGAATGCCAACGCTTGCAAAGCTGACGCTATACCAGCCTTTGCTGAGGTGAATGCCTGCAGGACTTCATCATCCACACTGAAGGGATCACGCTTTGCTAGCCTGCGCAGAGAAGCCGTGATCTGGGCCAAGTTCGGAATGAACTTTCCAAGGTACGTAGCCATCCCCAGGAACCGTCGCACATCAGAGATAGATTTCGGAGGGGCCAGCTCCTGGATGGCTTGTAACTTGTCATCATCTGGGGACAAGCCGGTCGCACTTAGCCAATGTCCCAGATACTTCACACGGTCCTGGTTCAGTCGGCACTTGGTCCAGTTGAGTTGGAGGTTAGCTGCTCGCAGTCGCTGCTTGACTGCTTCTAGCCGTGCATCGTGTTCTGCTTGATTGGAGCCAAACACTAGGATGTCGTCGATGTAGACGATGACTCCTGGCAGGCCTTCCAGAATGTCGGACACCACTCGCTGGAAAATCTCAGGCGCACATGCAATACCGAAAGGTAAACGCTTGAAACGGAACAGGCCACAGTGCGATGAGAAAGTCGTTAGAGGCCTTGCTTCTTCTGACAAGAGTAGCTGATGGAATCCAGATTCCGCATCCAGAACTGAGAAGACCCCTGCGCCATCAAGCTGAGCTGTGATCTCGTCAACGGTTGGAAGAACGTTGCGCTCACGTGTAACTCTCTTATTCAGTTCTCTGTAGTCCACGCATAGTCGCAATGCTCCATTCGGTTTGCGGACTGGAACAAGTGGTGACACCCACGGCGTGGCTTCCTTGACGGGTTCAATGATATCCAACTTGGTCAGCCGTTTCAGCTCGGTCTCGATGTCAGCCCGGATACTGAAAGCTGGGCGTCGTGGTGGCTGGGCTAGAGGCTTTGAACCGTCTTCCAGAGAGATTTCGATGGGTGACACGTTCACCACGTTTGCTTGTGACAGGAGGTTCAGCTCCTTGATGACATCCTGTCCGAAGAGAACGGAGTGCTGACTGGCTGCTACCACGAAACAACTGCACTTCACGTTCTTGCCACCATGTGAAATGTGGACGTCAGCCATGCCCAAAGTCTCTACGACACCGCCATTGTACGCTTTCAGCAAGCGGTCACTCTTGCGCGTGGGCTTGATCACATCATCAGTGAGGATCGTCCGAGTTGCACCTGTGTCTAACAGTCCAGTGCACAGCTCACCATTGACTTTGAGTGTAGTCTGGAATGTCTTGTCGCCTGCGAGTGCCGAGCTACTGACGGCGAAAGCGGAGTCGTACATGCGACTTGCATGCTCATACTCATCAGGCTCATCCTCTACTGGCCGGGCTCTTTCTTCGTGTCTTTCCACTTTGTTTGACATGCAGACCGCTGCAAAATGCCCTCGCTTGCCACACTTGTTGCAGGTGACGTTGGCCGCAGGACAGTTACGCATGCCTGGTTTGTGACTACGTCCGCAGTATTTGCACTTCTTTCCCTCTGATCCAGAACCAGCTGCAGAGACAGCTTGCACACGCTGGATGGGCACGGGGAACACAGGCGGTGCGTCACTAGCTCTGGTACTATCGTACAGTTTACTGTCAGTAATCGACGCTTCCAACGCCACTGACTTGGTGACGGCGTCGTTCAGGGTCAGCTTCGACTGTTTCAGCAGCTCCTTTCGAAGCTCAACAGAACGCAGGCCCACGATCAGCTGGTCTCGAATTTGGCAGTTGACAATGGTATCCACAGAAGTGGAGCTGAATTCGCAAACATCTGCCTTTTCTCTCAGCCGCCCAACGAACGAAGTCACCGACTCGCCCTCCATTTGGCGGAGTTGGCGGAATTTGTGACGTTCAGACGTGACATTTGTTGACGGTCGAAAGTGTGCCAACAATGCGTCCGTCAAGGCTTGGTACTCATCTCCAGGTGAGCCATCTTGTGTCTGCTCCACCGTGACAACCAGACCTTTCACAATGCGCCTCACTGCTAATCCAGCCAGATTCAAGAACAAGCGTTTCTTGTCAGCTGCTGCCGTCACTTCACTGATTGAAAGGAAATCATTTATGTCCTCGAGCCAGAGTTCAAAATCAGCACCGACGTTGCTCGCAGCATAGTCAGGAATAAATTCCTTGGGCGTCCTGCCCTTTGTCATTTTCATTCACTGCGCCAATGTAGACATCTATTCAGTCACTCACAAGACAGCCATTGTGCTAAACAGATCTTCTTTAGTTCTCTATCAGAAGTGCGCCATGTCATCTCTCTCGTGCCATACATAAAGCGGTACAAGCACGGCATGCCTGCACGTGCGTACATAGTACTACATACAACTGCATGTACGATATCTACAGTTACTATTCAAACCACGTATCTCTATGTATGTCAACACTAAACCAGGCTTACCGTATTATCTCTAATATAAGCACAGTCTCCAATAATAGCACGTCTCCAATAATAGAACACCATGGGGCGGCATTCAAAAAATAAAGTGCTCAGTCTCCATTATAAGCACACTGTGTAAATTCATTATCTGTACCGGTGAAAAAAACCCTGAAATGTGTGTGTCTGACATGAATTTGGCATGGCAACATGCCTCTGAAATGAGGTTGAAATAATAATGGAACAGTCTCCAATAAAGGAACGTCTCCATTAATAGCACGGGGCGGAGGTACATTGAAAAAATAAAGGACCGTGCTTATAATAGAGATAATACGGTATGTGTTGACAGTGTATCTTAAAAATCAGGCTTGTATTCAAAACAGGCTTTTATACAAGACACTGCAGTACTCTAGCGGGGCGGGGCGCATATAGAACGAATTCTCAAAATTGACTGGTTTACGTGTACCAAAGGTAACGATTCTCATGCATTCTCAGCGCTCAGTAGAACAGTATATGATCGATTTCTGTATAACGATAAATTTTAACGATGGATTTCTCCTCGTTGACTTGTTAGGATTAGCACTTTGTTACCACCGCTCACCCCCACAGTCTCACACAGCTTTTTATACCACCCTCTCCTGGTGTATATACCGGCATGGTCGGCACCCGATCTTCATGTTGCTGATGATTGCGTGAGCATGAAACTTGAAGTACCAGCAAACAAGCCTTGATTGTCCTTGTTGTTCTGTTGTGTAGCACTTTGTTATAATTATTATAATTATGGCGTTTACAGAACTCATTCCACGTGATTTCTCTTGTTGAACGTAGAGCAGAACAGGTTCCTTTACGTTATGGGAACGTGAAGAGACGGTTCCTGGGATGCTTCGCGTCGCGTTCCCGGAACGTAGAGCAGAACATCTCTAGCATCAAGTCTTTTTGAAGCAAAGAAGGAATAAATAAGTAGTGTTGAAACGAGCGTATCTATAACAAACGAGCGATCTGTTCCACTAACGAGCAAGCTATCGAGCGAGCTAACGAGTTTCATTGATGTGGCAAATATGATTTTTGAATATTTTTTTTTCTAAGTTCGATTTTTTTCAGCTGGTTCAAATCATCACTGCCGGCATTTGGGGTTGCTGCTGCTTCACGTCGGACTGCTGTTTGGTGTCGAGATGTCTTTTCAGCGCCGTCGTTGATTAGCCTTTGTAAGAATAGACGGTTTTGCAAAGATTGCAAGTAGCCCTGGTCTTCTCTGCATCGCGGGAGAAAACTTCCAAACGACTGAGCGTAACTATTTTACTTTCACTCGAATGGAGAGGTGACCGAAGCATATCCTGCGACAGGTCAGCAGATGCGGAACAAGACATCAGTAGAGTCCACCAAAGCTGCAACGACAACTGAAACAACTCAAGTGTCGTGCAGGCATACAGTCACTGTAACTGCGAGTGATTTTCACTTTGCGCGGGACTGGACTCTCGATCGACCAGGGAGTCGTGAAATATTTTACGACTCCCCGGTCGACATGTACTGCCATGTGTACGGAGTACGGTGTACGGCGTTCGTTAGTGCAAACGAGCTGGCCGCACAAACGAGCCGAGTTTCTGGCGAGCGAGCTAACGAGTATCCGGTGAGATCGTTTCAACACTATAAATAAGGCTGCGTTCGATTTTAGCTACCTGGTAGAGTAGAGTGGAGTCTCTGTACCGACAGAGGTAGAAGGTAGACGTAAGTGCACGAACGCTGTTGTCAGCTCTCGGCTAACCGCAGCCCCTCACACTTGCAGAACACACACGGTTTTGTAGTACAGGTAGACTCCCTCTATTTCGAATACGTTCTACTTTCTGCAAGTCACTTCAAGTCAAAATCGAATGCATAATTCGAAGTGCGAAAAGTGCGCCGGTTGGATAATTCGAACCCAGTCTTCGTACAGAAGAGCTGTTTACAGTACATTGGCTATGTCCTTTGAACGCTTATTTCGAAGTGAGATTGAGTTGCTATCCTTGTAATTCGAAGTTCATTCTTTTCTCCTTCTCTAGCCAAGAGTAGCTCAAAAATCGATCAATGGTCCGCTGCAGGATCGACTATAGCGTTCGAGAAACCCACCTTCTCTCGAAATTTGATTCAAGCCTGTGCGAGGCAAATTGCAAAGGTTTGATTGAAGACGACTTCTTCCAGGTGGCTGACTCTCTTCGCGGATCTCAATGGCCTTTCTTACCGCGCCAGCTCGTGCGGGGAGATGTTGGCGCACAACAACACAATTGTTGTAAATATTGTCTATGCCTATGCTTCACTTCCGTTCTTCAGAACGACGTGCTGCTGTCCGACGGCCTTTCATGACGCGGATTAGGCAGCGCAGTTCTTTTTCGTTGAAATTTGTGTCAGGAAAGCTGCAGTGACTGTTACTTCTTCACTAGTAGATGAAGATAATTTCAAAATGATTTTGTGTAGATCCAGTGTTTTGATGATCCGTTGTACATGACCGGTACGATCACCTATGTTTCGTTGATGCAAATAAAAATGTGCAAAAAATATTCAGCATGCGATTTCGAGCATTTTGACATACATATCAGTGCATGGGGCTGCATTTGGATAATTAGAAGTTCTGGATAATTCGAAATTAGGGCCTGGCAATTTGAGGTTCGAATTAAAGGGAGTCTACCTGTATTGAGTAGTTATATGGAAGAAGTAGTTCGATAAGAGAGTAGACGAGAGTGAGACGGATAGAGACAAGAGCGAAGACTAGAGAACCACTGGAGCATGCGCTCTTCTATGCTTGATGGGATCCCATTGCTAATAGTGAGTATTGTACGGTCTTAGTACAAATACACCTAATACACTATGCCCCCTCCCCCCCCCCCCTAGCAATAATTCACGTCCACGGGAATGAACGAAATACCTAGGAAACAAACAAAGTAAAACAAACCAAATAATAATCTCAATCCAGGACATAGTCAGCTAGTCGAGCAGGTGCAGTGCGAACACAGCCAGAACGACGAGGAACAGGACTAGAAGCACTGACGGAATCAGAAGACAACGGCTGTAGCGGCGGAGCGCAGCACGGCAGATCATCATCGAGCAGCGGCAAACTAACAGGACTGGAAACAGTGACAGCTTTCTCGAGGCGATTGAAAGGGACGGTACGTTCAAACCCGGGCCTTGACAAGGTATACGGCGCAGGACCATGAACACTAACAACACAAAACGGACCGGACCGATAATGGTGGAACTTGGCAGACTCGCCGGCTTGAATAACTTTGTCATGCAGCCAGACAAAATCTCCCACAACGAACGAAGCACCGCTGCAGTGAGCATCATATACAGACTTCTGGTGACGATGGGCAGCAGCTAATTGATCACGAGCAAGAGAATGAGCCTGAGCCAAATGGTCACGTACTAACGGATCATAGGCATATGGGGATAGCTCAGGAGGATCGGGAGGAGGAAAGACCAGATCAACAGGCAGGCGAAGCTCAGCACAATACAACAAACGGGAAGGCGTAAACCCAGTACTACAGTGGACAGCAGCACGGTAGGCGAGAAGAACAAGCGGAAGGTGAATATCCCAATGGATATCAGTAGGGTCAACAAATGCTTTCAGGTGATGAGGCAACGTACGATTGAGGCATTCAACAAGTCCATTGCCCTCGGGGTGGTAATTGGTCGTGCGAGATTTCCGAATACCGAGGATAGAACACAACGACTGGAACGAACGAGCTTTGAACTGAGAGCCTTGGTCAGAGTGGAGGCGACGTGGCGCACGAAAGCGAGACACCCGACCATGAACAAATGCCATTGCGACAGCCTCAGCAGTAATGGCAGACAAAGGAACGGCTTCAGCCCAGCAAGTAAAGTAGTCGAGAATGACACGGACATACATGTTGCCTGTTGGAGTCACATGAAGGGGACCGACAATATCTAAGGCAACTAACTCAAACGGAAAACCAGCAACCATGGACTGCAACGGAGCACGGTGGACTGGATTCTTAGAAGCCAACTGAGCACAAGTCGTACAACTCTGCACATAAATCTGGACATCAGATGCCACGCCTTGCCAACAGAAACGTTGATGGGCCAGATGTAACGTTTTCTCAATGCCAAAAGGATAAGCAACGGGTAGAGAACTCTCTCTGTGTCTCTTTCTGTCTATATGTCTCTCTGTCTCTCTCTCTCCCCCTCTCTGTATGTCTCTCTCTGTCTCCCCCTCCTCCCCCCCTCTCTCTCTCTCACATGCATTCTCTCTATCTTTCTTGTCCAATCTCATAGCATTATCCTTCTTGTCGCTAATGTCCGGCTCAGCTGGAAGTGCTGGTCTGGTCAGACTAGATTGGAGTACTGGTATTCCAAACACAACTCGGCTCTACTATAGAATTACTTTCGGAAAACACCGGTGAGTGAACCGCTTACATTCCCATGGCTTCTCCTTAAACTAGTGCAGGCTGCTAGCCAAAGGTGGGTAGGGGAGGGGGGCAGCTCCCTGCCCACTTTGATTGAGCACCCTACTTGGAAAAAGGCGCCTTCTGCTCATTTGTAAATTTGTTGTTTTTTCTCTCGTGCCATTTGACGAAAAACGCAGTCGGTAGTCAGTAACAGAGGGCTCATAAAGGCACGCTTGGCTGGGGCGAAGTCTAGGTTTCGCCCCGAACATTGCATTTTGTAATGGCAAGGCAATGTTGGAAAATGGAAAAAATGGGTTATGAGGTACTGTGAATATACACAATTTCGGCGCTGCAATATTTTGGCACTTCACACGATTTTTGACATTTCGGCGGCGATTTATTTTCGGCGTGGGGTAGAGGGCATGGTATAGTGCGACAGATGCTGTGAAAAATTTCATCGGTGTTTTAACTTAGGCGTTTTGGGTCGGTGCCGAATATAGCCGAAATTAAATAGCTGCCGAAAATTTGTATATTTACAGTAACTGTTTCCGCCCCCCCCCCCCCCCCCCCACACACAAAATTGCTGCTGCTAGAACCCTGTAGTGTGGAGCTTTTCCTGCTAAATGTGGAAGGTTGGGATTTTCCCTTCTAAACACGAGGGTGGGAATATAAGTTTTTTTCTTCTTTTTTTTTCTACAAAATCCACATATCTCCGGACACTGGGGTGAATAACAAATGCCATGTTTGAAGGCAAAACGTATGAGGTTAAGGACAGGTACATCGTAGCAAAATACTTGGAGAAGCAAATCCCAAACCAAGAATTTCGAATTTTGGGAGGAGCAAACAAAAGCTTTACCGGGTGTTAGCGGCCGTCGTGAGTTCCCTTCGGGAACGGACACGATGATTTACTTTTTTATTTATTTTTTATTCAAAAGTCACACACTCCTATATCACTCTCCAATTGGTCGCTGGGCTACACCCATAAAGAAAGAAACAATCAAGTCATTTCAAAAAGTCAGCGAGGCTATTCCATCCGAGTGGGCTGTAAAGTGGACCGTGCGGCTTCTCCATCCGAAGGTGCTGAGGGAGGGACATCAACATCCAAAGATGATGATCGGATCTCTACATCTAAATTTGAGGTGCAATTGGAGAAACTATCAAATTCAGATAGGTTTACCGAATATTTCGTGCTACCGAACCGTTGATTTTGTGAAATACCGAACATATTACACCACCGGAAATTCCCGGTCTTACAGTAGAATGACAGGGAGACAGAAGAAAATCACCAAGCAAGATTAGTAGCTTAGAGTACCCAGCATCCAGAAGTGCTCAGGAACTGACAGAAGCTGGTCACACATGCACACGGGCACGCGCATTCATGTCAGAAACGAAGACAGCAGTAGCAGCAGCAGCAGCAGCAGCAGCAGCAAAAACAACGTACCGTATTTTTCTGGTTGTAAGTCGACCTTTTACGACTAAAAATAGAAGGAGAAAGGGTGGGGGTCAACTTACAGCCGGGATTCGACTTATAACCGGGAACAAGAGTACATAAACCAGAGTGTGCAACTGTGCATATCAGATCTGAAACAGCGCAGTTCGTGCACTACGTCACCCTGGTGAGGTCAGCCAAGCCGCGACTTGCGTACAGCTCAAATTTTCGTGTTTCACAGACCGGAAATTAACCAAGTTTACATGATTTTTAGTCGTCTTGTTTTAGGATTTCGGTATTTTTGTGTGACTGCGTATGCTGCGTACATCCGCTGACAAGTAAATTCACCAGGCTATCCGTTTCAAAAAACCGAAATCAGGACAAACTCAGTGACCTGCACCACCGTGACTGGTTACGCAACCTTTCACCGTACCTGTGGCTTACCATGCCGTCAGAAATGACGTAGTGCACGAATTACGCTCCCACAGGAACCATCCCGAGTTGCACACTCTGGTTTATGTACTCTTGCCGGGAACTATCAGAATCTTACAAAAAAACGACCTGCACTGCATGCATGAGTGCACCATGTGTACACATGTTTGCCAGTTGATTGGCCTTTTTCAAGGATTGGGACGTTATACCCTCTAATAAGGGGTATTTACATGATTTGTTGATTTGTTAGTAGCAGGGAATGGTTGGTAGTACTTCATTGGGTGAAAAACTGAAAACTTTAAAACGCAGAATTGAGACCTCCGGATACGGGGGTCGACCTATAGCCGGGGTCGACTTACAACCGGTAAATACGGTATGCGTTCAGATTTAGTCATGCTTGTGGAACTTTTTCAGTGCTACTTGCAAAAATCCTGAAGTCTGAACTTTTCATTTGCTGGAATGTGGAATCCGGGATATGGAGGACGATAATCAAGTAGAGTGTGTGTGTGTGTGTGTGTGTGTGTGTGTGTGTGCGCATGTGCGTGTGCGTGGGTGAACATAATCATGTGCATGTGTGTCGACGTATGTGCATGTGTGTGAATGTGTGTGCATGCTAACGTGTGTCTGTACGTGTACATGCGTATGTGAATGTACTTTCAGACCACTCTCAACCGCTACTACCTATCAGCTTTCCTTGCTTGAACAAACCCCTACAGGTCCTGTCAGCATCAGTAACAAACTATTCACATACAATCCGGCTATTCACACGGTGAGGGTCTAGTCTGTGATGTGATGGGCAACATGTGTTGTGCGATCAGTAGGCGTTTAAGGGTGGACCCATAGTATAGGTATTGAGAGGTTTTGCTCGCACCGTGGGGTGGTCGCTGCCAGGTTTTACTTTACCTCCACTGATGTGGTTTGGAGCGGAAAAGCTGTCTGGGGCGGGGCGGGGGGGGGGGGGGGGGGCATTATTAAAAATCGCAACTGAATTGTGCAAGCTGTGGAGTGGGTTGACCGAGAGTGTTTTGTTGACCAGTGGAGGGCCTGATTTCTCAGACATCCTCATGCCTGTGTTTACCGTAAGCTCATAAAGGCGCACTGTATTCATTGAAAAGTAAATTTGCCTAGGAGGAGCAGGGCTGGAGCAGCGTCGTTACTCATTACTGTAGGACGGCTAAATTTAGCGGATAACATTTTTAGCGTTTTCTGAATCTGGACCAATTCGCGATGAAATATTTTAGCAATCCGAGTTTCAGACTTTAAAAAGAAGGATCTCTGGTACTGTACAGTACAGGCACAATTTCGATTAGCACGGCAAAACTTTAGCGAAAACACACCGTTCGCTAAAGTCGCTAAAATATCCCCGTCACTAAAATTAGGCGTTTTACAGTAGATGTGCTACGTTGTCTCGGACCACCTGGAACACACCTGGAACACACCTGGAACACACCTGGAACACACCTGGAACACACCTATAGTGTTTTTGATGATAAGTACATCTTGAAGAACTGAAAATATGTGTTGGCTTCTGAAAGCTTGATCAATACCATCATTTTTATATCTTCGTTCTTTGCTGCTCTCTCTTGCCCTTTCTCTCACTCTTGCGCTTTCTCTTCCCCCCCCCCCCCTCTTTTTCTCTCTCTCTCTCTTTTTTTGTCTCTCTTTCTCTCTCTCTTTGTCTGTCTCTCTTTGTTTGTCTCTCTCTATGTCTCTCTGTCTCTCACCTTCCCTCTCGCGTCGACAGGAAACCAGAGGTTTCTTCAGTTTTGCGGACTCTAATGTGCTCAACTTACTTCAAATGGGACATGCCATTCTTCAAGTGAATCATGTCAGCAAAAGCGATGCTTCATCGATCATGGCGGGGGATATACTCCGTGATCCACACATCTCCAATGTTTCATCTGCCTATAGTGGTAAGGATGCGTCTACGACTTGAATAGGACACAGAACATTAATTTCATTTAAAAAGTTCCCGGTTCACATTGGACTCAGATAGACTGAATTTTCATCATCTGTAGGAATGCCACCACCCCGCAAAGCTCTAAGGCGCAGATGCAGCTCCTAAAGCAGTGGGAGGTGAGTAGATCAGCTCACCCGCACACATGCAGAACATACGGAAAACATGTTATGGTTCATGTCAGTCGCTGAGACTGAATTCATCGGATCTGTGGGAGCATTGCCACCCACAAGACGAGGAAACAGCTTGTAGGGCGGTGGGCAATTACTGGTCGAATTAGTCGATCGGGACCAAAAATAACATAACATCTAAGGGACTTGGTTAGAAAGCTTCCGTTGAGATAAGAATGTATGTATTAATGCAATAATAAATATAGCGAGCTGAGCTCTCAGTACAAACACCATAAGCAAATATTGTTGTCATGTATAACTTTGTTTGGTGATTGGTTTGGCATGTAAAACTTGGTTAGGCCGAGTTTTCCGAATCCGCAGGAACGCCACCAAGGATCGATGCGCAGAAACAGCTCCAAAAGCCGGGCCAAAGGGTTAATTACTGCCCCAAGTCGATTCTTTCACAGTGGAGTTTCCATGCAGTTGAAAGGTTTGCAACTTTCTAAAGCAGCTGCAGGTTTTCTTGATATTGCTTCTTCCTAAAATGCTGATGCTGTCCCGTCCACCCTGCTTCTTAGGGTAACAGATGCAGATACCGTAGTTGACGTTGTCCCACCTATCCTGCTTCTTTGGCTAGCAGTTCACCATTGATTCTATGACAAATTGCTGCTTTAACTGAACTATTTACCATGAGTCGCATGCTTCTGAGCACTAGCTAATTTCCATTAGCACAGTAAACTGGCTAACAAAATGACCTGCCACTACTGAAGGCTTCGCATTGCACCGAGGTACTCTCGAACAGTATTGCCTATGATGAGCAAATCACATTGAAAACACATCCAGTTTTCTTCATCGCTGGTCTCTAAGCTGGAATATTGGGGACCTTTCGAATTTGCTACGAATCGAATGCGAAACGAAAGTTTGATTCGGCTCGTAATCGTTTCGTTGAAAATAGATTCAGGTTTCGCAAGTCGTCACGCAAATGTGCATGGCAACTACGAATACGGCCGTACGGGTGTTTACACGCACACGTGCATGGATCATGGAATCTAGGGAAAAAGGTGTACCTGGCAAAATATGTGTACAAGCTCGTACCTGGCCAAATAAAATGTGTACCCGATGGATTCGGAGCACGTCACGAATGAAGAGGCTTCCATTCGTGAAAACGAGCTCTCCGGAGGGACTCTGACGAATCCTCGAACCCAGGTGATGAATCAGCATTCGTTTCGTATCCGTACACGTGTTGCGAAAGGTCCCTATTGCCAAACTTGAACTAGCAATCACAGTGTAGGAAGTCAATGGTCACCCAGCTCTACTACTTTGCAGTTGGCATTATGGCTGGTTGTGGGAAATGTTTTTGCGCAGACACAATTGTGCTTGCGTTAGCACTACGGAGTCTGAAGAAAATGTTGAACAGTGTCTGGTAGGATAACAGGTACACCATAGCTCAGGGGTTGGAGCATTGCTGGCCTCAAGCAAATGTCGCTGGTTCGCGTCCTGGTGGTGACAGTCACTTTTTCTTCAGACTTTTCCCGTAAGCACCCTTCCCTCAAACCAATGAATACTTTGCTTCTCTTTATGGTGTGTTTTTCTTTCTGTCAATCCGTCTGCCCCTGCTACTTAGATGAAATGCTTGCTGTTGCATCAGGTGGTGGCTCCCCGTATGTTTGTGCCGCTCGTTCTGGCTTTGACGACGCGACACAGCGGCACACTGTGGTGCTTCAATGCTCCCCCAATGCCACTTTCTCAAGTAAGTACTTCAAGACAACTTAAGTTGTTCTTGTTGACTTTTATTAATTTTTACTTCACCAATTGCACAGGCATGATTACCTTCCCGCCCTCCCATAGGTCCGGTTCTCACAGAAAGATGAAGGAAATTATAAAGTGCAGTGAAGTTTAACCCAAGTTGGTTTTCAATTTCTTCATTTCCCCTCATCCATCATTCCTACCAACAATAGCTATTCAAATAATTATTAATATTCTAATGTTTAACAGTCTGTAGTATTCCCTGGTAGATGTGGGTCTAATAAGCTATTATTGTTTTCACGTAATCAATCGCATACTGAACATTCCAGGAACGCTGCGGGCAAGGTGAACACTGGAATGGCAATGACAACACCTGCCTTAGCACTGCTGCAATCTGTGACCTACATCGCATTCTAGGGCTGAAACGATATGATCGATTAACCGTTTGCTAATCGCTAAGGAAATTATCGATTATCGTTAGCTGTCACTAACGATATAACGATACTACTAAACTATGTAGATGCACGTGTGTGAGGTGCCAGAACGCGAGTAACAGTGCTGTGAGTGTGAGTGCTGCGTGCACTGTGCTACTGTGTGTACCGGGTCCAAACCGCGCTGTGTACTGCATTGTACTGCATTGTACACTGGTGGCAGACAGTTACTGTTCAGTTAGTGCGTACACTGATCCAGCGCGCTTCTAGAACAAAACGGTCGCCAGTATGGGCATATTTCGTAGAGGTGGGTGGATGGGTAAAGTGTAATTAATTATTTTGAAGTCAAACGCTCGTGCGAACAAAGTGGCGCAACGAACTTGTTCTCGCACTTGAAGACGCATCATAAGGAGCAGCATGCTCTTATTGCTGGAGGTAAAACACCAGAGGTGTCAGCAACTACCTCTTGCGGAACGAAGTCTGTCGCTTCGTGTTTTCCGTCCAGCTCTGCCAGGACCTGTGATTCGCGTCGTGCTGGTGTGATCACAGAACACATCCTCGACTGGGTTGTTGGTTCACTACGACCACTATTCTGTCGTAGCCGACGGTGAGTTTGTCAAACTCCTGAAGTTGCTCGAGCCCGAATACAAGATGCCGTTGCGGACGCATCTCGCCAAGCTACTCGCCAAGCGGAATTCGCTGCGCAAGTCCGAGTTGAAGGCGTTGATTCGGTCCGACGGCATGGCGGGCGTTTCTTTGACAACTGATCAGTGATGGCTGGACGTCCACAGCGACGCAGTCATTCATCACGCACACTGTTCACTTCGTCAACGGCGAATGGACGTAGGTGAAAGGTGTGCTTGAAACAGCAATATTCAGGAGAAGCTGGCTCTTTCTACGCAAGATGTGGTACGCAGATTCGGCAGCAAGGAGGAGCAGCTAGTTGCCCTCAGCCATGATGAAGCCTCGAATATGGTGGCTGCGTGTCCTGGCTGCAGAGAACGGGTGGGAGAGTAACGTCTGGTTGATAGTAGCTTGAACAGTAATACGACATGTTAGCTGTGTTATGTCACCACTCATAATAATTAATTCATTTTGGTGGATACCATTACTATACCCACCTTACGCAGCCAAATGCGGGCTTGAAATATCGTTATATCGTTATATCGATTGTTAAGCTATAAATTGGTCGGTTTACCAGCTGTTGCCCCGCGTCCATTGCTTTGCCTACCATTGCTATGTATATTCCTGTGCTTTTTTCCTGGCATTTTCACCATGATGGTTTGTAGCTATTTGAGCCCCAGCCAGCAGAAACCTGAACATGTGTAATTTTTTCAAAAATTATTTTTTCCCTCGAAATTGTTTCTACACTATTAATCATTCAAGTTATCAAGTTTGGTGACAATCTGATAAGCGAAAGCATGAAAAATAGAGTTTGAAGTCACATAGGTCAAGATTCGGTACAGTTGGCGCAGCATCCATGCCTAGTGACTCCATGCAAGTTAATCCTACAGTTTCTGATTGTGATGTGGAACAGGTACATGTCAGTAAATAGAATGCAAGTCAGGCTTGCCCTCTTGGTGCTGCAGGCATCAGTAGTTCAGAAGTGTGACGATATTCCGTATACATCACTGCCTTCTTTACAACACCAGAGTGCAAAACGATGATTGGTGGCTGGCCTTCCAAATTCTGTTCAGGGACCTCTGCGCCGGCAGTTTGAGCATTGTCCCAAAGCTTGCCATACTGATAGATGTACTGACCAATACCACTGACATCCACTCCCTTGCACACTTTCACTCAGACCATGATTTCAGCATAATTGTATTTCATTGATATGAGCGAATACTCGCGTGTTGTAGCAAGTGAAGATGTTGCCCCAAAGCGTTCAGCCGGTTTGAGTTTTTAGGAATCCCCTTTCTCACCACAGGCAGCAGCCAGCTTGGCGTCGTCTGGCAAGGTAGAGTACTGATAATACTACGCTCAGATTTGCGCCGTGAGAAGCCCTCCATCAGTGTCTGCAACATCATTGTTGTCGATGTAGAAATACGGATCGCTGAGCGGGTCGACATTCAGCTTCTCCTCGCAGTCGCTATTACTCCAGCACTGACTATCGTCGCCACCAGTATCCAGTGTCGATTTTATGAGGGCTCTTCGTTGCTATGCATATGAGACTCGCCACTGCTGGACAAACTCAGCGAGATCGCCACCAAAGAAATAATTCCGATCGCGAACTAACTTTCAGCGCCGCTTCGTACAGGGAGTCTCACGCAGACAACTAACTCCTAAGTCTTTGTCGCGACACCTGTCGCCATCGCTGTGTCTAAACTCAACCTCCGTGTGACGAGCTCTCACCTAGCGCTAAAATCAATTGACCAGAGAAATTTGAAGACACTTGAAACTCTTTTGACAACAAAGACACCCACTCGATCGAAAAAGAATCTTCAAAAGCCAGCTCACTGCGCGTCCCAAACTTTGACGTCACATTTTGATGATTGATATCAAGTACACAAGTGCTGGTTTTCGCTGGCCGGGGCTCATTTTGTAAACAAAATGCTGTGTCTTTTTAATTTGTTTGTCTAATGCCTGCAGATGCGACAATCACGTTCACCGGTCCAATGGGCCAGGTCATGGAGGTCACAAGTTTGAACGAAACCAATGCGGTCGCGGTGAGTACTACTGAGCCTGAGGAGAAGGGTTATGTGATGGGCAAGCGGATGGATCATGTTTTGGATCGTGTGCTGTGTCATGTGATGTGTCATGTGATGGGCAAGCGGATGAGTGAAGAAATGGATCGTGTTAAGTGTCATGCGATGGGTCATGTGATGTGTCATGTGATGGGTCATGTGATGTGTCATGTGATATGTCATGTGATGGGCAAGCGGTGGGAATATGTTGTGGATCGTGTGATGTCATGTGACATGTCATGTGATGTGTCGCTCATGTGACTGACCAATGTGACCATGTCATGCGGCATGGGGTGGGTCATGTGATGGGCATTGGGATGCACCGCATGTCGCATCGCGAAAGTTCAGCCAAGCTCAACTTCTGCGATGGGCCAGTTGTGACGGTTGTGTGAGCTGTGCGGTGGTTGCCATTTTGGGATATCCCCGTTTCGCGGTCGTCTCATCTCGCAGCACATTGCACTAATGCTTCTGTGAATCCTGCTTTTGGCTTCCAGGATCACACCCACTCCTGGACTCACCTAGCTACACTGCTCCCCCCCCCCCCTCCCCACCACCACCCAAAAGGACGTACCTACTTTTGGAGGCCGACGGCCTGTGGATCCTTCTTTTGCAACATGTGTGCCTGGCAATGGCTGGGAAACATGAGTGTGTATGCCAAATTTACTCTTAGAGTCAGTTATAGCATGTGCACCTAGCTAGCCGCTGTCACATGGTGATCGGATGTACACCGAGCCTATTGCTGTGTGGTTTAAACTTTGAAGTATATAAGTGGGAATCAAAGCAAGGGGTTCCTGGGGCGGTACAACTTTTTAGGGGTCATTTTACCTGCATTTTCACTGCATTTTTGAGTTTATGGGCAAAGTGAAGATGAAATTTGAAAATGTTTTTCGGTGAATCTCTGGAGAATAGCCTTCTCTAGCCTCCTATAGTTTTATTTTCATTTTTGGACAAGATGTGAAAACGTTTTATCAACTTTTATGAAAGGTCCGTGGAAATATTACACAGACCTTTCATAAAACGTTTTCAAATTTCATCTCCACCTTGCCGATAAGCTCAAAACTGCCATCGGTAATCGGATATACACTGATCTCACCGCTGTGGCCACTCACAACTAGGGATGAAACGGTTCCATGTTTTTCATGTTCGGGTACCCGAATGCCAGCATTGTTTCCCACGGTTCGGGTATCGGTTCCATGGACTCTTTCGTACATATTGTCCAGACCGACAAAATGCGTTCGCGACAATTATTTTTTAGAAAAACCATTTTTACGAGCAAGAATGAGACATCGGAGCGAAGAAGATAATGACCAGAGAACTCTTTGGAAGAGTGGGGATCGTAAGGTAAGACATTAAAATCTTGAGTAGACTTGACATGTACATGATTGTATTTGTACAAGAACGAGATTTTTCGAGTTTCGGTTCGAAATTTGACGGAACGGGTACCCGGTTCTTTTCAGCTGGCGGTTCCAAAACCGGTTCCTTACCCGAACCGTTTCACCCCTACTCACAACATGATACTGTCAAATCGGAAAGTTTAACGAACAAAAATTCAACGCTTTTGTAATTTGGGCATGATACCGTGCAGAAAGTTTAACGATGGCTACCTGGCCACCCATCTGCATGCACATCTTTATACAGACATCTCAAAGCGGGTTCGTGATAACGATTCTTCAAAATAACGAACAAATTGTTCGTCAACACGTTAGACTTTTTGACTCGTTAGACTTTCCGGTTTTACAGTAACTGACGATTGGACGCAATTAAGGGAATATAGCGAATAGTATTGCACTAGTCTTATAAAACGTGCTTTTTTGTTGTATGACAATTTCAGCCCAGCACCTATGCTGTGAGATTTGTGTATCCCGGCAACAGCACCTTTGTCAATGCATTCGTCGGTACCACGACTATTTCCATCACGCTAGGTTCTGGGATCATCACCGGAGACTTCATTATCCCGGAAAAACGTACGTGGTCAATAATTCACCGTGTGCATGTGCATAGTACAGTGCTGGAGACTGAAATCCGACCCCCTGGGCGTCGGGCGCGCCGCCCCAGGGGTCGGATTTCAGTTGCCAGCACTGTAGTTAAGTCGCACTGTGCACTGTCTGCATAGTCAACCCCAGGACAATCACGGCCATGCGAGGCATCCAAGGTGACAACGTTCACGCTTTGTAATGCAGTGTGTTGTAATATAGGGTATTACGAGACATCCATGTGTGTGTGTGGGGGGGGGGGGGGGGGGGGTGCGCACGCGTGCGTTTGTGTGTGTGGACGCGTGTGTTTGTGCGTAGTACACATATAACTGTCCATTTTTCTGTTCGTGTGTGTGACTGTTGACAGATCTGCACGCCGATCTGACGGGCATCACCGCGGGCAACCAGCTTGCTGCGTCAGCTGGCTACGCCATCATTGATACTAATAAGAATAAGGTATCTCTGAACATCTTGTAAGTCATGCCAGGAACCTGTGCCATATTTGGTAATCGTTAGGGAGTCACTGTGTACAGGGAAATGATATTTTTCTTTTTTTCCGATTGCCTAGCAGGCAGGCATTGTGGAATGCAGGTGGGCATAGTGGTATGGTCTGAGACCATGATTGACAAACAGAGCGTACCAGGTTCAAGTTCTGCTTGGAACAGGAAGGACTTTTCCAGCCGTGCCGCTACCCACAGTTAATTGGGAGCTCGTAGCCTGGCACGAGGGAAACATGGATGCAGTGAATGGGATTTTCGGCCTTTGACCATTTTGTGTTGGGTCTGATCTACTCACTTCTCACCCCTAAGGAGCTGCATCTGCGCCTTGATCCTAGGGGGTGGTGGCGTTCCTGCGGATGCGGAAAACTCGACTTCCAGCAGAGTGTCACGTGAACAAGTGTTTTTTTCTCTTTTCTTCTCCATTGACTAACCAAAGGGATTTGCAAAGATATGCTTGTCTCTTTGCAACTACCAAACATGCTGCTATGTGTGTTTGCCCGTTCTTGCATATGTATGCGTGTGTGTGTGTGTGTGTGTGTGTGTGTGTGTGTGTATGTGTGTGTGTGTATGTGTGTGTGTGTATGTGTGTGTGTGTGTATGTGTGTGGGTTCCCAGTACTCAGTAGCCGAGGCTGGTTGGTAAAGTAACTCCAATTTCACTTCAAGGCACCAGTGCATCTAGTGTCTGCTTCTATCGAAGCAGCGTGCTGTCTATACCGGTTACCCCAGCAAGTGTAGGGTGTGCATAGGTAACTGTCTTGACCGTTTTATGCCGATGTACTCCGTGTGGTGTAGACCAGGTGTGCATTGGTGGTCGATTCACATGGCTTCGCCAGTTGTGTGGATTAGACAGTTATCTGGCGCAAGTCTTGATCTGTCTCATTCAGATCTTGTTCGCTATCGTTGCTATAAGAGAAAATCTGTGGGTGCACATCCAGTGCATTTGCAGATTTGCGTGTTTCTCTTGCAACGGGCGTATACATGGTATGATGGTGTGTGTGTGTGTGTGTGTGTGTGTGTGTGTGTGTGTGTATGTGGGTATGTGCACTTACAGCTTGGCTGGTCTCCGCTCGGATATCACCAAGGCAACGCTGTACAGCAAGGATGGTACGTACGAGAATGACGTCACCTCTTGCTTCGACGATGCAATCGTAAGTGGTTACTCCAATGAGCAGTCACACGTGGTAATACCCTGCAGCATGCAATAGCAGTGTTATGCACTGATCACATGACATGGTCCAGTTTACTAGTACGTGATGACTGATGAGTAGAAAGATGACTGGCGTATCATGTGACTAGCTGGGCAGTGAGACAGATTGAGTCAGGTAAAGAAAAATAAACTCTGGCAGTGGTCCGTTGGCTATCTTCATCGTTAGCAACACCAACAAAACATTATCTTTATGGCAGCTCTCAAAGCTGAAGTCTTGCAACGCTGCCAGACTGGAAGCCTAGAAAACGATGCGATTTGTTTCATATTGCCCTATTGTTCTTCCTGTTGCTGCTTCTGCTGCTACTGTCGATTGTTGTTGTTGCTGATGGTGATGATGGTGGTGATGGTGATGGTGGTGCTGCTGCTGATGTTGTTTATGCTATGCTGTTGGTTGTGGTGCTGTTGCTGCCATGCACACACGTACACACACGCATGCACGCACGTACACACACACTCCGGAACACACACACACGCACACGTGCACGCACACACAAACAGTGCATTACCAGTTTCGATTGGCCAACGTTCGGCTCCGCTCACCAACTGACCGACAGTTATCTCTACGTCAATATCAGCACCAAGATGTTTCCTGACGGTGCTCTGCGCGGACAGTTTGCGCAAAGGGCTCTGGCCATGAGCATCTTCGACGGTAAGGCAATGTAGTGGGTGCTTTGCTAATACTCTGTTGTCTGACATGTCACAAGATCACAGTGCTACTATTTCTTTAAAATAATATTTTTTTGAATTGCTATTACACTCATATTGAGTCCTAACTCGTTTATCCGGGCGGTTCGGGATCGGGTACTGCCCGTAACTTTGAATAACTTATTGTTATCAATTAAAAAGAGAAAAGGACATATGGATACGAGTTAAGAGTAACTCTCCATCACTGTAACATGATACTATATACAGTCAGAAAGTGCAATAACTAGGCACAAAACTGACAGAGTACTGAGACATTCGACGTCCTGACACCTAACTTCAACACATCTCCATAGCGCTAACCGACAGCCTTCCAACTTGGAAGGTTCAAGGTTATGGAAAGACCAAAGAGGGGAAGGCAAGCGCAACGAAAACGAGCAAAAGCTATAGTCCCAACGGAACAAAGAATGTCGATTGTTACTGGACGATGACGAGACCAGTACGATATTTGACAAAGCGGTCTAACTACAATTCGAAGCAGCAAAGCAGCACACCACCCAACTTGGGTGGGTCATAAATATCAAAGATAAGTAAAGAAAGGGAAGCTTTGCGAAAACGAATTGTACAAGCCGAAAGCCAAACTCCTACAGTACTCCTCATGCATGACATTGTGATGGACTAGTTGACTACAAAATAAGTTTGTATAGTATCATGTTACAGTGATGGAGAGTTACTCTTAACTCGTATCCATATGTCCTTTTCTCTTTTACATTTATTTATGGCTCAACATCCGTGTTATCAATTTACTTATCATTATCGTGTCCTGTGATGAGATCTCCGGTAAAAGGTGAGATAGTGCCCAATCAAGAAATAATAGGTGTGCACAAACTCCTGCTGCTGTATGTTTTCCCCTGCATAACATTTCTTCCCAGCTATTAATTGGCCGGGGTGAAGTTCGATTTTTGAAATTTCAAACCCAGCACTACTCCATTCATCCCACAAGCCACCAGATGTGACTGTGGATTCCAAATTTGGCATATCTTCCACTCCTCTGTTTTTAGCATATTGTAGCGACTCGTATCAGGGCTTCTGGCCGCGGTGCGTTCGTGTTGCATTTGGTGTTTTTTTGCCCTTTCCATACTCTGAGATTCTCTCTCTCTCTCTCTCTCTCTCTCTCTCTCTCTCTCTCTCTCTCTCTCTCTCTCTCTCTCTCTCTCTCTCTCTCTCTCTCTCTCTCTCTCTCTCTCTCTCTCTCTCTCTCTCTCTCTCTCTCTCTCTCTCTCTCTCTCTCTCTCTCTCTCTCTCTCTCTCTCTCTCTCTCTCTCTCTCTCTCTCTCTCTCTCTCTCTCTCTCTCTCTCTCTCTCTCGCTTTTTCTCTCTCTCTCTCTCTCTCTCTCTTTCTCTCTCCCCCTCTCTCTATTTCTCGCTTGCTCTTCGCAGCCAACCCTATTGAACTAGTCGCAGCGCTGTCAGAGCAGCAAGCGAATCCATCCAATCCCATAGCAGTCGGCACTGGCGGTTCGGCAAGCTTCTGGATTCTTCCACCAGAGAGAGCATATGCACACGTGAACGCTTGTGAGTGTTAAAACTTCTTTGTTTTGTCCTCAAAATCATTCGAGCATTGAACGTTAGTTCCGGTCCACTCAACATTTTATCCTCTTGCACCCTTTTATCTCTTATTGGCCACTGGCTATCGTCAGAATACAGATTTCAACAGCACAACAGCACCAACACCAGCACCAGAACCAACACACTACACACTACACACTTTCACTTGGATCTACGCTGGTTTTAAGGACTATGATAAACCCGTGCTTTGTGTCATCTTTTGTACATTGCTTTTCAGCTTCTTATCAAGTCCTCAGCAGAATCAGTGTAAGGTCTCTCAGCCAAGTTCAACCAGCGGATCTGGTCAAGGAAGTTATCGTGTACGGCCCCGCTGTGGACGGAGCACGTCGTCTTCTCCTCACATTTAGTCTGTTGAATAGAAATACAGTGAGTTTATGAACGGTTTCTATCTTTGTGTGTGTGTGTGTGTTTGTGTGTGTATGTGTGTGTGTGTGTGTGTGTGTGTGTGTGTGTGTGTGTGTGTGTGTGTGTGTGTGTGTGTGTGTGTGTGGGTGTGTGTGGGTGTGTGTGGGGGTAATTGAACAGTCGAGGTGGGGGGGGGGGAGGGGTAGGGGGTTTGAACAGTGGTTACGGTGAAGTGCGTAGTTGGGAGGGGGGAGGGGTACGGCATTGAGCAGGGGGTTCTCTGCATTAACCGCTCTTGAACTTTGATATCACTTTATGCCCCTTACGGGTTCGAGCCACCCTGTTGCAAAACCATTTTTCTTCTTTTCCGATAGTGGTTTTGACAAGAATAGCTTTTTCTGCTCTATCATCTTCTTCCTTTAACTATGTTGTTGTCCTTCCTCAGGGACTTCAAATGTTCAACTTGTCCATGGCTGATGCCATGGCATTGATGTCAGCTAACATCACCATCAGCTCATTTAGGGTTTCACCCATCATTGGAGGCCTGCTCTACACTCGGCCGAAAGGTATGATATTTTTTAAAGTGTTTTTGTTGGTGTTGTTGTTTGAAACCTTGTTATTCTCACGATGGCCTGTGGCTCTCTCGTACAGGTAAGGCCACACCAAGTTATTTCATTGTTTCTCGTCACCTGAAAATCTCAAAAGGAACGCGGGCGGGCGGAAAAAAAACAAAATAGGGTTTGAAAAACAAAAACTGCTATTTACACTACAAAGGCCCAATTTATGACCTAAAATCAGACTATACACCACGCGTGACAGTCAATTGCAACATACAGCCAGAAAACCAGGCTCCTGCACCTGTACCTCGATGTGTTCCTCTATCTGCGTTCCAAGAAAGTATCTCTCTGCTATCCACAGTCACAGCGAAGCTGACTATTTCAGATGCCATCGTCGCCCACGACGAGATGAACTGATAAAGAACTCAAGGAATCACGGCAACTTCACAGTGCTTGTAGTCCGCAATGCCGCAAGTTTACCGATGCCCGGAACACTGTCAGTCCAAAACGGTGCACTGTCATGCACTGTCTTGACTTGTACCGGAACTGTGTGTAGCAAAGAAGACGACCAGGTCGTGTGGTGGTGTGGTACTTGAACTACCGGTATGCGTACATACACGGTGCAAAAGTCGTCCTTCGGTTCGTGCACTAGCACTGCACTCCAGATTTGACGCCGCGCGTACTTTTACAACGCCTTTTTATGCGTGTTTACCGGGACGCGAGATTTTTTTTTTTGGTCCAATCCTCAAAAAAGGTACGCGCGCGGTGACGAGAAACAATGAAAAAACTTGGTGTGGCCTAATAAAAAAAATAAAAAATTCGACGGGTTCGCGTACCGGGCAGGTCAAGAACAAGGAGTCGTACAACTCCCTGGTCAAGAACCACCTTTCCGCTTCCGTGGGACACCACCACCCCATGATCAGGCGTCAGATGCGGCTCCTGAACGGTGTGGGAGGATAGATCAGATCCACCAACCAAAGGCCAAAGGCCTAAATCCCATTTGCCATATCCATGTACAGGTAATCATGGGGTGGTGGCATCCCACGAAAGCGGAAAGGTGATTCTCGACGACTCCTTGTTCTTGACCTGCCCGGTACGCGAACCCTGTCGAATTAATTTTTATTCCCGTAGCTATGCAGAAGACGTTACTTCAGTGACGTCTGGCACTAGCCAGGGCCACATATATACAGCTGGCCGCAATATTCAAATAGGGCTTTCAAACGCAAGATCATAACGTGAAGCAACTTGGAAGAATGAGTATGAATGCGAAGTGTATGGGGGAATGCATGTAGGGCGATAGTGTGGGTTCGAATCCCAGGTTATGCCTAAAAAAAATAGGAGAATTGAAGAATTTATAACATCCTTATGCTTTTTTGCCTAGGTCATCAAGGCGGTAGACGGTGTCGTATTATTCTCGACCGTACCGGTCCAGTACCTGTCCCGTACCATCAAAGAAAAAGGAGAAATTTATAAGAAATTATAACATCTCTATGCTTTCTTTGTCTAGGTCATCAAGGCAAAAAAGCATAGCGTAGGGCCCTGAGCTTCCAAGCTCTCTCATTTATTTATGTACAGGTAATAGGATTTGGATAAAGACAAAAAACTGAGCTGAGGTGCTAAACTCGTGAGAATGCCAATGAAATGTTTAGCACACTGAGAGGGCACAGTGGGGCTATAGATAGACTGAGCAGTGTGGGCAGGTGCATATAAATACTGAAGAGACAACTGGAGGTAGGATGTAGTTTTGATGGGGCTCTTGCCCAGCATCCTGTAGAAAATGGCGCTGTTTAGTTGTTTTGCAACCATTGGTTTCATGGCCTTGGCTACGCAATCATCAGACAACGTTTCTTCTCATTTTTGTACAATCCGTCGAGACCAAAATTAATGGTGTGCAATGTACAAAATGGACCGTGTTCCTTTCTGTAAGCTGCCCAGTCGCGAGGAGTGTCAAACAGCTTACGAAATATCTTTACATGCGGTCGAGGTCTTGGCCCGGGAATGGAACTATGAAACCACCATTTTTCAGGAAAACCACGAACATATTACATCCAATGATAACGGGCAAGCTGAATGTGCCTCTGTTTATTTTCCGTCTATCTGTCCATAGGTCTGTTCGTTTGTCTGTATGTCTGTCCTTCCATCCATCCATCTGTCTGTCCACTTGTCTGTCTGCCTTTCTGTCTGTCCATCTGTCTGTGTTGCTCTTCTCAGTCTTGGATTCCTTCATCAATGGTGACCAAGCTAGGAGCATGAAGACAACCGCTGCTGGTATTGGCACTATTCTCATAGATCGTTTCGGCACATTCCACTTTGCGATCTTGATGGCTGGCTTCACAAAGAACGTTCGTTCTGTCAAGGCGTTCACCCGCAACTCCACCACGAACCCGACTGTGTCCGCACAAGTTGCTGATTTCTTTGCTGATTTCGAAGGACCGGAGGTAGGTCCATGACAAAGCATCCATTCATTCGATCATTCACTTATTTATCTGTTCATATCTTGAGGTAAATCAATGACGAATCATTCAGTTTCCGTTCATTCATTCATTCATTTAGTTTGAACTCGGATGGAAAGCCAAGGATTCAAAGCAAGAAAGAAGGACCAAAAACGATGAAATATTGTCCGTAGAGAACAGTTGTGAGAGCTGTATGTTCTAGCAAGACGTAAAAGACAGTAACCTGCTACTGTAAAACATGCAATTTTCGGTGTAACTTTAATTTCGGTGATTTCGGTAATGAAGCCAGCTGGACACCTAAATTCACATTACACCGAAAAGGCACTAGAGTATGCACTGTATGTGAAGGGAACCCTAGTCACCTAATTCTAAATTACACCTGCAACCTGGCAGGTCCCTGACACCGAAATTTTAATGCACCTAAAATTACATGTTTTACAGTATTTCAAAATGAGAGTCCGCCGGCTGGGTAGAGTGCTCACTATTCATTCGAATAGAGCTATCTTAGTTGTAGATAATTGCCTATGGGCATGAAACGATTAGTTGCAACGGATAATGTGTGGTGCTCTGTGTCGTGTGTAATCTTCTATTTCTGTATTCTTTACCAACTGACACAGCAAGCTCATGGCAAGTGGTGGCCTGACGTTGCATGGTTGCTGAATGCCCTGAACGATCGGTATGAAATCTCAGCCAGTACCGAGCTGCTTGGAACACCGGCAGATATCACCGGAGCCCTTTCTCCCAGCGTTGGCGGGGGATTTGGATTCTGTGAGTGAAGAAATTGCGATATCTACAGTGGCGGATCCAGGGGGGGGGGGGGGGGGTTCCGGGGGTTCCATGGAACCCCCTAAATTTTGCAAAGTGTACTGCTGAGAAATATCGAAAAATATCATGTGTGCACAAAAGGACGTCCGTCCGATCACAGTGCAGTCTCTGAGTCAAGGAGTACAGTGCACTGCATGCGGTAGATCGATACTGTAGTGTACGTAGTCTGTCTACTGGCGTTCATGTCCGTGATCATGGTGATTTACAAACGGACACTGTAGTGTAGACAACATTGGGTGGTTGTTTCCTTTTTGATCTTTGGAAACGATCCAAATTTTACCTCCATTGGCGCTGTCATTCACTGCTGCTCTGGATGGGTATGGTCAGTATTCCTTGGACAAGTTTTTTTCCGGAAGAGAAAGGATGTTCCGATTGATGACACTCTTCAACGAACTTCGAATCGTACACGTAGAGTTCAAGCTCCTCAGAAGATGAGGGCTCCGACATCCAAGCAAAGTCAGTAATCTCTACCTGCTGCAGCATGCAGTAGTGACTAGTTGTTACTCCGCAGGAACGGAGTGCTGCGCCAGCGATGTGTTTTAGATGGCCTTGAACGGATTGTCGAGACGACACTGTTTCGCTGTTGTTGTTTCTGTCAAGTGAAGACAATGCTCCTGTGATTATAGAGCATTTCGCATCGTAAAAATGCTAAAAATTTCCGAAAGTACAAACGGACAGGGAAAGTTGTCATTTCGGCATTTCTGGCTCTCAACGAACCCATGGCTTGCATATTCGATCTTTACAAGAAAAGTTGAAAGGGTCTTCAAGCCCTCACTGAACCTGTGTGCCAGTCGATTGCAAACATGACTATGTGTCCATACAAGTAAATATACAATGTAGGGTAAGCAGCAGCATTTGGCCCTGTACAGGTTTTCCATCGTCCACCCCACCACAACTGAGCTCTCCAGCGATGGTGCAGTGGTGGTGTGCTGTGGCAACGTGGAGAGCGCAGTTGTGGTGTGGTCGATGATGGAAAAATATATGTCCGTAGTTTGTTTTAAAAGCATGCGATTCCAACTTAGCACAATCGGGTTGTCGTAATTACAACCGCACAACTTCAATACAATCTGATTCCATAATATTTTGGCTGTTCAATTTTGGTTCAACCGGAACCCCCTGTAGAGATCTCTGGATCCGCCCCTGATCTATGCATGACTTCTTATGCACTGACATCAATAAGGCATCACTGGGACGTCACTGGGACTCTGCATGCATGCAAGCCCACCTGTGCGAACTTGCCCTGTTGTTGTTATTGTGTCTTTCCAGTCCTTGAAGAGATTTTCTTGTTTTGTTGTTTTTAACCGTATGTCCGCCCGCACCTTTATAAAGCCATGGAGGTATATTCGATTACAATGCCAGGCTCAGTTGTAAAGCCATGGGCTTCATACTTGAAAATTAATGAAATTTGAAGTATGTTTTGTAAAATGAAGGAATAATAAGTACTAAACTAACAAGCTTGCAACCCAGCAGGAAGGGTGAACAAGTGGATATAATATAGATTGGAATTTCTGTGTGCACTTTGACGTTTATGGCATGGTGTAGTGGGTGAGTCATTTTGCATCTAAAATATCTAGGAAAGCAGCCGTGTTTCGAATATGAGGCCATGGCTTTAAAGGCATGGAGCTATGAAACATGGAGCTATGAAGCCGAGACCTCTGGTCGGCGGAGCTTAATGGGCCCCACCACCGCACTCCATTATTCACCCCAGTGTCTGGAGATATGTGGATTTTGTAGAAAAAAATACGGTCATAAGGCGAGACCAAAATAAAATCGAGATTCCCGGGCAGGACCCATCTGAAATTGGTGCGGGCGGGCGAATTTTTATTTTTTATTTTTTTTCCTATGTGTGTATGCATGGCATGCTGAGCTTTTTTTTACAGTATTTTCCGGTATTTATTTTTTATTTTTTACAGACGACAGGTGTATGGTACGTGGTTTACCCGTACCCGTACAATTTCTTTTGTATTTCGGCCAACGACAGCCCTGAGTCGTACACCAGGGAGTCGTACAAGCCCAGGTTTGTGTGACACCATGTCACAGATCTACTCGCACGATCAGTACTGTACAGAATACGACTGTTCAAAAAAAAAAATTGCCTTCGGCTCGATTTTGGTGCGGGAGGGCCCGGGAATCTATTTTTTTTGGTCTCGCCTAACATTCCTGTCTCAGTCTGTGCTGTAATAAAAAAATGCCCACACATGGACATCTACCCCCAACCTACTGTAGTGTTGTGTTGAGGGCTATTCTCTTTGGCTGCTAGAGGCCACCACAGCCGATTATATTCTGCTTGAGAATTTGGTGGAACTGCTAATGAATACTATCAGTACATGCAAGAGTACATAACCCCCCAGAGTGTGCAACGCCGATCCAGCTCTGCATAGGGTCTTGGTCGAGCCGAATCGGATCTTCTGATGTCATGCGTACACTCCACACCAGCGCAAGGCCGGTCTCGAGGCAGGGCACCATTGTTTTTGATCCCGCGACTCCCCGGGTTCCCCTCAGATGTGTACGGTATTATGACGCAAAGATCCGATTCCGCTCGACCAAGACCCTATGCAGAGCTGGATCAGGCGTTGCACACTCTGGGGGGTTATGTACTCTTGGTAGAGGGGACGGTTTCAAATAGGACACCGGTTGCAAACCGGAACGGACTCAATATTCACTTTCTCTCTTGGTATTTTGATTAGAAAACATATGTCACAGTGAGACTACGATGTGTTATACTCCGAGCCAAAATTTCATGGCTCTGCGATGACCAGAAGCGCCATAATCAAGCAGGTGAGTTTTTGACGTGTTGCTTCGCACTGCGACTTGAGTTTTACGACTTTCGAAAAATCAACTTCTTGTCGCAGCTAAACAGCGGCTCGCCTCTCGCCAATAAAGCACCGCATACCAATCAAAACTAATGGAAGCACACACGAGGCTTATTGTTACTCTGTACTGGCCGTCGTGGAGCGATAGCAATTACCTAATTTCAGACTCAGAGTGAATTTGACGTGCACTCTAAAAGGTGTCCGGTTTGGAGCCACCTCTGATTTTAACTTTTTTGAAGCGAAAAATTGGGCAACTTGGAGGCAATGGGTCAACACAAAGGAGTGGCTCAGTTCGATTGACTCTGGCCCCAGAGCAAACTTCAACACGCCAGTTTCCTTCCACAAACATATTTCGAGTGAAAAATCAACGCTGATGATCGGTTTGGGTCTATACAAATTTGGCTGTCAAAGCGTCCCGGTATCGAGCCGTCCCCTCTAAAGGTGTATGTGAGTGGCAGGCTCTTAAGAGCATAATTATTATTGTATGCATGTTTTGAAAATTTGAAATACCCATGGCTTCTGGTCGGTGAAGCATTCAAAAATACAAACGTGTCAAGGCCTATCGAGTGCAGCTGTGTGAATCCACACAGTCACTTTTCTCCTATGTCACTCCCTGTAAAACGTGCAAGTGCCTGTCGTGTGAATACCCCATAAGAGCATGCTGTGATCCAAAAGTGTTATTTTTGTACTTCGCAGTATATTTTTTTTACGATCGCTACATGTGCAGTAGTAGTAGTAGTTGTTTGAAATCTTTATTATCACGATAACCAGTGGCCAACATTGGTGTTGCTATGTATAGCAAGGAGCCTTTTCACTTTTCGGATAATGGCCAAAAAGAATTCATTTGATATTAATATGTGATTTGCATTGAAATCCATATTATCAATGTATGGGCCGGCCAATAAAGGGATATTATTATTTTAAATTTCAGTTTTTAATGATTCTTGACCGGTTTAGAATGTGAAATCTTGCCTGCTGGCGCCCTTAGAATTTCTGATTTTCTGAGAATTTCTGATTGCACTGATATGAAAATCACATTTTCTATCGTGTGTGTGTGTGTGCGTGCGTGCGTGCGTGCGTGCGTGCGTGTGTGCGTGCGTGCGTGCGTGCGTGCGTGCGTGCGTGCGTGCGTGCGTGTGTGTGTGTGTGTGTGTGTGTGTGTGTGTGTGTGTGTGTGTGTGTGTGTGTGTGTGCGAGCATACTTGCGTGTGGGTGGACTTGCGTGTGGGTGGGATTGCATGTGTTTGTTCTTGCGACTACCTCCTCTGTTTGCCGTCCCGGCCTCCAGATCACTTTGATGGTCTTATGCTGCCAACAACACCAGCCGAATACATGGGCTTCTCATATGTCTACATGAGCTCAAACAACAGTATTACGCTATCCACTATCATTGTCGGTGACAATGGCAAGGCTCACACCGTCCGTGTGGTGGACAGCAGCTCAATTATCTATTTCAAGGTCAACAACACTGCAGTCAACTCCTCTATACTATCTGTAAGTTGTGCATGCCTGTGCCGTTCACGATCTGTCGGACAGTTTGTCACCCATGATCCACAGGGGCTGGTGGCGTTCCTACGGATACGGAAAACTAGGCCACCAGCCGAGTGTAACGCGAACCGTGGATTTTTTGTCATTCATTTTGTGTTTCTGCCTACCTACATGCCTGCCTGCCTGCCTGCCTGCCTGCCTGCCTGCCTGCCTGCCTGCCTGCTCGCATGAATGCATGTGTATATGTCTGCCTGTTTGTGTGTCAGTCTGTCAGAAGAATGCACAGAATGGTAGAGAGCACTGTTCCGATGCAGGAATAGATACGGGACAGTCCGCTTATGTGGCTTTTTGTCTGTTTGTGTGTCTATCTTTATTTCTGCCTGTTTGCCTGTTTGCTCATCAATCATTCCAACTGTCTGCGCACTGCCCATCCAGTCATCCGACTGTCTATCCAGACAATTGTCCTTTTGTTTGAGGTGCCATGCTCTATACTCCAAGCACTCTCTCTCTCTCTCTCTCTCTCTCTCTCTCTCTCTCTCTCTTTTTCTCTCTCTCTCTCTGTATGTCTGTCTCTCCTTATCACTCTCTCCCTCACTCTCCCTCCCCCCTCTCTCTCATAGGAAAGCATCACCGACTGGAACAGCACAGTGAAGAATATGCTGACGGCGGGGCAGCTGTCTGTGCAAGCTCTGGATCACAGTGGTACTGTGTTGCTGCAGAGAGCACTCAGGATCAGTGAGAGAGGTCAGTCCTTACCCCCAGTACAATGATACCAGTACATACACCTGCTACTCAAATCTGTGGACAGCAACTGTTTCGCTCTGTTAGAGCTCCTCAGCACAGCTCAGAGGACCGAAGCGCAGCTCTTCGCAATGAAATACGTTTCCGTGAAGCAAAGCATTTTTATAAAGAGCTACAAACCTCGCCAAGAGTGCTCGAAATGCTCCAAGAGCAGTGAGCGTTGCACACCTGGTACTCCGTACACTTGCTTTCACTGATAATAAGTTTAATGACAAGATCACCGTATCTGCATGTACACCTAATCCATAGCTCAGTGGTTAGAGCACCGTTGGCCTCACGCAAAGGTCCCTGGTTTGAATCCTGGTGGTGGCAGTCATTTTTCTCTTCAGACTTTTCCCGTTTGTGTCTGTCCCTCAAATCAGCCTGATTTTCAAGATACACTGTCAGCATATAAGCCTGGTTTTAGTTTTGACATAGAAATACCTGGTTTGAATAGAAGCCTGGTGGGAAGAGCAGCCTAGCCCCGACATCGGCTTCTACAGGAATAGGAGCGGGTTTAGTACGGGACATTACGGTATGTACATGTGTGTGTGTGTGTGTGTGTGTGTGTGTGTGTGTGTGTGCGTGTGTGTGTGTGTGTGTGTGTGTGTGTGTGTGTGTGTGTGTGTGTGTGTGTGTGTGTGTGTGTGTGTGTGTGTGTGTGTGTGTGTGCGATTTCCAATCGAGAGGTTGCGGGTTCAATTCCTGACGATTATGGTCGCACACGTCTTTCTTCTCTTTCTCGGTCTCTTCCTGACTTTTCTTTCATTCTCCTGGGTGGTTACCAACAGCCAGTGTATGCCGGAGTATGTGGTGTGGTGTGTGTGTGTAGAAAAAAAGAAAAAAGAAAAAATGGAAAAATGAAAAATAGGGATTCACTGGCCAGAAAAAGTCACTTCAATCAGCTGTGTGGTGGATACCAGGCTAAAAATAGTGGCGGTCAATTCATCAGCCTTGCAAGCTGTTGAATGGTGTAATCCCAGCACAAGTTGCTATGTCTTGTTCGCTATCATCGCTTCCACGATGGACAGGTCTGAGGTGTGTGTGCGTGTGTGTGTGTGTGCGTGTGTGTGTGTGTGCATGTGTGTATATGTGCAGTATTCTCCGCTACGCTCACACCAGCAACACCGGGCACAGGCAGTGGCTATGCCCAGTTCACTCTCCATAGAGACGGCAGTCTTGTCTACAAGGTATGTGATGTGTTCTTGTGTGTGTTCTGTGTTGCATAATCGTGCTGTGTGATGTGTGATATGTGATATGTGCTGTGTGATGTGTGTTCTGTGATGTGTGATGTGTGATGTGTGATATGTGATGTGTGATGTATTGTATTGTATTGTATTTTATTATTTTACTTGGGCATTCCCAACAGACCCTGAGGTCTTCTTACAGGGTGCCCAAGATTAATGAAATTGTTTTAAAAGCTCCTGGCGAAATGAATTGGGGATATGATTTGTGCGAAGGGATTCGGGAAGCGTGATGTGTGATATGTGATGTATGCTGCGTACATGCTGGTATGATTGGGTTCGCGCATGTGGATGTTTGCCTGCCTATCCATCTGTGCATCTGTCTGTCTGTCTGCCTATCCATCTGTGTATGCCTGTCTGTCTGGCTATCCATCTGTAAGTCTGTCTGCCTATCCATCTGTAAGTCTGTCTGTCTGTTCGCCATTCGTATGTACCGTATTTTCCGGGGTATAAGCCGCACTTTTTTTCACTAAAAATCGGACCAAAATCGCCCCTGCGGCTTGTACACCGAATATGCTTGCGCGAATGAATGCTTAGCATACATCAGTATGCATGCTGACATCATGTGACATGTCATTCGACTCAGCTTCGCGCCTGTGTTGCTATCCCGGCACTTTTACTAGTTTTTACTAGCATGCCTTGCCGATGGGACAAAGTTAATTACGGCCATTTGTCATTTTCAAGCGAAAGACTATGCCAAAGGATGCAGTGCCGCCTGATGTCATTGTCCACGTTCACCCCAAAGGCTGGATGGATGAAGCTGGAATGCATATGTTGCTGGATAAGGTTTGGTGTGCAAGGCAAGGTGGCCGTGGGAGCACCCCTGTTCGAAGCTGCCTTGTCTTTGACTCGTTTCGTGCACATCTAGTAGAGAACTTCAAAAGACGTGCGCGTGAAACAAGGACTGACCTTGCTGTTATCCCTGGTGGTCTGACATCCCAGCTTCAGCCACTTGATATGTGCCTCAACAAGCCATTCAAGTGCCACATCAGGCAGCACTGGACGGACTGGATCATTGGTGGAAACCATGAGTTTACACCATGAAGAAACCCTCAATTTCCAAAGTATGCAAATGGGTGGATGAGTCATGGAAGGCCATTCCAACTACAATGGTCGCCAAATCATTCAAAAAGTGCTCAATTTCAAATGCACTGGACGGCACTGAAGATGACATGATCTATGAGGACCACAATGATTCAGACTCCGGCAGCGATGAAGACGGCGACGGCATCGCTGCAGAGGTAGCTTTGATCAACATCAGTGGCAGCGAGACTGAAGATAGTGCAGATGACATGGAGTGATCAGTAGTCAACACAGCAATACACCAACATCTCTGCAGCAACCTGTGGTGCACTAACACTTCATAATCTGATCTAACATGGTATTTAGCTCCATAACCATAATAAATTTGTAGAAAGGCCATTTGTCAATGAGTGTGAAAAATCTTGGCTTGTGGGTGCGGCTTATACTCCGAATACCAACTTTTAGTCAATATTTTGCCTCAAAAAGGGGGGTGCGGCTTATACCCCGGTGCGGCTTATACCCCGGTGCGGCTTATACCCCGGAAATACGGTATGTCTGTCTGTCCATCTGTCTGTCTGTCTGTCTGTCTGTCCATCTGTATGTCTGTCTGATTGCCTGCCTGTCCATCTGTGTTTATGTCCAACCTCTTCTATTCGCTAGATATACATGACTGGACTACTTGGTCTGACGATGCTACCAACCATTCAACTTGATGCCAGCTCAACCAGCAGCAGCCAACTCTTCTCCCAACTGAGTGGAGTGATTCTGCTTGAAGCTAGCCATGGAACGTACCGCGTGAGTTTAGCCACTTTGCAGTCTGCATGCCCAAAAAGGATGGGGCCAAGAGCGAAACAATCTAGGATATGTATTAGCTGTGGATAGAAAAGGGCATATGGATACGAGATAAGAGTGACCGTGCATCACTGTAATTAGATACTATACAGTCTTAACTCCTATCCATAATTATGCTATGATGAAGAAAGGTAAAGGACAAAATGTTACGAGTTATGACAAACTGTCCACCAACGTAACCAGATCTTATACAGTCAGCCAATGCGACAAAATGGCACAAAACTGACCAGGAGTACTGAGACATTCGGCGACCTGACACCTAGCTCCAACACTTCTCCAAGGCGCACGCCAACAACCTTCCAACTTGGAAGGCTCAGGTTCGGAAAGGTCCAAGAGGGGAAGGAAAGAGGGGAAGTTTGTCATAACTCGTAACATGTTGTTCTTTACCTTTCTTCATCATAACTACCGTAAAAGTCCGTAAATAAGTACCTGCCCGAAAGAAATACCCCCTTCATTCTTTTGGCTCTGTCTGTTGAAGTCAACTCAAGCCCGATAAACATACTGCCCGAAATAAGTACCGGTACGATGCGCACGTAGCATGTACATCGACATGAAAATGACTTGTCCACTACACACAGGGCAGGTCCAAAAGTTAGTTCGTGCCCGAAAGTCAGTAATCGCCCGAAAGTTAGTACGGGTGTGGTCACTAAATTCGAAAGTAAATACGTACTTATTTACGGACTTTTACGGTATATTGGCTCACCATCCGAGTCCATAATTATGTCCTTTTCCTTTCTACATTTATTATCGGCTCAGCATCCGAGTTTCAAACATGTAATAGACAGTACAGTACACCGGTATGGACACGGTGGGTCAAGGGCATGAACAGTAGTCGTAACAAATAAGAACGGCCTAGTCTACGACTCCGGTTTGAAGGTGTGCTCCAAACTCGTATTATCCACTCTCCGAAGTGAGCATCATTTCAGCAGTTATTGGCCCAGGAAGTTATGTGTGTGTGTGTGTGTGTGTTTCTGTGTGCGTTCATGCATGTGTTTGTGTGTTTCTGTGTCGGTGTGTGCATGTGGGGGGGGGGGGGGGATGCGTGCGTGCGTACGTGCATGTGCATGTGTGAATGTGTTTGCATTCATAATCGCAGGCTGAAGGTCGTCTAGCTCTCTCGGACTACACGAACGGCACAGATATTTACCAGTTTCATCATCTGTATACATCTGTAAAGTGTACTGTTCACACCACTGGCGGTCTGACTCTGCAAGGTCACTTGCAAGCTGTAAACGAAGATGACACCATGGAGGATGGTATGTATGTTCACAGGCATGCGGAGGGACTGTGCGTGTGTGCGCAAACGTGCGAGCGCGCATACACACACACACACACACACTCTCTCTCTCTCACACACACACACACACACACACACTCACACACACACACACACACACACACACACATGC
>NC_088654.1:6155217-6180217 GCF_964019385.1 Sycon ciliatum | reverse complement strand
AAACCACCATGATAATGGGTGTGCCACTTTCCATACAGGACGGTCCTCACAATTCATCTAAAAACCAATAAAGGAGCGCTAAAATTTGGCTCCGGTGGCTGCAAAAATTCGAGTTTTTTCATGGGACACCTCACACCCAGCTGTACCACTCCTCATTTTCCTGTGTCACCCCTGCAAACATTGCAAATACTGATGACAGTGACATGAAAACGTTCGTTTTGGAATACTAGTATAATGGCCATAGCTATGGGTATGAATGTATGCTACAAGTGTGGGGATCACGGTACCGCAATGTCAAAACAGTGACAGCTTTCAAATATACTTCTTTTGCACACACGGTTCTTTATTGATTGTCTCACCATGTAATTGGCGCCATTAGTGCTATCTTAGGTGCTTTTTTTGTCACTGCTCTGACCGCCAAAGTGCCGGGCATAAGGACTTGCTTGCTGCCATGTTAATCACAATTGTATTCCACTTGAAAAGTAATCGGGTACGAAAGGCTTGTCAAACTGTATGGCTTCTGTACTTGTTGAGTGAGTATAACAGGATAATGGGAATATGATTGAAATATTCAACACACTCAATTTTCCAACTTGCTACCTTTTAGCACGTAGTTCATGGTCTATTTTCTGTTCTTGCAGACTCGTGGCACGTTGCAGCCCTCCGCCCAGCAGTTGTATGCGTTGTCTCAGCGGCGGGTAGTTGTCAACCTTGCTCCATGTGCCACTTGTGGCCCGTTATTGACTGGACGCACCGCCGCGTTCCGGCGTCCTGTCGTGCGCAGTGGCCCCCCCGGTAAGGATGCCGTTGCTCGAAAAGACCAGATAGCCTCTGTATATCTCTATTCTACTTCACCATGGGCACAGGCAAAATCTGCCCTCTCACCGGGTGTATTACTACAAGTTCCATGCAATGCTGAAAAAAATCTACCGTCAAATCGAGATTGATTGACTCTGGGGTGGGGAGTTTGCTGGCCGAAGCAAACGCCAAAGAGGGCGGTGATGGACATTTGACTTGAAAGTTTGGTGCAGACTTTGCATAGCTCATCGAAACCTGCACAGTACAGTTCTGAAAAAGAAGCCGCTGAGATTAGTGCTTGGAGGGCTAGTCAATCTTACTCATGGAGAAGAGGAAATACACAGGGTTGTGTACCCTATTTTCCGGAGTGTGAGCCGAACTTTAAACGCTCAAAACTCACACGAAAGAATGGGGGTGCGGCTTATACTCCCGATGATTAAATTAACTGTGATAAATAGGGTGGATGTCTCTACTTCCTGTGGCTTATACTCTAGTGCAGCTTGTGGTCTTGAGAATATGATAGTTATGGCTAACTGGCTGCCAAAGTAACGGGATAGTCAACCGTCCTTGTCAGGTACTGCACCAACAAGGCGCCGCATTGACGCCGACACCGAGACATTCAACGGCCTGACACCAAGCTCCAACACATGCTTCAAGGACAAGCGAACAACCTTCCAGCTTGCAAGATAACACATCAACACATACATGCTCAGGCGAGGAAACATTCAATGAGGGGAAGAAGAGCACAACGCAACAGTTAGTTTGCTCGGATGATGTCCTTCGTTGAATATCCCGGTACTCGCGTCAGTTTTTTGAAGTTGTTTTAAATGCAAGAAAACACACACCATTTTACGACACAAAGCAGGACACCAGGGTGAAACACAGGATACGACGCTTTGAATTCAAACATTCCATTCACTGAACTGTCGTGCATACGGTAATCCTCGAACAGCTGTTCTGCCGCCGGCAATGGAGTAATGGAGGAGTCTTTGGCTTTCTCCTTTGTCGATATTTTCTCTCACGTGACCCTGGTTATGATCCACTCGGCGCAGTGTTCATGTCGATTCTGGCGGAAAGTTTCAGCAACTGACTCGACAGGCCGTCCAATTTCCGCAGCAGGCGTCGTTCACGGTCTGAAAACCTCTCTGCGCTCTCTACGCAATACCTCCAGAACGGCATGTGGCATGCCTGGCAGCTCTGGCTGTGCCCGGTGGGCATGTACCCTGCGCAACCAGTTGGCTCTTGACTACAAACTGGATTTGCAGCTGTATGTGATCTAGTCTCGGGTGCTGGGCAGTCTGCGCACACAACCCCCAAGATACTCCGGACGGCGGAGCTAAAACAATACAGCTGTGGTACTTCGTCGTCGCGCATTATCTGACCGTATAATGACTGTCTTGGTACGGCGAACTACTTCTCTATGATCTCGCCACGCCGCACAACAAAAGACTAGGAAAATAGTTATTTCTCGATACCGAGAGAGAGAGTGAGCTTTTCTGTAATGATCTTCAAGCGCCGACGAAAGAATTGACAACTCGCTGAGACAGGACAAGACAACGGAGTATATAGTGAAGGCGTACAATGGGGACAAGACGAGAAATTGTGTATGAGGAGAAGTTCGTCAGTAGGTCAAGGCAGCACCTGGCCTATGTGAGACGACAGTTACATCGACGGTTAGTGAGGCATAACTCATATCACTTCGTACGACACAGTTTATCCATGATTTGGTAAATTTCAAAGTTTCTAGTTGCAACGAATGATGTGTGGTGCTCTGTGTCGTTTGTATTCAAACCTCTTTATCAAAACGACCGCCCCCTAAGGGCTCGAGATTTTAAGTTGTCTCTGTGTTTGTGTTTGTGTACATTTGGATGTGCATCGGTGTGCGTACACATGTGTGCATGCGTGTGTGTGTGTGTATGTGTGTGTGCGTTCGCATGTGTGTGTGTGTGTGTGTGTGTGTGTGTGTGTGTGTGTGTGTGTGTGTGTGTGTGTGTGTGCGCGTGTGCGTGTGTGCGTGTATGTCTGTATGTCTGTGTGTGTGTGTGTGTGTGTGTGTGTGTGTGTGTGTGTGCGTGCGTGTGTGTGCGGGCATATGTGCATGCACGTGTACGTTTGTGCATGCATGCACGCACACACACATTTGTGTGCCTGATGATATGCAGTGGTCTATCAAGCATTGATGTCCGGTGCATCAAGACCAACGGTCACCACGAAGGCCGCTAGCTTGGCCTATTTTGCTCTCGACAGCAAAAATCAACTTCACTATTCCATCAAGGTACTGTCAAACCACTAATCCAAGCGCCGGTGATTTTTTTGCGATTTTAACGAAAGGAGTGTTTGGCTAAAGTGTTTCCGCGCCAATCGAAATTGTGTAGGTACAGTGCAGCACTAGTCATATCTTCTTTTAGCTCAGAAACTCGGATCGCTAAAATAGTTCATCGCGAATTGGTACTGGATACAAAAAAACGATAAATTTGTGCCCGCTAAAATTATCCGTTCTACATGAGAAGGTAGTTTTTGTAGTTCCTCCGCCCAAGCAACATTTTCGCTTATCTTTACACTTTTTACTGATACATTCCAGGTTATCAGAATGGCTTATAGTGACCCATAATGAGTTGAGGAGTCGTTGAACATCAAGAGAAACTATCCAAGTCGAAAAATGTGGAAGTCGTCATTTGTCACCAGCCGACGCAGCACTTGTTGTCCGGTAGTACTTCGCACTTTCCCGAAGCGCTAATGTTTCGTATCCACACTTTTCCAAGCGCTTCACCTCCTTCATGAGTACGATCGGTCGTGTTTCTTACCAGCCGAAGCTGACGAGCTCAACGTCGCTTTGCGGGATCATTCACGTTGACATTAGACGAATGAGCTGGGTGAGTGACAACCCTGTCATCGAAGCCTTTCTTTCCTCCGTGTTTTGCCCAGTGCTAGTGGTTCTGGTTCAGTTTTGCAGTATGTGGGTGAGCATTGCTGAGTGGTTTCTTAGCTTCAAGCTCACCTGTATTTTTACCGTAAACACATCTTGTGCCGAATGCAATCAAACACGCTGGCTTTTTGCAACATGACACCTCTGCTCTGTACTCCAGTGGCACTCTAGCAGCACCCACCTTGACCAGTGACTGACTTCGTATATTTTTAACCAGTTCATTCGCCTTCAACGCGCTCTACTCTATGTGTTTCTTTACTCCTTGGCGACCTCGCAGACTTGTTTGGAACTGGTACGCCTGAACGAGCAGATTTGTGTGATGGTGAAGTGCACGAGATGTACTTCAAAGTAAAAATTGCTGTCAGACATCTGCCATCGGGCTGAAGGAGAAAAGCGAAAATTTTGCCTTGGCGGAGGAAGTACAACTATGCATTGCAGCTAGAGTACATGCCGTTTTTTTCTCTAGTAAGAGCCTAGGGCTCTTATTATTTCAGTCATAGCTCTATCCGCGCCACTATTCGAGACTGTGCTATTATTGGAGACTGTGCTGTTATTTTTTCAATGCTCCACTATCAAGCCAACTCCAGTCTATATGGCGCACTAGCCAGTGGCTAGAGCGTGTTAGCGCCACATGAACACCTGCCAGGTGGCAGCTTGATTACACTAATCAATCACACAGATTCACGGCGCTAATCTACAGCGCAGCCCCTCAACCAGACTATTCTGCGTGTGCTCGTTCATGCGTGTGGGTCCGCATGCATGCGCATTTACATGTCCGGCTGTGTGAAGCACGGGCAAATAGGCATAAATGGATCATATCAAGACTGATTTTCTCAACTCTAAACTCAGGGATGTTGTCATATAAACTGATGTTTCGCAATAACGTGGATACCGGGAAGGAAGTAGTAGACCGAAAACCTTACAAATACGTGCTTAGCATGCTGTACTGCTATTTTATACGGAATCACTATATTTGCTGCATACTCCAATTGTGGCCCGCACCACTATCACAGACCGTGCTCATATTATTTCAAACAACCCTCACCCCGGGTCATTATTGGAGACTGGCCTATTATTGGAGACCTGGGCTTTTATTAGAGAATACGGTAACCCCCCAAGCAGTGTGTATCTCTTGCTATGGAGTCTGCGACGGCAGAACGTCAAATCCAGCGACGAACACATGAACACTGTTTGCACCGAGTGCATGATAAGTACAGGGGTGTACGCAACCCTGCTTTGGGCTCAACTCTCTTGTGGTCACTTTGCACTGCTTGCCAGCGTAACCTATTGAACCGTGTCACTTGATGTGGAGTTCTGCCCTCACAGCACTGCATAGAGATTGTGCAGGCAGTTGCACACACTTGGGTTCTTTTTGGCTACAAACGTATCTCCAGACAAGTATTTAAAAGTGGGGCATTGAAGTCAGTGAGACATGGCATGGATGGTGTCAATTTTACATGAGAGGTGAAAATAAGGAGAGATGACAGTCACACATGACATTAAACATTATATCATTGTATGTACCGTGACTCCCCTACCTAAAAAAGTAGCTCTTGGCCTCAACCTACTAGCTGTCTTTGCTTCCCCCTGCCTATGTGTGTTTGTGGTGCTATGCGCAGATAAACGGTCTCACCACAGGCGTCATATCTATCCTTATTCTGAATAGCACCAACCAAGAAATATTTTCCCCGCCGATTGCCAGCTACAATACTGGATTTGGCTGGGTGAGTAGTGTAGTGTCTTGAGCATGCTGATCATGATTTTTTTATTTAATTTATTTATTTTTGACTAAGGCCAGAGGTTCCAATCATGACATGCAAAGCAGCGGTGCAGCATCGCAGATGCACACACATGTCACCAACACTCACGGTTTAACCCTTTCAGGGTTTAACCCTTTCAGGGTTTATCACGAATATACTGGTCACGCAGACCCCATCGCGTCGGGGCAAGGACGAGTCTACTCCCGTCATACTTTGTGTACAGTGCACATGTGGCATCATCCCCTGCGCTCAGTGACCAGACCCAGAAATCGCTACGAGCGGCGACTGAATAGACGTGTGGCCTCACGACAAGCCCAACACAACCCAGGGGCCAACCAGTATAGTCGGCTTGGTCCAAGTTCGACCCCACAGGATCAACAGACAAGGATTGTTAGCTTCAAGTTGTGAGTAGTCATTCAAATCTGAGCTCAAAGTAAACCAAGACAGAGAGCTGAGACCGAGTCTTGACTGAAGTAAGAATGAGAGCTTCTTTTATAGGGCGTTTCAGAGATATGGTGTGATCATTGCTTAGAATGGTACGAGGTAATTCCAGGAAATAGTAGAACAGGTAAAACTGGATTATGCGCAGCCAGTCAGCAGAAAAGCAGAATGCACGTACGGTAACCATTCCAGAAGAAAGAGAAAGAAAGACATGGAGAAAAGAAAGACCAAAAAGGGACGTGCGGAGCCCGCTCACCCACGTCAGAGTACAATGTGCATATATGAGGGTCACGTTGGGGAGCCCGCTCACCCAACGTGCCATTGCTCAGCGGCGTCTTATGGGTAAGTCCTGCGGTGTTCTTCGCTCTGCTTGCGTGATACCCTTGACCTGGCGCGGTGACTGTTTTGGCTCTTGCGCCAGTCTTGGCTCTGCACCCTTTGCACTTAGCTCTGTTCGTTTTGGCTCTTTGCATAAAGCACCGAGGCATCATGGAAACCTGGAGTCACATTGCCAAGAAGTGAAGCACTTCCAGGAAATGTACAACGCGAGAACCTACCTGACCAGGTTCCGGCCTTGGATCACATGATGTGTCATGCCAAGAAGGCATGTCACCTACGTGGAAAAGCGTGTGTCGCTCCATCCTACATGTCAAGCACGTGGGGCAAGACACTGGCCAAACAGCGTTGTACCAAAAGGGCGTGGCAGCTCAGCACAGAGCTGCTCACTACGTGGACCCTGCTGTCACAGGACTATCAGGCAGCAGTCGTCACGTCCAGGTACGTGACATTCCCCTGGACGTGACATTCCCCTGGACATTCATACCATACGCACTGGATAGAATACTGTACAAACTACCATAACTCTGGAACGGAGTATCGCATCGCCATGATCAAAAGCTCATTGGAACGGAGGCTATGCTTCGCATCACTGCAGGCATGGTTTTGCACGCAAGTTGCACCGGTCAAATTCGACTAATTATATGTATGGTGAAAAAGGAGAAGGACAAAATGTTACGAGTTATGACTAACTGTCCACCAACGTAACCAGATCTTATACAGTCAGTGAGTGTGACAAAATGATATGACATAATTTAATTGGCTCACCATCCGAGTTGAATTATAGGTATAGCTGTCTTTGCTTCATATGGGACCGGTATAAGGTTAAGTCACGGTAAAACGTTGTGACTTAGGGGTCGTCCGCAATTATCGAAAGTTTTTTCCAATCCGTAGTAGCTTCAAATTTTTCCTCACCCACCCACCCACCACCCCCCCCCCCCCCCCCCCCAGTCCGTAATAAAATATTATTGATGGACACACAACCCAACACATATGGAACAAACTCAATCAGTGCTGGTCCATGAGTCATAGTGACATCATGTATTGTATTACAACTACCATATTGATGTTTAATTGGTGTTTTGAAAAAGGGCTGCTTCTTCACCGCCTTTCCAAACAACGTCACCTGTCTGGACATCGTCAATAACAGTCGTCAGCGCCAGCGCTAGACGGAAGGACTTCAAAGGAGTGCATGGAAGACGGTACTCTGGACGAAGGAGACAGTGAAACTCAAAAATAGAAAGTGTCGACTCGCCGTCGAATGCGCCGAACTTTATGATCCCCGGCCCAGGAGCAGCCAAGGAAGCGCGCGCGGGGGCGCAGAAACTGCCAGAACTACACAAATATTTGTAGTAGACAGTTCGCGCGCAGCCGCGTGTGGAAAACAGGGGCTACACGTAGACGTGTCATTTCGGAAGTTTTTCAGTCCGTAACTGGCCTTGACCCACCCACCCACTTTCGAAGCTACTATGGATTGGAAAAAACTTTCGATAATTGCGGACGACCCCTTAGGCCATGTAAATAATTATATTGATTGTTTATCGTCGGATTTTCCTGAGAAATCGGGGCGGACGGGAGGGACTGTATTGCAGGAAATTTTCGGACGGAAAATATTTTCGGACAAAGCCGAATTTGGACCTTTCGTACGGATTTTATTTTCGTACCGTGCTGCATGCTAAATGCACGTGTTCCCATGCGGTACACATCTATAGTGTACATAACTTCACAGAAACAAATTTTAGTACGGAATTAATTTTAGTACAAAAGAGGCCGTGTACGAAATCGTACGAAAATAAATCCCGTCCGAAAATATCCTGCTATAGAGTATTATTTTAATTTTTTAATTTTGCATATATGGCTGTATGGTAGGTACTAGGTGTTCACAACCCCTAGACATGCCTCTTTCTTCACTTTCCTTTTTTTGAAGCCATTTTGCACAGAGTGAGATAAATCCATGTGATGCAGATGAATCGTCAGCCACGAATTAAATCCTGCAAGATTATTTTGAGGACGCGAATACAGAAAAGTGAAACAAGCAAAGTGCAAAGTAGGGCAAAAAAGAGAATCAGGCAGCTGATAATCTCTTTCACTTGTCAAGCCTATAGCACCTACGTACATGTCTGATTCAATCTGCGGACTTCGCCTTCCAAGACACACAGCCACGCTGATTAGAGGCCGTATAGGCATAGATCGCAGTACATACAGTACATTTACAAATTATTCTATTTTTTAGTTCTGCTAATTACCAGAACTAAACATTTAATAATTTGGCTGAGAGGGCGAAAAATCGGGGCGGGCGCGGACGATAAACAATCCATTTTTTACTTGGCCTTATATCGGGAAACTACAGTATGTGTGGCGTGTGTTGTCAGCTGTTGTCAGCTGTTGTCAGCTGCATTTGGAGGGAAAAAGACTTGTCAGCACCTTCTACTTTCGGCCTAGTCCCATTGCTCAGTTGGTTAGAGCACTGCTCATGACAAGCAAGGTCCCGGGTTCGAGTCCTGGTGGGTCTGGCATTCTTTTCTCTTTTCAGGCAGTTCAATTCCCAGACTGATCGTTTGAAGCATGAATTATAAAAATTCTTCTTCTGCGAATTCTGAAAACCTGCACAGGCGCTGACACGAAACATAGAAAAAATGCCGCAATGTGAATGCTGCTGTCTGATGATCGCAGAAATGTGTGAAACTTGACATTACAGCTACACAGCGGTTCCCCTTCGTTCTTGACTGTGTAGTGTCGAAGGGTTGAATTTCAAAGACATTACCGCCAAATGAAGGTTTTCCTGTGTGACGGCGGTAAACTCTGGTCCAGCTGATGAAGGAGAGATGTGCTGTGGTCCACCGCCACCTCTAGTTACTCTACCATCTAGTGTCATTGGGCGCTTTTGATTACACGCATTTCGGTCAATTCTAGAATTAGTTATTGTTGATGCACAGTTCGATTACACAAAAGTGACAAATTCCGTCGTTAGAATTGATTTTATCCAATTCCGTCGAATCCATCAATTCTGAAGAGAAGGCGGAATTTCTCTAATTCTGGCGCCAGAATTGCACTGTCGGTGTTTTACCGGTTTGGTCATGACTCAAGCACGCGAGGAGCCTCCCTGGCCGGCGTGTGCGCGAAGCTAGGTCCATGTGAGCGCGATCCATCGTGGGGGTGTACGTGATCTCTTTTTGCGATTCATCAATTTCGTTTGTGACATGACATGAATAAAATGCGTTGTGAATTCCAGTCGTTCGTTTACAAGGCCGGAATACGCTCATTCTGGTCATTCCAGAATTAAAAAAACCAGTTCCAGAATTGTGTAAACGTGTAATCAAAAGTGCCCATTCTGTCTATGCCGTTGCTCGCTGCAGATCCAGGGGATTTCCCCCAAGTTATCTGCTTTCCAGCTCACCAAGTTAAACAACGGAGAGTGGCTTGTGGTGGTTACAACGGTCTTCTACAAGTTCGGTGAACTTGTCGGACAGATCAATCTGGATGAACATGGTAAGCATCATTATGCACTTGTTGTGTGAACTTTATCTATAGAGGACTTTCCATTACATCACCTTTTTGGCGCCTTCCCGGTGTCCACCCAAAGATCACCCATAAGACAAGTCCGTGTCCTACGGTAAAATGTGCTTGGGTGGCAAAAAGAGAATCAAATGTGTTGTTCGGTGTACGGTTAAAAATGATGTTGCAGGCCGTCGCAGTGGTGAAGCACTTTTGCTTTTCTTTGATGTGGTGAATAGTTTCGGTAAGTCGCGAGGATTACTAGCCGTAGTTACTCTACTGTTTATTCCAGCCTTGAAGAGGCGTTGCCGCGAGAAGATTGACAGAATCCGTGGGCCCAGTACATTGATCCATATTTACCTATGGACGAAGACCTTTCAGCCAATCCCCCTGCGTTGGGTATCCAGGCCTCTCTAAATATTTAGTGAATGTCCCCAGCACATATGCAAAGGACTCTCTAAAGTCTTACAATAGCCCTGATGGATACAAATGCATGTGTCTCATTGCTGGCTGGGTTGGCACATTATCGTGTCTTGCCCAATCGAAGGAAGAAACAACAACTGTCAACAAAATACGTTTGCAAACGTCAGGCACTCGCGGAGTGTTTTTGCCGAACCTGTCCATCCTTGGGTAGCTGCTGAATTACCTGGAATTGTTTTTGGCGCACACTGCACTTGCATGGTGGGCCTGGGAGAAGCATGTTCCCATGTTGCTGCAGTGCAGTGTTGTTTTGACTGAATTTACGTTGGAGACTGAAATGTGATGTGTGCTGAATGTCAACACCTACACCATGGTACCACTGGGTCACTCACCAGTGGCTGGCACCGTCAATGAACACTACACGAAAATAGTGTACATGGATTTTACTTCAGCTGGGCAGAAATTGGAGCACCGTGCCCATAACCTACAAGTAGTCTCACTTCTCTTTCGCTGCCTGACTCTCTCTCTCTGTTTCTCTTGCTTTGCATGCCTGTCAGTGTATCCGTGTGTGTGTGTGTGTGTGTGTGTGTGTGTGTGTGTGTGTGTGCGTGTGTGTGCGTGCGTGTGTGGGTTTTTCTTCCTTATCAGTACGAGTATGACAATGTTGACATGCGGTGGCTGGTAGCACGAAAGCTGACAAAGTCAAACACGGCCATCATCATCATTGCTCCTATGTAGCCAAAAAGTTGGTGTAGTGGCGAACTTAGTTGTCCTGATCTTAAAACACGCTGATGAATGCACATCCAATACAGCAATTGTTTTTTCCTGGTCGTCCCTCGACCTGGCATTCTCCATAAGCAGTTGCTGATTACCGGTAGAGTGTCCTCCATTACTGCCTTTGCAAGAGTTACACAAGAAGTAAGATCAAGATGATCCTCACCACAAGAAGATCAAGAAGCTGAATACATGGACCAGAAAGACAGAATATGAGGTATACTAGTATGTGCCGCAGCAGATGAAGAACTGCACAGCGCAGCAACCAAGTGGGAAGCAGAAGAAGATTGCGCAAGTAGGTCGATCAGAGTATTTATCCATGACAAAGGAAATACACGTTGTGCAGAACATGAGGCATACACACTGGCATGGAAGAGATGATGAGTTGCACCCAGGGCCAGTACTAGAATAGCTAGCACCACCAGTAATGTAGAGGTACGTGCATAGAGCTGGGTACATTATAGTCATTACCATCAGCATCAGCCCTATCAATCATCAAACTCCAGCTATACCTTGCACCCCAACAAACTAAGTAAGTTGATAGTGTTCGGAATCATCTTCGTGTTTCCGCCTTTACTGGTGCTGCCACAAATGAGCTGAACAAGTTGGTTAGTTAGTTTGATACGTACTGGGGTGACAGGGGATGATCATGACTTTTCTCTTCGCCAACGAAGCGATGGAACTATATTCGTGTACTTCGAAGTATTTGCATCAGGAGCGAAGTTCTCGAGTCGTGTGTCCGTCATCCACTGGTTCCGTCGTTCTCCATCGTAGGGAAAACGATAACAACTCAAAGACGATCCAGGTGTGGGAACATCCGATCGCGAGCAGCCCTTTGGTATTCTCAAACTACAGTATGCAAAATGGAACTGCTTTCGAAAAACACTGTTTCCTTCCAGTGCAGTCTTCTTTTTTTGCCACCCAAGCTCCGTTTCAAGTCCAGTGATCGGTGGTGAACTCGATGATCTTTGGCCCTAATCCTCATAGGCCGCACGGTATGACCCATTGGAAAGTCCTCTATAGTAACTGCGTCCATAGTAACTGCATCCATATGTCATAGTAACTGTGTCCATAGTAACTGTGTCCACAGTAACTGTGTCCTTAGTAACTGCATTCATATTAACCGGGTCATAGTAACTGCCTCCATAGTAACTGCATCCATATGTCATAGTAACTGTGTCCATAGTAACTGTGTCCACGGTAACTGTGTCCTTAGTAACTGCATTCATATTAACCGGGTCATAGTAACTGCCTCCATAGTAACTGCATCCATAGTTATCCGGGTCATAGTAACCGGGTCATAGTAACCGGGTCATAGTAACTGGGTCCATAGTAACTGGGTCCATAATAACTGGTCCATAGTAACTGGTCCATAATAACTGGTCCATAATAACTGCATCAATATTAACCCTTTGTGTACGGACTATACAACTTTGGATCCCCTAGGATCGAAACTTTTCAAAAGTTCAATCGATCGTAACTCAGTCATTTTGGAAAATACTAAAATATGAGCCAGGGACTACAGAAACCACCCTATGGCACTTTTTGGCGAAATTTTTTTCTCTCAAAATGTTGGTATGGTATGGTAATGTGCTCAAACAAAATGTCAAGTTGATCTGCGATGGTAAAATGTGCCTAACCACCTATTTAATAATGGCATTTCAATTGAGCGATATAGAGCAAATTTTTGTACACAGTTTGTAATGTTCTTTGTATATCTTCATTCTTGCTAGTTAGGCAGTTCAAAAGTATAGTGAACTATGCCCTCAGCTTCATCCAGTGACGCCTGCGCGCCGTCCACTAAATCTCAGTAGTACTGCCGCTCCTCTTGTGCTAGTGATGTGTGCGAAAGCAGGGCCTGGACACTACATTCCGTCTCTTCCTCTGTACGGGCGACACGAATTTTGTCCCGCAGCTTGTCACACAGTGCGCATACGTCTGTCCTTGGCTTCTTCACTTTGATGTGTGCTGCCTGTCTCCTCCAAATGTGGCAAAATGACCTGTAATGAACAGGCGAGTACTGTGTGACGGTCTTGGTATAGATGTTGTATGCAGACTTCTTCAAGTGTTCTTGGATGCTGGTAAGTATACTGGAGGGTCCTCAGCACGACCTCGCTCTGCTGCAGTTTGAGGTAGACCATATATGTTAGCATATGAATAAATAAACTGCACTACATCCTGCTCTATGTCTGCTGAAATGGCCAAGTGCTCTGGTGTTCTTCCAGTCAAGCCATGGTGTGCCAGTTGAACGACTCCTTTGTTTGCCTTTTTTTGAAGACGCTTCATTACATGACTTCCAACAGCATGAACTGCCATGAACACGTCTTTGCACAACTCGTAACCACGTATATGATAGAGGAAATAGAAAGGTCGATCACCACCACCAGTCATCGACTTTCGCATGCTTCCAGTCAGTGCGCCCGGAACAAACTGCTTGAAGCTCTTTTTCGATTCTCGCAGTTTAGAGACTTGAAATATTTAGTCCTCGAGCTGCTGCTCTGGGATGACTTTCCAATGATTCTTCGACTTGCATCCTCAGCCTCTCTCAATCCCATCGCGTATGTCTGAACACAGGAGACCACGCTTCACCTGCTCCGTCGTCGGTGACTCAGGTGCGGGGGCATCTGGTTCGTCATCCGATTCTGAGTAGTCGGTGTCACTCTCCGCGTTTGAAATTTCCGAGCTGTCGGGGCTTGGCGTTTTCGACACAACACTGGCAGCACTCGAGCTTGCTGGGACTAAATACGTCTTCTTCTTAGGTGGCATATCATCGCTGTCGCTGTCAGCATCGGTGTCGGAATCGCTCGCGGACGACTCACGGGTGCCAGCGCTGAATCTGTAAAAATTCCCGTCGTCCGATTCAAGCGCCTTCGCATCAGGGACTAGTCGACTCCACACAGAATCGAGCTGCGTCGTCTACTAGATGTTGTAGCCATAATCAATCACAGTAAGTGGAGCCTCTTGATTACTCGACAATCGCTCGAGCTCGGAATCCTTCACTGAACATCTAACAAGAGGACAGCTCTTGAGTCTTGTCAAAACAAAAGTTACGAGTTCTGCGCTTCGCGTAACTAACTTTGAGTCACGTGACTTTGAAACGTCATAACTTGATTTTGATATCAAACGTCGTAGGGCGGTTTCTAAAGTCCCTGGCTCATATGTAGATCGAAGAGAAAACTCCCAGCTGTCCATTGAAGCAATCGCTGAAGCCCTCCGATGTGCGGTTCCAGACTTACGAAGCTCGAAAGTCGAATCGCGGCAAATATCGCTCAATAGCCGCATGCGCAGATTTGAATGAGAGATTTTCCCATCATTCTGGACATGCAGTGACGTAGAAACACGTTAAAAATGGTAAACGGACTCATGGCAGTTTGTGAAATGTTTGTGAAGTAACAGTTAGGTGTTACGAGCAAGGAGAGCGGAATGGCTGATGCAAGACGACTTCTGTCGGAATATTGGCGCTGCAGCTAAGACGCTGGGCTGTAGCACTGGCATTTTGACCTTCGTGATGGCAAGTGTGGGCTCAATGTGTTCCTCTTGCGACGAGCTTTCCAGGAAGCCCCAGATTGCAAAAACCGTCAAAAGGAGACCAAAGTCATGCCCCGGAGAATTATGGAATTTGAGGAGAGTCGAGATCAAAACGTACATTTTTTCCGTACATAAAGGGTTAACTGCGTCCATAGAAACTGCATCCATATTAACTGCGTCATAGTCACTGCGTCGTAGTAACTGCCTCCATAGTATCTGTTTCCATACGAACTACGTCCATATTAGGACTGTCATCACACTATTGTACATTCTGATATACGGGGTGAAGTCGGGAGCAGAGGAAACGGGAAACGTAGACGTGGTAGGGAGAGGGTGCATAACACTTTTCTGATGGACGTGCGTATCTCCCCCAGTCTTTTTCCAAGCGAATTTGTACGTGCGTTTGAATTCTCTCCAAAAGCGTGACCGCTTGTCCTGGGTGGCACAAGTTCAAGGAGGCGCACTATTTTGGCGTTGGGCATTCACATCGTAATAGTGCAGTGAGCCGCATTGTCAGTTCAGGTGGTCATCGGGAGGTCTTCGTCCTTGTCGCATTAGAGAGGTTGCGCACTACGTAAGGTTGAGCAACATTACGTTAGTGGGCGGGAAAACCCCGTGAATTCGGGAGTTTGCACTCCACTTACGGAAAGTTGTCTACGTAGAGTACGTAGATAGGGCTCTGAAAACGTAGCTGGTCCGTAAGTGGATTGGGGTACAAATTTATGACTCTCTCCCCAGGTCGATCTGGTCGTACACTGCCGCGTTCGGAGTTGCCAAGGTCAGCTATGTGATTTGAAAACTCCGTATGGCGGAACACAGATGCGCATGCAGTTTAGGTAAAACTTTCTGTAGATCGACTACGTTTTTTAATAACGTAATTACGTTATGCGGAACCTCTCTAATGTCATGAGAAATAACCGTTACCGCACAGAGAAATATTATACCACCGGAGCTATCCAAAGTCCAAACACCTCTGGCAAAGGAAAACCGACAACAAAGAGTCCCAGCTGTCCTGAAGAATCAAGGACAAGGCCAGTTCCTACAACCAGGCAACAAAGAGATGTGGCCTTTGCAGTTTGTACTACGGAGAAAACATAGATCCACACTGCTGACGCAGACGTTAAATAAGAAGAGCAAGATCATTTCAAAATGTCCACATGCCAACACACACCGGCTCGCCAACTTCAAAGGAATCACGTAACAATGTGACAAGGATAAAGCCCCCCCCCCCCCCCCTGATTACCGCTGGAACTGACACTCGCTACACAACGAGAGAGCTTGGAAGCTCAGGGCCCTACGCTATGCTTTTTGCCTTGATGACCTAGACAAAAAAACATTATTATTATTATTATTATTATTATTATGCACTTACCCGTCAATTTCAGCGGTGGTAAACCGTCAACAAATTCGCACGTGCTGAATGGACTTGGGAAATGAAAATAAAAATAAAAATAAAAAGAGCAACGGCAACAGAAATAGAAATACAATACAAGACGTACCTGCTAAGGGGCACATGACAGCATTGCTCAGATTGAACAGAGGATGCAGACACAGGATAAAGGGCATTGTCGACTCCGTTTTGAGAATAATCCAGTAAAATGGTGGCAGGTGGATGCAAATACACGCACTACGTTAAGAGAGGAATTTTGTTGGTATTAAAGATGTTAATTATTATTAGTGCTGAAACGATTACGTTTTTTCCTTAGTGGCTTAGCTGATACCATAACGATCGGCTTATCGGCTAACAATTATTATAGTACTGAAGTAACTACATCAGTATAAACTTTTCTAAGCACTCGCAGATTCCATTGCAGCCACTCACACATTACAGGGTACCTCACTTCAAACTCTCCAACTACGGTCTCTTCGCTGCATAGGTTCACTTCACTTCCAAAAAATAATAATATTAGATATACATGTAAATGGAATGCACCAAATTTTCGGGCATGGCCCATCTTCAGGGTGAAAAACCATTCAAAAAGGGAACCGTTGAATGGTTTTTCACCCTGAAGATGCGCCATGCCCGAAAATTTGGTGCATTCCATTTATATCTAATATTTTAAAAAACAATAGGAGGACAGAGGAAGTGTTTTTACTCAGAGTTTCACGCACTAAGCGATCATCAGAAAACAGTAATTGGAAATCTGGATCAGTATTGGTTTATATACTCACAAAGCAAAGTGTAAATTGGCAATCGCGCAAGCACCCAAGCACCTCTCTCTCAACAAAAGGAGTGAGCTTGTGTCGAAGTGTCGCCATGAGAATAGGTACTACCTTCGGAACTTTAAACCATCTACAGCCATCACCTAATTAAGTAAGAGACAACCAGCTCCAGTGGTTGTCACCTTTCACCACTGCTGTCATTCACGCTTTGCACTGCCGCTATTTACACTTTGCTTTGTGAGTATATAAACCAATACTGATCCAGATTTCCAATTACTGTTTTCTGATGATCGCTTAGTGCGTGAAACTCTCAGTAAAAACACTTCCTCTGTCCTCCTATTGTTTGAACCAGCTCTACCACTCGGTATTGAGCACTCTCTTGGACAGCCTGGAACCTCTCTGTTTTATATCTAATATTATTATTTTTTGGAAGTGAAGTGAACCTATGCAGCGAAGAGACCGTGGTTAACCGGTTGGAGAGTTTGAAGTGAGGTACCCTGTAACTACATCAGTACATGTACATTCTGTGAATTTCAAAAAAATTACGAGTCCAACATCGCCAACGACGGAAAGCGGGCGCATAGATCCGATGATCCCGCAACAAGTCCGTCAACTGTTCGGACTGACCAGACGAATACAGACAAGACAGAGGCAACTCACTGGTTACAACCCAAGAGCTGATGGTGCCTTTTGCCTGTGACTTCGCTGACTCCGACGATGAAGTCAGAGAAGCCGGCCAGGGGTGCAGATCGGCGGGTTTCGACGGATGAGCTGACTTGAGGCGCACCAACAAGTAACTAGTTGCTTTTCCTGTCTATGCTCAAAAAATAGGCCCAGACGCCAGGCCTAGCTCGTCGTCGAGCAAACTGGTTCGGGAACCGTTGGCAGAACGGAAAACATGAAACTGAAGACCACTTTACTGTCTTTAGCTCATGACTACTCGCACGTGGAGGGAACTCCAGCCCCTCACGGCTGTTACGACATGGCCCCTGCAGCTAGTGTAGACACATACCGAGCCTGCCCGTCCTGCATGCTGTATGTAAGAAAAGTAGTCCGCTGAAAAGACGGCGACGGTAATCGCGTCGATGTTTCTCAGATCGCGCTTGTACTTTACACGTACATGTACATCGATGCTGCAAGTGTACAGACATGACTGTACATATTCGTGTCGGACTCGCAACACTTTTGATGCATGCACGCTTTGTGCGATCCCCAAAAGGGGGGGGGAAATCTCGCACCGAGCGTAAGTACCATTCTACTCGTTTAGCCGATAAAATCGAAATAACCGTTCGATATATTTCTTATCGAGTAAGTAACGAGTAATCGATATAATCGTTTCAGCACTAATTATTATTACCACAGCAGTTATGAAAAGCAGTACTTGTTGAGTCGGGCTCGCTCGTTCGCAGACTGTTAGACAACAACTGGATGGGTTCTGAGATATCTCTTACTTAGACTATCATGACCTCAGACAATGCTACAAGACAAAAGCAAAAGGGAAAACCACTCGAAAAACCATGTCCGCCATTCCAACTCTCTCTTTCCAGAACTCCCTCAGCACAAACTCACCACTCACTCAAAGTATGGACAAGCCCGCGCAAAGCAATAAACACGTGACACGCAGATACCGCGCGACACTAAAACACAGCTAACAGTGCACTACATGTAGGGTAGTGACGGCAATGCAAAGTCAGATACATGGCGACTGATATCATGCAGATCAGTAGCAGTTCAGTTAGTTGAGGTCGAACCTCAACATACCTCCCCTTCTTTCAAATCAGGAGGGACTAGCAGTTTACAGGTTGAGCCTATCAGGCTGCTTCTTGGCTCGGTCGGATCGACGCGTTGTGACATCGGTCACTTCCTGGACCGACATGGAACGGGAATACAGTAACATACGGGGATACCGTAAAAGTCCGTAAATAAGTACGTATTTACTTTCGAATTTAGTGACCACACCCGTACTAACTTTCGGGCGGGTACTGACTTTCGGGCACGAACTAACTTTCGGACCTGACTTGGGTGTAGTGGAGAAGTCATTTTCATGTTGATGTACATGCTACATGCTGCATGTGCGCACCGTACCGGTACTTATTTCGGGCAGTATGTTTATCGGGCTTGACTTGACTTCAACAGACAGAGCCAAAAGAATGAATGGGGTATTTCTTTCGGGCAGGTACTTATTTACGGACTTTTACGGTATGCTAACGTACGGGGATATGCTAACGTACGGGGATACGCTATACGCTACAGTGACGACAATGCAAAGTCAGATACATGGCGACTGATATCATGCAGATCACTAGCAGTTCAGTTAGTTGAGGTCGAACCTCAACAGTACTGTGATATTTCGGAGCAATATTATTTGGTTTTAGTCGTAGACGCACCTATTGGACTTGCAGACGTCCTTGCAAAGGTCCTCCCACTCCCCTCTGCCCTGTGCAATCTCACGGAGGGAGAGGAGATCAGACAACGTCGTGAGTCCCCTCCGCCCCACTCTCTGCAGGTCACGGGATAGCACAATCAGGCGCGTGCGCCGGTGCCCTTCAAGGGGGGGGGGGGGGGGGGGTTCCGGGGGTCCTCCCCCGGGAAAAAGTTCAAAAAATGAAGCAAAATCCTGCATTTTGAGTGAAAAAAAGGGGGGTTCCGGGCACCCAGGAACCCATACGGCGCACGCGCCTGACAATAGGCAGAGTCGTTCTTGGCCGTCCTCTCCACACTTTTTCCTTCACCTGGTAGTAGGTAATCATAGCCGCCACAGCAGGACATCCGTCAGGCATGCGCAGTATATGGCCAAAGAGTCTCCATCTGGCTAGGTGAAAAAAGTTAGATATCGGTTGTGCTTTGCACCTCTTGTAGAGAGCAGCATTGCTTATTGTTTGTGGCCACCTAATACCGATGAGACTACGCAACTGCCTGCGGTGAAACGAATCCAGTTGGGCCTCGGCCACTGAAGTGGGTGCCCAGGTGCCGCTGTTGTACAGTAAGACTGGAATCACGAATGCGTTGTACAGCCTCAGTCTCAATTCTTCACGCACTAATGTTCTCCGTTTCCAAAGACTATACATTGCTCTGTAGGACGCTGTGGCGAGCTGTTTTCGCCTGGTGATGTATTCATCGTCACCAATCAGAGAACCTAACTTTTTCGTCATTCTCCATTCTTCCGAGACTCGATCCTGCTGCCGGGTGAGTTTTGTGTGTTCGGTCTTCTCTGCGTTGACATGGAGATTCCATTGCTTGAGAACTGTTGCGGTAAGAGGTTCAAGCTGTGCTAGCCAAGCAGATGAGGTACTGACAAAATCGGTGTCGTCCGCATAGATGATGTCGACTGGTAGAGTGCTATCTGCAGGACAGCGAGGTGGGGCTGCGGCGAGGACATCGCGCAGTGCTGCGTCTAGATAGACTACAAATAGCACGGGGGAAAGTGAGTCTCCCTGTGGAGTGCCAATTGTTGTGTGGAAAGGGGTTGACTCAAAACCCCCAAGTCGAACACTCAGCGTCGTGTTAGCGATGAGCAACCTTACCAAATGTACTTGTAGGTTATCCGGAAGTAGGAAGGTCTCCAAAACGGCCAGAAGTCGGTGTCGCTGAATGGTGTCAAATGCTTTTGACATGTCTATACCGAGAATTTCAATGACATACTTATATTTCTGGACTGTTGCTGCAAGCCATTTGTGACACCAAACTGCATCTGCCGTTGATTGTCCTGCCCGGAATCCACCCTGGTTGTCACTGAGAAAGGTATTAACTCTATGTGAGATGCGTTTCAGGGTGAGAAGTGACACCGCCTTCCTGAGGGCAGTTAGAAGCACTATGGGACGAAGATTTCCAGGTGGTCCCTTCTTTTTGTTAGGTTTTCGAAGAGCAATCAGTGTGCCTAGGCCGAGGTCTAATGGCTGATGGGTTTCGAAGACCCTGTTCAACAGGCGGATCATAGCCTCCAGGAGTTTCTCACCACCATATTTCAGGAGTTCGGCCGCAATGCCATCCGGGCCACATGCTCTACCATTGTTTAGTTTCTTGAAAGTATCTGGGAGCTCGGAAGTTGTGATAGGCCGATCGAGTGGTCTACGCTCACCGATGAAGGGCTCTATGGCTGAAGCATGTTCATCTGTAAACTGGTGTTGGAAATGTTCTTTAACGATAGCTACTGCTTCCTGGGCTCTGCCGACCAGTTTGCCGTGTTGATCCTGCACTACCGGGGTCACTGCCGGCCGCCTCCGCATTGTGGCAACTGCCTTGAACATTTGTGTGCCGTTCTTCAGTTTCTCTACTTCCTTTGCCTTCAGGTCCAGTTCCGCCTCGGCACGGTCTAGGCACAGCTTCCGCACATTGTGTTGAATTCGGTTACGTTTGGTTTTGAGGGATTCTCTCCTCTTGTCGTCAGTGACAAATGTCAGCTGCATGCGCAGCTGCCTCTGCTCCTTCGATAGGGCTTCCAGTTCTGCATCATCGTATTTTTGGTGTTTTTTTCTCTTGGCGTATCTCACAGTTGGTGCTGCTGCACTGTGAATGTGTTTTTGAATAGCGTTCCAGTTCTCCTGCATGTCGTCTCCTGCTCCGTCTCCAAACAGTTCGCATTTCTGCGGCCACTGCCAACTTTCGCGTTGAAATCACCACAAATGTACAGTAGGGCACTGCTGCTGACCTCTGAGTACGCCGTAGCCAAGTCGTCGTCGAATCTATCCAGCTCAGCGACATTTGACACACATCTCGTCGGTGTTGGTGCGTATGCGTTGATGATAGCTAGGAATGGCCTTCCCGAGGCGACGTTCTGTCCCTGGTGTACAGACACTAGAGCTGAGGGGCTATTTTTTATTTTTTTTACTAGAGCCACGTAAACCCGTCATGTGTGAGCCATGAATAAGGGGAGTGGTGGCGTGGTCTGGGATGCTCTGCCGACCTTGAGTCTCGGCTTCATCACAACCAGGCGCGCCACTAGCAGAGAGAGAGAGAGAGAAAGAGAGAGAGAGAGAGAGAGAGAGAGAGAGAGAGAGAGAGACAGAGAGAGAGAGACAGAGAGAGAGAGACAGAGAGAGAGAAATAGAGAGAGAGAGAGACAGAGAGAGAGACAGAGAGAGACAGAGAGAGAGACAGAGAGAGAGACAGAGAGAGACAGAGAGAGACAGAGAGAGACAGAGAGAGACAGAGAGAGACAGAGAGAGACAGAGAGAGACAGAGAGAGACAGAGAGAGACAGAGAGAGACAGAGAGAGACAGAGAGAGACAAAGAGAGACACAGAGAGACAGAGACAGAGACAGAGACAGAGAGAGACACAGAGAGACAGAGCGAGAGAGAGACACACACACACACACACAGAGAGACAGAGAGAGAGAGAGAGAGAGAGAGAGAGAGAGAGAGAGAGAGAGAGAGAGAGAGAGAGAGAGAGAGAGAGAGAGAGAGAGAGAGAGAGAGAGAGAGAGAGAGAGAGAGAGAGAGAGAGAGAGAGAGAGAGAGAGACAGAGAGAGACAGAGAGAGACAGAGAGAGACAGAGAGAGAGAGACAGACAGGCACAGAGAGAGAGCGGGGAGGGTTGGGGAGCAAGGGAGGGGGAGAGAACTGAAAAAAGTATAATTATATAATGCGTAAGTGGTGCACATTCAGATCCAGAGAAAAGGGTAAGCAGGGCACGAGGCGTATGGCAATATGCAGCAGTGTGTGGGCAGATGTGCATACATATTACAAAGTGTCAGTGGCCCAGTGCCATTGCTGAGCACGGAGGTGCCGGAAGACAGACACTTTGAAACTTTGCAGCCGTTTCCGGTCAGGTGTGACGAAGTGGGCTGGTAGGATTGGAGCACAGCAGCTTGTAAATGTAGGTACACGCAGCTACCATGCGTGGATAGACAGGCTTTGCAGCATTGCGCCGGGGCCAATCAAGTGGAGGGCTGAGCGTTGCGTCTGGTCAAGTCACTGCAAATGACAATCTGCTGCGCCCATCCAGACCAATGGGCAGTACTCCATTACTGGGCGGACAAACCCACGGTACACTGTTGCTCGGCTGCGAGAATCCAGGAGCGGCGAGGAATTCCGCAGGAGCCCGAGACGCTGGCGTGCTCTGATGGCGACGGTACGGAGGTGGTTGCGGTGGGAAAGTTGGCTGTCCAAGGTTACTCCAAGAAGCTTGAGGTTTCTCTCTCCATTCAGGGGGACATCCGCAAACTGTACTGCTGGGAGGTCCCAGGCGGGGCGGTGATGGTCAATAGTCATGGCCTGGGACTTGGCTGGCTCGAACACAATTCTCCAGCTGGTACCCCAATTCACAAGGGCATCGAGAGCATTTTGCAGGACTGTCGAGCTGTGGTCAATAGTATCCATGGTGGACAGCGTTGTGTCGTCGGCATAAGCGGCCAGATCTACACCTGGTGGAAGGTGGTCATCGGCATCGTTCGTTTAGAGGAGGAACAGTGTCGGTCCCAACAAGCTACCTTGCGGAACTCTGGCTGTGATGCGGTGTGGGCTGGACGACTGCCCACCAACGACGACACTCGGGCGCCTGTCCAGCAGGTAGTCCTTCAACCATGCAAGGAGCATGCCGGATACACCGTACTGCTGGGATTTGTGGATCACACCTGGGTGGGAGACTTGATCGAACGCGCCAGCAATATCTACAGCAACAACTCTCACAGCTCGAGAGCGTAAGGACCGCGACACGGTCCGATACTGCCCAGTACCGGTGAATTTTCCTGAGCCGACTGTCTTAGCTGTTCCTCGCTTCGACGACTGGGCCGGCGTGTGCCGCTCCCGGTCCGTCGGAGGTCTTGCCATTTCTCGTCGCTCCATTTCTCGTCGCTCATTATCCCGAGTCCATTCAATAAATACTAAGCTCTTCCTCACGAGAAGGAAGAGAGGAGAAACATAACTTTCCCCAGCCAAACTAAAAAAAAACTAAAAGCCAAAAAACGCATAGGGATGTTAGGGATGTTATAAATTTTCTTATAAATTTCTCTTTTTTTTCCAAGACATAACCTGGGATTGGAACCCGCACTATTGCCCTGCATGCATCCCCCCATACACTTCGCATACATACTAATTCTTCCAAGTTGCTTCACGTTTTGATCATGCATTTGAAAGCCCTATTTGAATATTGCGGCCAGCCGTCTTTGATGGTACGGTACGGTACGGGACGGGTACGGTCGAGGGTAATACGACACCGTCTACCGCCTTGATGTCCTAGGCAAAAAAGCATAGGGATGTTATAAATTTTTCAATTCTCCAATTTTTTTTCAAGGCATAACCTGGATTTTTTTCCAACCCGCAGTATCGCCCTACATGCATTCCCCGATACACTTCGCATTCATACTCATTCTTCCAAGTTGCTTCACGTTATGATCTTGCATTTGAAAGCCCTATTTGAATATTGTGGCCAGCTGTTCGTGGCCAGCTGTGTTTGATGGTACGGTACGGTACGGGACAGATACGGGATAGCGCCAGGCGTGACACAAACAAACAAATAAACACCCAGTTAACTTAAAGCTGTGTGGACCCTGGCTAGCGCCAGATGTTACTGAAGTAACGTCTTCTGCATAGCTACGGGAATTAAAGTGTGAATGACTAACGTCAACATTATGGTGTTAGAGTCAAGAATGAAGGAGACAAGTGTGGGGGGGGGGGAGGGGGTGGGGGATCAATGGAGCCAATGCACTGATTGCCATAATGATATTTTTATTTTATTCCAAGCAACACATGGCTGGGGTAGCCAATGACCACTTTGCGTGGCGATTGCAGGGTTTTTATAGCCAACCACGGCTAATAGATTGGCAAACCACAGCATTTACTAGCGTACTGTTGGGTATATGCTCGGCCTGAGTTGTGCGATCATCTCCTTGCAGCGTGAAGCTCAGAGTTGCAACAAATCGAAATGCCCTCGGCTGAGCCGCCGATGAAAATATGATACAATGGCATGTGCTTGAAGTACAAGTCATATCCAATTTAGAGCATCATCGACTCGGTCATAGATAAGCTCTCTTCTCACGTGCGCTGCCTCATCAAATCTGTATCATTCAACTTTTTTTACCATGGTTGTATTGTGAAAGGGGTTATAAACGCGTACGTACTCGCACTTCGCGCTGTACCAGGTCCAAGACCAAGGCTCTGCCTTCCTGCTCTTGGCTCTGGCCGGCTAGACATTTCAGTCCCGTGTTTGGAGTTGACTCGATCGAGCCGGATTTGTTGCAGGGTGGTTCTACTTGCCAAGCGTAACATTTTCGGCACTGACATGTTTTAGTTTAAAACTCTAGCGCCAAAGCGGTTCCGTCGCTAAAGCTGACGGTGGCTGGGCTTCTTCCAAGTTGCTTCATGTTGTGATTTTTGCAGTTGAAAGCCCTATTTGAATAAGCTGGCCAGCTGTCTTTGATG
>NC_088654.1:6150217-6152717 GCF_964019385.1 Sycon ciliatum | reverse complement strand
TCCTGCGTTCTGGGAACTTCTGGCACACTTCTGGTGCAGTGTGCAGTCAAGTCGAGTACAGTACTCAGCACGACTGCAGATGCATAACAAATCTACGAGTACGAGTCTAGAAAAAGGTCAAAGTCTGATGCGCATATGCATACCGATGGATCCTGACTTTTTTTATTACGGGTTTGCACGTTCCGGACGGACCACAATTTTCGAAAAGTGGTACGGCCATGGTCGTACCAGTCGTAGCGGGTGCTACGCCCCTGAGTTAAGGGAAATGTGCAAAGCGACCATAGTAAAGACAAGATGGAAGTAAGACTGTGTGTGTGTATGTGATTACCAGTTCACACGAAGAGAATACAGGTAGAGACTACCGTAGTGCCTTGTATTAATTTTTAAAGCCTGTCGCACATGCTTGCTCTTCCGCCAGTGCATGACGTTGGGGACACAACCACAGTCTTGGAAAGTGGTAAGTGTCATCCCAGTCCATAAGAAACGGTCAAAGTCAGCCCCTCCGAACTATCGGCCCATTTCCCTCCTGTCGCTCATCTCCAAGACAATGGAAGCAGTTGTTAACCGTGCTCTCACCAACTTTCTCGAAGGAAATAATATACACTCAAACCACCAGTTCGGTTTTCGTCGAGGGTTAGGACCTGCTGATCTCCTAACAGGACTACACCACCAATGGAGCAAGATAGCAGCTGCTGGCGGTGCTGTACACATTGTTGCCGTTGACATTGCGGGGGCCTTCGATAAAGTCTCCCACGCAGGTGTCCTTCACAAGGCAAAGGCTTACAGAGTATCCGGGAACCTCCTCAAGTGGCTCCAAAGCTACCTGGCGGATAGACAAATCCAGGCCGTTGTGAGTGGACAAACCTCACCTAAATTCCGAATCAGTTCAGGTGTGCCGCAAGGGAGCATACTGGGCCCCACTCTGTTCCTCCTATATGTCAATGACATGGAGGACCACGTCCCAGCCCCAACCCAGCTCGCCATATATGCAGATGACACTACGCTTTATCAGTGCATCCCGTCCCTGACCGCTCTCCCAGTTGGCCTAGTGCAGCTCCAGACTGCTGTGGATGCTTTAGCTGAATGGGGCCAGAGCTGGAAGATCGCATTCGAGCCGGCAAAGTTGTAAGTCTTGACGATTTCGCATCACAGTCAACCCTGGCCGATTCCTCCAGCCACTTTCAATGGGGTGGCCATAGAGGAAGTGGAGGAGCTGAAGTTGCTCGCAGTGCTCTTCGATCGGAGCCTTTCCTTTTTCTCCCACATTCGACAGGTTGCAGTCCGTGGTCACCAACGTCTTGGCTTCATGAGGAAGGCCCTGCCAATTCTCGACAACAAGGCCAAGTATGCCGTGTATCGCGGCTTCGTCCGCCCAGTACTTGAGTACTGCCCGCTTTCATGGTTGGGTGCGTCCCAGTCTACCCTGAACCAGCTGGACCGGGTACAGCACCGAGCCCTAAAGCTCATCGACCCAGGGTCATACCTCCCAAGCCTCACTGTTCGGCATCAAGTCACAGCACTCACATGCCTGTACAAGCTGCATTGGATTGACGGTCCCACAATCCTAACCACCATGACACCACCGAGCGCAGTTGCTAACCAGCACCGGCGCTCCACTCGCCACCAGCAAGAGAACCAGCACCAGCACCAACTAGCACCGACACTGCCCGCCTGAGCCCGTAATAGTGCTCTTCGGTCATTCCCCATGCCACTATCCAAGACTGGAATCGTCTCCCATCTTCCCTGCTATGCAACCTTCCCACCCAGAAAGGAATGCAGGCATTCAAGGAAGGCGCCTACAAGTCTCTCCGCAGCCGAGACTGGCACTCAGCCACAGATGCCCTCTGAACACTCCCGGAAGACCCTCTCTGCTTGCACCCTGGCTCCCCCTTTTTATCTTTATTTTTAATTATTTTTATTGTTTTAATCTATCACATGTATCATCTTTCCGTTTTCCTTCCTCTATATCAATGTACTCCCCCCTCCCCTCCCCCTGTGCCTACTCCTCCCCAGTTTTTGGTGCACTGAAGTGTCGCTGAAGCCGAGACCCCAGGTCGGCGGAGATGCTCCAGTTTCACCACCACAGTTGCGTCTGCAACCACCTCTATCATGCAGTATTCTGTTCTCGAGGTTCGTGGTTTCTCGTAAAAAAAAACCCAAAAAACCATAGAAGCCTGATTTTAATAGAAGCCTGATTTTCAAGATACATTGTTGGCACATAAGCCTGATTTTAGTGTTGACATACATAGAAATACCTGTCTTGTGTAGCCTGTCTCATGGAAGCCTGCAAAATGTCCCCCTTCCCAGCATAGGCCGAGGACCCTCGGTCATTCGCAACGCTGTCACCTCCAAACCAACTAGTCGCAAGCCCGCGCTGGGCACAACAGTACGAAGTAGTGGTTGCGACCTCGGCGATGATTTGTAAGAAAAGGGTTTGCTCCCCACACTGGAGCTCGCGCTATTCCGCCGACTTTACTTGACACTTGACTGACTCGACGTC
>NC_088654.1:6105217-6145217 GCF_964019385.1 Sycon ciliatum | reverse complement strand
ATGGCATGCGCTACGTCTACATCATCATGCACCCGTTCACGATGATGGTGGGAGACCTTGTTTTGTTGCTAGGCAGTGTGTCATGGCAGAATGGCCGATCATCAGAAACCTGTTGCCTCTGGTGGTTGGCGATTTTGCCTTGAAACTCCGAGTAACAACAGTATCAAGTTTGCCGCTATTGTCAACTTGTTCAACAGGCTCTCCTTCGTGAGTTGAGCACTTTCACTAGTCACCTGATATTTGTCAATTGAATAGTTTCACAAATGTGTTGCAATAGGGTTGCAAAGTCTTCACATGGGTTTCTTGCCTCTCTCTCTCTCTCTTCTTTTTTGCATTGCTTATAGAGGTTAGAATCCTGGCATCACAAGCCAGTCCTTCACTTTCTCATGTTCCTACAACCGGACTAGTTGCCATATGCACATGTTTCCTGGCCAGTGTCGGTAAGGACGTGTGTGTGTGTATGTGTGTACGTGTGTGTGTGTGTGTGTACGTGTGTGTACGTGTGTGTATGTGTGTGTGTGTGTGTGTGTACGTGCATGTATGCGTGTGTGCATGTGTGTGCATGTGTGTGTATGTGTATGTGTGTGTCAGTGCGTCAGTGTGTCTGTGTGTGTATGTGTTTGTGTGTGTATGTGTGTGTGTGTGTGTGTGTGTGTGTACGTGCATGTGTGTGTGTTTGTCTGAGTGTGTGTGTGTGTGCGCACGCATGTGCGTGTGTGTATGTAATCTCATGCACACACACACGATCGCATGATTTCATGCGTAAATGCACCAGTTGTGAACACAGCTTAAACCCCACCGCACGCTTGCTTTTAGCCGATAAAGTAACGTATTTTGCATAGCGGCATAGATTGCGTAGATGACGGCCCTATGCCTACGGACCGCAGTTACCGCATCCTGAACAAGTTCGGGCATGATCACGTCTTCTCTCCTGGCGACTGGATGCCTGTCAGCAGTCTCTTGCTGTCGACGCTTCTTTTCACGAAGTCGGCGAGTCTCCAAACGACGGGATATTTGCTCCGTTGTTACTTGTTTTGTGGCGTAGCCTTTCACATGCACGGCGACTCTCGAGGCGGCGGGACCTCTCTTCTCCCATCTTCTACTCTCTGCGTAGGCACTCCTGCCGACGCCATCTGCCCAGAGCTTCAACAATGTCACCCCTGTCATTTTGCTCTTCGTCATATTCCTCTGTTAACCCTTTGTGTACGGACTGTACAACTTTCGATCCCCTGGGATCGAAACTTTTCAAATTTTCAATCAATCGTAACTCAGTCATTTCTGGGTTATTTCCAAAACCTAATTATGTAGGTCGAAGAGAAAACTCCCAGCTGTCCATTGAAACAATCGCAGAAACACTCTGATGTGCGGTTCCAGAGTTACGAAGCTTGACAGTCAAATCGCGGCAATTGTCGCTCAATAGCCGCGTGCGCAGATTTGAATAAGGGATTTTCCCATCTTTCTGGGCATCCAGTGACGTAGAAACATATTCAAAATGGCAAACGGACTCGTGGCAGATTGTGAAATTTTTTTGGAAGTAAAAATTAGTTGTTACAAGCAAGGAGAGCGAAATGGCTGATACAAGACGACTTCTGTCGGAATATTGGCGTTGCAACTAAGACGCTGGGCTGTAGCGCTGGAGTTTTGACCTTCGTGGTGGCAAGTGTGGGCTCAATGTGTTTCTCTTGCGACGAGCTTTCCAGGAAGCTCAACATTGAAAAAATCGTCAAAAGGAGACCAAAGTTATGATCCGGAGAATTATGAAATTTGAGGCGAGTCGAGATCAAATTCAGTCTGCGTACATTTTTTTCAGTACATAAAGGGTTAATGATCTCAGCATTCCATTTATACAACAACCATGCCGATTAAAACACTGCAATCCACCCGTTGCTTCCATTCCCGGCCCATTAGCAACACACCCAAAAACATTTGAACGATAATGCAATAATACGACACCGTATCCTTGTTGACCTAGGCAAAAAAGCATAGCGATGTTACATTTTGTTCATTTCTCCAATTTTTCAAGACATAACATGGGATCTGAACCTGCAATATCGCCCAGCATGCATCCCCCCTTATACACTTCACATACATACATATTCTTCCAAGTTGCTTCACGTCATGATCTTACAGTTGAAAGCCCTATTTGAATAACGTGGTAACGTGGTACGTGGTACGGTACGGGACATGTACGGGATAGCGCCATGCATGCCCAACGATGCAACAAACAATTACCAGATTAAAGCTGTGTGGACCCTGGCTAGTGCCAGACGTTACTCAAGTAACGTCTTTTGTAGGGGTGAAATAATTATACTGAATATTCGGATATTCGTTTGGACTTCAAGTACAGTCAACTTTGCGTATAACGACATTCGGCGGGGCATCAGAAAAGTGTCCTTATTCGCGAAGAGTTAGTGTCGTTATACCCGAAGTCTCATTATATGTATTACAGTTGGAATGGACTTTGCTCTGGGCATGGACATTCTGTCGTTATTCGCGAATTGTCGTTATATCCGCAGTCATTGTTAGCCAAGTTGACTGTATAATCGTACTGGGAATAGATCAGAGTACTCGCTCATATACGCTACATGCATTTAACACAGAAGCCTGCAGTTTCAGAGCAACAGTCAGCAGATATTGATGCGCAGACTGTGTGGTGACCATTTGTACACGAGTAGAGAGAGCCTAAATGACCCACTGACCAATATACCCGAGAAAAGAACTGCCAATTGGTTCAATCAGGGTTATATCATGTGACTTTAAGGCTCTTGGTATGCGATTTTCAGGATATCAAGAATACTCGAAGATTCGTAACAATGGAAATTGTGGGCACAAGTTATGCGATCGAGTCCACCAACTGAACTAGAAATGTGCACGTCTGACTGTTCAAAATCTGGTTTAGTTGGTGGACTCAATCGCATAACTTATGTCAACAATTCCATGTTACAAAGAGTTCTTAAAATACTCGACTATTCGATCGGAGAAAATCAGAATACTCAAACTCGGGATTTCAGTTCCAACTTTCACCCCTAGACTTTTGCATAGCTACGGGTATAATGGTACTGCACTACTACCACTGCCACTGAACCACTCTTTATACATGTTTATGTTGATGCGCGTATGTTTGGACGCACGGACACACACACACACACACACACATGCACGCACGCACGCACACACACACGCATGCACACACACACACGCACACATGTGCACACACACACACACACATCTGCAGGTATGCATTGTGACATGTACAGGAACAACGACACAGAAACCATCACTGGCATTCGTGTGTACGACGAGAAGTCGCGGCTTGTTGCAGATCTTAGCAAGAGCTACAAAAGCTCGGTAAGTCTCCTCAGCCTGGAACAAGTTCCGGCCACAAAGTAAGCCTTGGCTGGTGTGTGTGTGTGTGTGTGGGGGGGGGGTTATTACGGTATTCTGGACACAAAGTAAGCCTTGGGTGGGAGTTTGGAGGTGGGGGGGGGGGGGGTATTACAGTACTATTGTGTTCTGGATACAAAATAAGCCTCGGATGGGAGGTTGGGGGGGGGGGGGGAAGAGGAGGTGGGTGTGTGTGTGTGGGGGGGGGGGGGGATATTACGGTACTAGTATTCTGGATACAAAATAAGCCTTGGATGGGAGGCCCAGTGTTCCGCATTCGTAGGAACTACCCTTCAAGGATCAAGGCGCAGATGCAGCTCCTAAAGCGGTGGGAGGTGAGTAGATCAGCTCACCAGCAACTGGTCAAAGACCGAGAATCCCATTCCCTGTGCAAAGACAAATAACTGTTTAATAGAGTGAGGTATTCATTGTACGTGTACTGCAAGTAGTAAGCAGCAGATGTTGGCCTTTTATCGCTAAACCAATGAGCACTAACACGAGAGGATCGGCCAGAGAGCGCTTTCGCTGGAGGTCACACTCACAGGAGGTGGGATTGCTTTATGGAAGCCTTCATTCCTCTTGTAAACACCTCCATCCACAAACGTGCGCTCAGCCTCACGACAAGAATAAAGTACTGACAGTATTTCGCCAATTTGCCATCATCAGGGAAATGTCAATTTATCCTTGTTTACTGTAAGCCGTGACATTATTGCGATGGTCTAATTTCTGCGAAATTCGCGACCGCGTGGAAATCGCGAAATTTAGTCAGCGCGAAAAGGAGATCCATGAAAGGTTTAGCAAGAATGCCACAGGTTTAGCAAGAATGCCATTCTGCAATCGCAAAATTAAAACCTCGCAAACCTGTCCGGATTCTGAAAACGCGAACTAAAAACGCCGCGAAAAGTTCACGCTTTACAGTACACTGCAAACCCGGAATCGATTGCGCCCGTTTTAGTTTTGCAAACTACAATGACATACAATTTGCGCTTGCAAACTTTTGCGATTGTAGTCAATTTGCTGCTTTATTGTTCCGAGTATCAGTTTAGTTTAGTTTAAACATCTCTTATTATTATTTTTCTCACCCCACACCCCTCTACCCTGTTATCGGCCCTCTTAAGAGTTGTGTTCATCACTGTTGAGGCTTCCGATGGAAAATAAAAAGTAAGAAAAAATAAAATAAGAAGAAATTTGACAATTTGTCTACAGTTTTGCATTTCGTGCCCACTTCCTTTCGCGACTTCACACCCATCGCGAAAATCATGAACGTTTCAGGATCGCTAAGGTTTCAGGGCTTCCAGTATGCTGCTGAGAGCCTGCTCAGGTGTAGATGTGTGTTCAAGTGGATAGAAAACTCTGCAGTGGAGTTGAAGAGTTTTATCATATTGTCTGGAGGGTAATCCACACTGGAGTATAAGCCGCACTCCCATTTTTTTGCCACGAAATACAGCCGTCTGCGCTATTTATCGCCGTTGATTTGATAATCGGAGTATAAGCCGCATCCCTCTTTGCTGTGGGTGAATTTTGAGTGTTTCAAAGTGCGGCTTATAATTCTGGAGAATGTGGTAACTATAATGCACAGTGACTCCATCTCTGCTTTCTTTCTGGTTGTTGTTGTGGTGGCGGCGGCGGCGGCGGCGGTGGTGGTGATGGTGGTGCCATTCAGGATTCCCGGTTCTACTTCCAGCCCGGCATGGTAGATGTGGCCAACATTTATGCTGGCAGGTACCACATTGTCATGGCAACAGCCACTTACCCATTGGGTGAAATCAGTGGCAAGATTGTTGTCAGCCACTTCCGCTTCACCAACGATCATAACAGTAAGCAATACTAGTTTACATATGAAGGGCTCCAATTCAAAACGCGATAAAGACCGAACCGGAGCTTTTGCGTTTTTGTCACCAAAGAAGTTGTTTTCACCCCACGAACGTCTGTGTGTCTGTTTTATGGATCAAAACGTGATACATCCCAGTCAAAATGATGCCTGAAGTTTGTGTTCTTGTGCAAAACGCGATAAAAGTCATTGATGCTGCAGTGTAGACCAGAAAAGAACAAATGAAAAAATGCCCTTCCTGAAACATCCACAAAATGGATTTATCTCGTTTTGAATTGGAGCCCTTCATATAGTGGTGAACGGTTTTGTGGTGAAACGAGCGTATCTATTATAATAATAATACGAAAAGTACCGCCAGAGCGCCCCATCTTGCGAGAGCGCCTCACCTTGATTTTACAGCCAAGGGAAGAAAATCGCATGGCAGAGTGCTACTAAGTTTGTACGGTGTGAGAACCTAAGTGTATGTAAGGTCACAATTGGCATGTTTTTATGTGGAGCTCGCATCTCCTCGAAGGTAAACTGGGTACGAATTGACTCCAACATGTGGAATGTGTGTACAAGGTCCCGGTCGTATGACCTACAGACAGGAAACCACCTCCACAAGACGACCACGAAAGGACGAGATGGTGGGGCGCTCTGGCGGTACTCTACGGTAATAGCAATCATCATAGCCTAGGAGCGGTGGCATGTTATGTTTTGTTATCTTTATGTTTACTTCACCATAGGTACAGGCATTGCTGCCTTCTTGCTGGGGATCGGGAATGATGTCACAGCTCCTAGGCTATGATGAGAAAAATAAAATGGTATGATAGATTAATATGGACTCAGATGGAGAGCCAAGGTTTAATTTTAATATACAAAAGAGAAAGACCAAGGAACTACAAGTTACGCTATACTGTCCACTAATACCACCAGTTACTAAACAATCAGCCCATGCGATAACATTGCACGACACTGACCGACGGCACTGACGTTCTATAGCTAACTGGCTAACAGCTGTAGCACAACTTGGATGCGCACTCCAACAGCCTTCCAACTTGGAAGGTTCTAAGTTATAGAACCAACATAAGGAGGGGAAGGTGAGCGCAATCAAGATAAGCACGAGCTGAAAGTCTCAGCTGTGAAGGACGTTGGTGGACGTTCATGCTTGTCGATGACGATACTGGCAACACCATTGGACAATACGGTCAAACCACGATTCAAGAACGCAAAGCAACAGTGAACAGTGAACACCGGACAGCAGCGTGAGTCAGTGTCGCTCCTGGACGGTGAGACAGACGTCGAGGACACTCGGTCATTCGCTTACAAGTCATCGCCGAAGTCGCAACCACTACTTCGTAGTGAATAATAATAATAATAATAATTGAACTGCCTCTGCTGGGATGACAACTACACCATAGCTCAGTGGTTAGAGCATCGCTGGCTACAAGCGAAGGTCCCTTGTTCGAGTCCTGGTGGTGACAGTCAATTTTTTCTTCAGACTTTTCCCGTTTGTCTCTTTCCCTCAAACCAGTTAATATTTTATGACTTGGGGCTCCCCGCGTGCTAATTTGTACGTGAAGTGTGTGGGCTACAGTGAGGGCTGCTTCCCACCCGCCTGTGTGGATTCACAGGAAGTGTGAGTAACGAAGTCTGAAGAAAATGTTGAACTGCCTCTGCTGGGATGACGACTACACCATAGCTCAGTGGTTAGAGCATCGCTGGCTACAAGCGAAGGTCCCTGGTTCGTGTCCTGGTGGTGACAGTAAATTTTTTCTTCAGACTTTTCCCGTTTGTCTCTTTCCCTCAAACCAGTTAATATGTTATGACTTGGGGCTCCCCGCGTGCTAGTTTGTACGTGAAGTGTGTGGGCTACAGCGAGGGCTGCGTCCCACCCGCCTGTGTGGATTCACAGGAAGTGTGAGTAACGAAGTCTGAAGAAAATGTTGAACTGCCTCTGCTGGGATGACGACTACACCATAGCTCAGTGGTTAGAGCATCGCTGGCTACAAGCGAAGGTCCCTGGTTCGTGTCCTGGTGGTTGTTGTTGTTGTTGTTGTTGACTTTTATTTTACTTCACCAATTGCACAGGCATGATTGCCTTCTTACCGGCCTATAGGTCCGGTTCTCACAGAAAGATGAAGAAAATTATATGAGGAAATGTATAGAGATAAAGACATGCAAGCGGTATGATTATTATTATAGAAATGTTTGTTATGACATTGTGTGTATGCTGACACTCAATTTGTGTGAACTTTTTATAATGTGATAACAAATAAAATGTAGTGGAAGCATTTCATGAGAATATATGTGTGAACATTGGCAGACTTTGTTGGTGGTGACAGTAAATTTTTTCTTCAGACTTTTCCCGTTTGTCTCTTTCCCTCAAACCAGTTAATATTTTATGACTTGGGGCTCCCCGCGTGCTAGTTTGTACGTGAAGTGTGTGGGCTACAGTGAGGGCTGCGTCCCACCCGCCTGTGTGGATTCACAGGAAGTGTGAGTAACGAAGTCTGAAGAAAATGTTGAACTGCCTCTGCTGGGATGACGACTACACCATAGCTCAGTGGTTAGAGCATCGCTGGCTACAAGCGAAGGTCCCTGGTTCGAGTCCTGGTGGTGACAGTCAATTTTTTCTTCAGACTTTTCCCGTTTGTCTCTTTCCCTCAAACCAGTTAATATTTTATGACTTGGGGCTCCCCGCGTGCTAGTTTGTACGTGAAGTGTGTGGGCTACAGTGAGGGCTGCGTCCCACCCGCCTGTGTGGATTCACAGGAAGTGTGAGTAACGAAGTCTGAAGAAAATGTTGAACTGCCTCTGCTGGGATGACGACTACACCATAGCTCAGTGGTGAGAGCATCGCTGGCTACAAGCGAAGGTCCCTGGTTCGAGTCCTGGTGGTGACAGTCAATTTTTTCTTCAGACTTTTCCCGTTTGTCTCTTTCCCTCAAACCAGTTAATATTTTATGACTTGGGGCTCCCCGCGTGCTAGTTTGTACGTGAAGTGTGTGGGCTACAGTGAGGGCTGCGTCCCACCCGCCTGTGTGGATTCACAGGAAGCGTGAGTAACGAAGTCTGAAGAAAATGTTGAACTGCCTCTGCTGGGATGACGACTACACCAAAGCTCAGTGGTGAGAGCATCGCTGGCTACAAGCGAAGGTCCCTGGTTCGAGTCCTGGTGGTGACAGTCAATTTTTTCTTCAGACTTTTCCCGTTTGTCTCTTTCCCTCAAACCAGTTAATATTTTATGACTTGGGGCTCCCCGCGTGCTAGTTTGTACGTGAAATGTGTGGGCTACAGTGAGGGCTGCGTCCCACCCGCCTGTGTGGATTCACAGGAAGTGTGAGTAACGAAGTCTGAATAAAATGTTGAACTGCCTCTGCTGGGATGACGACTACACCATAGCTGAGTGGTGAGAGCATCGCTGGCTACAAGCGAAGGTCCCTGGTTCGAGTCCTGGTGGTGACAGTCAAGTTTTTCTTCAGACTTTTCCCGTTTGTCTCTTTCCCTCAAACCAGTTAATATTTTATGACTTGGGGCTCCCCGCATGCTAGTTTGTACGTGAAGTGTGTGAGCTACAGTGAGGGCTGCGTCCCACCCGCCTGTGTGGATTCACAGGAAGTGTGAGTAACGAAGTCTGAAGAAAATGTTGAACTGCCTCTGCTGGGATGACGACTACACCATAGCTCAGTGGTGAGAGCATCGCTGGCTACAAGCGAAGGTCCCTGGTTCGAGTCCTGGTGGTGACAGTCAATTTTTTCTTCAGACTTTTCCCGTTTGTCTCTTTCCCTCAAACCAGTTAATATTTTATGACTTGGGGCTCCCCGCGTGCTAGTTTGTACGTGAAATGTGTGGGCTACAGTGAGGGCTGCGTCCCACCCGCCTGTGTGGATTCACAGGAAGTGTGAGTAACGAAGTCTGAAGAAAATGTTGAACTGCCTCTGCTGGGATGACGACTACACCATAGCTCAGTGGTTAGAGCATCGCTGGCTACAAGCGAAGGTCCCTGGTTCGAGTCCTGGTGGTGACCGTCAATTTTTTCTTCAGACTTTTCCCGTTTGTCTCTTTCCCTCAAACCAGTTAATATTTTTTGACTTGGGGCTCCCCGCGTGCTAGTTTGTACGTGAAGTGTGTGGGCTACAGTGAGGGCTGCGTCCCACCCGCCTGTGTGGATTCACAGGAAGTGTGAGTAACGAAGTCTGAATAAAATGTTGAACTGCCTCTGCTGGGATGACGACTACACCATAGCTGAGTGGTGAGAGCATCGCTGGCTACAAGCGAAGGTCCCTGGTTCGCCTAGTTGTTGCACTTTCTGACTGTATATAGTATCTAGGTACAGTGGTGGAGAGTTACTCTTAACTCGTTTCCATATGTCCTTTTCCTTTCTACTTTTAATAATAATAATAATAATAATAATAATTTGAAACTCGGCTTGTACAATTCGTTTTCGCAAAGCTTCCCTTTCTTTACTTATCTTGGATATTTATGACCCACCCAAGTTGGCTGGTGTGCTGCTTTGCTGCTTCGAATTGTAGTTAGACCGCTTTGTCAAGTACCGTACTGGTCTCGTCATCGTCCAGTAACAATCGACATTCTTTGTTCCGTTGGGACTGTAGCTATTGCTCGTTTTCGTTGCGCTTGCCTTCCCCTCTTTGTTCTTTCCATAACCTTGAACCTTCCAAGTTGGAAGGCTGTCGGTTAGCTCTACGGAGATGTGTTGAAGTTAGGTGTCAGGACGTCGAATGTCTCAGTACTCTGTCAGTTTTGTGCCTAGTTATTGCACTTTCTGACTGTATATATGTAGGACTCAGTGAGCAGTCACGTCTCGATGACCGATCACGATCCCCGTGACCAATCAAACAGTCACAAATTCCCGAAGAGCAGTCATAAAGTCACACACCAGTTTGAATCCCGATGACCAGTTACAAACAGCCGCGACTTTCTCTGTGAACGGTCACAGGGTCCACGTCAAAATATTACGACTCAACTGTAGGCATTCACGCGATCAGCATACTTTTTTCCTTCACAGACACAGGTTTCCGAAGTGAGCAAGAAAGATTTCGATCAACTCTCGATCTCCGCGTAGTTTACTTGTAGCTCGAGTCTGGTGTGTGTGGGCTCCTCTCCAAAACGAAGGGTGGTCGAAAATCTTGCAGGCTTCAGATAGAATCTCTTTTGAGAGGACGTTCTGGCTAGTAGATTGTGCTATTCATAATATTTGAAGAACAAACTTCGTCTTTCAGAAAAGCTATTTCGGAATATTTTCAGTCAAATAATTTTTGCATGCCGATCTTGCTAGAACGGAGACTGATTTCAACTGATCCAGCATACAAGCAGCACTCGCTTTGTGTTTTTGGAGAGGATGGGTGACAAGATTACGGAGTCAGAAGTGGACATCGTCGACGATGCAGAGACGAAAATATAATGAAGATGGAAAAGAAAATATGTTCATCTCCAAGAAGGTACTGAGTACACCAAGCACCTTCGTGTGTGTAGCTCTGTCTTTCTTGTGGAAGACTCCACAGAAAAAACAATGTCCAGCTTGTTGAAACTGAAACTGCCTCTCAGTTGAAGTCGTTCAGGGAAGACATCTATTCAAGACATCATTGATCCATTCTCAAGAACCATCGTAAGAAATTAAATCAAGTCATGTTAGCGATAAGAATGGCGAACTAGACCGGAGAAGTGTGAGTGTCTTGTTTTGACTGCAGGAAACTGTATTTCAATATTGTGGCTCAACGTAGTGCTTACGCAGTTTACTGCTTCGAACACATCTTCATCCCTACTCCCAAAATAACTCTGTAAAATTTATTGATGTAACATTATGGTACATGTACATGGTCTTTCCCGTTGTGCTGCTATAACGTGTATTATAAGTACATGCATACGAGTACTGTGTACCGTTTACTGTCTCCTTGTCAGTGTTTTTGGGCGATCCTCCACACCTTCATGTGTCCATTACGTACTATTTTCCTTCTACTTATTAATTTTATAGAAATATTCACTCACTACAACTAACTTCTTGTGATTGCTGGTGCGAATGTACCCTGCGATGCCTGCTTGTTAGTGAGAGTGCACCAGACATGTATCGATATGTATGTCTGACGAGATGTTCTTGAACTGGCATATCAGTATCACCAAGAGTACGGTTCTTCCGTCTACGCATCTCTTCTTGGCTTGTGGATTGTTTGAAAAGAGATAAAATAATGATACAGAAATACTTGTGTCCAAGTGTCGTCATGAAAACAAGTTCTACCTCCGTAACTTTGTCCGCAAGGTCACGTGAATCTTGCTGGTAGTCTCACTGCCAATTTGTGTGTGTGTGTGTGTGTGTTTGTGTGTGTGTGTGTGTGTGTGTGTGTGTGTGAGTAAGTGTGCGCGCGCATGTGTGAGTGTGTGTGTTTGTGTGCATGCGTGAGAAAGAGAGCGCGCGTGTGTGTGTGTGTGTGTGTGTGAGAGAGAGAGAGAGAGAGAGAGAGAGAGAGAGAGAATGTGTGTGTGTGTGTGTGTGTGTGTGTGCGCATGTGTGTGTGTGTGTGTGTAATGGTGTGGGCATGTGTGGATTTGGCATTTAAGTCCCCAGCTCTATTCTATAATTCACGCTGGAACTGCTGCTGCATAGCTCCAAGTCTGAAGACTTGGCAACTTCACGCCTGCACCTGACTCTTGCGCTATGATACACGTTGCCTATGATACCCTCAGAATTTCCCACCTTACTCCCCCTTATGTTCAGGCTGCCCGTTTTGGAGCCATCAGTTGCCTGACGATCGTAGTAATACATGAAACTCAGAGTTGTGACAAAGCTTCCAATCTCTCTTGTAATACAGAAATACCTATATTCTGCCTGTGACTACTCACAGAGAAAGAGTGGCCGTAACTGTACATTCCGCATATAACTGTTCGCTTGGAATTATAGTGGTCACAACTGTATTCTGTGACCGCTCAAAGGGAATTATAGTTTCCACAACAAATCCTGCAGTACGAAGCACTCCGCGAGCAGTCACGAACTGTGTGCTTTACACATGTACATGTGTGGTGAATTGTGACTGGTCATGGGGCATTGTGACTGGTAAACTAATTTGTGACTGGTCATGGGGAGTTTGTGACTGTTTGACTGGTCACGGGGACCGTGATTGGTCATGGGGCCTTGACTGGTCACTGAGTCCTACATATAGTATCATGTTACAGTGATGGAGAGTTACTCTTAACTCGTATCCATATGTCCTTTTCTCTTTTACAATAATATAATAATAAGAAGAAGAGGCATATTTCAAGGTGATACATTTTCCCCGTTACTGTTTTGCCTGGCGCTAAACCCAATCAGTTTTGAGCTCAACCGATTGCCTTTGGGATACAGAGTCAGCTGCAGAGACGCCGAGTTAACTATCAATCACTCTTGGTACATGGACGACATTAAACTCTACGGGAAAACTACAAAGGATGTGACTACCCTCGTGTCTACCGTGTGTGGCGTTGGTGATGACATCGGCATGAATCTCAACCCAGCCAAGTGTGCCGTGCTGCACGTCAGGAGAGGAAAACCAGATGTAGGATGCTCTATCCAGGTTGGCGATGAGACCATTGCAGAGTCGCTACGACTCAATGAATCATACAAGTACCTTGGAGTAGTGCAAGCAGCCATGATACCTCACCCGCAGCTCAAGACGCAACTCACTGCAGAATACAAAAAGAGATTGTATTTGCTTCTTAACAGTGGATTGAATGCGCGAAACATGATCAAGGCCATAAATACGTATGCTCTGCCGGTTATGACATAGAGTTATGGAATCGTAAATTGGACCGAGGCTGAAATCAAGACCACAGATCGAGCGAAAAGATCAGCCTTGACTGCGTCTGGATTTCACCACCCCAAAGCCTCAGTCAACAGGCTCTACATGAAGAGGGGAGATGGAGGCCGGGGCTCGGTCTCTTGTGAGGATATGCACGGCCGGAGCATGTGTGGCCTGGCCCGCTACATGAGTACCAGCCCAATAGACAGAATAAGCCTGCTTTATCAGTACCATCAACAAAAACCTACAACAAAAAGCCACTCAATAACTGCAAAGGCCGCTAAGTTCCTGTCGAGTTTGGATCTGCCAGCAGCTGGACCAGCTTTACCCAATAAGCATACCATTAAACAAGCGTGCGCTGAGCGAAAATCCAACACACTTTCCACTATGCCGCTGCATGGGAGATATTGGAGCCGATTCAAGGAGAATCACCTAGATAAGGAGCTTACCTTCATGTGGTTGAAATCAAGGACACTGAAACCTTCAACTGAAGGCATGATTATGGCAGCACAAGACCAATCCCTCAAAACGAAAAATTACCAATACGCCATAATGAAGTCAATTGCTCGAACTGATGCCAATTGCAGGCTTTGCAAGGGCAGCTTAGAAACAATTGCCCACATTGTCAGTGCCTGCCCAGTTCTTGCTCGGACCAGTTACATCGAACGTCATAACCGGATAGTAAAGTATGTGCACTTCGAAATGTGTAGAGCACGAGATCTACCTACTGGTGCTTCACGATTCGACCACCAGCTCAAGGCATTGGTCAAAAGTGATCGGTATCGGCTCTATTGGGAGTATTCGGTCCCAACTGACCTGAAACTATCAGCAAACAGGCCCGATCTGCTCCTTGTTGATGACAAGGAGCGCATCGCCTACATTATAGACATCAGCGTTCCTGGTGAGAACAACATCAATAAGAAAATGGCTGAAAAGCGCTCGAAATATTATGATTTGAAGCGGGAGATTTTGAGGATTTGGTCCCTCACCCAGGTTGACGTGGTCCCTGTGGTTGTCGGTGCCCTGGGAGGCTTGGTGAGGGAGACTCCTCAATGCCTTCGGACTGTGCAGGGAGGAGACCTGGCTATTGTGCAACAGGAGGCTATACAAGGTTCGATTAAAATACTAAGACCTATCCTTAACATGTAGATGCACCTCTGCTGCGTTTGCATGTTCAATAGCTAAGAGACTTGAATAACGACTGATAAAGACTGATATTTCCTTTGTTACTCCCTTCATTGGTTGATGTATTTTGCCTGTCGCTGCAAATTCTTTATTATTGTTTTGATGTTGGAGTTCGGATTGAGTTTCTTTCCTTTCTTCCTCTTCCTTCAACTATTTCTTGTCCCTTTGGTTTTTAGGTTTTATTTATTTATTTTTGTTTGTTTTTTCACTTTCTTTTTGCTGTCCCACCCATGGAAATATTTCCCGGTGGGTCTGGCTTATCGCCTTCGAAAGAAGTGAATAAAGGAGAGATAATAATATTAACTGGTTTGAGGGAAAGAGACAAACGGGAAAAGTCTGAAGAAAAAATTTACTGTCACCAACAGGACTCGAACCAGGGACCCTCGCTTGTAGCCAGCGATGCTCTAACCACTGAGCTATGGTGTAGTCGTCATCCCAGCAGAGGCCGTTCAACATTTTCTTCAGACTTCGTAACTCACACTTCCTGTGAATAATAATAATAATAATAATAATAATAATAGTAACTGGTTTGAGGGAAAGAGACAAACGGGAAAAGTAAGCTATGGTGTAGTCGTCATCCCAGCAGAGGCCGTTCAACATTTTCTTCAGACTTCGTAACTCACAAGTTGGAAGGCTGTCGGTTAGCGCTAGGGAGATGTGTTGAAGTTAGGTGTCAGGACGTCGAATGTCTCAGTACTCTGTCAGTTTTGTGCCTAGTTATTACACTTTCTGACTGTATATAGTATCATGTTACAGTGATGGAGAGTTACTCTTAAATATGTCCTTTTCTCTTCTACAATAATAATAATAATAATAATAATTTAAAAATTCGACGAGGAGACAATAATTTTAATATGGCAATAAGTAGGACGAGCTGAAGCGACATGTGGACTACTTTATTAACAATGTAAGCGATGGAGACGATGCAAGAAACAACCTAAAGGGTAAGGAAAAATACATGTAAGAAGAAAAAGGGCAATGGAAAAAAAAAAAAAAAGATGATTCGAACAAGTTTTCGTACAACACTCTTCAGGAATCACCGTTGTACTAAAGAACAAAATGAGAACAAAGGAAATAATATAGCAATCAAGGTAGGGTGACACGATACAATGACAGCACTAGAATATCGAGGTGCGATTTCTCACAAAAGTGTGCAGAAAACAAGGGTATACAAGTAAGAACTAAGCGTGACAAGTGTGTATCAGCAACAAAAACAAAAAAGTGAGAACGAATGATAATAATAACAATAATAAACAAGAAGGTGACAAAACACATTTAGGCACAAGTGGCAACAACGTTGCCACACTACACAACAGAACATTATTTGAACAATTTTAAGGTAATAACACTATCTTTCTGGACACACAAATTCGGCTTATGAATGCGCTGACAAACAGCTTCCAAAACTTGTAACTGCAAAAGATAACCATGACGAGCACGGCACAAAACAGAAAAACAGGAATCAGAATAAGTACGACAACAGTCAGTACTAGAAACCAAATGATTGTATACTGAAGACTTGTTATTACGAGACGGACGCACACAATCTCGACTCACGCGCACACCCTCACACTCACTCTCACCCTCACTCAGCTCACCTTCTCCCTCACTGTCCGAATCAGAACCTGCTCCGTCATCCACCGCGGTTTGACTCTCCTCCTCACTTGCATCGTCCTGCGTCTCACCTTCACCACCCACGCCAACCCTGAATGCCGTTGCCTTCACGTCAGTCGTCGTCCTTTCCGATTGTTTCCTTTGTATTTTTACCGTGAATTCATAGGTCCGGTTGTAATCTGCTGTAGATCTCCGTGGTCTGTCATTTGCTGCTTTGTTTTGTGGATTAGTTGTTGTTGTTGTTGGATGTGAACCTGGTGTTGTTGTTGGATGTGCAGCTGGTGTTGTTGTTGCAGCCATGGTTGTTGGTCTTTCTGTTGGATCCAGCTCTGGTTCCGGTGGGACAAATCGACCGCCGCGGGTGCTCCCCACCAACACAGACCTCGAAGGAGGAGGGTCAGGGGGAGGCAGAGGTGCTGTCACCACTCGAGGCACAGCCCCATGCAAAGCACCCAGAGGCACAGACTTAGGCACACCCGAGGGCTGCACCAATGGCGGTTCCGCACGCCCCTCCAAAGAGCTGCCAAGCTCCAGCCCGTCCAACACAGATGTCAGAGGGGGAGCGGCAGACAGCGGCAGGGAACTATCCTGCCGTCTAGGTGATGGGTTTTTCCTAGGCCTCCCGCGTTTGGGCCTCTCAGATTGCGCACTGGGTGGAAGGATGTGAAGTGGAGTGTGTTGTTTGATACGTGCGTTCAGGTGCTGAACAGTCCTACCAACATACCGACTAGCACAATGTCGGCATTCGAAGTTGTAGATAACATGACTGAGGTGGAGGGTTGGTAGGACGTCCTTCCGCACCGTGAACGCACGCATTGTTGTGAAGACTGGCACAAAATGTACTGCATAATAAGTACGACGGACGATAGACTTGACTGCGTGACACACTTTGATCGATTCCTGCCCCTTCCATGGCAAACATAGATAGACGGGACAGCGAGGTGGACCAATCAGCACCGATTTCGGTTTCTGCTCCATGGACAGAAACTTACGCAACAAGAATTCCGGATAGCCATTCTTCAAGAAAACAGATCGAAGGAAATCGAGCTCGGCCTGCAGCTTACTGGGCGAACAAATACGTTCCGCACGGTCCACGAGGTTACGAACTAAGTTGACCTTGTATTGAGACGAACAATATGAATCGAAGGCAATGTACTGACCGGTGAACGTAGGCTTACGATACACAGAAGTCAACATTTCACAGCCAGTCTTCTCTACAAGCACGTCTAGAAATGACAACTTACTAGACTGCTCGTGCTCACAAGTAAAGCGGAGGGAAGGATGTAGGCTGTTGAGCACATCGAGAAACAATTCACTGCTCTCAACACTGTCAAAATGCGTGAACGAATCGTCAACAAAACGCACGTAGAACGCGGGCCAAAGCGACTCATCAATCTTGCACTCACAATAACCAACGAATATATTGGCGAGGACGGGACCAAGAGGAGATCCCATCGCCACACCATCTACTTGCTTGTACATCACATCGTTGAACGAAAATTCGACACCAGTTGTAACTGACAGCATCAAATGACGAAACGCCGCTTCCGATACCCATGGAGTATCAACATCATCGTTACGGTACAATACATCCATACAGATGTCAACAGTCTCATCAATAGGAACATTCGTAAAGAGACTTACAATATCGAAGGAACACATGTGTGCATTGAGAGGGACCGGACTATCACGAAGCCTCGCAACAAAGTCGAAGCTATCCTTCACAGTGCGTTTGCAATAGTAATCTTGAACAGGCTGTAGGTAGATGCACAGCCATTTCGAGATAGAGTATTGAGGGGAGGCGGTCATGGATACTATTGGTCTAACAGGGCATGTAGGTTTATGAATTTTAGGAAGGCCATAGAGTCTAGGACGAAGGGTACCAGTCGGTTTGATGCGATCGAATTCATGTTTTGATATTTGTTCTTCATTCTTTAGCTTCTTAAGGTAAGTTACAAGATCCTTTTCTACTTTTTCAGTTCGATCACAGGTCTTGACCGGACCAAGTGTACGGAACTTTGATGTGTCATTTAGGATAACGGACATCTTCTCGATGTAGTCAGTTTTATTCATTAAAACAGTTGCACGACCCTTATCAGGGCGCGTGACAATAATGTCTTTGTTATTCCGTAGCTCATGCAGGGCTTTGAGATGTTCGCGTTTCAATGAAAACGTTCTTCTATCCGGTAATGCATCAGCGTGTTCCTCGGCCTCTGCCCGGATCTTTGCGGCGCAAATGGACTGTTGTGACTCGGACACCGGTCTGAAGCGTAATAACTTGCGGTAAAAGAGCTCAAACTCGGTCATGATTACTTCCTTCTTGTTTGATTTTGGTGGAATCCCGAAATCGGTTCCACGACAGAGGAGCTCTTTCTGAAGAGTGGTCAACTCTAGTGATGTCATGTTAATTATGGTGGTATCAGGATCGATGGTGACATGTCCATATCTTTTCTGTCTTAGCCAATTGTAGGTCTTGTCATGTTTTGTGATTAGATGGATACGTTGTTTCTGGTCATTTTCCGAAAGGAGCATAGAGAATCTCAAGAAGTCGTGAGAGGAGAGAAAGCAGCGTGCACGATCATACAAATACCTAAACCGCGAACGTGACTTTGACAAAGTGTCGCAGGACCGGGCAATCTCGTCTTTCATGAATACGCGTTCGATGTTTAACGTGTGGTAAGCTTTGGTCCTGCGGACACGGTTCTCTACACCACCTGGACAAACACCATTGTCCAGACAACGTCTAAGGAACACTACGTTAAATGCAACACTACGATAATGAAATCGTGACTTCAGCGCATGGTTCAGAATATCTATCTGAGTCTGGCTATATCTCGACCTGAAGTATTTAAAAATTCGACGAGGAGACAATAATTTTAATATGGCAATAAGTAGGACGAGCTGAAGCGACATGTGGACTACTTTATTAACAATGTAAGCGATGGAGACGATGCAAGAAACAACCTAAAGGGTAAGGAAAAATACATGTAAGAAGAAAAAGGGCAATGGAAAAAAAAAAAGATGATTCGAACAAGTTTTCGTACAACACTCTTCAGGAATCACCGTTGTACTAAAGAACAAAATGAGAACAAAGGAAATAATATAGCAATCAAGGTAGGGTGACACGATACAATGACAGCACTAGAATATCGAGGTGCGATTTCTCACAAAAGTGTGCAGAAAACAAGGGTATACAAGTAAGAACTAAGCGTGACAAGTGTGTATCAGCAACAAAAACAAAAAAGTGAGAACGAATGATAATAATAACAATAATAAACAAGAAGGTGACAAAACACATTTAGGCACAAGTGGCAACAACGTTGCCACACTACACAACAGAACATTATTTGAACAATTTTAAGGTAATAACACTATCTTTCTGGACACACAAATTCGGCTTATGAATGCGCTGACAAACAGCTTCCAAAACTTGTAACTGCAAAAGATAACCATGACGAGCACGGCACAAAACAGAAAAACAGGAATCAGAATAAGTACGACAACAGTCAGTACTAGAAACCAAATGATTGTATACTGAAGACTTGTTATTACGAGACGGACGCACACAATCTCGACTCACGCGCACACCCTCACACTCACTCTCACCCTCACTCAGCTCACCTTCTCCCTCACTGTCCGAATCAGAACCTGCTCCGTCATCCACCGCGGTTTGACTCTCCTCCTCACTTGCATCGTCCTGCGTCTCACCTTCACCACCCACGCCAACCCTGAATGCCGTTGCCTTCACGTCAGTCGTCGTCCTTTCCGATTGTTTCCTTTGTATTTTTACCGTGAATTCATAGGTCCGGTTGTAATCTGCTGTAGATCTCCGTGGTCTGTCATTTGCTGCTTTGTTTTGTGGATTAGTTGTTGTTGTTGTTGGATGTGAACCTGGTGTTGTTGTTGGATGTGCAGCTGGTGTTGTTGTTGCAGCCATGGTTGTTGGTCTTTCTGTTGGATCCAGCTCTGGTTCCGGTGGGACAAATCGACCGCCGCGGGTGCTCCCCACCAACACAGACCTCGAAGGAGGAGGGTCAGGGGGAGGCAGAGGTGCTGTCACCACTCGAGGCACAGCCCCATGCAAAGCACCCAGAGGCACAGACTTAGGCACACCCGAGGGCTGCACCAATGGCGGTTCCGCACGCACCTCCAAAGAGCTGCCAAGCTCCAGCCCGTCCAACACAGATGTCAGAGGGGGAGCGGCAGACAGCGGCAGGGAACTATCCTGCCGTCTAGGTGATGGGTTTTTCCTAGGCCTCCCGCGTTTGGGCCTCTCAGATTGCGCACTGGGTGGAAGGATGTGAAGTGGAGTGTGTTGTTTGATACGTGCGTTCAGGTGCTGAACAGTCCTACCAACATACCGACTAGCACAATGTCGGCATTCGAAGTTGTAGATAACATGACTGAGGTGGAGGGTTGGTAGGACGTCCTTCCGCACCGTGAACTTAAAATTGTTCAAATAATGTTCTGTTGTGTAGTGTGGCAACGTTGTTGCCACTTGTGCCTAAATGTGTTTTGTCACCTTCTTGTTTATTATTGTTATTATTATCATTCGTTCTCACTTTTTTGTTTTTGTTGCTGATACACACTTGTCACGCTTAGTTCTTACTTGTATACCCTTGTTTTCTGCACACTTTTGTGAGAAATCGCACCTCGATATTCTAGTGCTGTCATTGTATCGTGTCACCCTACCTTGATTGCTATATTATTTCCTTTGTTCTCATTTTGTTCTTTAGTACAACGGTGATTCCTGAAGAGTGTTGTACGAAAACTTGTTCGAATCATCTTTTTTTTTTCCATTGCCCTTTTTCTTCTTACATGTATTTTTCCATACCCTTTAGGTTGTTTCTTGCATCGTCTCCATCGCTTACATTGTTAATAAAGTAGTCCACATGTCGCTTCAGCTCGTCCTACTTATTGCCATATTAAAATAATAATAATAATAATAATAATAATCAACGCAATAAATAGAGTAAGCTGCGCACTCAGTACAAACACCATTAGCAAAACTTGTTTTCATGTATAATAAATAAGCTTGTTCCTAAACGTTTTCGTCGCCATCTCATCAGAGGATTACTGGCAAATCAACAAAAGCTCTTAACTCAATATATATACGCACAATGCAAGTAATAATTTAGACCCTAACTAGCGCGATAAAATGAGAGCTGAAAGAAACATTACACCATTCAACGATATCAGGTGACAACAAATGCGATAAATTCACCACTAGAAAGTTACCAAGCAACCACAAACGAGAACTACTGATCTAAATTCACAAACAATTTCAACGTAAACAAATTCTTTTTCTGCCTACACAAAATCGGCCTGGTGGTAAAAATGTAAATAGACTCCAATACACGCAAATACCTTTGACTACGTGAACGAGACCAAACAGAAAAGCAATCATCAGCATAACTAGAACGACAATCACTATTCTGAACAAGATGGTTGGCGATAGAAGATTCATACACCCTAACAACGCTACTAGAACCAGTACATACTTTGGAATTACGTGACAATGAAACCGACCTGACATTCCTTGCCGCTACTGCCAATCCAGACGAGGCCGATGTAGATGTCCGTACCAAAGGCACGTCCGTTGCTGGCACTGCCTGCTGCGATGATGCTCCCTTTGACGTTCCAATGGCTGTTGATGTTGATGAAGAGGAGGAGGGAGATGAGGAAGACGCTGACGACGACGATGACGACAACGACGGAGACGATAAAGACTCTGCTAACCTCGCCCTAGAGCGAGTCACTGGTCCCGCAGACACACCATCCGGTGGTTTCTTCGGTGGCCGGCCACGCTTTTTGCCACCGGAGGTGGGCACACCGGATGACGGTACAGAGGAAGTCAAAGAAGACGAAACCGCAGATACCAACGATGATGACGGGATAGAAGGAAGAGACGGTAAAGACGAAGGCAATGACGAACAAGCCGATGCCGACGAAGAAGACAACGACACCCCAGTTGGTTCCGTCCCCAGCGAGGGTGCACCTCCAGTCGCAGTACCAATCTTTGGGGGACGACCTCGTCTAGGCCTTGACGACCGTGCCTCAACAGGCATAACGTGAAGAGGCACATGCTGGTGGATCCGTGCCTCCAGGTGCTGAAGGGTCCTACCCACATACCGGCTCTCACATTGCCGGCACTCGAAGTTGTAAATAAGATGTGATAATTTAAGAGTGGGTAGGACATCCTTCTTCACCATGAAGGCACGAGCTGTTGTGTAGACGAACCGGACACTAACATTACGAAAGTTCGATTCTGCAGCTGACTTAACTCGACGTTGCATGGTACGACAAACAGCTTCACCCTTCCAAGGCAAACGAAGATACACCGGAGTGGCTTCGGAGGACACTTCCTTCGCTCCACCCAGTGTACTAACTACGACATATTTAGATATCACATATTCCGGGTACCCATTTAAACGAAACAAAGTGCGTAGCCGCTCCAGCTCCTCATCCAACTTTGAAGGCGAACATAATCGACGAGCACGATCCACTAGATTACGAACGAGATTAATTTTGTACGACCTCGCAGTAAACGAGTCCCAAACAATGTACAAGCCGGTGAACGTTGGTTTCCGGTACACTGATGTAATTACACCACCCATACCCTGGCGTTGAATTTTCGTTTGAGAATGTTATGTATCGTCAGATAGATGGTGTCGCGATGGGTTCACCGTTGGGTCCAGTTCTTGCAAATATATTTGTGGGTTACTGCGAATCATTGGTCCCCAAATGTAAATGGCCTGCGGTGTATTGTCGTTTTGTTGACGATAGTTGGTCCTACTTTCAGTCTCGGAGCGACGCGCAGGAGTTTCTTGAATTATTGAATAAGCTGCACCCGTCACTGAAGTTTACTTGTGAGTTTGAATCGGCTAGTAAATTGTCCTTCTTGGACGTTCTTGTAGAGAAGTCTGGTATGGGTGGTGTAATTACATCAGTGTACCGGAAACCAACGTTCACCGGCTTGTACATTGTTTGGGACTCGTTTACTGCGAGGTCGTACAAAATTAATCTCGTTCGTAATCTAGTGGATCGTGCTCGTCGATTATGTTCGCCTTCAAAGTTGGATGAGGAGCTGGAGCGGCTACGCACTTTGTTTCGTTTAAATGGGTACCCGGAATATGTGATATCTAAATATGTCGTAGTTAGTACACTGGGTGGAGCGAAGGAAGTGTCCTCCGAGGCCACTCCGGTGTATCTTCGTTTGCCTTGGAAGGGTGAAGCTGTTTGTCGTACCATGCAACGTCGAGTTAAGTCAGCTGCAGAATCGAACTTTCGTAATGTTAGTGTCCGGTTCGTCTACACAACAGCTCGTGCCTTCATGGTGAAGAAGGATGTCCTACCCACTCTTAAATTATCACATCTTATTTACAACTTCGAGTGCCGGCAATGTGAGAGCCGGTATGTGGGTAGGACCCTTCAGCACCTGGAGGCACGGATCCACCAGCATGTGCCTCTTCACGTTATGCCTGTTGAGGCACGGTCGTCAAGGCCTAGACGAGGTCGTCCCCCAAAGATTGGTACTGCGACTGGAGGTGCACCCTCGCTGGGGACGGAACCAACTGGGGTGTCGTTGTCTTCTTCGTCGGCATCGGCTTGTTCGTCATTGCCTTCGTCTTTACCGTCTCTTCCTTCTATCCCGTCATCATCGTTGGTATCTGCGGTTTCGTCTTCTTTGACTTCCTCTGTACCGTCATCCGGTGTGCCCACCTCCGGTGGCAAAAAGCGTGGCCGGCCACCGAAGAAACCACCGGATGGTGTGTCTGCGGGACCAGTGACTCGCTCTAGGGCGAGGTTAGCAGAGTCTTTATCGTCTCCGTCGTTGTCGTCATCGTCGTCGTCAGCGTCTTCCTCATCTCCCTCCTCCTCTTCATCAACATCAACAGCCATTGGAACGTCAAAGGGAGCATCATCGCAGCAGGCAGTGCCAGCAACGGACGTGCCTTTGGTACGGACATCTACATCGGCCTCGTCTGGATTGGCAGTAGCGGCAAGGAATGTCAGGTCGGTTTCATTGTCACGTAATTCCAAAGTATGTACTGGTTCTAGTAGCGTTGTTAGGGTGTATGAATCTTCTATCGCCAACCATCTTGTTCAGAATAGTGATTGTCGTTCTAGTTATGCTGATGATTGCTTTTCTGTTTGGTCTCGTTCACGTAGTCAAAGGTATTTGCGTGTATTGGAGTCTATTTACATTTTTACCACCAGGCCGATTTTGTGTAGGCAGAAAAAGAATTTGTTTACGTTGAAATTGTTTGTGAATTTAGATCAGTAGTTCTCGTTTGTGGTTGCTTGGTAACTTTCTAGTGGTGAATTTATCGCATTTGTTGTCACCTGATATCGTTGAATGGTGTAATGTTTCTTTCAGCTCTCATTTTATCGCGCTAGTTAGGGTCTAAATTATTACTTGCATTGTGCGTATATATATTGAGTTAAGAGCTTTTGTTGATTTGCCAGTAATCCTCTGATGAGATGGCGACGAAAACGTTTAGGAACAAGCTTATTTATTATACATGAAAACAAGTTTTGCTAATGGTGTTTGTACTGAGTGCGCAGCTTACTCTATTTATTGCGTTGATTACATTTTTATCTCCACGGAAGCTTTTTAATAATAATAATAATAATACGAAGTAGTGGGTATAATAATAATAATAATTTTACAAGAAGTCGGAGGCGGATAATACTTTAATAACGAAGGTACGTGTTAGGTCGTAAGTATCCACGCAAACACACATCCAGTCAAAATAAGGCACTTGTCAAAGTATCCGATCCTTGCTGCGCCAACAGTCAGATCGCTTGACAACCTTGGCCAGTTTTTGAGCTTGCTCTTCGCTTTGCTGTGCTGACGGTCAAATTGTTTGACTATCGCGGCCAGTTTCTGATCAATATCCGATCAACCAGGTCTCTGTCAGTGAGCGATGTCCAGCCAAAACGCTCCGTTTGCTTTGCTGCGCTGACGCAGTGACGGTCAAATTGTTTGACAATCGCGGCCAGTTTCTGATCAATATCCGATCAACCATGTCTCTGTCAGTGAGCGATGTCCAGCCATAACGCTCTTTGCTTTGCTGCCTTGACGGTCAAATTGTTTGACAATCGCGGCCAGTTTCTGATCAATATCCGATCAACCATGTCTCTGTCAGTAAGCGATGTCCAGCCAAAATGCGCTCTGCTGAGCTGCGAAACGCACTGGCATCCCGCAATTATTTAGACCCGACAGGAACAAAACCTACTCCGCGGACTCGCCTGCTCGAGTTGAAGTTGGCTCCAGACTACTGAGTACTGTACGCGAGGACTTGGCCGCTCCGGCAGCGGAGCAGAACCTAGCCGAGGCAACTGCAGCCCCATCCCTGGCCTGGGAGACTTTAGTCGGGAGGAGGTTCGCGACGCTTGGAGCACGTATTGTGCGACTGACGCAGCAGCACACCCCTCCAGGGCCCCCGGAGCTGTTTTCGCACCAGCCCATAATCTTCAAGATGGCTCGGAAATTTAGGTCCCTGATGCTGAGCTCTCCTCTCTAAAGCTGACACGAAGTATGCCTGGCGGCTTTGGTCTGTTTCCCCTCATGTCTGGCCCCGGCTTGGCATTTTTTGGAAGGTTCGTACCATGTAGATAAGGCACCACCATTTGGCCTTAGATCCTCCCCCTTCCGTTCAACAGACCGGCTGATGTGGACTCTCAGCCCAACGGCGACTCTGCAATGATCCTGCTAAGTCTCTTACTCGTCTTCGAGTACAGCGCTTCCGGACTCTCAGCCCATCTACCGACGCAGTGCTGACACACCCTGCACAGTCCACCCTCCAGCAGTTGACGACGCAACCATGGACCTCATCCGCCAGGGCCTGGCGGCCAGTTCCAGCATAACATGCGCTTCGCTGCCGCGCTCCGAACACTTGTCGCCCTGCGCCAGGGCAAGCCACACTCAGGGACTGATCAGTGCCGGCAGCATTGTTCCAGATCCTGTACTTTGAGTGCATTGCCCACTGTGCTAATGGCTAGCCGCATTGGACGGCACTCACATCAAATGCAGTGTAATAGTAATGCAGATAAATCCTGTTTGGGTCAGGTTGTCAGCGCTGCCGGACTCGCATCCCAACTGCCGAAGTGGTGCCGGCACAACCAGCGCAGTCCACCCTCCAGCAGTTGACGACGCAACCATGGACCTCATGCGCCAGGGCCTGGCGGACAGCTCCAGCATGGCATGCGCTTCGCCGCAGCACTCCGAACGCTTGTCGCCCTGCGCCAGGGCAAGCCAACCTCAGGGACTGATCAGTGCCGGCAGCATTGTTCCAGATCCTGTACTTCGAGCACATCGCCCACTATGCTAATGGGCAGCCGCATTGGACGGCACTCACATAAATTGCAGTGTAATAGTAATGCAGATAAATCCTGTCTGGGTCCGGTTGTCAGCGCGTCTGGACTTGCAGCCCAACTGCCGAAGCGGTGCCGGCACAACCAGCGCAGTCCACCCTTCAGCAGTTGATGACGCAACCATGGACCTCATCCGCCAGGGCCTGGCGGGCAGCTCCAGCACAACATACGCTTCGCTGCAGCGCTCCGAACGCTTGTCACCCCGCACTAGGGCAAGCCATACCCAGTGACTGATCAGTGCCAGCAGCATTGTTCCATATCCGGTACGTTGAGCGCATTGCCCACTATGCTAATGGGCAGCCGCATTGGACGGCACTCACATCAATTGTAGTGTAATAGTAATGTAGATAAATCCTGTTTGGGTCAGGTTGTCGACGCTTCTGGACTCGCAGCCCAACTGCCGACGCAGTGCCGACACAACCAGCGCAGTCCACCCTTCAGCAGTTGACGACGCGGGCCGCAACTTTGGACGATCTGGCTGGCGTACAGCACTACCTGCAGTCCACCGTGCCTAGCCCGCACAACCGCGCCATGCTCTGGAGCGCCGTGACTCTGGCCTTCCACGGGCTGCTCAGAGTCAACGAGTACACCTTCACGGCACGGGGCGCCGGCCTTGAGTACAGCGATGCGACCATGTACCCAGACTGCGTGGAGCTGCGCCTGCGTGTGACAAAGACGAGCCAATACGGCAGCGGCCAGGACATTAGCGTCAGGAGGACAGGCTCGCCGACATGCCCGCACACGGCAGCCACCAGCTACCTAGCAGCCCGTGGCTCGGCACCTGGCCCGCTCTATCGCTATGATGACGGCACGCCCCTGAAGCCGCATAACATCAACAGGCTACTACAAACAGCCTTGCCTAACAAAGACGTGCGCAGCCACAGCCTCAGACGAGGCACTGCAACGCTGGCAGGCAAAGCTGGCGTGCCTGAGTGCGTGCTGAAGACCGCCGGCAGGTGGCAAAGCTCTGCCTACCTCCGCTATGTCCGCACCCCTGTCGCAGACAGAGCATTGCCAGCGGCATTGTTCTAGTCTCTGCCCGTTATGCTAATGGGTAGCCGCATTGGACGGCCCTAGCAACAGCTGTAGTGTACATATGATATACCTATCATACTATAACTATAGTAACGCTACTATAACTATAGTAATGCCGATAATTCCTGTTTGGGTCATGTTGTATTTTGGGAGAACGGTAGGGATCGTGGGTCAGGCCGGCATTGAGCCAAGTGCGCCTACATGTGCTCACAAGTGCATCCCTACCGTATGCGTGTATTGACACGCCGGGCAATTGTTGCCCCCATTAGCCCTGGCATTGGCCAGTCTAACGCACATTGGTGCTTGCGATACTACGGCATTGGTCCATAGTATTGCATACTGCATGCGGCAATTGTTGCCTGCGATACTACGGCATTGGTCCATAGTATTGCATACTGCATGCGGCAATTGTTGCCTGCGATACTACGGCATTGGTCCATAGTATTGCATACTGCATGCGGCAATTGTTGCCTATGCCCTGATAATACAACGCGTAATAGCTCCCAAACAGGTCGGCTTGTGTGGTTGTTAAAATATAAGTTTCCGTGCATGGCACGGTAAGTGAAGTTAGCAACCCACCAACAATTACATTCCTAACATAATTTGCACATACTTGCCATAGCGCATCACGTGCCCGTGCAGAACACGCACTCCGAACTCCCGCGCCCCGGCACGGGACCACGCGGAGCATGCGCATTACTCCGGCTCTCGATGCTGCTTCTTCTTCATCCTTGCTGCGCCAACAGTCAGATCGCTTGACAACCTTGGCCAGTTTTTGAGCACCACCACCCACCCCATCATCTCTAACCATCATTCTATTCTAAGCCATCCCGGAAGGGAGAACGGTAGGGATCGTGGGTCAGGCCGGCATTGAGCCAAGTGCGCCTACATGTGCTCACAAGTGCATCCCTACCGTATGCGTGTATTGACACGCCGGGCAATTGTTGCCCCCATTAGCCCTGGCATTGGCCAGTCTAACGCACATTGGTACTTGCAATACTACGGCATTGGTCCATAGTATTGCATACTGCATGCGGCAATTGTTGCCTGCGATACTACGGCATTGGTCCATAGTATTGCATACTGCATGCGGCAATTGTTGCCTGCGATACTACGGCATTGGTCCATAGTATTGCATACTGCATGCGGCAATTGTTGCCTATGCCCTGATAATACAACGCGTAATAGCTCCCAAACAGGTCGGCTTGTGTGGTTGTTAAATAATAATAATAATAATACGAAGTAGTGGGTATAATAATAATAATAATTTTACAAGAAGTCGGAGGCGGATAATACTTTAATAACGAAGGTACGTGTTAGGTCGTAAGTATCCACGCAAACACACATCCAGTCAAAATAAGGCACTTGTCAAAGTATCCGAACGTTTTCGGTCCCTTCTCATCAAGGATTATACAGGGAATGGCTCAAGTTGGAAAGACTAAAACTTATATAGCGTAAAGATATGAGATAACAACACTCGTGACAAGGTGAAAAAAGTATCAAGTTCAGCACGACACAAAACTCGAAGGACATAATAATAGCGACAAGAACATAGTGAGCAAATTAAGTTACATTGTTAACACCTCGACGTCAACATGTGCCGTTAAGTTTTGTTCCGCTTGATGCGCGTGAGTGTCGTCCTCGCCGTGGTCGTCCTCCAAAATGTGCTGTCCAGTCCATCGGTGGATCTTCCTCTTCCTGTGAAGATATCACTGCATGCCCGTCCTCCTCCGCGTGTATAGCGCAGGGTCCAGCTGAGAACAGCGTGAAAGATGGTGAAAGACCGACACGTAAACCACCGAAATTGACAAAGGATCTGTCTGCGTCGGGAAGGGTTACGCGAAGCCAAGTAAAAATACGGACTGGTGAGGACGCACGTACAACGACAACGGAAGTGACAACAACAGTCAATATTCGAAAACGTGGTAGACCGCGAAAACGAACCTCAATATCGAACACCGGACAAGTTGGAGTAAGAAGATCAATAGAAATCCGCAATGGAGGAGACGTAGCTGAAAGGACACTGGGCATCGCGCACACAACGGCTAGTGTCAGAAAACGTGGAAGGCCGCGGAAAAGCAAAGAGACGGATAGTGGTGATGCCGCGAAGAGGCGAGATGACGGGACATTGGAGGAGCCTACACCCAACGGAGCTAAGAATCGCACTTCGTCCATCAAGCAACATCTGTCAGCCCGTACCAATTGTCGTGAGTTGTACAGTGATAATGTGTTCTCAATATTGTCACGTGGTAGATGTGCGTTGCATCTGGCTGTGTTAGAAGCTTTGTATATCCGTAAGTTAGATCCTGAACTTTGCGTACAAAAAGAAAATGTGTTGTCGCTACAATTGTTTGGTGTTACTCCTCGTCGAGGTGTTAACAATGTAACTTAATTTGCTCACTATGTTCTTGTCGCTATTATTATGTCCTTCGAGTTTTGTGTCGTGCTGAACTTGATACTTTTTTCACCTTGTCACGAGTGTTGTTATCTCATATCTTTACGCTATATAAGTTTTAGTCTTTCCAACTTGAGCCATTCCCTGTATAATCCTTGATGAGAAGGGACCGAAAACGTTCGGATACTTTGACAAGTGCCTTATTTTGACTGGATGTGTGTTTGCGTGGATACTTACGACCTAACACGTACCTTCGTTATTAAAATAATAATAATAATAATAATAATAATAATAATAATAATAATAATGCAAATAATCGACGTGGAGACAACATTTTTATAATAGCAATAAAGAGAACAAAGTCTGCAGTCATCGCCACACTACAACGAAGTCATGAAAGTTTACCAGAATTAATTTTCTTGGCACATTCATCAGTGGAAAGTCGTAACTGAAGAGTAACCATGCTGAACAATGATTAAATATACATTCAATGATGTGTTACGAGAACAAAATACAGTGCCAAAATGGAATGAGGGAAGGTGAGACAATAGAAGTGAAGTGAGAGCTAAGTGCAACGGCGGGTGAGAAACTAATAATTATAACGCTAAAACTGTGTAGTGAGACAAACAATCATGCTGTGCACCTGCGAAAACAATTTTAACGCAACTACATGTTTCCTCTGCTTACAAAGATCAGGCTTATGCAAACGAATACAAACAGCCTCAAGTACTTTCAACTGACTAGCATACCGTGCACGACAAAGAACAGAAAAACTAAAATCACCATACACCTGCAGACAGTTAGGGTGAGACAACAAGTGAAGAAAAACGGCAGACTTCTTAAGATCACAATCACCATCTGATTCCTCGTCTCCAACAACCGCAACCTCGTCCTCCGTCTCATCTCCCAACTCGTCCTCAGTGTCGTCCTCCGTGTCATTCTCCTAATCAACACCGATCGGTCCCAGGCTCGCTTCATGTTGTTTAACCTCTGTTCGTTGACTCCTCCTTTGATCTTGATGGTAACTTGTTACCATTGTTGTTTTAAATCTTTATTCTCACGATAGCCAGTGGCCAATAAGAGATAATAGTGTAAGAAAGGAGAAAGAGTGAGGAAGAATTGGGTGGGCAGGGCCTAGGGGTTAATGACTACTTAAGTGTACGGGCAGGGGTGGTCGCTACACGAGCATACAGAGTTGCGTACTTAAGTGTACGGGCAGGGGTGGTCGCTACACGAGCATACAGAGTTGTGCAACAGCAGGGATATCTCGGATTTGAAGGGAGTACGAGAAGGGATTTCGCGAAGCTGAGTGGGCAGGCAATTAAAGTAATGAAGGGCCTTGTACAGGGGAGAATGGAGACAGCGGTCAGTCCGCGGAGTTGGCAAGTGCCAAGTACGAGAGCGACGTAAATTATACGAAGGTTGCACGTTGCTAGCAGTATGCAGCGAGAGTATATGTGGTGGGGCATAATTGTGGCGCAGAGAATGCGCGAAGAGTATGTTTAACTTTAAAGCGTGAAAATAATGTTGGCCATTTGATGCGATGCAAAAGGTGGGAGTGTTCTAAGTGTGTGTAAAGGGGAAGGTGGAGACATATTCTGGCGGCTTTCCGCTGGAGTCATTCTAGCCTAGCAAGGGAAGTGTGGGACAACGGTGTGAGAGCATTGCTCGCATATGAGAATATAGGTAGTATGTTTGTCTGATAGATGTGAGATAAAGAATCACTGGTGAGTGTAGACCTTAGTCTAAAAAGAATATTGAAAGACTTGAGTGATTTTTTGACTATGTATTCAACATGCTCCGTCCAACGGAGGTCATGCTGAAAGATTATTCCGAGGTGTTTGTGTTTTTGTGCTACGGTAAGCGGACTATTCCTGAGGGTGATCTGGGGTAGCTGTTCAGGGGGGCGGTTATTGTGGTAGAACGGGAGGATGACTGTTTTCTTTGTGTTAACCAGCAGGTGCCATTTTTGAAGCCAGTCTCCAGCTGCTGTGACACTCTGTTGTACGTTTCGGGTGCAGTCTTGAAGAGTTCTCGCTATGGAAATCAGACCGGTGTCATCTGCAAACTGGCTACAGGTGGTGCTGGGATTCTCACATGCGTGTGGAAGGTCTATGGTGTAGACGAGGAATAGAAGCGGCCCAAGAACAGATCCCTGAGGGACGCCGGCAGGGATCTCGAGGAAAGGCGATAGGTCGCCATCCACCTGGACCCTTTGCCGACGCCCCAACAGGTACCGTCGGAACCACTCCAGGGCGTTGCCCTGGACACCATAGTGGGAGAGTTTTGCTAGAAGCCCTGCATGCCACACACGATCGAAGGCCTTGCTTAGATCAAAAAAGCAGGCATTGACGTTTTAACCGTCGTCTCTCGCAGTGGAGAGGGTATGGACGAGACTGGCAAGCTGCTGCTCAGTGCCGTCTTTCTCACGGAATCCGGACTGCTGGTTGGGTAGGTGGGGTGTGATGTGCTTGTAGAGGAGTTGATGTGCAATTTTTTCTTGGATTTTTGATGTAGTGCTCAAGAGAGAGATGGGTCTGTAGTTTGTGGGTTGGGTTGGGTCACCAGGCTTGGGTACTGGAGTAATGGTGGCATTTTTCCACTCCTGTGGGATTTCTCCGGTTTGGAACGATAGATTAAAGAGGGACGATAGCGACGGTGCAAGTTCCTTAGCCGCTTCTTTGAGTAGGCGGTTTGGAATAGAGTCGAACCCGCGGCTTTTGTTGGTATCAACTCCGCGGAGGAGTTTTTCGACCTCAGCTTGGGAAGTCGAGATTTCTTGAAGGGGACTGAGGATGTCAGGGGTGGTGTTGATGGCTGGGGTTTGCTCATACGCATTGGCCACGGACAGCTTGCTCTGTGAAATGAAGAATTCGTTGAGGGCAGCGGCTTTTTGTGCTGGTGTCGTTGCAGTGGTTGCTTGGCTGACGAGTTCGGGTATGCGTTGTTTTGTAGCTGTAGTTAGGTGCTTCATGCGGCGGTGTAGGGAAGTAGAGGAGGCTGTTGAGTTGTTTACGAAATTCGATTTTGCACGACGCAGGAGGGTGGTGACACGGTTTCTTTGGGCAGTGAACGTGTTCCAGTCGTCGGGCGAGCGTGAGTGAAGGTATATTCTGTGTTTTCTGTGCTTATCCTTGATCTCTTTCAAGAGGCCCTTTGATATCCATGGTCGTGCTGGCACGTTCTTCCTGTCCCAAGGGGGGTGAGTGCGAGTAACTTGGCAGTGTTCTTGGGCGATGCTCAGGACATTGTCGCGCCAGGATCGCCAGAAGGTGTCAATTGGGCATGGGTCGTGTTCGTTTGGAGGGTGGTTGAGATTTGTGCGTGAAAGGGCTTCTCGAAGAAGGTGGATAGTGCTGTCTGTCCATGACCAGAATGTGGTGCTTCTGGATCGTAGAGGGGAGTTGTTAATTATGGGGGGGGGGGGGGGCAGTTAATTACTGATGTGGCCACTGATAGTAGTGTGATCGGATGCGCCAAACGGTGGAAGTGATTGGATGTGAACATTATTGCTGTGGAGTGAGGAGATAACAAGGTCTAGACATGAGAGAGGTGTTTGTCGGTGGATGTAAGTAGGGAATCTGACATGTTGTGTGAGGCCGTATGTGTGTAGAAGAGTTTTTATGTCGTCCCCAAGGCGATCTGTTCTGTCTGTGGTGAGCCACGCACTGTTCTTGGCATTGAAGTCTCCAAGTAGTAGGAGGTCGTCACCTTCGGCTCTAGCGGCTTTAATGCTTCTTTCCAGTTCCGCACAGAAGAGGGTGCCATCGCTACGGGGTGGTCGGTAAATGTTTGCAACAACGAGGGAAAGGTTGTCGGTGGAAATTCTCGTCCATACACACTCTGCTGCTGTCATTGGTATTGTCAGTACCCTTGTGTTGAAACGTTCCGCTGTGTACAAGGCAACACCACCACCAAAGTCCTGTCTGTCAGCTCTGGTCAGCTTGTAGCCTGGGATTGCATAGAGACTGTCAGGGTCTGATGTGTCAGCCCAGGTTTCCTGGACTGCAATGACTGATAGTTCGTTCTGAGATTCAGAGCACAAACGGGTAAAGGTAAGTAACTCGTCCATTTTGTTTAATAAGCAACGCACGTTCGTACTGAGAAAGTTCAAATTCACTGACATTGGTATTGTTTTTTTTGTTTGTTGTTTGAATTCTTTATTCTCACGATGGCACCATCGCCAATAAGAGATAAATTGATGAGAAGGTGAGATTGTGGGTTAAACAGTTGGAAAGTGATTTACATCACTTTGAACTTTACAAGTATGGGAGAGGGTGAGCGCTGCAGGAGCAGGTTGAGTTAATCAGCAGTGAGCAGATTTCTTGTTTGAAAACAGGTCGGGAGGAGATGTCACGAATGCTAGCAGGGAGGGCATTGTAGTATTCTAGGGACTTGTACAGTGGGGAGTCTTTACAGCGATCAGTTCTGGAGGGTGGGAGGTGCCAAGTGCGTGCGTATCGAAGGCTGTACTGGGCCGTAACTTGAGCGGGGGTGTTGAGCAAGCGTATGTGTTGTGGGGCATATTGGTATTTTATGGAGTGAGCAAGAAGGGTGAGCTTCACTTTGCGGCGAGAGAACATTGTCGGCCATTTGAGCCGATGGAGCAGTGTTGAATGATCCAGAGGAGTGTAAAGGGGGAGACGGAGGCAGATTCTGGCCGCCTTGCGCTGGATTCGCTCAAGACGGTCAAGAGCTGCGATTGAGAGCGGGGTGACAGCAATGCATGCATATTCAATTATAGGCAGGATATACGTTTTGTAAATGAGAGAGAGTGATTTAGTGTGTAGAGTTGATTTGAGCCTAAAGAGAATATTAAAAGATTTTACGGCTTTCTTCAGCACAAAGTCAAGGTGGGCTGACCATCTTAGGTCGTGCTGAAAGATGATGCCGAGGTGACGATGTTGTGTTACTGTTTCTAATAGGGTTTGGCCAAGTTTTATTTCGGGTAGTCGTGGTGGGGGTCGGTTAGCATGGTAGAACGGGAGGATGACGGTTTTCGTTTTATTGACTAGCAGGTGCCAGCGCTCTAGCCATTCTGCTGCGGCATCGACGCTTCTTTGTAGCGCAGCCTCACACTCAATGTAGCTGCCTGCAATGGCAATTAGTGCGGTGTCGTCCGCGAACTGGCTACACGAGGTTGTAGCATTTTCACAGGCAGTGGGCAGGTCAATGGTGTACGCCGGGAACAGAAGTGGTCCCAGGACCGAGCCCTAGGGCACTCCTGCTGGTATTGGTATGAAGGCGGATGTTGTGCCTTCAACCTACACCCGCTGTCTGCGTCCTGTCAAGTAGGCTTCGAGCCAATTGTGAGCCTTGCCGTCGACACCATAGTGGCTCAGCTTTTTCAGCAAGCCTTGATGCCATACACGATCAAAGGCTTTACTGAGATCGAAGAAACACGTTACAACATGCTTCCCCGCATCCCTAGCTGTGGATATCTGGTGGACGATCCGTGCGAGTTGCAGTTCGGTCCCGTCTTGTTTCCTGAAGCCTGATTGGTTTGAGGGTAAGTGCGGTGCTATGTGATTGTACAGACGAGAGTGGACTCTTTTTTCTTGTGTTTTTGATATTATACTGAGCAGGGAGATGGGTCGGTAGTTGGTAGGATGGGAGGGGTTGCCCGACTTGGGGATGGGTGTAATAGTTGCGTCTTTCCAATCCTGTGGTATTTCTCCGGTTCTGAAGGACAGCTTGTAGCGACTAGTGAGAGATGGGGAGATTTCCTTTGCAGTTTCTTTCAGGAGCCGAGTTGGGATGTTGTCAAAGCCTGGGCTCTTGCCAGTGTCTAGACTGCATAGAAGCTTCTCGACCTCTTCCACTGTTGCTGCGATTGTATTTAGAGTATGACTGATGTCAGGGGTAGTGTTGATGTCTGGTGTAGTACAGGTGGTCTTGTCGATGGACTGTTGGCTTTGGGAGATAAAGAACTTGTTGAGAGCTGTTGCTTTCTCCATAGCCGTGGCTGCAGTGGAGTTGGCTGTCGATAGTGTGGGAATTGTTTGCTTAGGCGGTTTTTTCAGGTGCTTTAGTAGACGGTGGAGGTTTGTACCCGTTGACGTTGTTTGCTGGACAAAGTCGGACTTAGCCTGTCGCAAAAGAGCGGTTACTCGGTTACGCTGGGCTGTGTACAGTTTCCAATCTGAGTCTAGTTGGGTCGCCTTGTAGGTGCGGAACTGTTTGTGCTTTGTTTTGATCTGGCTGAGGAGATCCTTCGTCATCCAGGGACGAGTGGGCGTAGAATTTTTGCGGGACTTGCTTCTGGTCACTTGGCAGTGGTGCACGGCTAGTTTCAGTATCTGGTCTCTCCAGAAGTTCCAGAATGAGGTTACTGGCTGAGGGTCAGTGGGATGTGGATCGTACTGCAGATTGCAGGTAGCAAGAGCTTCACGCAGGGACGCAATGCGTTCTTCGCTCCACAACCAGTATGTGCTGGAGGTGCTTTGCTGTGTAGTACTGCTCTCATTTTTATTATTATTTGTATTATTGTTTCTGTAGGTGGTGTGCTGCTGGGGTCGTATGTTGCCTTGTATGACAACATGATCAGAGGCACCCATAGGGGGCAGGCTTGTGATGGTGATGTTATGGCGGCTGAGGCTAGAGATGGCCAGGTCCAGGCACGATGTAGGTGTGTGTTGGCGTAGGTGGGTGGCAAAGGAGACGTGTTGTGTGAGGCCACGAGTCTCACACAGCCAATGCAGGTCCTCACCTAAGGCATCGGTGGTGTCGCTGGGGTGCCACAAGCAGTTCTTGGCGTTGAAGTCGCCAAGGAGAAGTACCTCATTCTGGGGTCTTTCAACTAGCTTTATGGCTCTCTCCAGTTCCATCACGAACTCTGCGGGGTCGGACCGCGGGGGACGGTAGATGTTCCCTACCACAAGGGAGGCTTGGCCGATTGTTATTCTAATCCAAATACATTCCGCTGGAGTCATGGGAATGGTAATTGTCTCGTGTTGGCAGCTGTGTGGTATGTATGTGGCGACTCCTCCACCAAAGGTGTCCCGGTCCGCTCTTATGAGTTTGTAGCCGTTGATGGCGTACATCCCGTCGCTGTCCGATGGATCCGCCCAGGTTTCCTGGATGGCGATTATTGACGGTTGTTGCAACTTTGCCACGTGGCTAAGCTCGTCCATCTTGTTGAACAGACACCTGACGTTCGAGCTGATGAAATTCGCGACTTCCATTATTTTTTATTTATTTTTGTAATTTGTTTCGTTTTTTTTGGGTATTTCCGCAATTGAAAGTATTGTTCTCACTGATATTGTGTGGAGGACAGCGCTAGGATTGAGTATCGTGTGACACCAGTGGGCTGAAGCGTGAGCCCTGTGCCGGGGCAAGGGGTTGGCTTTGGCCAGGGTCGATGGTGTTGCTCTCTTTTTGTTTTTTGGAATTTTTGAAATCAGGTGAGGATTCCGCATTGGGACTGGGTCTCCTGCGTCGTTCGGAGGTAATCCAGGGGTTTGCTGGCTGGTTAGACATGTCTGTGTTAGTCACCAGTGAGGAGAGGAGGTCTTCAGCACGCGCCGAATCTGGGTGACTACACTTTGTTGTCGGAGTAGTTGTGTCGGTGTGCGGTGAGTTGGATGTTGTCGTACTTGTATTTGTGCTGCCTGGCGGCGTTCCGGGGTGCACGGTCGTGCTGGTTGCCGACATGGGCGATGCGATGTCGTGTTCGTACGACTCATACTGGTTGTTGACTGGGTCGTTTGGGTGCGAGCTCGAGAGCACGTCTGCTTTCGGCGTGGTGTTGGCCCCATCGGAGGCCGTTTGGGATACGCCGCTGGCGTGGGTCAAACTCGGGGACGCTTTTGGTGGCGAATCGGTACGGTGAGACTCCGCTTCAGCTCCGCTGTTCATGTTCCGCTCTGTAGCTGTGCTGCCAGTGCTGCTGCCTTCTCTGCCGGCATGCGTGGAGGTGTGTGCACTGCGACGGTTTTGGCAGGTACGCGCGATGTGACCTAGCTGGCCACATAGCCTGCACGTGCCTACCTGGCCGTCGTAGATGATGCGGAGCTCGTGAGAACCTTCTGTCGTACGCAGGTACGACGGGATTGAACTGCCTTGTTTGAGTTCAAACGTGGCGAATCGCACACCAGTTGCTGTTTGGGTGCCGTTTGAAAGTTTGATTTTGCCGTGTCGTATCTCACCGATAAGCTTTCCGTACGGTGAGAGCGCAGCTTTTAGGACACCGTCTGAGATCCAGATCGGAGCATCGTGGATGTGTATCTGTGTTGTTGGTGCGGAAACGAAGCGTGGTGAAACCCGTTCGCCCTTGCAATCGAAGCCATTGAGCACCAACAATTTGGCTTTTTCATATGACTCAACGGTAAGTCTACATTGACCCCTGCTTGTTGTCTGCATCGAAATGATGCCGGTGATACCTTGCTCTTCTAGGAGCTTTATGTAGGCCCCCACGCTTACCTGGGCTTGCGAGGGGAATACAACAGTGTTCTTCTTCAGTGTCGAAGACGAGAGCTGTCGCCAGGGCTCCGTATCAGCTCCGTTTCCGGCCATGACACCTGGCGGTTGTAGTGAATCAGCACTCTAGGTGATCTAGTTTGCTACCTGTGCATCCACAGCCATACGGGCTGGGAGCGGACTATTATGCTAAAAAAACTACGGAGCTCCAAAAACTGCTTCCGCTCTCCAGCTAGTTGATTTTTTTGACTGTTGTTGTTGTTGTTGTTGTTAAATCTTGTGTTCCCTGTGTCCTCGCCGGTGCTTGATCTCCAGTACTGTAATAATTCATTGAATAATTAGCCGTTGATCGTCTAGGTCTTTGAATGTTGATTGTGTTACTTTCTTTTAGGGGTGAAACAATTATACCGAATATTCGAATACTCGTTTGGATTTTTCAAATATAATCGTACTCGGAATAAATCAGAGTACTCGCTCATACATGGTACATGCATTTACCACAGAAGTATGCAGTTTCAGGGCAGCAGTCAGCAGATATTGATGTGCAGACTATGTGGTGAACATTTGTACACGAGTAGAGAGAGCCCAAATGACCCACCAACCAATACACCTGAGAAAAGGACTGCCAATCGGTTCAATCAGGGTTGTATCGTGGATTTTTAAGGCCGTTGGTGTGCGATTTTTAGGATATCAAGAATACTCGAATATTCGATCGGAGAAAATCAGAGTACTCGAACTCGGGATCTCAGTGTCAACTTTCACCCCTACTTTCTTTGTTGAATTCCGTTCCCTTCAGCCTTCTTTCTCGTTGTTTACGTTCAGTGCTTGCCTCATCCATATATGCACGTGCCAGCGACACCACAGACTCAGCCCCAGCACCGCCGATGATAGATGTAGGTGGCGGTTCTGGGGGAGGCAACGGCAAAGACGGCGATGAGGGCATTACCTCATCACAGCGTCCACTTTGGTCTTGAGCTGAATGTTGTTGTGGTGTGTTATCTTGTGTTGTTATGGTGCATTGTGTTGTGGTGACAATATGCCCATTACCCGACTCCAAGGCTCTCGATACGGGTAATGGAGGCACTATTGCCGATGACGAAAATTGTGCTAACGATGGCTGTGGGCGAGGATTCTTCAGTGGCCTGCCGCGTTTGGGTCGCAGTGCCCGTGCCAAGCCAGTCAGCATATGCAGTGGGACGTGCTGCTTGATACGTGCGTTCAGATGTTGAAGAGTCCTACCAACATACCGACTACCGCATTGTCGGCACTCAAATTGGTATACCAATTTCGATGCAAGTTGGGTTGGTAGGACATCCTTCCTCACCGTGAACGCACGTACAGTTGTGAAAACGGGTACAAAATGTACCGCGTAGTAAGTTTGCTGTACAATTTTCCGTACCACGCGACTCATGGATAATGAGAGGTTACCTTTCCAGGGGAGAGAAAGATACGTGGGACATTTGTCCGGGCCAAAACGTTTTTTCCTTTTTATGCAGCCTTTCGCTCATGAGTGCCTTCAATAAATCGTCGGGTACCCGTTCTTTAGAAAAACGGACTTAAGGAAGTCCAGTTCCTCAGCTAGTTTGGAAGAGGAGCAATCAGCAAGTCAAACTCCTCGCCAAGTACGAGAAAAACATCAAAATTAATAATAATCCATAATAATAATAACGAGAGAGCTTGGAAGCTCAGGGCCCTACGCTACGCTTTTTTGCCTTGTTGACCTAGACAAAAAAAGCATAGGGATGTTATAAATTCTTATAAGTTTCTACTTTTGTTTTTAGACATAACCTGGGATTCGAACCCGCACTGTCGCCCTGCATGCATCCCCCGATACACTTCGCATACATACTAATTCTTCCAAGTTGCTTCACGTTATGATCTTGTATTTGAAAGCCCTATTTGAATATGCATTGTGGCCAGCCGTCTTTGATTGTACGGTATGGTACGGGATAGGTACGGGACAGGTACGGGACAGGCACGGGACAGGTA
>NC_088654.1:5960217-6100217 GCF_964019385.1 Sycon ciliatum | reverse complement strand
AAAGGAAGCAGGTGTGCGACGCCAGGCTAAGCATGCCCAAATCCATGCGCTGGCAGTGTGAGTGCAGCGAGCAAAAGTTAAAAGGAAGCAGTTGTGCGACGTCAGGCTAAGCATGCCTAAATCTATGCGCTGGCAGTGTGAGTGCAGTGCGCAAAGCACTGATGCAGCGGTGCGCGGCAAATGCAAACATGGCAGTGTGGTCGGTGGATGCTAACACACACTAACTACATTACTGCAACAGAAACCTTCAAAGAACAATTTGCCATGCCCTAACAAGCCCTTCTATGTACTTTGGTGTCCGAATTTCCCTTATCTTCGAACTTTTTAAGACCAAACCTGATTGGACTCGGATGGAGAGCCAATGGTACATTTATAGAAAAGAAAAGGACCAAGGAACTACAAGTTACGCTATAATGTCCACTAACACCACCAGTTACGAAACAATCAGCTCATGCGATAACATTGCACGACACGTTCCTTGGTCCTTTTTCTTTTCTATAACACGTGCTTGTTAATCTTTATGAAATGGCCTGTAGATCAAGTTGAAGTCAGCATGTCATTGTTCTTGTACTGTGGGTTGCGGACACAGCGTTATTTCCAATTGGTGCCGGGACCTATGGCCCATGAATGGGATCTTCATCTTCCCAGCACTGACCACAATGGAAAGGTTTGCCATTCTGTATCACAATTTGTGGATTCCCCAAATAAAGTATATGTACCACAATGGAAAACAGATACCGTTCTTCCCCGAATACAAGTCGCACCCTTTTCCACTGAACTGCAGGGCAAGCAAAGCGGATTCTACTTTTGATCAACTGATCATGACTCACTACTGAAGTGGATCTGTTGAACTGATTTGATAGGCCTGAGAATGGGGATGCGACTTGCAATCGAGCGTGACTCACCCTCGGGGAGAATACGGTATAATTATACACACTGAGTGCGTTTGATCTTGCCCATGAATCAACGTTGAATCCATTCACGAATCGCCCCTGGATATGTGAACAGGGTAGATATGAATAGGGTAAATGGATTGTGAGCCCATTCCAGGGCTCATGGCATGAAATTGAACGACGAGATTCCATTCATGAATCGATCCATGGCACCTGTGCAGGGATACCTTGATGGGGGACTTTCCCACTGTACGGTTTGCTAATGGTTGACCTGTGTTCTTCTGTGCAGGGATACATTGATGGGGAACTTCCCAGGTGGTGCAATATTGAGCTTGGAGGTGGAACCATAATAGCACAACTCGGTCTGAATGGACCCAAGGTGAGCCACGACATTCAAACACACAGGACCTGGCTTTGACGCTCATTGTTTGCCAGAAAGCTGTGCGTCTGATGTACGCTAAATTGGCTCAGTATTGAGTGTCCACTGGATGATTGCACATAGGCGACTGGATGTGCCTCCAAACTCAATATTGTTCTGGGTTCATATAGGGACAATGAATAATGAAAACTGAAAATGGACCGCTCTGACAACCTTTTTGGCCACTAAAACCTATATCCAAATTCTTGTTCCCATATGGGAACGATGGGAGGATACAGGTTTTTAATTAGTTAATAGAGTTTTACAAAGGTGGCAAGGCCGTATTCCGCTTGTTCATTGTCATTCTCTTCAAACCCGAAAACATGCACACACACTCTCCTCCTCGTGTAAGGTGATTGGCTATGCGTTGCGCATGGGAGATTGCGGCTGAGTGGAATGGTTCTAGTCTGAGGAGGCTGGGCATTATGGTGGGCATTCAGGCTTCATTTCTAATCAAACTTGGCCATGCACGCCGTGCCGAACTGATGCATATGTTGTACCTGTGCCTGCACGTGTTATCTCTTCGTCGTAGCTGCTGCTGTATTTGTGTCTCTGTGTGTACATGTGGCTGCACGTGTTGTCTCTTTGTCGTATCTGCTGCTGAATTTGTGTCTCTGTGCTGCTGATCCGTACATGCTGCTGCACTGCTTTGTTGCTGACACGTGCACCTTTTTGTGCTGACGAGGGCACCAATTTCTGATATCATGTTTTCCTTTTGCCATGTCAGTCGTCAGTTGTCCGACGTTCGTCGTCAGTTGTCAGACGTTCGTTGTCAGTCGTCAGTTGTTTGTTGACAGTCGTCAGTCATTCGTTGTCAGTGTTAGTTCTCCATTATGAGTTATGCCGTCGCCGCTTGAACTAAACTATGAAAAGCTCTCTCTCTCTAGCTCTAGAGAAAAACCACTTGACTAGTTCGTTTTGAGGTGTGACGTGGCGAGGAAATTTCGCCAAAAGCTGGGGGTCCACTTACAAACGGAACTCGACTTACATACGGGAATCTGGCACAACAAATGAAGTGACTGAGTGTCCGTACAAAAATGCACTACCGAACGAACCATGTGAACTTTCGTTCCGCGAGTGTCAAGTCACTTCCGCGCGCGCAGTGCGATGTGTTGCTGTACTGTAGTGATAGCCACGGAGACAGCACCCATAGTGGAGTTGCACACTCTGGGGGGTTATGTACTCTTGGCGCTATACATTCGCAGTTTGAGGCCAGAACTGTGTCGACAAAAGGAGCACATCAAGGTGCTGCGGCTGTTCAAGTCGCAACTGGACTGACAACTTTATCACGTGTTTGTTCTGGTACTGCATTCCCTTCATGTGTTATTTCCTGCAATTTTTCTGCTGCTAGATACATTCTTATGGTAGTGTAGTGTGAACTTGAGCCGCGTACGAATATTCTTGCTGATTCTCTACCCCCAGTATAAATTCTGGCTTCGTTTTCATTCTTGCTCATTCCCTTGTAACCACTAATGACTATGGGTGAAAAGCTTTTGGTATTATGAAATTGACAACCTTGTTGTTGTATGTATATATTATTTTCTTTTATCTCACGATGTCCGTAGCCAATAAGAGAGAGAGACAGTACTATGTGTTATAAATCAGAGTGGGTGCAATAAACCGGGAGAAACAGTGGCTAGTGGCAGCCGTGGTTTGGGTGCTTCATTTTAAGTAAAGACGAAGAAGGAAGTATATCCATTGCGAAGGCAGGTAGGCGATAGAGCTTGATTCAAATAGTATACCTAGGCTGGGATACAGCGGGGTTGGAGCATGTGCAAATTGATGATACTATGGTCGGGGTAACTTCTCTTTTGAATGCATTTATTTCTCAGAGGGAGTAACAGTGTGGTAGCAGGTGGTTGTACTGAGTGCATGCGGAGTACAAGGGTGAACGTTGAAAGTGGGTGGAGTGGGCGGTGGGGAGGGCAAAGATTCGATGACGCCTCAATTCTTGGCTTGGTGGCATCTTGTTGTTGAACATTCATAGCTGACATAGCCAGAGAACCATATTCGATAACGGGGCGTATATACGTGGTGTACAGTGCTGACAGGGCGGTGGTTGAAAGACATCTACGAATCCATTTCAAGAGGTGGAGAGTGCGCGCAACTTTCCTCTCGATGCGCTGGATGTGGGCATTCCACTTCAGGTTGGCCTGAATGATGAGACCCAGGTGTCGCTGGCTCTGGACTCTGCTCAGTGTTTTGCCTCTCAACGTTATTGTCAGGGGAAGGCACCGCACAGTGTCATCACGACCGTCTTCGTTTCGTTGACGGTCAAGTGCCAGGTGTCGAACCACTTATCGGCTTTAGTCACACTGGACTGGAGCACTCGCTCTGCTGTCGCTGCTGAGTGGTTGCTAGCGATTAAGGTGGTGTCGTCGGCAAAGAGGCTGCTTCGTGTGGCTTGGGAGTTGCAAGCTGCTGGTAGGTCCATCGTGTACACGAGGAATGGCAGCGGGCCGAGTTCCGATCTCTGGGGGACTCCTGCAGGGATGTGAAGCCAATCGGAGGCTGTGCTTCCGATTCGGACCCGCTGCCTCCGACCCAGGAGGTAGCTCTCAAACCAGCGGAGTGCTGCACCCCTTACGCCATGGTGTTCAAGCTTGTGCAAGAGGCCACGGTGCCACAGGCGGTGGAAGGCCTTGGAGAGGTCAAAGAAGCAGATGTGGGCTGACTTCTTGACCTCAAGGTCCGCAGCATGTTCGTGCAGCAGGCGGCTTATTTGATACTCTGTGCTGTCGTTCTTCCTGAAGCCTGACTGTTCTGGAGGGAGATGGGATTGGATATGCCTGTAGAGGGCTTTGTGGGCGATTCTTTCTTGCAGTGTTGATACGACGGGTAGGAGGGAGATAGGACGATAGTTTGTGGAACAGATTCGACTTCCCATCTTGAAGATTGGAGACACCATGGCATCTTGCCAGTCTCTCTGGACTTTTCTGTGGGTGAAGGAGTGGTTGAAAACTATTGTTAAGGAAGGGGCGATGAGGTCGGCAGTGAGCTTCAGAAGAATAGACGGGACTCCGTCCGGACCAGCGCTTTTGTTGGTGTCAATGTGACGAAGGAGCTCAAGTACCTCCACTTCAGTGCCGGTGACATCCTGGAGTGTCCTGTCAGTAACCCTCGGCATGTGGATGGGAGGAGGAGGGCCGGTGCACCCATGGAGTGACTGCCTGCTCTGCTCAACGAAGAAGTTGTTGAAGGTTGTAGCCTTGTCGAGGTCAGAGCTCGCCGTGACCACGATTTTTCTTCTTTTTCTTCTTTTTCTCCTTTATTCTTTTTCTTTCCTTCTTTTCTCTTCTTCCTTTGCTGAGAGCCTTCTGTTCCCATATTTTCTTTTCATCTGTGTCCCCATTCCTGGGTTACTTGGACTTCATTCGCTTCCTTGTCATTGGACATGTTCAGTCCGCTCGGTTTGCGAATTCAAATAAACACAACCACCCAACCAGCTAATAGTGTTCCCATCACATTCCAAGTCGGGAACGCCGCGCTGTACTGAGGTTCTAAGGAGGGACATCACATTTTACAAGTTGCGGCGACTGAACGCCACTCCATGCTCATCCACCGTGTCCTCTCTTACTAGGTATCTGTGCACATAGTCAGACTTAACGGACCGCAGCTTGGCCGTGACACTGTTATGTTACGCATTGTAGGCGCTCCATTATTCAGTTGAGCGAGTCGATAGGTACGCTTGGAATAGAGAGTGCTTCTTCTTAATCTTACTCCTGAGGGTCGGCGTAATCCAAGGCTTCGATGCCCGTCGTGTACTGTGATTATGCAGTCGCTGGTTAGTTAGGTGGGGCTTGGTACAAAACCTTCGTGCAGTGTTTAGTGGACTCGTCCTCTAGTGCTGCCACAGATCCTCAGTGCTCTTGGATTCAAGTGGTCCAGGAGGCGGAAGATTAGTTTCTCCAAGGGCAGAATTAAGCTCTGTAACTCTGTCAGAGTCCCAGCACCAAGACCAGCTCCTGGGCTGGACTGCAGCGACGATCGGGATTGGTCGAGTTGGCAGTTCAAGGGTGCCTAAGATGGCTAAGTGGTCGGGGTTGCATAGCGGTGGGAGAGGGTGCACTGATGTGGGATGTAGGGTACATGTATACCAGCGCCTTTAAAGCCATGGCCTTATATTTAAAACACCGCTGCTTTCCTAGATATTTTAGATGCAAAAATGACTCACCCTCTACGCCATGCCTTAAAAGTCAAAGTCCACACAGAAATATCAATCTAAATCTACTTGTTCACCCTTCCTGCTGGGCTCTAAGTGTGTTAGCATAGTACTTATTCCTTCGTTTTTGCAAAATATACTTCAAATGTCATTTAATTCATGAAGCCCATGGCTTTATTACTGAGACTGGCTTTATAATCGAATATACCTCCATGGCTTTAATAAAGGTGCGGACATACAGTATATAATATACTCAATCTGCGGACAGAACTGTTTCGTCCTTTGTGGACTCGTCAGCGCAGCACAGAGGAAGTGAGGCCGAACCTGGTAGCAATGAAAAATAAATTTTCCAAAGCCAGATTTAAAGCAGGCCCGAACGTACCTTGCCAGAGTGCTCAAACTGAAAAGTCAGTAAGCTCTGCATAACGCAAACAGCAAAGGCACTACCCCACGCAAGAGTGCTCAACTGCTACAAGAGCAGGAGCGAAATACTCAATCTGCGGACAGAACTGTTTCGTCCTTTGTGGAGCTCCTCAGCACAGCTCAGAGGACCTAAGCGCAGCTTTTCGCATTGGAATACGTTTCCATGAAGCAAAGCATTTTTATAAAGAGCTGCAAACCCCGCCAAGAGTGCTCGAAATGCTCCAAGAGCAGTGAGCGTTGCACAAGGCTAGCGGCAAGGGTTCGCGCTAAGGTAAGAGTGCTCAACCTAACGACATTGCTGACTGCTAGGGAGCATAATACTCAAATCTGTGGACAGCAACTGTTTCGCTCTGTTAGAGCTCCTCAGCACAGCTCAGAGGACCGATGCGCAGCTCTTCGCAATGAAATACTTTTCCGTGTATATATACTCAATGATGCAGACAGCCAGACTGTTTCGGCCAATGAGGCCTCATCAGTGCAACTCCGAGATTAAAATAGGATTGAACTGTCAGCCATGGCTACGAGAACCACAGACATTAGGACAGCTCGATGTACTAGCGCTGAGAGTGCTCAAACTGCTAGAAGCAGCGGGCAAAGCATAAAGCTAACCAGCGCAAGTGCGTCCTATTGAGAGTGCTCTACAAGATCGAAATCGAGGAGCGAAATACTTAAGAGAGCATGTCTGAGAATACCAAAGTATGTGTGCAAGTGGATCTCTCCGATTTCGCTCAAAATTTGCAGGTAGGTTCCCTTTGGGGTGTGGATCGATTATGCAAAGCCCTTGAAAAAGTGTCTGAAGGGAACCTTGAAATTTGCATACCCCTCAAAAATGGCCGAAATATCACATTATTTATGGGTCTAGAAACGAGTCACGCCACAGCGTATACGAACAAGCTATGAACAAAACTCCATCAAGCCAACATTGCCTCACCTTAGAAGAGTTCCTGGAGCAGTACCGCTTAGCCACGCCAGCATCCCAGAAGACGAGGTCCATCACCCCCTGACGCCACAAATGATCGTCTTGAAAGTAGCCAATTTACAAGCGCTGGCAAAACAGCCAGCTACGTCCTCAATTGGCCAGAACTATACACCGGCAGATAGTAGAACACCTCTTCTAGCGCTGAGGACATGTCCCCCATCTTCCTTTTGGGGTTTTCTTGAAATAAACTTTTTTGAATTTTTCCACTCGACCATGCTGAAATACGGCCAAAGTCATACCGGCGCAGGAAAGCTCGCCACTCCGCGACGTCTCCTCAGCAATTTCTACTCCAACACTACTCCCAAGGCCGCAGAACAAAGTGTAGTGTTGACTCTGACAAGGAAAAGCAGCGGTGATCACTTGTCACTCCAAACGACAAGTTTCTCCTTGCGCCACCAATAATTTTTTGTGCGACTGTTGCTGCAAAAGTGACTGAAGGCCTGAGCTGAGCGCAGTTTTTGAATTTTATTGCAAGATGCACGGTGAAATCACGTGCCTTGTGACGCAAGAATGCCAAGTCGCGTGGCCCACGGCTCACGAGATTTCAGAGTCACCTTTGTCAAGTGCGCTTGTTACTCGCCTTGAACGCCCGTTGGTCTGGAAGTGATCACACTTGTGTTGTTACGGCGCTCAAGAACACGCTGACCGTGTTGTAGGCCTACGAACCGGGACTTTCCCTGACCATGTAGGTCGAAGACCAGTGAAATGATGATGAAATCACATTATTTATGACGTAAGAAATCTCTCATGCAGTTCACGCGACAAGTGCGTGCAGCCAGTGCTGCTCGCGTGCCAGTAAACACAAAGGGACCGAGCTAGCCGCTTTTGTCGAGCATCGACATGAAAACAAGGGACTTTTACTGTTGGACTATGTTCGGGATTGCAGGAGGTAAGTGTGAAAGACGAATAACTCTCCATGCTGTACGGGGCATATTTCAACGGCTTGCTGCCATTGCAACACTCCTAGGACAGTTTGTGGGGGTTCTCAGCAGTTCAAGCAGGAAATGAAGCTCATCTTACCTCTGCCATCATGGTCTGTTCCGAGTAGCGTTCCAGGCACATTCGCGATCGATGGCCGCGTAACGTGATATGCAGGAAGCGTCATCCTACGTCACAGAGCACGCGATCTCACCGTGCATCTTGCAATAAAATTCGAAAACTGCTCAGGCCTTCAGTCACTTTTGCATCAACAGTCGCACAAAAAATTATTGGTGGCGCAAGGAGAAGCTTGTCGTTTGGAGTGACAAGTGATCGCCGCTGCTTTTCCTTGTCAGAGTCAACACTACACTTTGTTCTGCGGCCTTGGGAGTAGTGTTGGAGTAGAAATTGCTGAGGAGACGTCGCGGAGTGGCGAGCTTTCCTGCGCAGGTATGACTTTGGCCGTATTTCAGCATGGTCGAGTGGAAAAATTCAAAAAAGTTTATTTCAAGAAAACCCCAAAAGGAAGATGGGGGACATGTCCTCAGCGCTAGAAGAGGTGTTCTACTATCTGCCGGTGTATAGTTCTGGCCAATTGAGGACGTAGCTGGCTGTTTTGCCAGCGCTCGTAAATTGGCTATTTTCAAGACGATCATTTGTGGCGTCAGGGGGTGATGGACCTCGTCTTCTGGGATGCTGGCGTGGCTAAGCGGTACTGCTCCAGGAACTCTTCTAAGGTGAGGCAATGTTGGCTTGATGGAGTTTTGTTCATAGCTTGTTCGTATACGCTGTGGCGTGACTCGTTTCTAGACCCATAAATAATGTGATATTTCGGCCATTTTTGAGGGGTATGCAAATTTCAAGGTTCCCTTCAGAAACTTTTTCAAGGGCTTTGCATAATCGATCCACACCCCAAAGGGAACCTACCTGCAAATTTTGAGCGAAATCGGAGAGATCCACTTGCACACATACTTTGGTATTCTCAGACATGCTCTCTTAATGATGCAGACAGCCAGACTGTTTCGGCCAATGAGGCCTCATCAGGGCAACTCCGAGCTTAGGATTGAACTGTCAACCATGGCTGCGAGAACCACAGACATTAGGACAGCTCGATGTACTAGCGATGAGCGTGCTCAAACTGCTAGAAGCAGCGGGCAAAGCATTAAGCTAACCATAATATGCATTAACCCACATGCATGCACGCATACACACAATAAAACTTAAAACAACCAAAACATCAATATGCACATTTATCCAGACACGCTCTCACATACACACGCACGCATGTGCGTGCCAAACGTACAAAACGTGGACACATGTACACCAAGCAGATAGAATACAAGGAAGTGGGGTTTGCCATAGTTTTTTTTCAATTTTGTCTGATAAATATTTACGAGACTTTGCATCGAGCGACACCGTGGATAACATTGAGCCAAGAATTATGCAATAAACCAGAAGAGATATCTCTTCACAAGTAGGCAAATAAATGCGTAGGTGCCCGGCAACAGCAATCGGGCGAGTCACAGCAATGTACGTATTGCAACTTCAATGATACACATACACGGTTGACCACCCATGCCTCCATTTTCGGCGGGTCAACCACATGGTGGCCCGGCAACTTCAAACGGGAACACACCGATACAATAGACACAGTTGACCACCCATGCCTCAAACCGGCGGGTCAACCACATGGTGGCCCGGTAACTTCAAACGGGAACACACCGATACAACATACACAGTTGACCACCCATGCCTCAAACCGGCGGGTCAACCACACAACAACATACAGGTGTCACAACACTGAGACAGTACAGCACAACACTGAGAGGCAAATGCATTTGACCCTCCCAAAAACCAGTGTTTACGACCAAGCATTTCTCACGGCATCGCTCATTAGCATAACTTCCTGCAAGTAACCATGGCAAACCCCTACAGTCCATTCATAAAAAGATGGGTCCTGGCTCTGGCGAGCTCCCGTATTTAGCGATTTTTCGTGATTTCATCGTACACAGTGCAGTGCTGCGAACTTTGAAATTTGAAAAAGGGTCCAAAAAGGGTGCCTGAACTGGGGTTCGAACCGCAGAATGCACTGTCGCAGGCGGGGTCAAACGGCCTGGATTTTGATGGTTTTTCCCAATTCAGTGCTTTTGGGGCAAAACCTGGCCGAAATCCTATTCTTGCTATGGCTTGCTTTTTGGACAAAAAAACTTCAGAAACATAATTGGAAGAGGATTCCATATGGGATTGCAGAAAAAAATTCTAATTAAAACTCAACGTTTGACCCATTTATGGCCAAAAGCTAGAAGTTCATTTTTTTCTGAATGGACTGTAAGTAATACCCACAGAGCCACACCGGTACAAGGACTGCACAACAAGCGGACGGCACAACACTGTACAACACTACAAATGTACCTCACTTCTGTTCTCAACACCACATGGGCGTGGGCTGTTCCAGTCTTTGCTGCTAGCCATTGCACAGAGGGTATACCGGCTGCACGCCTGACATAGTGATCGGATGCTGCACGGCATATGGCTGCTTCACAGACACTTGTACTCCGGTGAGCCATGAGCGTGGCCCCGCCAATGCGCACAGAATGGGAGCTCACCCGGTTGCAGTTGAGGATCCTAGTCGAGAAAACTCGGGAGAAGTAGCCGCCGTCGACGAACGCAAACACTGGCCGTGAGCTGCCGGCAGTAGCGGTCAGGGACCGGAACTCGGCCATAGCCGAAACTGGGTACATCAGATTATGTGTGCGCAAATACCGGGCTTAAAGGTCCGAGTCGCTCATGAGATCATTGCTGGCAGCAATCAGAGCGGCGAGTTCAGCGGAGGAGTTGGCACCAGGCATTGGTTGGCTGTGGAAGCCAGTTCTCGGAAGCGAGTAATCACAAAGGGTAATGCTGCATCTCAGCGGCCCATTGCCCCAAAAACGATTGTACTTGATAGAAACCGCAGAAGCCAACATCAGAGGCATCCTTGAATAGCTCAAGGTCAGGGGACTTTGAACACTTGAGATCGTAGAAGAAGGATTGGTCATTCCAGTTTGCGGCAAAGGAGTGCGATCATTCGATACAGGAGTTGACGGATGAAGGTCCTGCCAGGAGGAACCACCTTTGCGGCAAGGACAAGGTTCCGATCAGCGACAGCAGTTCCCGCGTTGTGTAGCTAGTGCGCGTGGACTACTCAATCAAAGCCGCTAGAAAGGCAAATAACTTCTTGTCAGGTAGCCGCATCACCTGGTCCTCGCTGTCGACTTCTATGCCAAGTACCGTCACCACTGTTGCTGGGCCGACCACCTTGCTGAGGTTGTCGAAGACCTGCGGAACCGTTGCTTTCAGTTGAACTCATTCCATTGACCATCAAGCACACGAACATAAGCACCTTGTTTAGTGCAGCGTACTGGCTCTTGTGCTGGCCTGCACAGCTATCAGGAATAGTTTTACCCAGAATGACTGGGTTGATGATTTCTCCCTGAGATAGGGTAATGCCACGTGCACAGCAGATGTGGTGCACAACGAACGCACAGTGGGCATAACATCTTCATATCCACATCAAAGGCCACAAGCGTTTGACAACCACACCTGATACGTAGATGATCAAAGATCGTCCCTGCACTCAACGTCGCTCCAGCAGTAGTAGCATGTTGCAAACCACCATCGTACGTTGTCCATGTAAATGCCTCTGCTCCTTGTCTACTTCTTTGGCTAGATTTTTTGACAGGTAATCACAGCCATTTCTGAGTTGGCGTCAACGCCACTCGCCATGTCGAGGCCTGAATAACTGGTCCTCTGCTTCGAGTAGTTCTTGCTTGGCCTCGTGAACTCCAGGAAATTCATTACTGCGATCATGAGCTACTCTATCTGCCCACGCAACAAATAAATATTTCAACCAAGCGCGATCGATCGCTGTTTGAAGTTGTGAATTTTCAAGCGCTTCCAGCTCACACGAGTCGGCGCTTGTCTACGCAGACTAGCACAACTAATACTCTTGTACAGCTTGGCGGAGAGACAAAGGAGAAAACCAGAAAACACAACCTTCAGTCACTTTGGCTAACTGGATGACAGAAATTGTTGACAAGGAAGTTGCTTTGCTGACACGAGGCAGGGCAAAGCGGCCACGCAAGATTTATTTTTTCATCCACCATTTTCGGAAAAAATATTTTTATTCATGTGCCGCGTGACGAACCGTGACAAAACACGTGCATGCGTGGGCTAACTTGGCTTTGCTGCTCAAAGCCGTCATTATATGTGTACATGTACATGTGCATGTGTGTGTGTGTGTGTGTGTGTGTGTGTGTGTGTGTGTGTGTGTGTGTGTGTGTGTGTGTGTGTGTGAGTGTGTTTATGCGTTTGTATGTACCTGCATGCATGCACACGTATGTCCTTGTGTTGTGTTTGTGTGCATGGTGGTGTATGTGACTCCAGATCAAAGGCACTGCTCAACTACCGGACTACGTTTTCACACAAAAGATGATAATGTCTTGTAAAATGGTCGACTACACTGATTGGGAGGGAAACATCGTCCTTGCAATGGAAAGTAAGTTATAGCTTCAATCCGCATGAACACATTTAAGTGATTTAACCACCCGCAGCCCCCTCCCCCCCCCCCCCCCCGGAATCGGTTCGGTTGGTGACGTTATCACCGGACCGACTTTCGGCCATCAGCACATGTGTCCTACTGTTGAGGACATGTATACCCGCCATATCATAAACAAACTGTATGAAAGGGACTGATACTACAGGACCAAACTACCGGACCAAACAAAAATTGCTTCAACCGGTCCTGTCCAGCCTACTTCCGCAGAACTGTGAAGTTAAGTTTAGTACGGTTCAGTTCGGTTCTCTCTCTCTCTCACTCCCTCCCTCCTTCCCTCCCTCCCTCCCTCTCTCACTCTCTCTCCCTCCCTCACTCACTCCCTCACTCCCTCCCTCCCTCCAACCCTCCGTCCCTCCGTCCCTCCCTCCGTTCCTCCCTCCGTTCCTCCCTCCTTCAGTCCCTCCCTCCCTCCCTCCCTCCCTCCCTCCCTCCCTCCCTCCCTCCTCTCTCTCTCTCTCTCTCTCTCTCTCTCTCTCTCTCTCTCTCTCTCTCTCTCTCTCTCTCTCTCTCTCTCTCTCTCTCTCTCTCTCTCTCTCTCTCTCTCTCTCCCTCTCTCGCCCTGCCTCTCTCTCTCCCTCCCTCTATCTCTCTCTCTCTCTCTCTCTCTCTCTCTCTCTCTCTCTCTCTCTCTCTCTCTCTCTCTCTCTCTCTCTCTCTCTCTCTCTCTCTCTCTCTCTCTCTCTCTCTCTCTCTCTCTCTCTCTCTCTCTCTCTCTCACACACACACACACACACACATCCCCCCCACACACATGGACACTCATACATACTCTATCTCTCTCATTTTTAATATTCGGCTGTTGGTAGGTTTCATTGGATTGCTGAATGGTGGAAGTGTTGTTGGCTCGCCCCAAGCCACTGCCTCTGCCGGTATTGTGGCTATGCACACGGACACCAATCTCAACCTCTACTACACTGGGCGTATCTCCAACATAAGGTAAGCATAGTAAGCCGTCACATTGAGAGATGGACAAGAGGATCTTTATTGCTTCAGGAGTGTGCCGACATGCAGCAGAGGTGTGAGGAAATAGGCCATTAGGAAGGAGCCAGGTACTTAGTGTGAAGACATGTTGCGAGGGAATAGGCTTTAGGAAGGAGCCAGGTACTGAGGGTGACGATATGTACATGGTGAAGTGTGAAATACATACCTGGAGAGTACTGGTGAGCCCTTTATTACCAAAACAGCTCGCTGTGTACAGCACTGGGTACCTATAGGTGTATGGCGTATGCTGTTACAAGCAGAGTGCTGAAGTCCCAGCTACTACCACCGCTCTGCTTTGCAGCAGTGCTTTCGTTAGTGCATGCACACTCTCGTACAAGTAAGGCAGAGGAGAATGTTATTGCAGCTCAGAGTTTCATGCTCTCGCCATGCACAAAAATTCCTGAGATGTATAGTCACTGAGGCTGCTCTACGGAGAAACTGAATACAAAGGGACTGTTCACTGTTCTAAACCCAGCGTCTGTGAGACTTCTCCCTTTGTCCCCTTCGTTAGGGGCTGTATCTGCCACTGGACACTTGTGTTAGCTGTTAATCGATGGTCCACCGCTAGATGCAAACGAGAGTTCACTGGGACAGTGTTCGTTGATATGTCGAAAGCTTTCGACCGTGTTAAGCATGAACGTCTAGTTACAGTTTTGTTTTCCCTTGGTATAGCTGGAACTGCATTAGAATGGTTCACTGACTATCTCTCAGGGCGTTTCCAGAGAGTCAAAGTTCTTGACTCTGTTAGTGAAGCCGTCAGTTGCTCCCGTGGTGTTCTACAAGGTAGCGTCCTTGGGCCACTGCTTTTAGTGCCCTACACTAGTGAACTCCACACCATACTGCCACCGTCTGTACAGCACCAAGAATTTGCAGATGACATTGTCATTGACTGCTCCCATTTTGATCCTGCTGTAGTGTGCAGAACCCTCTAGCAAGCCATGACAAACCTTGCTACCTGGCTGGAGGACATTGGCCTGCTCCTCAATACTTCCAAGACACAAGTGCTCTTCATCCGGCCACGAGGCGCGGCTGCAATACAACCGGAGGTCTTCTGCAATGGCGAGAAACTTTGTGTGATCCATACAGCCCAGTACCTTGGTTTAGTCCTGGATAATGATTTATCCTGGGCTCCACATGTGGAGTATATTGGTCGCAAGACAGTGCGAACAATTGGTCAGCTCTGGAGGCATGGACGAGGACTGAGTTTGCTTGCCCGGCGAACGTGGTTCCTGAGCATGATCCTTTCCCAGCTGTGTGTTATGGTTCAAACAGTTTCTTTCCAGGACTTAGCGCACACCTGCTTGGTCTGCTTGAAAAGATGTTCAAGGCTAGCATCCGTGCCACCTTGCAACAGCGGCTCTTGACTCCAACTGCCCTGCTGCTCTCTCTGCTCAGCATTGTTAGTCTACCACATACATATACACACAAAATTGTCGTATTTGATCATCGATGCATTAACTCCTCCTGTAGCCCCCTTCTTCAACAATTATTCACCCGAACGGCCACAGAGACTGTTCCGGAGGAGCAGCGCACCACACGGGGACAAGTGTCGAACTAGCTTCAAGTTCCCTTTCTTGCGGGACGATCAATCATGATGTTTCGGGGAAGCATTCTCTGGAACGCTCTTCCCTCTGATTTTAGAGTGATAGATGTCCCTGGTCCCTTCCGAAAAGCTCTTTCTGCCATTGATATACTTACCTTGTGAATATCCTCGCTATACCTTTATTATCTGCCATAAACTCCAACCTTCTCATCTATCAATCATTTGTGCATGCATGTCTATAAAATCTACCACGTATTCCTGACTCCATGAAATTGTCTTTCTATTCTTTGACTCCATGAAATTATTGTCTTTCTATTCTGACTCCATGAAATTGTCTTCATATAATTTTTCCTTTTCTTCTTTTGGTCCTTTCTGTCTTATATTATTATCATTTCTTGTTTTCCCTTGCATATCATCCCTTCATCATTCTGTGAGAACCTGTCCTATGGGCAGGTGAGAAGGCATCTCTGCCTGTTCATTTGGTGAAGTAAAAGAAACAACAACAACAACAAAACGACACCAGCACAAAAAGCCGCTGCCCTCAACGAATTCTTCATTTCACAGAGCAAGCTGTCCGTGGCCAATGCGAATGAGCAAACTCCAGCCATCAACACCACCCCTGACATCCTCAGTCCCCTTCAAGAAATCTCGACTTCCCAAGCTGAAGTCGAAAAACTCCTCCGCGGAGTTGATACCAATAAAAGCCCCGGGTTCGACTCTATTCCAAACCGCCTACTCAAAGACGCGGCTAAGGAACTTGCACCGTCGTTATCGTACCTCTTTAATCTATCGTTCCAAACCGGAGAAATCCCACAGGAGTGGAAAGATGCCACCATTACTCCAGTACCCAAGCCCGGTGACCCAACCCAACCAACAAATTACAGACCCATCTCTCTCTTGAGCACTACATGAAAAATCCAAAAAAAATTGCACATCAACTCCTCTACAAGCACATCACACCCCACCTGCCCAACCAGCAGTCCGGATTCCGTGAGAAAGACGGCACTGAGCAGCAGCTCGCCCGTCTCGTCCATACCCTCTCCACTGCGAGAGACGACGGGAAATACGTCAATGCCTGCTTTTTTGATCTAAGCAAGGCCTTCGATCGTGTGTGGCATGCAGGCCTTCTAGCAAAACTCTCCCACTATGGTGTCCAGGGCAACGCCCTGGAGTGGTTCCGACGGTACCTGTTGGGGCGTCGGCAAAGGGTCCAGGTGGATGGCGACCTATCGCCTTTCCTCGAGATCCCTGCCGGCGTCCCTCAGGGACCTGTTCTTGGGCCGCTTCTATTACTCGTCTACACCATAGACCTTCCACATGCATGTGAGAATCCCGGCACCACCTGTAGCCAATTTGCAATTGACACCGCTCTGATTTCCATAGCGAGAACTCTTCAAGACTGCACCCGAAACCTACAACAGAGTGTCACCGCAGCTGAAGACTGGCTTCAAAGATGGCACCTGCTGGTAAACACAAAGAAAACAGTCATCCTCCCGTTCTACCACAATAACCGCCCCCTGAACAGCTACCCCAGATCACCCTCAGAAATAGTCCGCTTACCGTAGCACAAAAACACAAACACCTCGAAATAATCTTTCAGCATGACCTCCGTTGGACGGAGCATGTTAAATACATAGTCAAAAATCACTCAAGTCTTTCAATATTCTTTTTAGACTAAAGTCTACACTCACCAGTGATTCTTTATCTCACATCTATCAGACATACATACTACCTATATTCTCATATGCGAGCAATGCTCTCACACCCTTGTCACACACTTCCCTTGACAGGCTAGAACGACTCCAGCGGAAAGCCGCCAGGATATGTCTCCACCTTCCCCTTTACACACACTTAGAACACTCCCACCTTTTGCATCGCATCAAATGGCCAACATTATTTTCACGCTTTAAAGTTAAACATATACTCTTCGCGCATTCTCTGCGCCACAATTATGCCCCACCACATATACTCTCGCTGCACACTGTTAGCAACGTGCAACCTTCGTATAATTTACGTCGCTCTCGTACTTGAGACTTGCCAACTCCGCGGACTTACTGCTGTCTCCATTCTCCCCTGTACAAGGCCCTTCATTACTTTAATTGCTTGCCCACCCAGCTTCGCGAAATCCCTTCTCGTACTCCCTTCAAATCCCAGATATCCCTGCTGTTGCACAACTCTGTATGCTCGTGTAGCGACCACCCCTGCCCGTACACTTAAGTACACAACTCTGTATGCTCTTGGAGCGACCAGCCCTGCCCGTACACTTAAGTACACAACTCTGTATGCTCGTGTAGCGACCACCCCTGCCCGTACACTTAAGTACACAACTCTGTATGCTCGTGTAGCGACCACCCCTGCCCGTACACGTAAGTACACAACTCTGTATGCTCGTGTAGCGACCACCCCTGCCCGTACACTTAAGTACACAACTCTGTATGCTCGTGTAGCGACCACCCCTGCCCGTACACTTTATTGAAAGTAGTCATTAACCCCTCGGCCCTGCCCACCCAATTCTTCCTCACTCTTTCTCCTATCTCACACTATTATCTCTTATTGGCCACTGGCTATCGTGAGAATAAAGATTTGAAACAACAACTGGATTTACCGGGAGCTAGCGGCCGTTGTGAGTTCACTTCGGGAACAGATACAATAATGCATTTTACGTTTCTGGTGTAGATTTCAGTTTCTCGATGGATGGAGAGTCCCCATGCAGCTAGGCAATGTGTTATTTGTTTGTTCTACCATACCCACTATTCGATGAAATTTCCCGGATGACCACAGAGGAAAAAACGTTTCTGTATATTTTGTCGGCACAGATTTCATCTCTCCAGCGCCTTCACAACCAAGGCCTTCCACTGCAACCATATATTCATTGCTCACAAACCCTATATGACAAGCTTCTTATTGCCAGCCGCGTAGCATTAAAGAGAATATTTTCGTTGGATAGAATGACTCCCACCACTCTTCTATACAGTCATACTAACTTGTACGCCCTTGAGAAACGCCTTAACTTCAAAACCTATGTATTTGTTTACCGCTGGCTGAATGGACTTGCTAGTCCTCTTCTGCGAGACCGCTTTACCTTGCGCGCCCATGGTGCTCGCACTGCAGCCATCACCCATGGCCAAGTCTCTGCTGCTCTTGTTCTGCCCCCCGCTAACACCCGATATGGCTTTAGTGCAATTTCTTATTTGGGCGCTGCCAGTGGAATACACTTCCACCGGCTTGCCGCATGTCTAGTTCACCAGCTGAATTTCGCTCATCCATCAAATTATACCTAGGGTTCCCTGTAAAAAGGCGCTGACGCCTGTTGGGAATCCCCTAGTAAAAGAAGAATAAATAATAACAATAATAATAAACCGCAATTATCGCTTTCCAAATGTTCGCCATTAGGTCTCCGTTATTGGGGCTTGGGTACAGATTTCTTTTCAGTATATTATCATATTGTAATATTGGCGTCATTGGGACGTTTGCATCAATTTCCCGCCGTTGAGTTTTGCGGGGCAAGTCCACTACAACCATACACACCTTGGTAACTCTGCATAAAAGGTCATGGACGTTGCGAGGTCATACTCGTAAATGTACTAAAACCGGTTGTACCTGCCAAGTATGGGGTAACTTGCCCCGCAAAAAGGTGGCAGCCATCTTAGATGCATACATTGAATTCCATTGTACTGTATAATTATAGCAATGCCATTCCCACTGTCACTCATTTCACCATGGGTATCTGTATTGAATGTGTTGTCAATGTTGCTCTGCAGCGAGGCTAGTTTTGGTTCAATGCAGATGTCTTTCTCTGATGGACCGCAACTCCTCATGGCTAACACAACCGCGGTGAGATATGCGAAATTAACTCAATGAGAATGCAGACGATTGCAAAGGGTTGTTTCAATTTGTTCGCATGACCCTCTCAGGAAAACAGAAGCTCTTGTTTGCCTCTTCTCATATGACCAATGTAGTATTACCAGAGAGCAATACGAGTAGTGGGAAAGCCCTCGTCTATACTATTGCCTTATGGGTGTTCCCTGTACGGGTTTGTCGTCTTCAAACAAGAAGAAATAGGGCCCAGGCGCGTCACGTGCCGCCAGCAATGAAACCGTGACCTGCTGCTCGGTGGAGCTTCCTTCACCTCCCCCCCCCCCCCACACTTAATGCCACATGATATGCCAACGCTTACTTGCATGCTGTGTTGTATCTGATTGTGGCCCTGTGGATTCTTGTAAAAAAAGATGGGCGTGTGCATCAGTATTGCAAGGAACCAGCCAGCCAGGTACGCACCGGTCCAGTTCGATGGGTGTGTGAATAGGTATTGCAAGAAACCAGCCCGCTAGGTACGCACCGGTCCAGTTGGATGGGTGTGTGCACCTGGGTTGCAAGGAAATCAGTCAGCCAGGTACTCTGTCACCTGGTAGAGGTTGGGTGGCTCTGGCCTGTATGGGCGCATGCTCACCTAAACTAGTCCTATCATGTCAGGGTGTATTGTATGGTGTGTGAATGTGATGCCGTAAACCAGGGTCCTGCTTCTGACAAGAAACATTTGCTGTTTAGGAAATCAGCCTAGGCGCTCACTCACCTGGTAGAAATTGGGTGTCCCTGTGGGAACATGTTCGCCTAAACTAATCCACATTAGGGCGTATGGTATGGTGTATGATTATGGTTTATGCTGGTGATGCCGTAAACAGGGTGTTGGCTCTGACAAGAAATGTTTGATTTTTAGTAAATCAGACGAGTTTGAGCGATTCAACGTTTTCCACCCCATACTCCAAGAACACCTCACTCCACATTGTACGAGTAGGTGGTTCACAATGATGCAAGTTTGCGAAAAAACAAAATTTGAGATTCACCGCCTCCTCCCAAAAATCGCAAACATGTTTGCATCTCAAGCATTACCCATTAGACAATATCAAGTACAGCTGTATGAGTTTACCACCATATTGTCGAGCTGACATACTGACGTGGACCTGGAAATCCAGTCGATTGACCGGGGCCGGCGCCCTCAGCGCATACAGAACGCTGCATGCAGTGCACATGTTGATCCGATGCGACCAGCGCGCTGCAGCGCATGAAATGCATGTGTGTACCGCTTACCCACGGCTGCATGGCCAGCGCCCTGGGGCCGCTAGACGTGCGACCGGATTTCCACGTCCACAACAGTACAATGTAGTTCAAGTTGTTACCGTCTTCAGAGGGAGGTGAGTAGATCAGACCCACCAGACAGCGGTCAAAGACGGAAATCTCATTGCTCATTTTACCCATTGAGGGTGGTGGCATTCCTACGGGTGCGGAAAACGCCCCCTCCAGCCCAGTCTCACGCAAACTATGATATTAACTGTTTTTGAGGGAATGAGACAAACGGGAAAAGTCTGAAGAAAAAATTGACTGTCACCACCAGGACTCGAACCAGGGACCCTCGCTTGTAGCCAGCGATGCTCTAACCACTGAGCTATGGTGTAGTTGTCAGACCATGATGTTCAATTTTTTTTAACTGTTTTTGAATTTTGTATTTTTCTGTACCGACGCAGGCCCGTGGTAACTTTGCACTCAGCACCAAGCAGCTGAATGAGCTGTACACTTCAAGCGCCAGTATTGATGTCAGGCCGCCACCAAGCAACTCCACTGGCTTTACACCTAGTCTGCTGGCTGGCCGAGTAGTTCGATTCGGGCCGTTGCAGGACCTAGAGAACTACCTCCGAGGAATTACGACTCTAACAGGTGGGCATCACTCACCAAATCTGTTCTTTCAGTACAGGTTTTTACAACGGTACTAGCATGGGAAGAAAAATAGAAATCCGTACTCTTCAACACCCTAATCAGGAATCACTAAAATTGCTCACGAATCAGTTTTTCGTGTGTGTGTGTGTGTGTGTGTGTGTGTGTGTGTGTGAGTGTGTTCATGTGTGTGTGTGTGTGAGTGTGTTCATGTGTGTGTGTGTGTGTGTGTGTGTGTGTGTGTGTGTTCATGTGTTCATGTGTGTGTGTGTGTGTGTGCGTGCGTGCGTGCGTGCGTGTGTGTGTGTGCGTCCCACATGGTGCAGTGGTATGTACAGTCGATTTCCAATCGAGAGGTTGCGGGTTCAATTCCCGACGATTATGGTCGAACACGTCTTTCTTCTCTTTCTCGGACTCTTCCTGACTTTTCTTTCATTCTCCTGGGTGGTTACCAACAGCCAGTGTATGCTGGAGTATGTGGTGTGGTGTGTGTGTGTGTAAAAAAAAGAAAGGAAGAAAAAGAAGAAAAAATGGAAACATGAAAAATAGGGATTCACTGGCCAGAGAAAGTCACTTCAATCAGCTGTGTGGTGGATACCAGGCTAAACATAGTGGTGGTCAATTCATCAGCCTTGCAAGCTGTTGAATGGTGTAATCCCAGCACAAGTTGCTATGTCTAACATATCTGTTCGCTATCATCGCTTCCGAGCTGGGCAGGTCTGAGGTCTGAGGTATGTGTGTGTGTGTGTGTGTGTGTGTGTGTGTGTGTGTGTGTGTGTGTGTGTGTGTGTGTGTGTGTGTGTGTGTGTGTGCGTGTGCGTGCGTGCGTGTGTGTGCAATAGACGAATAGCTCGGCGTCGTGAGAAGCCAATTCACTTCTATTTTTCTATACATTTATAGACAACCAGCCGTACAACAGTGACTTGATGATCGATTGCTGCTTTAACCACTGGCTGACAAACTCTTGTTTCTTGCAGGTCAGTTGAATCTTGCCATAACACCAGCATTTTGCCAGTCTCCCAACTCCTCCAGCTGCCAAGGTCAGGGTGGCCTACTGCAGCTCAGATACAACCAAGTGAGTGAGATACATGTATGGTGCACAGTGGTTGGATTTTCAGGGAGGGGAAGGGAGGGGGGAGCCCCAAGTAGAAAAGTTGTGCAGTATGGACGGGTATGAAGGTGGTTGAACAGTGCAGATAATGTTGCTGCTAAACATTGACTGGAAAGTGCAACGTGTGGTAGCAGCATGTTACTTTTCCCTTGACCCCATTTCACTTCCCTTTTATGATTTTTCCCATCCACCCTTCCAGGAACCTTCCCTGCTCAGCATCCATTTACTTTTGGAAAATATGGAAAGGGGAAGGGAGGGAGGGACGGAGAGAGAGGAATTACGATCAATACAAGCAGACAGACAGTTAGCTTGTCGTAACAATGCCCTGCTGCATGTTGTGCTCTCCTGTTTTCAACAGACCAGCTTACGGCTTACGATCAGTCTGTACGTGGGAGGACTTGCCAACGGGATTGAACAGTGTGGATTCTGGTCTTCAGGCAAACTGATCATTGATCTCATGCCCTTGGTGGGAAAAGGAGTCTATGCGGGCTCGGTCTTTGTAAGCATCTACCTGCATATTGCACACACACGCACACACGCACACACACACACACACACACACACACACACACACACACACACACACACACACACACACACACACACACACACAAACACACGCACACGTCACATCGCCCCTACTCCCCTTTGTCTTGTTGTCCAGTATCATTTCAGTTGTCCTCTTCCCCTGATTATTAGTAGGGCTGTGTTTGCTAGTAAAAAAATAATAAAAAACAACACGCACGCACGCAAGCATGCATGCACGCACCCACGCACGCACCCATGCACGCACCCACGCACGCACCCATGCACCCACGCACCCATGTACACACACACACACATACACACACACACACACACACACACACACACACACACACACATACACACATACTTCCTCCGTATACAAAAACTTCGTGACTTTTTTGAACGGTGTTTTTGAGCAAGAACCTGCTCAACGAACGGCGCCAAAGGCTGTCATCGACAACCCACGTCCATGTCGAGGTTAGTTTGGTTGATCCCGAACAGATTGTCCACGGACGCTATGCATGTGAGGACGTTGACGACAGAAACTCAAGAGTCAAATTCAAAAAAACTAACACTTGCTTGCTCGAAACTGACACAGTGACGAAGTGTAGCTCGTGGCTGGAACACGGAGTCACGCGGCACTCGCTGCCCTGAAACTGGCCAGGCTCGTACTTGCGGTGCGCGGCCCCATAGATCTATGCAGCGTGAGAACATAGATTTGTTTTGCTCGCACCGCAAGATGAAACATTTCAGTCGTCGTGCAACCAGCGCAGACTCAGGATCAGAATGTCGATGGCCTGGCTTTCTTCGCCTCTCTCCAGTCAGACGTCTCCTTTGTCGTCAAGAGGAATCGCAGGGATCTCCTCGAAGCCATTGTAGAATGCTTGGGAGGATTATCCTGGCGAGAAAATGCGAAGCGTGTGGATGTGCTTGTACGACTCGTTTCACGGCATAATGGAGGTCGCGGGTTGGAACGACTGAATATAGTCCACACCGATTCGTACCGTGACAGCTCTAGAGATGAAGAGAACGTAGCCAAAGTCCAGTGCGGATCATCACTGCAGGTGACAAGAATCCGAACGAAATGCGAGCGGAAGCAGCGACTGTTGGCGATGCGGAGTCAGAGTCGTCAGGTGCCAATGACATGAGCGACGAAGACTCTGAAAAAACTCAATCTCATTCGTCTGAGTTACTTTTTTCTTTGTATATAGCTTGTAAACAGGTTAGACAATGCCACGAGTGTTATTCCGAGTCAAACGGAACAATTCCAGAGCTGTGCGCAGCTTTAAAAAAAGTCACGAAGTTTTTGTATACGGAGGAAGTACACACATACACACTGCATGTAAATCATAGCACGGTAATCACATGTTCAGTCACATGATCCATCACCTCACAAATCACATGAACACGCACATGATTGCATATATTTCCCAACTTGTTACCTGTATAGACATGGTCTCGTAATAGTAGTTCCATCATTCCCTGTAACATCGCTTTAAGAAGGGAACGAAAACCAAACAAAATCAGATAGCTGTGTCTCCTAAGCTGGTTGTGCTGGATGACTTTGATGCATGCACATATTGCACACTATCATGTAAATTAATAATGCAATTCCAACTCCATCACAAGTGCTCTCTGGCCGTTTTAGTAAATGCAAATTTCCCTCTCTATCTAATTCCTCTGCGTCATAACAATTGTCGCTTCCCAGAGCGATTTTTCAAATTCATTTGTCCAATCGAAGCAAAGAAATCAGCTAGAAATTGAGGTCGAGGATTTCTGACGGACTAAGTTTAAGTTTGTGGCATCCCGCTTCGCTGTACATGCCGCTGAGGTCGACATCCTCACCAGACTTTGGAGGCAAACCCTTCAGTACTCAACAAGACGCTGAACGAGACGCGCGTTCAAATTCAGGTCATGAAACTTCGTTTTCAAGCGATCCATGCCTCCAGGTGGCAGGCTATGATGGCTAAACAGAATTTTTGAAGTACACCATAACGACGTTGCAGCAGGATAGGGTAAGCAGCTCTGCACCTTCTTTCCTTGACGAAGGCTTTTCTGATTTTGTTGGTGTTCTCAGACCTGCTACCTTTGCAGCAAGATGCGCCGCACGTAGGGATTTTTCTAGGAATTTGAGTACACCTTATTCTTGCAATCGTCAACTTCAGCATTTCAAATTCAGGGGAGCTACTAGGATACACATGCCCGAGCTTGCAGTCTTGACAAATGCCCACTCAAATGATGTGGGCTGGCACAATCTCCAGAAAATATACGCGCTCTGGGGCGAAATAGTGCAGAGTGCGACAAATTTGTTTGATGTGGAAAAGAGCTGCGACACCACCACGGCTTCCGTGACAAGTAGACATTGCGTAGGAAGGGTCGTACTAATGTTCGAACACAGAAAACAGCGATTCAGTCAGTCCGGCTAAGACAAGCAACCCACACAAACTGCGACGTGCGGAGTGACAATTGTAGTGACGCGGACCAAGTATCTTTCTCTCTATCTCTCTCTTCTTTCCGAGCCTCTTAGACTCTCTCTCTCTCTGTCTCTGTCTCTGTCTCTCTCTCTCTCTCTCTGTCTCTCTCTCTCTCTCTCTCTCTCTCTCTCTCTCTCTCTCTCTCTCCATGCCTGTGTGTATATTTGCATGGGCGCTCGGCAACCTTGCCTATTCTCTCACCTGGACCCGTCATCAGCGCACAATGAATGTCTATCTTAGCCGTCAGCAGCAGGACCTCTTCAAGGACAACAAGGTTGAGTTCCGCACATGTAAGTTCTTATTGATTTTCAGGGGTGGCTTCATCAGTTTTGTGTCTGGATTGCTAGTATGCAGCATCCCGGGGCCACTTAAGACCATGGATAGTACTGCTGTTGTATGTGAAGAAAATTATTATTGTTATCAGCCTTTTCACGTTGGCATCACCAAGCAAGCTTGGCTAGTCTTCGCTTAGGCCGAATGGAATGAAGAATGAGTAACAAGCAGGGTCAAGGGGGTGCTTATGCGCATGCCATCGCAGATTAGACAACACAGAAATATGAAAACAGTCCTAAAAACACACACGCACTGTCAACTGTCCCGATCATGATTTCAGTATCGTGCAGTACTCGGCAGTTTTTGGACTTTATTTCCTGAAGTACAACCCATGCCCTTCCAGGTATTGGTCACTTTGTGAGCAGAGAGGACTCAACCTACCTTGTACCGTATGTAAGTTATTGACAAGGGTATTTTTTCAGGGTTGGGATTTTGTGATCATGTGTGAGACTCAGCCCTGGGATTGGAGGCCGGGGCGAGAGCAATAGCCAGTTAGGATGTAGATTTTGGCTGAAACCTTTTGTTGTCGGGAATCATGGGAGATGCGGAAGGGAAAAAGGCTCCATTGGCTCACGGCGAAGTCCGGGTTTCAATTCCTGGAGGGAGCACATGCATAGCGTTTACCCAGTAAGCAGTTGGTGTTTTTTGTCTATTGGCTGTTGCTGGTTTTGATGCTACCATAGCAACCTGACGCTTACACCACTCGCCAAGCAATCAGCATGCAAACGAAAAATAAGTTCTTTCTCTTTGGCGCCAACTGCTTTGCTGTCCGGCTGGCCAACGCAGCCGTCATCGATGGACGACGTAAGACCCTGAACTACCACAGTGGTGATATCCCCAGTGCGTTGGTGTTGCGATGGCAACCGGATATGCTGATGTTCTCTCAGTTGCTTACATTCGTGAATCGGAAAGCTTCTTTTATGGGCAAAATATGCACAATGAATGGAAATGCAACACGAAAATTGGCAAAACAAATTGGCAAGCCTTACGTGCTGGCATTTGTTCACGGTCTGTTGTTTTCCGTTGTTTGTTAGATTCGCTTTCCCACAGCAATACCCTTGGGCAATTTGGTTCTCTGGTCTACAACGAAGTTGTCCATTCAGTCAGCAGACAGGCACTAGCTATCACTGTCAAGATCAAGGAGAACACGGTGGGTACCACCGCTGATCATTTAGAACCGTTATTCTCTCGCCGGGCCTTTGTAACAGTGCAGAGGACAACTTGGGAGCACAGCCAGGCAGCAATAGAGAGTATATTGAAAATGGCAGTTCATGACAATTTAGTGCTACAGTAAAACCTGATGTAAGCGAACTCTGGGTTTAGCGACCACCTGCTCTTAACGACCGTTTCTCCATGCACCGACAATTCTACACAGACACTGTGGGACCTGGTTCTAAAGACCACCTGGGTTTAACGACCGCTTTTGCTTGCACTGTGGGGTGTCGCTTAATTAAACCAGGTTTTGCTGTATTTTTCGTTATCCTTACATTTATTTCACCCTAGGTACAGGCATTGCTGCCTTCTTGCTGTACTGTGGGGTGTTGTAAGCTAGCTGAGTTTGAATTTGCCTTTGCGCTCAACTAGCTCAGGCAGCTCTGACAATGCAGCAGCTTGGAATTACACAATTTGGCCGGGTTTGTTATATCCAAAACCCATTTCCGGCCATATAACAAATTTACCGTATATTGGAGATACTGGCCGAAGCGCTTATTAGTTGACAAGCCCCAAAATTTCACCCAATTTGAAAAAATCCACACAAAAAGTCCAGAAGAGTTTTGGCACTTATTTCAGATAGGTGGTAATGAAATAACGGTTATATTTTCCGACAACACGGTATCGTCCCCAAGAGTGTGAAACTCCCACGTACCCTGCTTTGAAGTCACATAATAGACTTTCAATGGGAGTACAATGTAGGTGAGGTTATAGCAGTATAACAAGATTATTTTTTTAACCGAATCCAACCTTAAAATCAGATTTGTGGAAACTCAACTGAGATGTTTGAATAAATCATCTACCCTGTACAAAGCACTCGTGTCTGAATGAAGTCTGCACCTCCGGTGTCCACGGCAAACTGGTTTCTTTTGACATCACTGACGTTGAATGCTTTCACCTTGAGAATGGGCCATGTCCGAAAATTTGGTGAATTTTAAAATTACAGTGCGTATCGGTTATAGCGTGGTCGTGTAAAAGAATATACTGCCTACAAGAATGAACGCTCATGTTTTCATAATCATAACATGGATTTCAAGTGCACATTTTTTCTTACAAGCAATTTTATCCCATAGTAGAATATATCGGTCCTAAGAATGGACTTCGTGTCGCGTAACATGCCAGATTAGTACAAAGTGTATCGCCTGTAGTAATTACATCTGTCCATTTCCGTTCTGATCTGACTCTCGTTGCGTCGTAGTGCTGCAGATTCAACTGTTGTGGTCATGTAACTCATGTTGCATAGCCACATGGTAAGCCTATGGGACTATGACCAGCCACATGCACAAAAGTACTGCGTTGCATGTACGATGATCTTCCTGCCCATGCGCACATGGATAATGATATGCCACACTTGATTTATCGTGTGTAAGAAATATCGGAAATAAGAATAGAAAGTCGTTTTTCAAACACCCACGCTATAACCGATACCTACTGTATTTATTTATTTTGAAGTGACGTGTGCGGCGAAGAGACCGTATTTGGAAAGTTCGAGTTGAGATACTCTAATGTATGGGTGGTTGCACTGGTGTCTGTGAGTTCTTAGAAACATTTGTCACTGACGTACGTCTGTTCTTGTTTTCATTGCCCGTCGATCATGCAGCCCAACGTGTTTGTAGCCATAATCCCGGACAACTTCATGTTCCGAGCGCCCGGCTTTCTCACCTACAAGTTTTCCAGCGGCGACACCATCAATAACATCAGCGTCTTCACGACGTATCCGAACGGCACGCTATACACGGGAATCAATGGCAGCTACGTTCCCGACTACGAAATTGCGAGCGTAATGAACGTCGAACTGGATCTGTACGTCAACAACCAGTTCCATACCCAGCTTAATGTGACGGTATGTACAGGTTCTGGAGCAGTGTGGTTTGACCAGCAACCCAACCCCACAAGCTAGCACATAGTATGTACTCTTGGTATCACCCATAACCATGCTGGTCGTACGGGATATTGAATTGTCATTGGCAATAGAACAACCTATGTGCTCTCATAGAACAAGCTGTTATTTTCGACGCGCTTAGCAGCAGCGGAGAGAGAGAGGCGAGAGAGAGAGAGAGAGTGAGAGAGAGAAAGAGAGAGAGAAAGAGAAACTGCACGACATATTGGACCATGGCTTTAAATTCGTAAACCAAGTAAGACGGGGATGCCCGCATGGCCTTGGTCTTGGTATCATTGCACTCATGAAGTTACAATGACCTCTCTTTCTGACATTCAGGTTGACATCCTTGATATCAACGACAACTACCCTGTTTTCACCAGTGCCTCTAATGTGACCGTCAATGAGGACATCGGTCTTGTGCCAGACTCGGCAGTCATTACCACGGTGAGTGTCTGCCTGTGATGGGGGCGCTGTCTTCTCCAGCGGTATCTTGACCTCTGCATGTGGGATAGTTTTAAAACACACAGGCCGGCAGAGTTAGGGAAATTTGAACAATGGTGTCTTCGCACTGCAGAAACAAGCCCGCTTTTAAGACTCATTTGCGGGGGACATCAGGCAATCGGGGTGTGGCATTTGATGCAGATATGAGACACGAGTTTGCAAAAAGTCAATTGAGGGGGGCCAACAATGCTCTAAGTGGTGTGTGTTCTTGGTGCAGTATATTCGTATGCCCAGCATGTCCTCTACTTTCTGTCTTTGCAAAAGTACACTTCTACTGGTGGTTACTTTCGGCTCTTTTCGACAATTTCTGCATTAGTGGACGTCCTGGAAGTGTAGTTGCAAGTCGAACACAATAGACTTGCACAGCAGTGTATTGTGATGAGTCATTCACACAACCCACGGACAACCCACGGAAGCGGAAAGGTGGTCCTTGACCAGGGAGTTGAACGACTCCTTGTTCTTGACCTGCCCGGTACGCGAACCCGTCGAATTTTTTTTTCTTTTCTTTTTTTTATTCGCACAACCTCTAGCTGGACCAGAAAATGTTCTAACTTGGGAAAATGCCGAAAGAAAACTAAATTCTTATAATAGTATAATACTCATAAAAAGGACACACTTCAGGCTCATTACAAACATCTTGAAAGTTTTTGTCTTCACAAGTATACTTTCAAGCCTTCTCATCAGGTGAAATACAGGCAAGAGAAAAGGAACAGGAACAGTGGATTAAATACAGTAAGAAGGTGGTAAAACAGCGCAAAAAGAAAGAAAGAAAGAAAGAAGATAGCTAAAGTAAACAGCGAAAATTGCAATAATGACACAAAGGTGCAAATGCGAGAAAACTCAATAAGCGCGACATGTAGTGCGACAACAAGAGACAACCACTGGACATACATGTAACTAACGAGGTTTTGACGACCTACCTAACAGCCTAAGTGTGAATTTGATTTGTTTCTGTTTGCAAAGGTTGGGTTTCCTTGTGTGGATGTATACAGCTTCCACTGTTCCTGTTCCTTTTCTCTTGCCTGTATTTCACCTGATGAGAAGGCTTGAAAGTATACTTGTGAAGACAAAAACTTTCAAGATGTTTGTAATGAGCCTGAAGTGTGTCCTTTTTATGAGTATTATCGCATTTTTGTCTCAGAGGAAACTGAATAGTATAATAGTCATCCAATCATCCACAGCTCACACAGCTCACCATCGGCTGACACAGCCCACCATGGGCTCACACAGTTCACCATGGGCTGATACAGCTCACCATGGACTGACACAGCTCACCATGGACTCATACAGCTAAACATTGACTGACACAGATCACCATGGCCTCACACAGCTCACCATGGGCTCACACAGGGAATGAGTCCTGTATGAGAAGGGAACGAAAACGTTTGGTTGAGAAAATGTTTGATTTGTTTTTCTAGACTGATGTGGACAGCGTATAGGTGAATGACTATTGTGCTATTCTAAGAATTGGAACCCTTCCAAATTGTTATACTGAAAACTAATTGTGCATATTTGCTGTGCTACCCCTTTTGCAGATTGAGGTTTCTGACAGTGACATCACTGCTATCTATGGATCACCACTTGTCAGCATTCTGAATGCAACCAACGAAATCGGCAAGGACAGAACAAGCTATTTCTCTCTCAGCCAGGTCAGCAAATGATGTGAATTCAAGGTTCGAGTTGATAAATTTTGAAGTCTGTGTTTGCCAATCTCAGGGTTTGAGTTATATGAATTTTGGTTTTTGTGAATTCTGGAGTTTGAGTTTGCCAATTTTAGATTTTGATTTGTCGAATTCTTTTAAACTTACAAGCAAATGGCTGGTCTTCTTCGACATTCTTTTGACAACTCACAACCCACTTCTCTCTCTCTCTCTCCCTCTTTCTCTCTCTCTCACTGTCTCTCTATCTATCTATCTATCTATCTATCTCTCTATCTCTCTCTCTCTCTCTCTCTCTCTCTCTCTCTCTCTCTCCTAAATACAGCCGAAGGCCGGCGGCCCAGCTAGCATCAACCGTACTAAAGTACTGGATTACGAAAGCCCTGGTGATCGCTGGTTCAGGCTGGAGTTGCAAGCAATCGACGGAACGCCGCAAGACAATAATCGCAAGTCCTCAGTCACCGTAAGATGGGGGGTTGGTCGCCATTTTTCACTATGAACACATAAAACAAGACAAAGGGGATGTTGGGACAGTTCGCCGATGTACTGAGAGCAACTCGACGGACCAGAGGTCTCCGTGTTGACGTTGCAATCAGGCATCGTAAATGGGGAAAGTGGTGGAGGTGTTGCAGAAGAAGACACTAGAACAGACCGAAGAGGGTACCATGCTCTGCTTTTGTTTTGTCTTCGTTCTCTTTCTGTGATGATCCTGGAAAAAGCCACTTGTACGGGCAAGTCCTCATGCATATCATCAAACTAAAGTGATTGGGGAAATCAAATCAAAACAAAATTTGGACACAAAAGCTATACAACATTGGCATTATTGTTTTGACCAGGAGGTGATCAGGGAAATCAAGTCAACTCAACTCATTTGTGAATGATTCAACACAACAGCAACTTTACGTTGATGATTATGTTGTTATGGACTCAGATGGAGAGCCAAGGTTTAATTTATACAAAAGAGAAAAACCAAGGAACTACAAGTTACGCTATACTGTCAGTGTCCACTAACACCACCAGTTACTAAACAATCAGCTCATGCGATAACATTGCACGACACTGACCGGCGGTACTGACGTTCTACAACTAACTGGCTAACAGCTCTAGCACATCTTGGATGCGCACTCCAACAGCCTTCCAACTTATGTCTTATTCTCCTTCTATCTATCTATCTATCTATCTATCTATCTATCTCCCTCTCTCTCCTTCCCTTTGCTTCTTCAGACAATCTTCATCTCGCTGAATGACCTGAATGACAACCGTCCTATGTTTGACCAGAAGTTCTACACCGCCAAGGTCGAGAAGACATTAGCAGTGGGGCTAGTTATACTCTCGATTGCCGCTACTGATGCGGTAAGTATGAGGATAAAAGAAAACCTCTTTAGGACGAACTGCAGGTGATCAATGGTATTTGTGTACTATATAGGGAGGTATTTGTATTCAACTCGGATGGTAAGCCAATTAAATTATGGTGAAAAAGGAGAAGGAAAATGTCTCCAAATGTCTCAGTACTCCTTGTCAGTTTTGTGCCATTTTGTCGCGCTCGCTGAACGGATAAGATCTGGTTACATTGGTGGACAGTTAGTCATAACTCATAACATTTCTTCCTTCTCCTTTTCCACCGGTATTTTTATTCTTATTGTATACCCAGTAAAATACAGTGATTTATTTAATAATTATAGGGTTTGGAATTCTTGTTCTTCTAAAGCGAAAGTTTGTCTCAGCAATGTTCATCATAACGAGTTTTCACTGTACCTGGCCTAAGCCTGCCGTGTCCAGCCTTTCCTGGCCTCTCTTGGCCTTGTCTTGCTTCCCTCCTAACTTGCTCTACCATGCTAAGCACTGTCTCCCCCCAGACTTCCCGTTCTCCCTCTAGCTTGCTCTGCCTATCCCAGCCGTGCCTCGTCTTGCCTTGCCCGGCAATACCCTGCTCGAGAGTTAGAAGTAGAAGTAAAGCACTCAAGATGTAGTTGTGAGTAGGTATTCATTTTTCTTGCCCTTGTACAGGACTCTCTTCTAAACAGTCAGCTAGCCTGCAGTGTTGCGACAACAGACGGTTCCCCGCCTCATCTCTTTGCCGTCAGCACAGTGAAGGTGGGCAGCCGGTACGTCTGTGAACTCAAGCATAATGCCAAGCTGGAGTTGGAGTCACGTCGCCACTACAACCTCTCACTGACGGTAAGGTTAGCAACTTGTACGGCTACTTTCTACGTTAACCTACTGTAGGTGATCAGCGGCTATCACCTTGGAAGGCCTTTTTTCCTCTTCCTTTTTCTCATATCAGTATTTTCATCGTTTTTGCAAGAACTGTGGCAATACGCTCAGTGAGAAGGCAGAGTTTACATGCGCCCATGGTGAAGTAAAATAAAGCTAAACAACAAACAACAACAAAGGCTATTTTCTAAGTGAACATACGTGACTAGTTTGGTTTCACCATTTAGGGTTAAGCGGATTGCAGGATAGAGTGGAATTTGAGAGTTTACACATTTTATGCTTTCCCTTTATGGACTCCAGCATGTGTGTGTGTCTGTGCATTCATGTGTGTGTGTGTCTGTGTGTGTGTCTGTGTGTGTGTGTCTGTGTGTGTTTGTGTGTGCGTGCGTGTGTGTATGAGTGTGTGTGTGTTTGTGTGTGTGTGTGTGTGTGTGTGTGTGTGTGTGTGTGTGTGTGTGTGCTTGTGCGTGCGCGCTTGCGTGTGTGTGCATTCATCCGTGTGTGCGTGTTCACATGCATATCACTCTCAAATCCCCACCCCACCCCTTCACATCTCTACCACACACAAACATACAGGCTATAGACATGGGACGCCCAATGCTGAGCCAGTCCGTCCCAGTGCATGTACAAGTGGTCGATGAGCCGTTCAAGCTAGTCGTGCAATTCCCACCGCCTTTCCTGACTGTTTACAACTCGTCATTTCTCATCAGCAGTCTTGGCAACATGGCGAACTTCAGGTTAGTCCTCCATGCCTGGTAAACAATACTATCATAGCGATGGCACAACCACGTCCTGATGTCATGCTGTCTGACGAGTGTTTCTTAACACGAAACTCTGAGTAACAACAGAACAGGTTTTGGTTACTGTTCTTGTTGTGTGAGTATTGCATCACTGACTCTGTCCACTGCACATAGAGAACACAGCCTGAGTATTGCATGGCTGGCTATGTCCAGTGGACATAGAGCATTGAACGCAGCCTGAAGATCTTAGACAATTGCCTTGTCTTGTTTGGGAAATTTTCTGGAAAGATTTCCAGAACGCCCGTGATCGGCAGAGTCAGCGCCGGTCCCAGGAAACGTCAGACGACACAAATGCAAGAAATGAGCATAGGAGGCTTAATCGTGCTGATTCGGGTCGTGCTACTGCAGCTGCACACATGGAAACGGTGCGGTCTATGGTAGAGGAAAAGAATCATGCAATGGTGTCCTCTTTGTCATGGTCGTGGACCGTCTCGGACAGAATCTGATACTTCTGTGAGAGAAGAACTGGCATCCAATATTCCAGCACCAGTTTATACAGCCTTGCTAGCTGATGGTCTGGAAGCGTTCCAAGCGGAGTATAATTTAGAAAAGATAGGAGAATTGAAAACATCCCTATGTTTTTTTTGCCTAGGTCATCAAGGTGGCAGACGGTGTCGTATTTCCCTCGACCGCATCTGCTCCGTACCGTACCGTACCATCAAAGAGGGCTAGCCACAAACAGCTGGCCACTATATTCAAATAGGGCTTTCGAATGCAAGATCATAACGTGAAGCAACTTGGAAGAATTAGTATCTATGCGAAGTGTATCGCGATATCGGGTGATGCATGCAGGGCGATAGTGCGGGTTCGAATCCCAGGTTATGTCTTGAAAAAATAGGAGAAATGAAAAATTTATAACATCCCTAAGCTTTTTTTTGCCTAGGTCATAAAGGCAAAAAAGCATAGCATAGGGCCCTGAGCTTCCAAGCTCTCACGTGGGGTAGAGGAGTGCAGTTAGGAGTGCAGTGTTGAGTGGTGGACTGTTCCAGAAATGCCTTTAATCAAAATCGTTGTGCCTGGCTGAAGGACAGCATTGAATGCAACAACACCTTGTTCACATAGTGTCACAGGCCGTGCATGTACTTCAGTCTGCATCTCAACTCATCCACTCAATGAACAACTTGCCACTTTTTTGTTCTGTGTACGGAAAATCAGGGCCGTTCGGTGAACTTGGATATCCTCTTTGTTTTCACTGGTTTGAGGGAAAGTTGGAAACGGGAAATCCCCTTTGGCAATTCAATGAACATGGATGTTGGAAATCGCTTCTCAAATGCGCATACGAATCTATGTGTCATGACGTATTGTTATTGCTTAGCAGATTATTGCAATGGTAACCACTGCTGGAATGGAAAGAGATCACTAGTCATCTATTCATCCATTCTCGTGTTTTGTTGTGTTGTTCGGTGTCTGTTTCAGCTTCACGACGAACAATGCAAATAGTATGAGCAGTGTGGCATTTGAATGTCGCATAATCCAATCTCAGCAGGCTTGTCGCTACCGCCGTGCTGCAATTGTGAGTTTTTTTCCAAGATACACACAACTTATTGGCAGGCACATGGGTCTATCATGGGGTGAGATGGTGCTGGAGGTGTCTGCCATGCTCAACCGACCAGAGGTCTGGACAGTTCACAAGCCCATTGCCGCTGCTCATGTATTACCTGCTTGCATGTTTATGTGCACATAAATGCATGTGTGTTGGGGAGGGGACGGGGGGGGGGGGGGGGGCAGAATCTGACACGCTGTTTGAAGTGCTGTCTCTTTCTCTCTCGCTCTCTCTTTCTCTCTCTCTCTATCTCTCTTTCTTTCTTTCTTTCTCTCTCTCTCTGTCTCTCTCTGTCTCTGTCTCTCTGTGTCTCTCTGTGTCTCTCTGTCTCTCTCCCTGTCTCTCTCTGTCTCTCTCTCTATTTCTCTCTCTCTCTCACACTCACTCTTTCCCCACACCGCCATTCCTTGTAGCATTTTTGAAGTAACCTATTTTGTTAAACCACTGATTGTGATACAGAATGTGAAGAACCATTTGAAACAAATCCCGGGAGAGAAGCTCCAAGAAAGGATGCTGTTCCGCGCCTTTCCGTAATTTTGTTATGCACCAGGTGTGCTGGAATACTCCATCTCTGCAGTAGTGCATTTGTACTTGCATGAATCTGTAGCCTTACACAGTGTGTAGTATGTCAGGCATGACGGCATGACTAAATCCAGTGTGCATTGATACCCTTTGCCGCTGGCTCCAGTACGGTGGGTCAGTTTTCAGTCATTCACCAATCAATGCATTTGTCACAGCTACCGCACTCTTTTGTTTTCCCGCACCTGTCACTGCACTGCCCTTCCTCCGTGACCCGGAGCTGTTGCGAGCGCTCATGTTTCCTTTGCGTCTCCTTCGGAGCGCTTTCCTGCTCTCCGTATCTCTTTGCATCGCTGCACTTTGGCTGGCGCTGCTTGCAAGCAGCTCCTTTATATTCACATGTTCCGTGCTTTATTTGTTAGTTTTTAGAGATTTAGAGTTTGTTAGAGTTACTTAGAGAGTTAGACCTACGAGAGTTAGAGTCAGGCTAGAGTTTGCCCGCGCTGCTTGTAATTGTTGTTTCGCAGCTCAGAGTTTTGCTTGTGTTTTCAGAGTTTCGTGGTTCACAGATGTCCCTCGTTCTTCACAGTATCAGTTTGTTCTCAACAGTGAGATTGAGTACCAGAGTGTAACACCAGGCATCTAATGTATGCGCAGTGTACTCATTATTGGCTTGCCTCATCAGCACAGGTTCTTTCTTGGAGCCCCTTCTCTTCGCATTGTTGTGTTGTCATGCTATTTTTCTCTCCTCTTACAACGAGTAGGTTGTGTCTACAGTAAAACGTTTTAAAATAAGGTAAGCGTAGTGACAAGAAAACTGTATCGGGATAGCCAACACTACAACAGACATACGATAAGATAATCCCGAAGCCCTCTTGGAGTGCACTTATAATGGAGACTGGGCTTCTACAAGAGACTGGGCTTGCTTATGGAGGCAATACAGTATGTGTTTGTCTGTGCTTTCAGAGTGCGTGCTCCAAGACATGCGGTCAGGGTACTCGCACAGTCACTCTCGTTGGTCAGTCGCATGACCCCCCGGTCACAGACCCTGCCTGCACGTTCAAGATCATCACGGAACCGTGTCAGATCAACCCATGCCCAGGGGTGAGTCATGCCATCTACAGTGGACTGTTGATCTATAGCAAGCACCATTGTGCAGGAGAATCAGTTCTTTATAGCCGAAGTTCGATAAAACAGAAATGCACATATATGGTAGGTTAGAACTGGGGTATGGACAATGGTTTCCTGTAATTGTCACGAAATTTGCTATGTGAGTTTGTTATATGTGGAGGCAACTGTACATTGTTGGAGTTGTCTTAAACATTTCACGGGTCTTTGGACCCAGGAATAAAGGCCAGACTTGATACTTGTTGCCAGGGACTGTTTGCTGTGCCCTGGGGTTAGTTGCCCCATTTATTGACTGGCTTACCCTGTGTTCCAGGGTCCTGGCATCACGGGAAAAGCCTGCTGGATGCTGGACAGGACCGTTTTTTTTGTTGTTGTTGCTTTTCTGGTGGCGGTGGTTTTGCTATCTCTAAAGTATTGCTTCGTTTTATTTGAGTTTCAAAGGATTAGCTGGAGAAGTGAACTGCATGAAAAGAGAAACAAAAATTCCACACCAACCAGGACTCGAACCCGGGACCTTGCTTTTTTTTAGAGGTAATTGTTTTTGATTCTCTGTGTTTGTGTGTGTGTGTCCATGTGTGTGTTTCTCTGTGTGTGTGGGTCCATGTGTGTGTGTCCGTGTGTGTGTGTACATGTATAATGTTTGTGTGTCAATGTTTGTGTACACCCACCCACACACAGTCTTCGAGCAGTAGCACACCGGTCAGCAGTCATCACGGCATGATCCCGTGTGGTCTGCATCTATACTGTGAGGATCTGGATCAATACAGTGATATAGGCAGCAATAAGACTGAATTTGTGCCTTGCATCACCGGTGCTGGTCCCACTGCACCAACTGGAACATATACACAGAGTAAGAGTGTGTTTGATTGGGCCGATCCCAAAAACGAATAATAATATGAACAGGTCGCATATTGCCCGCATAAAACAAATCATACGGGGGTCATGTACCTGTCAATGATTGTTAACCAGAGTTGCTTGTTGGTGGCGAGGTTGAGGCATTTCTTCATCGGCACATTCAGAGGCTTGAGGTCTTCTCTGATGTTGTCGACCCATCTCTTGTGGGGTCGTCCACGGGCGCGCTTGATGTCCGAAGTATTGCTTTAGAAGGGACGGTTTTAGTGGTATGCATTGGCTCTGGAGTTCTCACAACAGATGGAATGTTCACACAGAGTAAGGGTGTGTTGGATTGGGCCGATCCAGGACAGGATGACTAAATACTAACACTCAAAGGTTCAGGCACAATGTATGCGGGTGACGGAGGTGTTAGAAAATTGCAGATTTTTGGTATTGAGGCCGAACATCATGTGTGGCAACAACAATATTTTTCGGAATCTACACGAGCACAAGCAGGGGCAAGCAGGGGCAAGCAGGGGCAAGCAGGGGCAAGCAGGGGCAAGCAGGGGCGTCAGACACGCCGCAGTCATTACGGTATTCACCGCACCACCTTTTGCCCCAGGTGCCACGTAAATCAAGAAAATACACTGATTTGGGCTCTAAATTTCAAAACATTTCCACTGCGCCACCCCTCCCCCACGAGTAAATTGGACTTCAGATGGCTGACCGTCCCACACTAAATTCCTTCCACTGCCCTTGGTACATGTATGTAAGATCCCAGTGAAGTTCATATTTCGTCTTTATAGCTTATACGCCTACTGTAATAATGATACATTACTGGCTATACATTTACATGTTGAATTTTTACTTTGGTGGGTCTGATCTCCTCACCGCCCACCGATTTCAGGCGTGTAGCCTAATTTTTGAAATTAGGGTGCAAAATCCTGCATTCTGGGCACTTCTGGGCGAAAAAGTGGTCCGGTCAAAGCCGGTCCGGCCGGACTGGCTGCTACGCCCCTGGATTTATGTGCTGTATCTGCGCCTTCATCCTTGAGGGCGCTGGCGTTCCTACGGATGTGGAGAACCCGGCCTCCGGCCAAGTCTCTTGCGAACCCTTGACTTTTTTTAGTTGGACGTAGGTGTGTCCGCAAGGAATACAGTTCTGTTTTCTGGTGTGTGTGTTGAGCGTCATTTACGAATCTCATTGCTCGCTATATGTATTTTCACTGCAGGTAATCTGGCCGCTGGAACCTATGCATTCCAATTGAGAGCTCTAGTCAACATCACTCTCCCGGCAACTGGCGACTCTTTCACCGGCTACAGCAACACTAGCCTTCTCTTCACAGTTGGTATGTGACAGCCTGTGCCGTTGTTCAAATGACTCATGGTGCTGTTGCCATATCGTTGTCATGGTGAAATTGCCATGACGTCACAGTGGTGCTGTTGCCATGGCAGTACTTGGTCCGACTTATTAAAATGTGCGCTTCACTTCAAAACTCAAGCATATGTACAAAGGAGCGAAACGCACATTTTAATAAGTCGGACCAAGTATTTCAAATCCAGTGAAACGTCCCTAAAGAATTACACTGATAAGACAAACGTTCACTTCCGAAGAACTAGAATTTCAAGTTCCGTTGGATAAATCACTGTGTATTGTACCCTAAATTGAGAGGTCACGCGTTGCCTGCCGACTTGAATTCTCACATGAGTAAGTCGACAGGGAAAGTGTGAGCTCTCACGAAGGGAAGAGTACCCAATTCTCCAAGTACTGTCCAACTCACTGCAACCATTTTCTTCAGGATATGAACTGGAGGGGGAAATGATGCGATACAAATCTTGCGAATGGCTGCTTACACAGACCGAAGAACGAGCAGTTGCTGTTTACTGACTCTGAGTTTCAAGAACTGAATCGATCATCAGACGAAAATGGATTCTGACCCTGCACTGAGAGTACTGCTATAGACCATGAATGTTGCAACCCAGCATAACAATATTACCATGGCATTGTGTAAGGCGATTGCTGTCTGATGATCGGTTAAAACCAAGGAAACTCAGAGTTACAGCAGAAACGCTTTTCATTCTTTTCAAGTGTGTGTAACACGATATGGAGTGTTGAGAACGTGTTCTGTACTCCGTTACGCGATATTCTCAGGGAATCAGGTGGCAATGTTCCAAAGGTGATGTTAGATAACACTTGCATTTTTTGTTATTTGATTTATTTTACTAGGGTTTCCCACAGAACTATGGTCTTCTTACGGGAGCCCGTTAACACTTGCATGTACTTCCTCCGTATACAAAATTCCCTGACTTTTTTCAACGGTGTTTTTTTAGCAAGGACCCGCTCAACGAACCGCGCTAAAGGCTGTCATCGACTACCCACATCCATGTCGAGGTACGTTTAGTTGATTCCGAACAGATTCTCCAAGAAAGCCATGCGTGTGAGGTCATTGCCGACACTGGAACTCACGAGTCAAGTAAAAACCTTTTTGGCTCGAAACTGACAAAGCTGCAGTGGTGCTCGGGGCTGAGCACGGGTAGATATACGTGGAGTCACGCGGCACTCTCTGCCCTGAAGCTGGCTAGGCTCTGTACTTACAGCCCGACGGCACGCGGCCTCTTACGCAGCATGAGAACATAGTCATAATGCTGTTCCGCTCACAGACTCAGTCACGGCAAGATGAAACATTGAAGTCGTCGTGCAACCAGGCACAACCAGACGTCTCCTTTGTAGGGAAGGGGAATCACAGAGACCTCCCCGAAGCCGTTGTAGAATACTGGGAGGGGTATCCTGCCGAGAAAATGCGAAGCATTCGGATGTGCTTGTACGACCCGTTTCACGACATAATGGAGGTCGCGGGTGAAACGACTGAATATAGTCGACACCGAGGCGTACACAGCTCTGGAGATGAAGAGGACGTAGCCAAAGTCCCGTGTCGGATCATCACTGCAGCTGACAAGAAGCTGAACGAAATGCGAGCAGAAGCAGCGACTGTTTACGATGCGAAGTCAGCGTCATCAGGTGACAATGACACGAGCGAAGAAGACTCTGAATAAACTCAATATCATTCATCTGAGTTGCTTTTTGTCTTTGTATATAGCTTATAAATACCGTATTATCTCTAATATAAGCACGGTCCTTTATTTTTTCAATGTACCTCCGCCCCGTGCTATAAATGGAGACGTTCCTTAATTGGAGACTGTTCCATTATTATTTCAACCTCATTTCAGAGGCATGTTGCCATGCCAAATTCATGTCAGACACACACATTTCAGGGGCTTTTCGCCGGTACAGATAATGAATTTACACAGTGTGCTTATAATGGAGACTGAGCATTTTATTTTTGAATGCCGCCCCAAGGTGTTCTATTTTTGGAGACGTGCTATTATTGGAGACTGTGCTTATATTAGAGATAATACGGTAGGTGAGACAATGCCACCAGTGTTATTCTAAGTCAAGCTAAACAATTCCAGAGCTGTGCGCAGCCTTAAAAAAAGTCATGATTTTTTTGTATACGGAGGAAGTAATGTTATTCTGTTGTTCACTTTATCACCATATCAGACACCAATGAATGTACAGCAAAAACACATGGTTGTCATGCCAACGCTAACTGTAGCAACATCCTTGGTTCATACACATGTGCATGTTTAACTGGTTACCAAGGAAATGGAACACATTGTTCAGGTAAGTCGTAATGTTATGACTCGGCACACTTGACTGTTTCATCAATTTTTGTGTGAAGTAGTTCAAGTTTGTTTAGCGTTTCCTTCAACTTTCGCGTTCAAAGCCACGGGTGTTCACACGAAGTTCCCCATCAGTAGGAATGTACGAGCGGGTTCTGGGCCAGGGGGCGCCCGGGTCCCAAAAAATGGGGTATTATTGAAAAATGGGGTACTAATAGTACCCCATTTTTGCGGTGAAAATTATTTTTGGCCCGGTTTTTTTGCGGATAAAAATATGTGCCAGGGGGTGCCCCTACCTCAAAAAAAAGGGGGTATTATTGAAAATATGTATTGGGGTGTTATGCTCTACCCTAAACAATAAGGTAATATGGTGTCATGATTATGTAAGTATAAAAGGTGTGTTCTTGAATGATGATCCAGTCAGTTTCAAGTTGTTGTGGTGCAGTGAAAATGGATTCTGAATTTGAGATCCTGTATGCTTATGTTCGTTCAAAGAAGCAATGTGCGCTGGAGGAAAAGAAGAAGAAGAAGAAGAAGGAGATAGAGGAAAGTGAAGAAGTGTGTTATCATCGTGAAGAACAAGTTGAGCATGCTGGTCATAGAGTTTGTTCTCAGTGTGGATTGGTAATGGCTGACATTTACATGCCCGAGGTAAAGTGGAGAGAGCGTTGTACTAGCATAAAGACCTACACGGATTCCGATCGCATTCAAGGTGTGAATCGTCATCTTGTACATTTTCTCAACAAGATCGACTTCACTTTACCGCATGCACAGTTTCACCCTGTTCAAGAGGCACTGCAAGCAATGAAGAAGTCCAGCAGCTATAAAAGCATGAACTATGCAATAGCATTATCGTGTATACTTCATGAGGATCATGATGCAGTGCGCACACTGCGTTCTTCTTTACCGCGCAGTAATGTATCATGGTTGAGAAGCAGCCGCATTACACAACCTCTTCCATCATGTTTTCCACTGATGTTTCTTCTACATCTCATGGAACACATCAAGGGTCCTCTGTCCGCTAGACAGCTGAACACTCTGAAAGTTAATTTGTCCTTGATGTCACCTGCAGACCTGTCCATGATGCATCTTCTAATAGATGCCTATTGTTGGCATGACTACAGTCTGGATTATTTAGTAGATCACGTGACCTCTCTCCCACCTGATCTTGCCAACATACTCTATCAATTTACCAAGACTGCAGTACGTCATCGATGTTAGCAATGCGTTGGAGATTTACACTCTCGGGAACCTGTTCTGAGACATGGTCGAGACACGTTCAGTCATGACCGAGACATGTTCCGACAGGTCAAGTGCAAGTCGTGCTGTGATTGGTTAAATCTTATCATCTGCTCACCGTGTCCTCTGATTGGTTGATTCTTGAACAATTTCACCGTGTTCTCCAAGGTCGTCACCTCCCATAGGATGTTATTTCAAACTCGGCGGCGGTCAAAAGGGTATATATGTGCAAGCACAGTCCTCCATTCACTCACAACTGCCTTTGTTGTTTCGTTGCTCAAGCCTTCTCTCTCTCTCTCTCTCTCTCTCTCCCTCTGGATCTCTCTGGATCTCTCGTGACTGATATCATGATGGCCACTGATGCTGTTGTTGCTGGTGAAGATGTTGTGGACTGTTTGGGTATTGACCCGTTCGCTATCAAGACGATAAAGAAACCCGGTCTCTACAAGCGACGTGCTAGCCGTAATCCGAATCTGGAGCCTCTGCCTAAGATCAAGATGCCATCTCCTCGTCCTACCATACTACCAGGTGTCGCCACCATTATTACGGATGGGGCAGCAGAGTGTGTTCAAGCAATGTACAGCAAGACCGCCCACGACTATCATGTTGCTCCTGGCACCGATTTCTACTATACGCGCGGTGATTTACCGGGCATGCTTGTCAATGGCACGGTATGTGAAGGACGCTTTGGTCAACTTAAGCTGTACGTCCAGGCTTCACAAGACGATCTCATTCAATTCTTCCTGAAGACCTCAACACCTTTGAGACGTGCCGTGAGATCTCCACATATCAACAGGATACGGAGTAACATCTTCCCTGCAATGTACCAAGGGAAGAGTGTGACTGCTTTGTATCTCAAGCCAACCAAGGGTGTGCCCAACTTCCCGATGAACGAAGAGTGTCAGCTCTATCTGCATCCTTCCACTATATCTTTCAACAGGGAGAAGTGCGAATTCAAGGCATGGCTTTCGGCAATCCCCCTGATGTTTGTAGACTCACGGTTTTGTGAAAGGGATCACGACACCGTGCAAGACCTTCCCGAGGCTGAATTGACTCGACTGGTGATTGCATTCCTCAAGAAGTGGAGCACTGCTGACAACGTGACTGCTGACATTGCGTTTGACACAACGGTGGCGGCGGCAGCGTCTCTCCCTGACACCCTACCGGACAATTCACTGGACTTGAATCTGCTAAATGCTTAGTCTATCTTACCACATTGATTGATCAGAAAGACTTTATATCCTAACCCTTTTTTTTTTTTTTTTTTTTTTTCATGCTCTCTCACTCTCTCTCTCTCTCTCTCTCTCTCTCTCTCTTGCTAACATATCATCGCTTCATTAGATTACCACTAGCACACATGAGTATCATAATGATTTATTTGAGAAAGAAAATATTTCCTATCATAATTAGAACAGTGTGTGTGTGTGTGTGTGTGTGTGTGAAGATGGCGTACTGGGCTACGCATTTCCATAGGAGTGATGGGGAGGAGACTTCCCTCAAGCACATGCAAAGCATGCGGAATGATATTACCGAAATACAATCAGTTGTGGGGAACGATGACACCGAAAACACCTTGGTTCATGATGTGGAGAAACTGAAAGAGGTGAAAGCCGATGAGAGCAAAGTGGAAGATGTGGAAAACAGATCTACGCGCTACACAGATCAAGCCATAGCAGCTGATGAGCTGCACGTGAAAACAGATGGATCCGTGTCCATGGATGCTAACCTCAACATGAATGAGCATTCCATCTGTAATTTGGCGTACGATGATAGTTCTTTGACATGTGCTGTCCCTGCCGGTTGGGTCAAGAATGAAATCCAACAAGCATCATCGAGATTGCAAACTGGTATGGACACTGTGCGCAAGATGAAAGGACCTCGTGGTGATCGGGGATTGGGATGGCTTAGCGGAGGTGGCATGCCACTGAACTCTGTAGGGAGAAATGGTGACTTCTATCTCGATGCAACCACGCTCATCGTGTACAAGAAATTCAGCTCGAAATGGAAGGCGTTTGGTCGGCTTCATGGATCAAGAGGTGAAGCTGGTCCACGTGGAGAACGTGGATTGATCGGTCCTGAAGGTGAGACTGGACCTAGAGGAGCTGATGGGCAAGGCGGTGAACGCGGTCAAAAAGGTGATCAAGGAATACCTGGTCCAGAAGGTCCCAGAGGTGAAGTTGGACCACGTGGAGAACGTGGATTGGTCGGGCCTGAAGGTGAGATTGGACCTAGAGGAGAAGATGGGCAAGACGGCCCACAAGGTGAACGTGGTGTGCAAGGTGATCAAGGAACCACAGGTCCCATGGGTCCCCAAGGAACCATCGGTCCAACCGGTCCTCCAGGAAACAGAGGTCCCGTGGGTCTCCAAGGAATCATCGGCCCCATAGGTCCTCAAGGAACCAGAGGCCCCATGGGTCCGCAATCAAATCAGAACCTATCCGATCCGTTTCATCTACTACCTCTCATTCGGAGAAACGCCTACCTCTACATATACTCTCATCCTAGCAGATTTGAATCCGTCACCAGGGTGAGCAGAAACAGATACAGAGGGATAAATCTCGTTGACATGAAGGACAAGAGAATCAACGTGAACAGCATCGACATGTTCCGAGACGATCACTTCTACCTCAACATTACACAACCCAGCCAAGTTTCCATTAGAGAACGATTCGTCAATCTGTTTCACGACAACATGTCTTTTGCAATGTTCCAAGTAATTCAAGTGGACGCACCTGACCCTAGAAACATGGCATTGAAGGCATTCGATATCGATACTGTCGGAAATTTCAGCTTGGATAGTTTGTACGTGTTGTTCACTGCCACCCACATAAGCGGCAACTACTTCACGCGTCCCGGCCATTCATCATTCAACATACCCGTTTCGTCTGTAGTCAGCCAATTATCGGCGGCTTTGGATAAACCTGTGTCGAGTATGACGGATCTCTTGGGTACAAAGTGTGTCATAAGTTACGCTCGGAATTCAGAAGGCCTATTCACTCTATACGTAAACTCCATTTTGATACATTCCAACTTAGACACTGTCCCATTTTCCAGGACCAATGGAATCGAAGATTGTAATTATAGCATTGGTGGTACTCAATTCTTCAACGGCACTTCATCAAAGTTGTTCTGTCATTTGCACTTTGCAGAGAGTTTATCTTCTCACACAGTCCAGCGCATCCACACAGAACTCATGGCACACTACGATATATGAAAGTGCTACTTTGATTGTACATAATATATAGCACACATGCTACACTACATTCTTGAGATGAAAATGAAAAATAAAACCTATCTATAGTGAGTGTCATCACAACACCAGAATGTCTGTGATATTGACAGTGGCGAACAACACGTCGGGCGTGAGCAGGGGATTGCACAAACCGAACTTTACTCTAAATGTGAAGGAGCTCGATACTCGTGATAAAGTCCTGCATGTTGAATCGGCTCAGTTTGAAGTACACTTTGAGAACATAGACGAGGCAACGAACAAACTCTATGTGGTACATGGTGTAGAAGAAGAAGAAGAAGAAGAGGATAGACTTTCCATCAAGACGGGAACATACAGCGATGTAGACGATTTGGTGTCTATTATCAATACCACTCTGAAACGAGCAGGACACGGAGACATTGTGTTTTCCTACTCTCGTCACACCAGCCGCATAAGTGTCTCGGTACCCAGGAATAAACGGTGCTTGTTGAAGAAGGACTCACCCGCATTGGTGCTGGGTGTGGGCACTATTCTCAAGCCATACACGATCGAGGGATCTCACACGTTCCCGTTCGCTGTGGATCTGACGAAAGGCAGAAGACTTGTCCTGCTCTACACCGACCTCATTGGACCTGCTGTGGAGTACGAAGACAATACTGATTCGAGGGTGCTGAAGACTTTTCTTATTCAAACCCTCAACGGTTTGAATAACTACGTGTTCGGGAAAGAAGACAAACGACTGCTGCTTCCACACGAAAACGTGACTAGCATTTCGTTCTGGTTGAAATTCAACACCGGTGAACACATTACTTCCGGATATCCCGTCTACCTTGATCTTCGGATCACCAACACGACTTAGATGGATCTTCCAGATGTTCGTGTCCGTCACGTGCGTGACATGGTGGAGGATATAGCAAAACGAAAGAAATTGGAGAGCGAAAAGGTGCGTTGCCGGGAGAAGTACGTGATTTACAACACTGCAATCTTGTCCTTTCTCATACTCATTCAAACCATTCTCAATATCCTTCAAGGGAGTGGTGTTGTATCTGGAGAACATCGCATTCGAATCATCGCCATCAGTAGCACGATCATCGGTGTGATCATGGCATGCATTGGTAAACACGTTCTCGACACCAAACGTCAGCTTGTCAAGTGTATTGAACAACTGCAGCAGATGGAGAGAGCTGAAGACTCGTTCATGTTGGAATTGGGCATTACTCTTGAAGATGGGAAGCTCACTAACGAGGAGCATCAACGATTGATATCGATGATGAACGACTTTCGCAAGACACTGGATATTGGATCTTTGAAAAAAATTCACCCCTATTATAATGTGACTCGCAAGAATGGCACAGGAGATATACTCACCACAAGCTCCGGAGTCCTTCACGGGACTCCTGACCAACACGAAGATCGTTCAGAAGAACATCCTCGACAGGACGGAGAAGAAACTCTCGTTGCTTGAGGGTAGACGCGGAGTACGACTCTTTTCCACAGCAGATCGATCACCACCATCCCTGAACAATGAACTAGACATCTCGTCGCCGAATTTCATTGCTCTGGGGGAGAGCTATTTCATCGTGAAAATGCGCTATAGTGTCAAAAACAATCTCAATAACCAGCCTGGAGACTACACGCGATGGGTGTGCACCACGTCACCAGCCTTTTCGTGGTTCAAGAACATTCGAGTGGAGATCAACGGAACAGAGGTCACGCAATCGAGTAAAGTTGCCGACATGCAAATGGTTCAGCACATCCTCAGTCTAATGGAAAGCAGCAGCGAACGCCTTCAGTACGTGGACTCGGATCTCTACGGTCTACAGAAACTGGATCCGCAAAGAGCATTGAGAGGTGTGGATTTAACGCCCTATCAACTTGGTGTGAAGCGTAAGCATGGCTATGCCTTCGAAACAAACGCTGCAAACGCTAATGCAGCACAAGCACCGGATTTCGTCGATGATTTCACACTCAGGCGTGCACCCACCGTCGAGCTTGTCACCAACGAAGGCTTCTCCAACACGGTTCAGGAAAATGCACTTCGTGCAGCTGTTGGACGGTTTCAATACAAGCTGAGACCCTTCCTACCGTTTTTCAATCAGGACGATGCTTGGTTACCCCCGGGTACACAGGTGAAGCTTCGCTTTGATCTGCCACAATCCGAGCTTTCCAGATACATCATGCTTAGCGATCAAGGCGGTGGTGCCAACAGTGCTCTGAGCGTCGGTGATATTGAGATCGATCTACTCCAATTGGACTTTGTGTACACTACCTATCGCATGGAACCCAATCTCACCGATCGTGTACGCCTTCCCAAACAACTCTATTTCCACACGTGGTGCCCTCGTCTCATACAAAAGAGCATTTCAGATGATGCTGGTACACTGGAACTGCTTCACAATGCGGACATTCCACGCAGGATGATCCTGTTCTTCACAGATTTGACTCATGGTACACAGCCAGCATTGGCTGGAGGCCAAGCATCGCATTCTTCGAACAGACTGGCCATGATTCATGCAAATCTCAGTCAACTTCGTGTCACTGTCAATGACCAGACGCTCTTTGACAACCCGCTCAAGTTCCAGTGGGATGTGAGTCGTAATACTGAAGGGCAATACTTCTACGATTACAACAAATCCTCCTACCTGCGTGGCTACAATCTGGTTCAAGACTTTTTCGGCAAGACGTATGGAACGCAAATCCCCATCACCGCTGCAGATTACTGCAATCACTACTTTATGGTGCCTATCAACTTGAATCTGGATCGGACCACAGACAATCCAAGATCGAGAGGAAATCTGTCCATCGACTATCAATTTAGCGACGTGACAAACGCCCCCGTGAGGAGACCTAGCGAAAATGGCGCCTCGATCAAAGTCAACCTTCTCTGCATGGACAAGTACTTGTACACCATGAGCAAAGATGAAGGTATCAAAGCCGAAGTTGTATGAATTAATTCCGACCTAGTAGTAAAAGGGCATCATGGAAGGTGGTGACCTGGAGACCAGACATCGTGTCTACGGTGGTGATTTGAAAACATCGAGTCGACAACACGGTGGATTCTTCTGGAAAAAGAGCTTCTGGAAAAACCTAATCGGTGCTGGACCGGATGAGATGGAAAAGCAGATGGCGGAACCCACGACAAAACAAGATGCAATGCAACGCGGTGGACTTGGACCCCTGGCTGCCATGGCAGGAATGACACTTCTTCCCATGCTTTTGGGGAGAGGAGAGTCCGGAGACATTGTGGAAGCGCAAATGAAAACAGCTTACAACCCTGCCATGCACCGAGGAGGTCTAGCCATTCCACCAGGATTAGCCGCCAAGGCCATACCACTCCTGACGAACCTGGCTGCTCCCTTGGCCATGGGTACCATGGCATCACTGGGTGACAACGTAATGGATAAAATATTCGGCAGAGGAGTAAGGAAGGGAAGCTCAGCAGGTGGCATGAAGCGCACTAAAAGTCGTCGTCGTCGGCATGCACCGAAGAAGATTCGGCAACGAGCATCTCGAAAAACCAAGAAACCAGCTCGTCAAGTTCGCTCCAAAGGCCGCAGGGCACGAGGAATAAAGAAACAAGGAAGGGCCTTGTTCAAAAAACTAGGACATCGTGCCCTCGACGAAGCTTCATCGTTCCTGTCTGCACCTCGTAGATCCCTAACCCGTCCTGAAACTCCATTTGCTCAAAAAATTCGACAGAACATTAACAGTGCAGGACCGTCTTCTATGAGTTCCGCTCACATCGGTCCATCCTACAACATCTGATCATGGACTTTATCTCGCTCCTTGGACAGGAAATCGGGAGGAAGAAAAAGACTAGTCCCGTAAGGAACGACGATGTTCCGACCACGGCCACTGCTCGACACGGGCTGCACATTCCTGGTCTTCAGTTCGAGTCTAAGGATTGGTTCACGGAAATCATTCCTGCTCTGAAATCCTGGGGTCAAAACGTATTGTTTCTGGGACAGAGCAACATGGGTAAATCCTACTTTCTCATCAAGCTCCTGAAACGTGTGCAACCTGAGCGTATAGTTGTCATCTCCAACACGCCGGCCGATCAGTATCGTCTCCCAAGCCTCAAATCCTTCAAGCATTACAGCACCATGCCCGAGTGTATCGAAGACATGGATCTCCAGCCTAACACCTATGTGATCATTGATGACATCAGAGTGATGGGTTTGAAGCACGGCAGTCAAAGAGAGTGTCTCTACAAGTTCTTCACCATGTACAGTCATCATCATAAGTTGAACGTGTTCTTTCTCTCTCAGAGCTTTGATAACATTAAGGACATGAAGATCAATGCAAACTTTATGTATCTATTTCGCTTCACTGATAAAAGCAATATCAAGCGTTATCTCAATACTCTGTTTGGTGGTCTGTGCACGAAGTCATCCATTATCTTTAGATTGTATGAGAAGTTATTGGCGGTGTGTCGCAGACCTATCCTAACCATTGATTGCTCTTCTAATCAGTACTACACGTATTGCGAAGACACTGCATTAAAGGTGACTTTTGAATAAAAACCTCGTTGATGTGCGTGTTTAGCCGAAAAGTTAGCCGAAAAGTTAGCCGAAAAGTTAGCCGAAAAGTTAGCCGAAAAGTTAGCCGAAAAGTTAGCCGAAAAGTTAGCCGAAAAGTTAGCCGAAACATTGAAAAAAAATTCCAATCATGAATAAGAATGGAGCATCTTACGGTGAAATTCTCAAATGGGCTACCGAGCAGTATACAGAGGGTGGGGTCCAGAAAGGGATCCTTCTCGATACCCAAGCGTAAAAGGTTGCAAACCTTGCAGTTTATGTCGAAACATCCTCAACACATCCTCAAGAAGAGAGTAAATTCGTGGGAAGTTCTCGGTATACCACCACTCATGCGGCAAAAAGGAGGTAATAACTACAATACCTACTTGAAAAGCGTCAAGAAAGTTCTTTCCCAAGTGCCAGATCACAGTTTGAGCACCTCCACCCTGTTGGAACTGCAAGCTGATCCGCGAGTTAAGCGTCTATATGACGCCCACTTCAAAAACAATCCCGATCACATCAGTTACCCGTCTGTGAGAAATGTGATTGCATCCAACATACTCAACTATGATTCCACTACCAATCAAGTTCGCGATTCCGTTGCAGATGTCAGGAAGAAGAGAAAGGCACCTTTAACATCAGTGCCTTTCAATCTATTACAAGACCACGAATTTGACCGATGGATCCTACAAATCCTGGACAGTTTCCTCCGACATACAAATATACCGGCAACCTTTTTGAAGAGCAACTATTTCACAAGCCGATCACAACTGCTGCAACTCTACGATGAAGATCGACTGAGGTTCAGGAGTCGGGTGGAAGCGGCTGCGGATGCCCTGAAGACACAGACGATGAACGACTACACTACTCTGGTCAACGAGACGAATCGCATCTACATGTCCAGGTACCCATTTGCAACCATAGCGGGTGCGGTGGGAATCCACAAACATGTCGATGGATTCCTTCGATCAGAACGAAAGATTCATGAACTAGCCACCCTAGTGCTAGCTGTACCAGGATCGCAGCTCAAGTTTCAAGATCTCAACGATATGACTTCTACGTATGGTAGAACAACTGAAGCAAAATTGATCCATCCCGAGCATTTCATGATCAGAGCACAAAAGGTGATGGTGGACGATGCATCATTCATTCAAGAGGTTCTGAAGGATAAAAGCAGGATCACTCGTATCATCAAGGATATCCTGAGTGGACGTTCAATGTGATCACGTGCGCGAAAATTTTCAGGCTATGATCAAGAATGGACTACCCTCTCAGCAGTGCCGACATCAAAGGAAGATTGAATGGTGTTGGAGGGTTCGTGGGGTGTACAAGTTACGACCTCTTACCACCCTTGAACAATGGAGACTTTTGTATCGTCAACACCGACAACGTTCTACCGGTGTACGATGCACCGGAAGGTGGACATCATTGGTTGACCGTGTGTCGCGAGCAAAACGTGATCCTGGTTTTTGACAGTTTCGGACGCAGTCTATACACTATGGAGCAAGATTACACTGAACCTGCACTGTGCGATTTCTTTAAAGAAGCCTATGCAGACTGTAAGATCATCACCAACACCCAAGCCGTTCAAGACAGAAGCACAGCAGTATGTGGATGGTATGCCATATTGATGGGAAAGCTATTTTCCAAATATGGTCTGGATGAAGCACTTCGAATTTTCCGAAGAGTCTTCGATGAGGATGAAAAGCTGGAAAACGATCAACTGGTTCTCAGTTTAGGTGTCTTGCGAGGTGGTGGAGCCTTGTGGGATACGAAAGTGCAAAAAGCACTTCATGATGGAAGACAGAAGAAGAAGTCGCAGTCCACACCATTCCACACGCAACTGGCTAACGAATTGCACAAACCCAGACGAGTGCATTTCAAAAGACGCAAGGTGAAGAGCAGGTCTGTGGATCACATCTGGAGTGCCGATCTAGTGGATATGCAACGGTTTGCCCGAAGCAACAAGAACTACAAATTCCTGCTGACCGTCATCGATCTGTACAGTCGCTATGCCTGGGCAGTACCCCTGAAAACCAAAACTGGCTCTGCTGTCAGGGATGCATTCGACATGATCCTGAAAACATCGAACAGGGTACCACAAAAACTATGGGTAGACGAAGGCAAGGAGTTCTACAATGCAACAATGAAGCAATGGGTCAAGGATCACAACATCATCATGTACAGCACCCACAACGAAGGAAAAGCCGTGGTGGTGGAACGCTTCAATAGAACACTGAAAGGCAGAATGTGGCGCCATTTCACGGAGAAAGCTACGACACAGTATCTTGACGTCCTTCCTCAGCTTATGGTCAAGTACAACAGCTCGAAACATCGCAGTATCGGCATGAGTCCCACGAAAGCTTCTCTTGATGGAAAACCAAAAGATGCAGACGTACACTCGAAGCAATCACCAGCAAAATTCAAAGTGGGTGATGATGTGCGTTTGGCTGTAGCTAAACGTCATTTCGAGAAAGGGTACACGCCCAACTGGACAGAGGAAGTGTTCGTGGTAAACGATGTCCTACCCACTGTACCCCACACCTATCGTGTTCAAGACCTGATGGGAGAAGTCATTCAAGGACAGTTCTATGGAGCTGAGCTACAACATGCCAGACACACAGGATTGAGATTCGATAAGGTGTTGAAATACAACAAGAACAGTCGGCTCGTCAAATGGAGGGGTTATCAAGACGAAAAATTCCATACCTGGTTAACAAAGAAGGATGTGAATGATCTCAAAAAGTATTAGCATTTCATATGTACAATGTAGCTCATGCTTTGGATTAACGTGAATATTATGAATCGCATAGTATTTACAATGTATTTCATGAGAAGATATGACATATGCTCTAGTATGTGTGGAAATCCCTCAGTGCTTTGGAATATCCTTGTGTCCGAATGCCAGGGTGTTGATACCATCCTCCAGAATGTAACGCTTACTGTCGAATCCACTGAGGGCAATCTTGCGTAGCTCCTCTCCGTGAATGCAATGTCGTCGACTTCGAAGAACATTCATTGTTCTCTTCAGCTGAGACTCCTCGACGAGACATGTTCGATAATCATCGACGGTTATGGTGTTTTTCAACACGCTTCTCTGCACACCTTTGGCACGCTTGCCATTGTCGTCGTTGTCTTCACAGCGGTATGCGTACATCTTGCTCCGCAAACCAATGAACTCCTTGATGGGTTTGCCACCTAGTTCGTCCTTGAACTTCCCTACCACCTTCTTGTTGACCGTGCTGTACAGGTGGTGGGATGGTGAATAGTTGGATGTGTCATAGGCTGTTATGTTGTTTGACATATCGGTGTACAGATCATCCGTTTGAATATGTACGATCAGACTATCAGTATCAGTGTAGAGCAAACGTACATTTTGTCCATAGCGGGGTAGGAGAACTTCATAGTAAAAGGAATACATCAAGTGCTTCGACAGATCGAGGATGGCTGTACCCACATAAATGGGTTTATTGAGAGTCACCTTTGTCTTGGCAAACTCGATTGCTATCAGATCGTTCTCAAAGGCTACACTGCGGATGTACGAAGGTTTGTTGATGCTTTTCTGGAGACGTGGTTTTTCATCCTGTTCACGAATGAGCTTGATGTTTACTCTGTTTCGAACGTTTTCCATGGTCTTGCCATATACAGCATTGTTCATCAACTACGATAAACAGGCATACAAAGAAAAGACAAGAAAAACAACAATAAGAAAACTGTTATCTTCAGGTCATTCACACTTCCAGTACATACTAGATCCCACACTATCGCTAAATACACACACACACACACACACATGATGTGGAGTACCCACCTTATAGAAGTCTTTCTCGAAATCAGAAGTTGATAGCTTTCTCAGGTCAGTATTAGTGTCGATGTATGGCTTCATCCATGGGTGTTGTGTGAAGGAGAGCACACGATGCACATCTGTAATCTCCACACCCAAGGACACATACTGCTGCAAGTTTCTGTAGTGCAGAACATAGTGCTCTTTCGGTAGTAGATTTGGTACCAGTTTCTTCGCTTCCAAACCGGTCACCTACAAGAGTACAGTATAGATATACACAAACCTTAGAAGATTAATACAAGCATATCCACCAGATAGACCATGACTTACCATTAGTTTCTCTGCCATGTGGGTCTGATATGGAGAAAGCATATCTCGTGTCACCTTCATCTGCTCAGGAGCCAACGGATAATCATTCATCATGTCATGCACACCATCTGGAATCCTTAAATCGCACTCCACCATGTATCCCGTCGAAGAGTCCATTGGATGATCGAGTACCGTCTCCAGAAGATCATCCGTCACTGCTTCAAAGCAGAAGTCCGACACGGGCAAGGGTTGAGACATGGCCCATCCATATAGATTGTTCGCATCTAAATATTGGATGAAGCTTGACGGCTCGTCTGGATTGTATTCCGATAGATATCTGTTGTTGGCGGTGGCGTGTCTAGCGGACACCATGCTTATGCCACCTCTTTTGCCATGCTCAATGAAGTTGAACATGTCAATGTCGGAAATGAGATGAAGGGACACCTTCGTCATTTTCAGCAGCGAATCCCAGGCAAATCCCGGTAAGGTGAGGTAATTAGCGGGATCCAATCCATAGGTTGCGTGAGCAGTTCTTCTGAAGTTTTCGAAAACGTCAGCCAACAGCAGCACATCAGTCTCCAGGTAGAGGTCGTGATAGTCTCCTAGATCTTCACAGTCAAACGCAGTCCATACTGTTTGCGCATAGGCATAGTCTTCATCACTGATACCCTAGGGAATAGAAAATGTACACCAAAAAGAAAAACAAATCAACGAACTTATTTTAGTAGTTCGCCCACACAATCAATTATTTAGTATGAAGCTGCAGGAAGCGTTCAAACACATTTTGTCTTATTTTAGTACTTCGAAGTAAGGTGGTGAAAAAAGAAAGAGAGAAAGATCTACTATATCTGTCACACTACTCACCGTGTTCGTTAGCGTTGAGTGGAATGCATCCTTGGGTGGTAGACGCGTTTCTTCGAATTGGTCGTACGACCCCATATATTCATACGGGTAGACACCCTTTCGTGTCAACAGTTTGCGTTCATCCTCGTCTGGAAATCGTGCGGATAGAAGGGCGAATGCATCTGGTGGTGTAGCCGAAACCAACCGGTCTAGGGAGGTGTTCAAGAATGCCAGGCTGTCGATGAACTGGAACTGTCTCCATCCGAATGTGACATATTTTTCACTGTTGATGGGAATCACTTTGATAGCACCGAGACGCTTGGTCTGAGAAGAAAGAAAAAGAGGAGACACAGTTTTAAGGTGCAGCTGTAAAGATGAATATCAATCATATAAACGTGAATATGAGTACCAACATAGTAATGATCTTCCTTCTTAGAAAAACATCATGATCCACGCACACGCACACACACACACACACACACACACACACACACACACACACCACGCATATGTAACGTACCCGTTCTTGTCCTTTCTCGTTCACATACGTAATCTCATCAGTGGACGTTCTCCCAATGGCAGATATGATGTGATGAGAATCGTATCCCTTCAAGTTATGAAAGATCACAGGAATCTTGATCTTGAACGGCTCAATCCGCATGTTCAGGTTACAATGGTTGTGTGCTGCACCACGGTAAGCACCGGTGATGTGACAGTGGTCACGTACACGATCGCTACCCAACCCTTCACCACAGATCCAACAGGAGACTACCGTTTCAAATTCACGTTGCTGACTTTCTGAAATGATCATTTGACCAGCATTACATGCTAGAAGCTCATCACGGATAATCTCCTCCTCTTGCTCAAGTGACAGCAGAAAACAGAACATAGAATCTTCTCCACGGTAGAAGAAACGGTTCGTGACGACGCCATCAGATCGTACTACAATGTACGAACAGGAACAGGCTACATGCTTGTTCTTTTGGAATGTCGAATGACCGATTTTCTTGACAGCGGACAGAGGTTCTATGAAGGCCTCACAATCGGCATAGATCACCTGCATTTGAGAGAGAGAGAGAGAGAGAGAGAAGTAGGAATAGCAGCAGGGACAACATCGAGTAAAACAGCGGAAAAGACAGATAGAGAATTAGGAATAGCTGCAGAGACAACACCGAGTAAAACAGCAGAAAGGTGAACAATCAGAGTCAAGAAACATGTGCAGGAAAGAAAAGAAAAGAAAAAAAAAAAAAAAAAAAAAAAAAAAAAAAAAAAAAACAGACCACAGTGTGTTCACCTTGATTAAATGTTCTACTTACAAATGGGGCTTGAAGCTGCTTGTTCACATTCCTGAACATCACTCTATCGCCAGCCTTTGGCATCTTCACCGTGGCTTCAGGATGTTCACTGCAGTACATCATATGATTATTCAATGCCTTCTCCGTGACGTGTGTTGAGAGACATCTGAAGCAGACGAAATGTGCTCGACGTGCTCCAGTAGCAACAAGACGACTGAATGATTTTATCCACACCCAGTGCTGCACCTCCACGTCATTGCGTTCGTCTTGGATGAGCAATACATTGATGGCGGTCTGCGGATGCTGAGAAATTCTTAACGGATATATGACTTTCTCTTCATATCCGAAGACGTTGATGTAAAGACCGTCGTTCAGTCTTTCGATGACTGGTATGTCTTCCAGTTTTGCTGGAAACTCGATGCCGCTCACATCCACAGTATCCGCATGTTCTGCGTACGACGATTGACGACATGGATGAGACTTGTCTGCCGAAAATTTAGCAGCCAGTATTGACCATCTAAAGTACGGATGACATAAGACATGGACAGGCGGTATACAGTTCAATCCATACACCGTATCACCACACTGAAACCCCACTGCTATACTTACAGTAAACACTTGTTGTCAGTGTTCTGCACGTTAACAATGGCCTTCTTCGACTTCAACTCCGGTGGCAAGGGGATGTACGAACTTCCTCCAAGTACACAGTAGCGTGACATTTCGATGTGTAAACAGGAAATCCGTTCAACTACCCAACCTGATCCATGACGAACGAAATCATCAAGACGAGCGTTGATCTGAGCAATCATCCTACTGAGAAGGTCCCTCAGCTCCATGGTGTTGAGCACCAGCGTTGTACTCGATCGGAAGAAGAATGTGTTGGAAACCATTTGTCCTGTAGCAGGATTCAGCTTCTGCATCACCACCTGAACTACCAAAGAACACTTGTACTGACCCCATTGCTCAATATTCTCTTCAAGAAGCAGCTCCAGCGACGGTAGAACATGAGAGAAAAACTTTAGTACATCTGCAAACTCTTGATCAGGACAATAACTAAAGAATTGCAACAGATCAGATGATCTCACTACATCAAAAGACTGACGAGGTTTCTTCCGAATGGGTTCCATCCTGAGCAGGGGTGGTGGCGGACAACCACACAATGGCTTGACAAGGTACCGAGGATCTATTTTTATAGGGTTTTCGTAATAGTTGAATTCGGAATAACTGCTTGTTTTTCAATTAACCAATCCACTCATCTCCCGCTGGAAACAATTAACCACTTACCGCACTTCCCGCTGAAAACATGTGACCAATTAGCGCACTTCCCGCTGAAATCACGTTCATCCTTTTATCGCGCATTGACCCATGTTCCACACTTCACAGTGAAATCAGTGTTGCAATGATGTACTGTGACGTCAATGCATGGATGCATGATCTGTGCATCTGAGGTCAAGATGAATCCGGTATTCCAGCAGCTAAAAGTTCGAGAAAGAATTGTTGTATGTCGAAAAGAATTATACGAGAGGAAAGCTAGAAAAATTCTACACCTCATGGACCTTTCGATTACGGACATAGATGGAAAACTAATTGACTTATGTCAATGGAAAGATTCCAAACCCGAACCAAAAAAGACACGGCATGTCGCGAGCAACGTTTTGGTTTTTGGCGCGCACCGTGTTCACCGTGTTCTCCAAGGTCGTCACCTTCCCGGAGGCGGGACCCGGCGGGACGGGACTTGGCGGGACCTATAAAACCTGATATAATTTCATTTTTGGTTCACAATTCATTTTTGAGTCCATTGGATGATCGAGTACCGTCTCCAGAATTTCTCTCTCTACCAGATCAAAGATGTCGGCCTGGTCAACCTCCGAACCGTATGTAGAGAAGTTTTATTTATTTTCTTGTAGTAATAAAGATGAATTAACCGTTCGGTTACTCACCGATCTGGGTACAGCTTACGAGCTAAGACCCATGCTTCTTCACCCGGATCGGGCGGACTTGACTCCCATGGAGATTGCACAGTATCTGTGCAGGGTGTCGACGCGCGTTCTCGTGAGCGGTGAGAAACACCAGCGTCTACCGAAGATCGTTGTTGATGGTGTAGAGGATTATGGATCATCATCATGGCGAGATACGGGCAGACTGCTCCGCTGCTGGGATGACGGGCGAAGATCGATGTACAACGTGATGAAGGCTGCAGGTGTTCTGGATATTGTCGAAGAGACGTTTGCAAATGGAGAGCAGATCGAAGCTCAGGAACTCATCCGTGTCATCAAGGATCTCAACGATCGCAAGGTCTTTCGAAAAGACGGGGATTCACAAGCGACGACGAAATCTGTCCGCCTCTCAGTGATGTCGACGAGGATAACCCGTGTTGTTGCGCGTGTCGGCACGATCGACATCGACGATGAAGGATATCCTAAGAAGATGCCGGAAGTCTCGTGTGATTATGTAGTAAGCCGGAAGCGCAAGGCCGATGATGACCTGGATGAACCAATTGTGACGATTCAGGGTTCGAATACATCTCCAATCATCGAAGTTTCCAGGAAGCGCTCCTGGGTAGTACCTTCTCAAGATATCCGGAAAATGATCCGAAAAATTGAAATTACAAGTCAAAATACTGCAAAACTATGAGTTCTGATTAATATAAAATTGGAAAAAGTGAGATAACATTGACATTTGAAATAGTAATATTTTAGACATCGGAATGCAATATTATGATGTAGGGTAGGACATATTACCCACACCCTAAAAATCAAAATTAATGATACATGTAGAATTCCAAATCATGACACCATATTACCTTATTGTTTAGGGTAGAGCATAACACCCCAATACATATTTTCAATAATACCCCCTTTTTTTTTGAGGTAGGGGCACCCCCTGGCACATATTTTTATCCGCAAAAAAACCGGGCCAAAAATAATTTTCACCGCAAAAATGGGGTACTATTAGTACCCCATTTTTCAATAATACCCCATTTTTTGGGACCCGGGCGCCCCCTGGCCCAGAACCCGCTCGTACATTCCTACTCCCATCCCGTGATGTCAAACGAAAATTCGCTTGAATGACAAGAGCAAAGAAGACTCGGAATAAACTCAATATCATTCGTCTGAGTTGCTTTTTGTCTTTGTATATAGCTTATAAATAGGTTAGACAATGCCACGAGTGTTATCCTAAGTCAAGCTAAACAATTCCATAGCTATGCGCAGCCTAAAAAAAGTCACGAAGATTTTGTATACGGAGGAAGTAATGTTATTCTGTTGTTCACTTTATCACCATATCAGACACCAATGAATGTACAGCAAAAACACATGGTTGTCATGCCAACGCTAACTGTAGCAACATCCCTGGTTCATATACATGTGCATGTTTAACTGGTTACCAAGGAAATGGAACACATTGCTCAGGTAAGTCGTAATTTTATGACTCCGCACACTTGACTGTTTCGTCGATTTTGTGTACAGTACAGTAAAAATAGAGGTTGCGAGGTTGCGGCAGTCAAATGTCAAGTCGTCGGCGGAATAGCGCGAGCTCCAGTGTGGGAGCAAACCCATTCCTAATACAGTAAAACCTGGTGTAAGCGACCTCTGGGTTTAACGACCACCTGCTTTTAATGACCGCTTTTTTCATGCACGGACTGTTCTACACAGAAACAGCACTGGATACAGCGACCACCTACCTTGCACGGCCATCAAACGACTTTTAGTGTACCAAGTGCCATATAGGACCTACGCACAGCGGCCCAAACCAGCCAAAAGTGTCGTCTTCACTGGCAGGGTTGACACAAACAGGGTTGAAGTGCGCTGGGTCCAAATATGTAATCGAAAGTGCCCAATGACTAGCATGTTATGCTGTTCTGTTGTCCACTGTATCACCATATCAGACACCGATGAATGTACGGCAAAAACAAATAGTTGTCATGCCAACGCCAACTGTAGCAACATCCCTGGTTCATATACATGTGCATGTTTAACTGGTTACCAAGGAAATGGAACACATTGTTCAGGTAAGTCGTAGTTTTATGACTCGACACACTTGAATGTTTGCACATTAGTTGAAGTTTGTTTCGCGTGTCCTTCAACTTTCGCGTTCAAAGCCACGGGCGTTCACATGAAGTTCCCCTTCCCGTGATGTCAAACGAAAATTCGCTTGAATTTTCGCTCTGTAAAACATCTCTGACGATTGAGAGGTTCCGCACGACATAATTACGTTAGTAACAAATGCAGTCGATCTATGGAAAGTGTAACCTACACTCCATGCCGGTCTGTGTTCCGCCATATGTAGTTTTCGAATGATATAGCTGCCCTTGGCAACTCGGAACGCGGCAGTGTACGACCGGGTCGACCTAGGGAGTGAGTCAAAATTTTGCACTCCAATACACTTACGGAACACCTCGGTTATCAGAGCCCTACGTATGTACTATACATAGACAACTTTCCATAGGTAAAGTGCAAACTCGCGAGTTCACGGGTTTTCCCGCCTACTAACGTAAGGTTGCTCAACTTCACGTAGTGCGGAACCAAGAGTACATAACCCCCCAGAGTGTGCAACGCCTGATCCAGCTCTGTGTAGGGTCTTGGTCGAGCGGAATCGGATCTTTGCGTCATAATACCGTACACATCTGAGGGGAACCCGGGGAGTCGCGGGTACTCTTGGATCAAAAACAATGGTGCCCTGCCTCGAGACCGGCCTTGAGCTGGTGTGGAGTGTACGCATGACATCAGAAGATCCGATTCCGCTCGACCAAGACCCTATGCAGAGCTGGATCGGCGTTGCACACTCTGGGGGGTTATGTACTCTTGGCGGAACGTCTCTAATGACCTGCACATTAAGGATCATCCGTAAAATACTGATATTCCCCTTAATTAAACAACTAGTTTTGGTTTCTAAATAAATATCTACATTTACGAATGGCTCCTAATGCTATTCTGTTGTCCACTGAATCACCATATCAGACAACAATGAATGTACAGCAAAAACACATGGTTGTCATGCCAACGCTAACTGTAGCAACATCCCTGGTTCATATACATGTGCATGTTCAACTGGTTACCAAGGAAATGGAACACATTGTTCAGGTAAGTCGTAATGTTATGACTCGGCACACTTGACTGTTTCATCAATTTTTGTGTGAAGTAGTTCAAGTTTGTTTCGCGTTTCCTTCAACTTTTGCGTTCAAAGCCACGGGTGTTCACACGAAGTTCCCCATCCCGTGATGTCAAACGAAAATTCGCTTGAATGACAAGAGCAAAGAAGACTCGGAATTAACTCAATATCATTCGTCTGAGTTGCTTTTTGTCTTTGTATATACCTTATAAATAGAAGTTGGTTGCTCCAACGAGGAGCACACGCTTCTTGCCGAACTTGACACTTGACTGACTCACGACTGCCATCCGGAGCACACCAGGAGCACGTCGCACCTTCCGCTCGGCAAACCTGAAAGAAAGCACCACTCCCTGCTCAATACACAGTGTTTCGGGGAATTCACCCCTCATCAGTTGAGCTTGAGTAGGCTGAGGAAGATTGTGCCTGAAAAGCACCACTTATATACTGCTCTCCAGGCCAAACCATCACCAGGGATACAAACTTACAGAGACAGAGACACTTTGTTTCCAGCGCGACAAACACCTCGTGAAGCCCCAGGTAGCAGCGTGAGTCAGAGTCGCTCATGGAGTTGTGCTAAACAGACGTTGAGAGCCAGTATAGCTATTCACAACGCTGTCACCTCCAACAATTAGTCGCACGTCCGCGTAAGGGACAACAAACATATACTAGGGGAAGAGTGTGTTGCTCCCTACGTGGGAGCTCGCGGTTTTCCTGCCGACTTGAATTCTGATTGACTGACTCCCGACTGAAACACTGTGTATTGAGCAGGGAGTGGTGCTTTCTTGCAGGTTTGCCAGTTGTAGGTTCGATGGACTTCTCGTGTGCTCTGGATGGCAGTCGTGAGTCAGTCAAGTGAGAATTCAAGTCGGCAGGAAAACCGCGAGCTCCCATGTAGGGAGCAACACAATCTTCCCCTACTATCACCGAAGTCGCACCAACCTCTTCTTCAAACAAATACTGTTATTTATTCCCGAAGCTATGCAGATGACGTTACTTCAGTAACGTCTGGCGCTAGCCAGGGTCCCCACAGCTTTATTTTGGTGTTTGTTTGTGTGTTTGTTTGTGTGTTTGTGTCACGCCTGGCGCTATCCCGTACCGTACCGTACCATCAAACATACAGCTCGCCGCACTATTCAAAAGGGCTTTCAAACGCAAGATCATAACGTGAAGCAACTTGGAAGAATGAGTATGAATGCAAAGTGTATGGGGAAATGCATGTAGGGCGATAGTGCGGGTTCGAATCCCTGGGAATGCCTGAAAATAGGAAAATTGAAAAATTTATAACATCCCTATTCTTTTTTTGCCGTCATCAAGGTGGTAGATGGTGTCGTATTACCCTCAACCGTACCTGTCCTGTACCTTTCCCGTACCTGTCCCGTACCTGTCCCGTACCTGTCCCGTACCTGTCCCGTACCGTACCTGTCCCGTACCGTACAATCAAAGACGGCTGGCCACAATGCATCTTCATATATCAAATACAAGATCATAACGTGAAGCAACTTGGAAGAATTAGTATGTATGCGAAGTGTATCGGGGGTCCGGGGATGCATGCAGGGCGATAGTGCGGGTTCGAATCCCAGGTTATGTCTAAAAACAAAAAAAGTAGAAATTTATAAGAATTAATTTTATAACATGTAGAAAGGAAAAGGACATATGGATACGAGTTAAGAGTAACGCTTGCCTTCCCCTCTTTGGTCTTTCCATAACCTTGAATCTTCCAAGTTGGTAGGCTGTCAGTTAGCGCTACGGAGATGTGTTGAAGCTAGGTGGCAGGACGTCGAATGTCTCAGTACTCTTTTCAGTTTTGTGCCTAGTTGTTGTAGTTTCTGACTGTATATACCAGTCACAGTGATGGAGAGTTACTCTTAACTGGTATCCATATGTTCTTTTCCTTTCTACATTTATTTATGGCTCAACATCCGAGTTTCAAATTTATAATATCCCTATGCTTTTTTTGTCTAGGTCATCAAGGCAAAAAAGCATAGCTCTCTCGTTTAGACACGAAAACTAGTCATTTCTCTTCAACCCCCCCCCCCCCTCCTTGAAAAACGAACACATACATACGGCACATAGTATAGATTATTCTTTTCTAGCTGGATGTGCCCACACATACAAACTGTGCATCGGTATTTTTCGAGAAACAAACAGGCGCTCACCCCCGCCTTAAACAACTACTTTTTGTTTCTAAATAAAATTACGAATGGCTCCTAATGCTGATCTGTTGTCCACTGTATCACCATATCAGACACCAATGAATGTACAGCAAAAACACATGGTTGTCATGCCAACGCTAACTGTAGCAACATCCCTGGTTCATATACATGCGCATGTTCAACTGGTTACCAAGGAAATGGAACACATTGCTCAGGTTAGTTGTAATTTTATGACTCCGCACACTTGACTGTTTCGTCGATTTTGTGTACAGTACAGTAAAAATAGAGGTTGCGAGGTTGCGGCAGTCAAGTGTCAAGTCGTCGGCGGAATAGCGCGAGCTCCAGTGTGGGAGCAAACCCATTCCTAGTACAGTAAAACCTGGTGTAAGCGACCTCTGGGTTTAACGACCACCTGCTCTTAATGACCGTTTTTTTCATGCATGGACAGTTCTACACAGAAACAGCACTGGATACAGCAACCACCTACCTTGCACCGCCATCAAACGACTTTTAGTGTACCAAGTGCCATATAGGACCTACGCACAGCGGCCCAAACCAGCCAAAAGTGTCGCCTTCACTGTCAGGGTTGACACAAACAGGGTTGAAGTGCGCTGGGTCCAAATATGTAATCGAAAGTGCCCAATGACTAGCATGTTATGCTGTTCTGTTGTCCACTGTATCACCATATCAGACACCGATGAATGTACGGCAAAAACAAATAGTTGTCATGCCAACGCTAACTGTAGCAACATCCCTGGTTCATATACATGTGCATGTTTAACTGGTTACCAAGGAAATGGAACACATTGTTCAGGTAAGTCGTAGTTTTATGACTCGACACACTTGAATGTTTCATCAATTTTTGTGCACATTAGTTGAAGTTTGTTTCGCGTGTCCTTCAACTTTCCAAGCCACGGGCGTTCACATGAAGTTCCCCTTCCCGTGATGTCAAACGAAAACTCGCTTGAATTTTCGCTCTGCAAAACATCTCTGACGATTGAGAGGTTCCGCACGACATATAATTACGTTAGTAACAAATGCAGTCGATCTATGGAAAGTGTAACCTACACTCCATGCCGGTCTGTGTTCCGCCATATGTAGTTTTCGAATGATATAGCTGCCCTTGGCAACTCGGAACGCGGCAGTGTACGACCGGGTCGACCTAGGGAGTGAGTCAACATTTTGCACCCCAATACACTTACGGAGCACCTCCGTTATCAGAGCCCTACGTATGTACTATACATAGACAACTTTCCATAGGTTAAGTGCAAACTCGCGAGTTCACGGGTTTTCCTGCCTACTAACGTAAGGTTGCTCAACTTCAACTTTAAGGTTGCTCAACTTCACGTAGTGCGGAACGTCTCTAATGACTTGCACATTAAGGATCATCCGTAAAATACTGATATTCCCCTTGAACAACTCGTTTGGGTTTCTAAATAAATATCTACATTTACGAATGGCTCCTAATGCTATTCTGTTGTCCACTGAATCACCATATCAGACAACAATGAATGTACAGCAAAAACACATGGTTGTCATGCCAACGCTAACTGTAGCAACATCCCTGGTTCATATACATGTGCATGTTCAACTGGTTACCAAGGAAATGGAACACATTGCTCAGGTAAGTTGTAATTTTATGACTCCGCACACTTGACTGTTTCGTCGATTTTGTGTACAGTACAGTAAAAATAGAGGTTGCGAGGTTGCGGCAGTCGTGAGTCAGTCAAGTGTCAAGTCGTCGGTGGAATAGCGCGAGCTCCAGTTTGGGAGCAAACCCATTCCTAATACAGTAAAACCTAGTGTAAGCGACCTCTGGGTTTAACGACCACCTGCTCTTAATGACCGCTTTTTTCATGCACGGACAGTTCTACACAGAAACAGCACTGGATACAGCGACCACCTACCTTGCACGGCCATCAAACGACTTTTAGTGTACCAAGTGCCATATAGGACCTACGCACAGCGGCCCAAACCAGCCAAAAGTGTCGTCTTCACTGGCAGGGTTGACACAAACAGGGTTGAAGTGCGCTGGGTCCAAATATGTAATCGAAAGTGCCCAATGACTAGCATGTTATGCTGTTCTGTTGTCCACTGTATCACCATATCAGACACCGATGAATGTACGGCAAAAACAAATAGTTGTAATGCCAACGCTAACTGTAGCAACATCCCTGGCTCATATACATGTGCATGTTTAACTGGTTACCAAGGAAATGGAACACATTGCTCAGGTAAGTCGTAATTTTATGACTCGACACACTTGAATGTTTCATCAATTTTTGTGCACATTAGTTGAAGTTTGTTTCGCGTGGCCTTCAACTTTCGCGTTCAAAGCCACAGGCGTTCACATGAAGTTCCCCTTCCCGTGATGTCAAACGAAAATTCGCTTGAATTTTCGCTCTGCAAAACATCTCTGACGATTGAGAGGTTCCGCACGACATATAATTACGTTAGTAACAAATGCAGTCGATCTATGGAAAGTGTAACCTACACTCCATGCCGGTCTGTGTTCCGCCATATGTAGTTTTCGAATGATATAGCTGCCCTTGGCAACTCGGAACGCGGCAGTGTACGACCGGGTCGACCTAGGGAGTGAGTCAAAATTTTGCACCCCAATACACTTACGGAGCACCTCCGTTATCAGAGCCCTACGTATGTACTATTATACATAGACAACTTTCCATAGGTTAAGTGCAAACTCGCGAGTTCACGGGTTTTCCCGCCTACTAACGTAAGGTTGATCAACTTCAACTTTAAGGTTGATCAACTTCACGTAGTGCGGAACGTCTCTAATGACTTGCACATTAAGGATCATCCGTAAAATACTGATATTCCCCTTGAACAACTCGTTTTGGTTTCTAAATAAATATCTACATTTACGAATGGCTCCTAATGCTATTCTGTTGTCCACTGAATCACCATATCAGACAACAATGAATGTACGGCAAAAACACATGGTTGTCATGCCAACGCTAACTGTAGCAACATCCCTGGTTCATATACATGTGCATGTTTAACTGGTTACCAAGGAAATGGAACACATTGTTCAGGTAAGTCGTAGTTTTATGACTCGACACACTTGAATGTTTCATCAATTTTTGTGCACATTAGTTGAAGTTTGTTTCGCTTGTCCTTCAACTTTCGCGTTCAAAGCCACGGGCGTTCACATGAAGTTCCCCTTCCCATGATGTCAAACGAAAATTCGCTTGAATTTTCGCTCTGCAAAACATCTCTGACGATTGAGAGGTTCCGCACGACATAATTACGTTAGTAACAAATGCAGTCGATCTATGGAAAGTGTAACCTACACTCCATGCCGGTCTGTGTTCCGCCATATGTAGTTTTCGAATGATATAGCTGCCCTTGGCAACTCGGAACGCGGCAGTGTACGACCGGGTCGACCTAGGGAGTGAGTCAGCCATTTGCACCCCAATACACTTACGGAGCACCTCCGTTATCAGAGCCCTACGTATGTACTATACATAGACAACTTTCCATAGGTTAAGTGCAAACTCGCGAGTTCACGGGTTTTTCCGCCTACTAACGTAAGGTTGCTCAACTTCACGTAGTGCGGAACGTCTCTAATGACTTGCGCATTAAGGATCATCCGTAAAATACTGATATTCCCCTTAAACAACTAGTTTTGGTTTCTAAATAAATATCTACATTTACGAATGGCTCCTAATGCTACTCTGTTGTCCACTGAATCACCATATCAGACAACAATGAATGTACAGCAAAAACACATGGTTGTCATGCCAACGCTAACTGTAGCAACATCCCTGGTTCATATACATGTGCATGTTCAACTGGTTACCAAGGAAATGGAACACATTGCTCAGGTAAGTTGTAATTTTATGACTCCGCACACTTGACTGTTTCGTCGATTTTGTGTACAGTACAGTAAAAATAGAAGTTGCGAGGTTGCGGCAGTCGTGAGTCAGTCAAGTGTCAAGTCGTCGGCGGAATAGCGCGAGCTCCAGTTTGGGAGCAAACCCATTCCTAATACAGTAAAACCTGGTGTAAGCGACCTCTGGGTTTAACGACCACCTGCTCTTAATGACCGCTTTTTTCATGCACGGACAGTTCTACACAGAAACAGCACTGGATACAGCGACCACCTACCTTGCACGGCCATCAAACGACTTTTAGTGTACCAAGTGCCATATAGGACCTACGCACAGCAGCCCAAACCAGCCAAAAGTGTCGTCTTCACTGTCAGGGTTGACACAAACAGGGGTGAAGTGCGCTGGGTCCAAATATGTAATCGAAAGTGCCCAATAACTAGCATGTTATGCTGTTCTGTTGTCCACTGTATCACCATGTCAGACACCAATGAATGTACGGCAAAAACAAATAGTTGTCATGCCAACGCCAACTGTAGCAACATCCTTGGTTCATATACATGTGCATGTTTAACTGGTTACCAAGGAAATGGAACACATTGCTCAGGTAAGTCGTAGTTTTATGACTTGGCACACTTGACTGCTTCATCAATTTTTGTGTGAAGTAGTTCAAGTTTGTTTCCTGTTTCCTTCAACTTTCGCGTTCAAAGCCACGGGTGTTCACCCGAAGTTCCCCATCCCGTGATGTCAAACGAAAATTCGCTTGAATGACAAGAGCAAAGAAGACTCGGAATAAACTCAATATCATTCGTCTGAGGTGCTTTTTGTCTTTGTATATAGCTTATAAATAGGTTAGACAATGCCACGAGTGTTATTCTAAGTCAAGCTAAACAATTGCATAGCTATGCGCAGCCTTAAAAATGTCACGAAGTTTTTGCATACGGAGGAAGTAATGTTATTCTGTTGTTCACTTTATCACCATAATATTATCAGACACCAATGAATGTGCAGCAAAAACACATGGTTGTCATGCCAACGCTAACTGTAGCAACATCCCTGGTTCATATACATGTGCATGTTCAACTGGTTACCAAGGAAATGGAACACATTGCTCAGGTAAGTCGCAATTTTATGATTCGGCACACTTGACTGTTTCGTCGATTTTTATGCGAAGCAGTTCAAGTTTGTTTCGCATTTCCTTCAACTTTCGCGTTCAAAGCCACGGGCGTTCACACGAAGTTCCCCATTCCGTGATATCAAACGAAAATTCGCTTGAATTTTCGCTCTGCACAACATCTTTGACGATAGAGAGTTTCCGCACGACATAATTACGTTAGTAACAAATGTAGTCGATCTATGGAAAGTCTAACCTACAATCCATGCCGATCTGTGTTCCGCCATATGTAGTTTTCGAATGACATAGCTGCCTTTGGCAACTCGGAACGCGGCAGTGTACGACCGGGTCAAGCTAGGGAGTGAGTCAGCCATTTGCACCCCAATACACCACCGGAGCGCCTCCGTTATCAGAGCCCTACGTACGTACTCTACATAGACAAATTTCCATAAGTGAAGTGCAAACTCGTGAGTTCATGGGTTTTCCTGCCCACTAACGTAAGGTTGCTCAACTTCACGTAGTGCGGAACGCCTCTAATGACTTGTACATTAGGGGTCATCCGTAAATATTCCCTCAACCCTGGAACCTTTGGATCCGTTGCATTATTTTCATGAAAAAATTCATCAAATTCAAGTTACTTGTAGTACTCCCCCATTGATTTGTTTCCGTCTTCTCCTAGTGCCTTATTCATGATTGTATTTTCCTCTTCCTCCTTTTCTTATATGACCACGAAAAGGCGACGAGGAGACAATAACTTTATTAATGCGATTAATAGTATTAGTGAAGCGGACATTACAAAATGATGAATGAGAATACATGTATCTAAAATGGTTGTTCCTAATCGATTTTCTTGAGACTATCATCAGGGAAAATCGTCTCACAATAGAGGCTATACGGAGAACCTATAAGTAACCTATATAAGTAACCTATAAGTAGTTTGTTTCTCCGTATAGCCTCTATTGTGAGACGATTTTCCCTGATGATAGTCTCAAGAAAATCGATTAGGAACAACCATTTTAGATACATGTATTCTCATTCATCATTTTGTAATGTCCGCTTCACTAATACTATTAATCGCATTATATGACCACCTTCATCATTTTGCGAGAACTGTGGCAGTACGCCCAGTGAGAAGGCAGATTTTGCCTGTGCTTCTGGTGAAGTAAAATAAAGCTAAACAAACAAATACTAGGGGAAGAGTGTGTTGCTCCCTACGTGGGAGCTCGCGGTTTCCCTGCCAACTTGAATTCTGATTGACTGACTCCCGACTGAAACACTGTGTATTGAGCAGGGAGTGGTGCTTTCTTGCAGGTTTGCCGAGTGGACGGTTCGATGGACTTCTCGTGTGCTCTGGATGGCAGTCATGAGTCAGTCAAGTGAGAATTCAAGTCGGCAGGAAAACCGCGAGCTCCCATGTAGGGAGCAACACACTCTTCCCCTACTATCACCGAAGTCGCACCAACCTCTTCTTCAAACAAATACTGTTATTTAATCCCGTAGCTATGCAGATGACGTTACTTCAGTAACGTCTGGCGCTAGCCAGGGTCCCCACAGCTTTAATTTGGTGTTTGTTTGTGTGTTTGTTTGTGTGTTTGTGTCACGCCTGGCGCTATCCTGTATCTGTCCCGTACCGTACCGTACCGTACCGTCAAACACAGCTGGCCACATACAGCTGGCCGCACTATTCAAATAGGTCTCTCAAACGCAAGATCATAACGTGAAGCAACTTGGAACAATGAGTATGAATGCAAAGTGTATGGGGGAATGCATGTAGGGCGATAGTGCGGGTTCGAATCCCTGGTAATGCCTGAAAATAGGAAAATTGAAAAATTTATAACGTCCCTATTCTTTTTTTGCCGTCATCAAGGCGGTAGATGGTGTCGTATTACCCTCGACCGTACCTGTCCCGTACCTTTCCCGTACCTGTCCCGTACCTGTCCCGTACCTGTCCCGTACCTGTCCCGTACCTGTCCCGTACCGTACCTGTCCCGTACCGTACAATCAAAGACGGCTGGCCACAATGCATATTCATATAGCGCTTTCAAATACAAGATCATAACGTGAAGCAACTTGGAAGAATTAGTATGTATGCGAAGTGTATCGGGGTCCGGGGATGCATGCAGGGCAATAGTGCGGGTTCGAATCCCAGGTTATGTCTAAAAACAAAAAGTAGAAATTTAGAAGAATTTATAACATGTAGAAAGGAAAAGGACATATGGATACGAGTTAAGAGTAATGCTTGCCTTCCCCTCTTTGGTATTTCCACAACCTTGAACCTTCCAAGTTGGAAGGCTGTCGGTTAGCGCTACGGAGATGTGTTGAAGCTAGGTGTCAGGACGTCGAATGTCTCAGTACTCTTGTCAGTTTTGTGCCTAGTTATTGCACTTTCTGACTGTATGATAGTATCCAGTTACAGTGATGGAGAGTTACTCTTAACTCGTATCCATATTATGTCCTTTTCCTTTCTACATTTATTTATGGCTCAACATCCGAGTTTCAAATTTATAATATCCCTATGCTTTTTTTGTCTAGGTCATCAAGGCAAAAAAGCATAGCTCTCTCGTTTAGACACGAAAACTAGTCATTTCTCTTCAACCCCCCCCCCCCCCCTCCCCCCCCTCCCCCCCCCCCTCCCTGAGAAACGAACACATACATACAGCACATAGTATAGATTTTTCTTTTCTAGCTGGATGTGCCCACACATACAAACTGTGCATCGGTATTTTTCGAGAAACGAACAGGCGCTCGCCCCCGCCTTAAACAACTACTTTTGTTTCTAAATAAAATTACGAATGGCTCCTAATGCTATTCTGTTGTCCACTGAATCACCATATCAGACACCAATGAATGTACAGCAAAAACCCATGGTTGTCATGCCAACGCTAACTGTAGCAACATCCCTGGTTCATATACATGTGCATGTTCAACTGGTTACCAAGGAAATGAAACACATTGCTCAGGTAAGTCGTAATTTTATGACTCCGCACACTTGACTGTTTCGTCGATTTTGTGTACAGTACAGTAAAACTAGAGGTTGCGAGTTTGCGGCAGTTGTGAGTCAGTCAAGTGTCAAGTCGTCGGCGGAATAGCGCGAGCTCCAGTTTGGGAGCAAACCCATTCCTAATACAGTAAAACCTGGTGTAAGCAACCTCTGGGTTTAACGACCACCTGCTCTTAATGACCGCTTTTTTCATGCATTGACTGTTCTACACAGAAACAGCACTGGATACAGCGACCACCTACCTTGCACGGCCATCAAACGACTTTTAGTGTACCAAGTGCCATATAGGACCTACGCACAGCGGCCCAAACCAGCCAAAAGTGTCGTCTTCACTGGCAGGGTTGACACAAACAGGGTTGAAGTGCGCTGGGTCCAAATATGTAATCGAAAGTGCCCAATGACTAGCATGTTATGCTGTTCTGTTGTCCACTGTATCACCATATCAGACACCGATGAATGTACGGCAAAAACAAATAGTTGTCATGCCAACGCCAACTGTAGCAACATCCCTGGTTCATATACATGTGCATGTTTAACTGGTTACCAAGGAAATGGAACACATTGTTCAGGTAAGTCGTAGTTTTATGACTCGACACACTTGAATGTTTCATCAATTTTTGTGCACATTAGTTGAAGTTTGTTTCGCTTGTCCTTCAACTTTCGCGTTCAAAGCCACGGGCGTTCACATGAAGTTCCCCTTCCCGTGATGTCAAACGAAAATTCGCTTGAACTTTCGCTCTGCAAAACATCTCTGACGATTGAGAGGTTCCGCACGACATAATTACGTTAGTAACAAATGCAGTCGATCTATGGAAAGTGTAACCTACACTCCATGCCGGTCTGTGTTCCGCCATATGTAGTTTTAGAATGATATAGCTGCCCTTGGCAACTCGGAACGCGGCAGTGTACGACCGGGTCGACCTAGGGAGTGAGTCAAAATTTTGCACCCCAATACACTTACGGAGCACCTCCGTTATCAGAGCCCTACGTATTTTTTTTTTTTTTTTTTTTTACAATGATCACAGCTCACAGGCAAAGACAAAAAAATGCATAGTGGGAGCATAGTGATGGTGAGGCTTTTTGCCCTCAGCCGACCTGAGGTCTCGACGTCATGGGGACATAAAACGCACCAAAAAAAGAAGAAAAATGAAAGGAGTGACAGGTACATGATACATGATGAAATGTTAGGAGGAGAGACAGTACATAAAAAGGAGGGGACTGATAAGACAGACAGTGCTAGGAGGAGAAGGAGAGAAAAGAAGAACAGACGTTATTGGGAATAGTATGTGGAGCGGAATTTGGAAGTCATGGGGTGAGGCAGATATGATGCTGATGATCAGAGATGGTCATGTGCCCACGACCAGTCGTTGGTCTTCAAATAGCGGTTGGCTGCAACTTTGAAGTGTTGCAAGTTCTTGGTGCAGAAAGGACCAGAGAAGACTCCGGCGGGCAGCTGGTTCCAGACGGGGACAACTGCGTGAGGGTAGGCTCGACACAGGTTGTTGCGGGAACGGACTGGAAGTTCATTGGCCAGTTGGTGTGCGTGAGCATTACATCTCTGGAATGTACTACGGGTGGAGTGGACTGTTCGGTGTTGGGGCTGCTGGGGTGGCAGCATCCTCTGTAGAAGGGGATGCGCATCCGGACAATGCATCTTGTACAGGAGGCAAAGTGCTGCAACCATCCGACGAAGAGCAAGACTTGGCAGCCAACACATTGGGGCGATGGCACGGATGGCCCGGGCTTGCACACGGTCGAGTCTTGCAAGATGGGATGGGGCCGCTCCCATCCAGACAATAGGGCAGTACTCCATCACTGGGCGCACAAAAGCATTGTAGGCTTGGATGCGACCGGGCACGTCTAGGAGGTGGAAAGCCTTACGCAAAGCACCAAGTCGCTGTGTTGCCCGGAGGGCTACGGTACGAAGGTGGCGCCGGAAGGTAAGCTGATCATCGAAACTGATGCCCAAGATTTTGAGCTCCTCCTGTTCCGTCACATTTGATCCGTTGAAGTCAATCGGTGGCATGTCCCATTGGGTGCGGTGGAAACTGACGGTCAGTGCCTGGGATTTGGCTGGTTCAAATTATATTTTCCATTCTTGACCCCAGCGGGAGATGTTGTTGACTGCTAGCTGGAGGGCTTGGGTGGTATCTTCTTGGGTGGTGGGGGTGATGTTGGCATACAGCGTAGTGTCATCTGCGAACGAGGCTAGGTCAGCACCGGCTGGTACGTGGTCCTCGCAGTCGTTCACGTACATGAGGAAGAGAGTCGGACCCAGAATACTGCCCTGGGGGACTCCAGCCTGAATTGGGAGCCTTGAGGATGTCTGGCCACAAATGACCACTTGAAGGTAGCGTTCACTGAGGTAGCTGCTGAGCCACTGGTGCAGTTGCCCACGCAGGCCGTATACGTCGGACTTGTGTAGCACACCGGGGTGTGATACGTGATCAAACGCACCGGCGATGTCAATGGCGAGTATGCGTGCTGCGCCTTTCTCCCCGGCTGTATGCAGCCACTGGTGGTGGAGGCTGGTAAGGAGGTCGGCTGCACTATGACCATGGCGAAATCCAAACTGTCTGGTGGAGAAGACGTTGTTCGACTCGAGGAAATTTGTGATTGTTCCGTTGATGATTGTCTCCATCACCTTGAACAGAATACACAAGAGCGAAACTGGACGGTAATTGGAGGGTAGAGACTTTGATTTCCGTTTGAATATAGGGACTATGTTGGCAATCTTCCATGTCTTGGGCTGTATCCCAGTTTGGAAGCATTGGGTAAACAGTATGGAAAGCGGTTGCGCCAGTTCAGCAGAGCAGGCTTTCAACACTCGTGCCGGTATCCTATCCGGCCCGGTTGCCTTTGATGGGTTGAGCTGGCGAAGGGTGCGTTCAACAGCAGCGACGCGGAAACGGACGTCCGAAAGAGCCTGGTCAGTTCGAGGTCTGACATATGGGAATGGGGCGGACAGGTCATCTTGTGCGATACTGCATTTGCTTGCAAAATAGCGGGCCATGCATTCTGGCTGTGTACTCTCGTCCATCGGGATCACGTAATGTCGGAACAGATTGACTACGCCCATTGCCAGAGGCACGCTTGACGGTGCGCCACCAGTCACTGGGTGGCAGCTGCTTTGAGGTCATTTTCTGTCTCAGTTTCGCCATGAAAGCACTCTTGGCAGTTTTGAGACAGGCAATCGTTGAGAGCCGTGCATCTTGGTAGGCTGACTGCCGATCGTGGTCAGACTGGTCATCTCTCAGGCACCTCCATGCACGTCGTTTCCTCACTGTGGCAGCAGTGCACTCAGGGGTCCACCATGGAGGATCTGATGCTCGGGTTTTCAGAATTTTAGAGGGGATGAATCTCTTCATACCCTCCAGGATCCTCTCTGAGATGCCAGTGCATGACAGGTCTGGATCAGTCCGAGCAATAGCTGCCCAATTGGTGGTTCTGAAGAAGTGACCGAGCCTGGCCCAATCAGCATGCTGATACCTCCATACTGTTCTTGATATGGGAGGCTCGCTTGATGCACGGATCTGGAAGTCAGCAAGTATACAGGCATGGTCAGATTTGCCAAGAGGTGGCAAGACAGTAGCCAATGATTCTACGGGTAGGTCGGACATAATCAGGTCCAGTGTGTTGCGGCCACGCGTTGGTTGGTCGACTAGCTGCTCAAGACCGTGCATGTAGCACATGTCCTCTGCATGCTCGCCGGCTCTAGTTGTTCTGCTACTGTGGAGCCACTCTTGGTTATGTACATTGAAGTCTCCAGCAACTATCACAGCAGAGTTGCGGCAGGCTGTGGAGGTGAGGCCCCTGCAGATCACGTCGAAGATGCTGGTGTCTGTGTCTGAGCACGTTCCAGGACGGTAAGCAGCACATATAGCCACAGGCCGGCCAGTTGACAGTTTGACGTTTAGCCATACTAGCTCCTGGCCGAAGACATCAATGGTATCCAGATCGTTCATGGCTAGCGTGGCCTTCACCCAAACTGCCACCCCGCCACCATGGCGGTTTCGGTCGCGTCTCAGAGGCTGGTAGTAGCCAGGGAGTGTCAACTCTGCTTGAGTCACAGCCTCTGACAGCTTAGACTCTGTTACTATGGCAACATCTGGGGATTCAGCATGGAGCACATGGCGGAATTCATCCAACTTACTCATTAGCCCAAAGGCATTTGTTACGAACAGTTTCAGGGTTTTGTTGGTCATTACCGGCTTAGGGGTGCAAATGCATTGCCAACTGAGACAGAGTACTTGGCTGCTTGGTCTGCAGGTGGTGAATCTCGCTGGTGGGAGCGAGCTTTCATCCCTGGAGTTCGACTCGAGGTACCTGCATCGGCAGAGCTTCCATCCTCACTGTCCCTTTCATCTGCACTACTTGCGTTGCCAGTGGTGTTTGCCTGTGGTGCGGAAGATTCTGCGGTGCTGCTGCTGTTGCTGCTGCTGTTGTCGCTGCTGCTGCTGTTGCTGCTGTTGTCGCTGCTACTGCTGCTGCTGTTGCTGCTGCTGCTGTTGTCGCTGCTGCTGTTGTCGTTGCTGCTGCTGCTGCTGTTTTCGCTGTTGCTGCTGCGGTTTCCGCCAGAGTTTTTGGAGAAGCGCCACGGTCGGCAGTACAAAGGCCTAGGCCAGAAGTTGGGGGCGGTCACAATAGGCATGGAGGTGGCATCTACAGTGACTCTGGCTGATACTCGTCCACTCTCTCCTACATGTACACTGCAGGTATGCACGGGCATGGAAGAGCCTGACATTGCCCGTTCGCTTCTGTCCATGATGAACTGTTTCAGGCGGTCCTCTGTGCAATCTGGGGAGATGTTGCCCCATGGCGGAGAGTAGGTCAGGGTGTGACAGCTACTCGAAATAATTGAAAATATCACCTACTCTACACTAAGCTACGATTCTACACTACGACTCCTAAGGGCTCCACTCCGGCCTGATGCCGGGTGGGCTGCGAAAAAACAACGAAAACCTACGGAGCTCAAAAAACTCAAACCTGCCGTACTCTTATCTCTACCGTCTCGTATGGTCTATACATAGACAACTTTCCATAGGTTAAGAGCAAACTCGCGAGTTCACGGGTTTTCCCGCCTACTAACGTAAGGTTGCTCAACTTCAACTTTAAGGTTGCTCAACTTCACGTAGTGCGGAACGTCTCTAATGACTTGAACATTAAGGATCATCCGTAAAATACTGATATTCCCCTTGAACAACTCGTTTTGGTTTCTAAATAAATATCTACATTTACGAATGGCTCCTAATGCTACTCTGTTGTCCACTGAATCACCATATCAGACAACAATGAATGTACAGCAAAAACACATGGTTGTCATGCCAACGCTAACTGTAGCAACATCCCTGGTTCATATACATGTGCATGTTCAACTGGTTACCAAGGAAATGGAACACATTGCTCAGGTAAGTCGTAATTTTATGACTCCGCACACTTGACTGTTTCGTCGATTTTGTGTACAGTACAGTAAAAATAGAGGTTGCGAGGTTGCGGCAGTCGTGAGTCAGTCAAGTGTCAAGTCGTCGGCGGAATAGCGCGAGCTCCAGTTTGGGAGCAAACCCATTCCTAATACAGTAAAACCTGGTGTAAGCGACCTCTGGGTTTAACGACCACCTGCTCTTAATGACCGTTTTATTCATGCATGGACAGTTCTACACAGAAACAGCACTGGATACAGCGACCACCCACCTTGCACGGCCATCAAACGACTTTTAGTGTACCAAGTGCCATATAGGACCTACGCACAGCGGCCCAAACCAGCCAAAAGTGTCGTCTTCACTGGCAGGGTTGACACAAACAGGGTTGAAGTGCGCTGGGTCCAAATATGTAATCGAAAGTGCCCAATGACTAGCATGTTATGCTGTTCTGTTGTCCACTTTATCACCATATCAGACACCAATGAATGTACGGCAAAAACAAATAGTTGTCATGCCAACGCTAACTGTAGCAACATCCTTGGTTCATATACATGTGCATGTTCAACTGGTTACCAAGGAAATGGAACACATTGCTCAGGTAAGTCGTAATGTTATGACTCGGCACACTTGACTGCTCCATCGATTTTTGTGCGAAGTAGTTTTTTTTCGTGACGTCAAAGGAAAATTCGCTTGAATTTTCGCTCTGCAAAACATCTGAGACGATAGAGAGATTCCGCATGACATAATTTTTTTACGAAAAGCCATGTGGTGCACGCAATGGGAACATGCAGCAGCCATGCATGGTGGACATTGTCACACTCTGGTCGCACCAGATAAGCATTTTCTAATGGAAGTATGAGGGAAAGAGAAAGAACAGGGGGGGGGGAGGGGGGGGGGGTAGATTGAGAAGGACAGAGTACATGTACATGAGAGACTGTAGTTCAGCAAGTTTATGTATCAGGTTTACAAGGCGTCGGTTGCTTGCATCCAGTTGCTGCACAGCAGGTGATGGTGGACCATCTTCTTGAACTTCCACATCCCCTTGTATGGCTGCTGTGCGAGGATTCTCCGAGGCAGGAAGTTCCATGCACTCAGCACGCAAGCAAAGAAAGCCTTGGCCAATGCTGAGCGGGAACGGCGAGGCAGGCTACATGCCAATGGAAAGTCGTGTGACTGGCGTCGCTGGGCGGAGAAACGGGTGTTGGGGGTTTCATCCGCCAGCTGGAGTGGCTTGGGCATAATCGCTTTCAAGGGGCTCGTCGGTGGAAGGAAGCAGAGCTTGTACAGGAAGCTCAGGGCCGCCACCCTGCGCCTATGCTCCAGGCTTGGTACGGAGACTCCAGGGCCTATCAGCTTTAGTGCCCTGCGCTGTACTGCGTCCAGGCAGGCCAGTGGAGCCCCATCCAGACCAGGCAGTAGTTCTCCATGGTTGGTCGTATGAAGCCGTTGTAAACAGCAATACAGCCAGGTGCTGTCCGAAGTGGCACCACCTTCCGGAGAACATGGAGGTGTTGGAGGGCCCTGGTGGCAACCTGGCGTATGTGGGTCGAGAATCGCAACGTGGTGTCGAAGAAAACACCGAGGAGCTTGATCTCGCCAGCTTCAGGCACCCTGGTACCGTTGAACAGTGCGTGGGGAAGAGGTGTTGCTGGACGGTGAAAGTCTATTGTGAGCGCCTGGGAATTGGTCGGTTCGAAAGTTATTTTCCACTCAGCACCCCATCGGGCGATAGAGTCCACGGCAAGCTGAAGCTAGGTCGCACTTTCCGCTATGTCGCATGTGGCCGCAATGCATTGGTAGGCTGTGGTGCCATCTGCGTATACAGCCAGAGAGGTACTATCCGGTGTTACTTCCTCACAGTTGTTTACGTAAACCAGAAACAGGGTTGGACCCAAGATGCTGCCTTGGGGGACCCCAGCAAGCAAAGGGTATTCCGATGACTGTTGTCCTCCGACTATGGCACAAAGTTGCCGGCAGCAGAGGTAGTTTGAGAGCCAGCCAAGGAGCGGACCACTGATGCCGCATGCCTCTGTTTTATGGAGAGCACCTCGATGCGAAACCTTGTCGAACGCCAAGGCGATGTCGATGGCCAGTACATGTACCATGCCGCCTCTCGCCGCAGTGGATAACCAGTCGTTGTGCAGCTTTGTTAGCAGATCTGATGTACCAAGTCCCTTCCGGAAGCCATATTGCCGAGACGAGATTACACTGTGCTTTGAGAAGAAGTTCATGATACAGCGGTTAACAATTGTTTCCATTGTCTTGGAGAGAATGCAGAGGAGAGACACCGGGCGATGGTTGCGCAGGTCTGATCTAGCTTTCTTCTTGTGAATCGGAACAACCTGGGCGACCTTCCACAGCCTCGGTTGCACTTGCTGCCGAAAGCACAAGGAGAACAGCCGGGCGACAAGCAAGCAGAGCTCACTGGCACAATTCTTCAGCACCCTTGCTGGAATCCGGTCAGGGCCTTTGGCTTTCGTGGGATTCAGTCTTCTGAGCTCTCTTCTGACAGTATCCGTTCGAAAGTGGATGGTAGTGAGCCGAGACTCGGTGTGAGGTGTTACAGGTGGCAGATCGTCTGATGGCAGATCATTTGGAAAGTCATCTGCTGCGAGGCTGGACTTCGACGAAAAAAGCGAGCCAAACCGCTCTGCTTTCTCGGAGTTGGCCATAACTCGGACGCCATTAGTGTCAACAAGAGTTGGTATGGTTGTGCTGTGCCCACTACCACCTGCTTGCTTCAGCGTGGACCACCACTCTCGATCAGACATGCTCCCACGTGAAAGTTTGTCTCCCAGCGTGGCAAGGCGTATTGCCTTCGCCTGGCGCAGATAGTGAGTGCAACGCCTGGTTGCCTCCAGGGCCTCCAGTCGTAGCTGCGGAGATGGAGCCGTGCGGGAGTGTTTCCAAGCTTCCTGTTTTGCCTTCACCTTGGTTGAACACTCCAGTGTCCACCAAGGAGGGTCAGACGGGCTGGTTACCAGTTCACGAGCTGGTATGAATTGCTTCATGCCTTGTTAAGGTTATTAATGATCTTGGTGACATTGTGACATGATTTGTTGGGACATTGACTGATGGCTGTGGTCCAGTCGGCTTGCCGATAAAAATGAGCAAGTTGAGGGCAGTCCGCTAGGTTCTAGCGCCAGACTACTCGCTTTGTGGGAGGTTCCTCCGACACTTTTGTGGGAAATTCAGCTATCAGAGTTACATGGTCCGAGGCGCCAAGGGGAGGTTTGCAACGGACTGTTACATCAGAAAGATAGTCAGACATAATCAGATCCAGTATATTGTCCCCTCGGGTCTTCATCGTAACATGTTGTTCCAGGCCGTGGCTAACACACATATCCTCAGCACATTCCCCTGCAGGAGTTGTTATGTTGCTTCCTAACCACAAGCCGCTATGCACATTGAAGTCGCCAGCGACGATCATCTTCGACCCATGCTGCCTAACTCTGTCAAGAGTTGCATCAAGGTGTTCGAAGAGTTTGGTGTCAGTGGCCAGACAGGAGCCTGGCCTGTAGACAGCGCCAATGACAGTGTTCGTGTGGGGGGCCATGGAGACAGACACCCAGACAATTTCGTGATCACAGTCGATGTCATGGAGGTGCTGAAAGGCAATGCCGTCCCTAATCCAGACCGCAACTCCTCCTCCATGAGCGGTGCGGTCTCGACGAATGGGAGGGGCATATCCAGGTAGTGAGACTTCCGCCTAGGTGGCCTTGTCTGCAGTGAGCTTGGTCTCTGTCACGATAATAACATCAGGCTTCGAGATCTTCACTGCGTGCTGAAGCTCACCAAGCTTGGACAGCAATCCAAATGCATTGGTAATGTAAAGGCGAAGTCGGGGGATAGAAGGGCGGGGAACAAACACTGGTGCAGAGGGGTTAAGGCGGGGAGAAGGCATGATGGAAAATAGATAGATAGTCAGGCTAATATGAACACTAGAGAGAAAGATGACTAGTACTTACGCTCGCCAGCCAGGCTTCTGGCTGATGGCAGGGGAGTGCAAACGAGTTGGCTTGTTTCCTTGGACTTCCATTCTTGACAAGAGTGAATCTGCCGTCGTGTTCTGGTGATATCGATTCCCGCTGGCACTTGGATGGCTTAAGTGTATCAAAGAAAACGTTGTCGGCTCTTTCGGCTGCAGTGTTGTGATGCTGGTCTTCTGCATCCGCTTCTGAGCCGCTTGAATCATTGGGTTCAGCTGCTGGATCATGTGTATTGCCCATTTGGTGTAGGCACATTTTGTCATGCTGCCCAGGTATGAGACCTCCGTCATAGGTGTTTGATGTGTGGGCCAGAGACGTGGTGGGGTTAGGCTGCTGTGTGGAGGGGGTGGTGGCTCCTCTCCTGACTCCTCAACCCAGCTGCTGTGGGGGACAGAGCTAGAGTGAAATTGGGCTCACCTTCCGTGCCTCCTGCCGAGGCAGGTTCCGATTCCCCAGATGCATCCCTTTCCGCATCCGATCCTCCTACAGCAGGTGAGTACGAGTAAGGTTTTTCTGACCCCACGCCACTAGTACTGGCAAGCTGGCGGTTGGCTGTCGTACCAGAGCTCATAGGTGCGTTTTCCCGGGAATGATCATCCTGCTGCACATGCACTGATCCTGCAGCTGCAACCTCTTGACTATGCATACTTTGAGGGCTTGCTGCTGACCTGTTCACTTCAGTGCATCCCGTACTCGTTGACTGACTAGCTGGAGGTTTTCGGCGTGGGGAATCCCTTGCTTTATGGCCTGGTGCTGCGCAATGGAAGCATGTCTGGGGTTGCCCTTTGTACCAGATGCGTAGGGCGTCTGACCCACGCGAACAAGAGACGGAACTGACTTTCGCAATGTCACTTTCAAGAAGCTAGTACCGGTTTCAACGGAGAACCCTTTGTGCAGGATTTTTTTCCTAGCAGGAGACCTGTGAATCGTTGCATACTGGCTTATGGCCGAAGACAATGCCCCGTCATGCAGGTAATACGGACAGCCAAACACATGCAAGCTAATGAGCTCGGTGTCTCCAATGACAATATCTACTGCCTTACCAGCAATTTTGAAAGAAGTGGACACAAGACGATCCCTGGCGGCGGCATGCTTGAGGGTCACAGTGCACCAACCTGGTCTGCCATGCAGGTCCACTTGCTGGAGTTCGTCGGGCGTGACTCCATTACTAGCTAGTTCCTTTAATGAAAAATACATGATCGATCTCCCAAAGAGGATCAAGTTGAAAGGAAAAAGTGATGCAAGGCGCAGCTCGAAAAGTGCTCCCGCCCGCAATCATACTGATCAATCAATTACATAAGTAGCAAATGTAGTCGATCTATGGAAAGTCTTACCCACACTCCATGCCGATTTGTGTTCCGCCATATGTAGTTTTCGAATGACATAGCTGCCCTTGGCAACTTGGAACGCGGCAGTGTACGACCGGGTCGACCTAGGGAGTGAGTAAAAAATTTGCACCTCCGTTATAATTTCACAAGGAAAGTCATAGAAGCCGCGGCTTTTGTACAAGACTTTATGGTAGACAATTTTCCATAAGTGAGGTGCAAACTCGTGAGTTCAAGGGTTTTCCCGCCCACTAACGTAAGGTTGCTCAACTTCACGTAGTGCGGAACGTCTCTGATGACTTGCCCATTAGGGGTCATCCGTATATATTCCCTTAACCCTGGAACCTTTGGATCCGTTTCATTATGAAAAATTCATTAAATTCAAATTCGTTACTTGTAGTACTCCCCATTGATTTGTTTCCGTATTCTCTTTGTGCCTTGTTCATGATTGTATTTTCCTCTTCCTCCGTTTCTTATGTGACCACCTTCATCATTTTGCGAGAACTGTGGCAATACGCCCATGAGAAGGCAGATTTTGCCTGTGCTTCTGGTGAAGTAAAATAAAGCTAAACAAACAAATACTGATATTTACACGAAAGCTAGTCATTTCCCTTCAACCCCTCCCCCTCCCTGAGAAACGAACACATACATACCGCACATAGTATAGATTTTTTTCTTTACTAGCTGGATGTGCCCACACATACAAACTGTGCATCGATGTTTTCCGAGAAACGAACAGGCGCTCACCCTGCCCCCCCCCCTTAAACAACTACTTTTTGTTTCTAAATATAATGTTTACGAATGGCTCCTAATACTATTCTGTTGTCCTCTGTATCACCATATCAGACAACAATGAATGTGCAGCAAAAACACATGGTTGTCATGCCGACGCTAACTGTAGCAACATCCCTGGTTCTTATGCATGTGCATGTTCAACTGGTTACCAAGGAAATGGAACACATTGCTCAGGTAAGTCGTAATTTTATGACTTGCACACGTGACTGTTTCATCAATTTTGTGTACAGTCCAATAAAACCTGGTTTAAGCAACCTCTGGTTTTAGTGACCACCTGCTTTTAATGACCGCTTTTTTCATGCACAGACAGTTCTATACAGAAATAGCACTGGATACAGCGACCACCTACCTTACACGGCCATCAAACGACTTTTAGTGTACCAAGTGCCATATAGGACCTGCACACAGCGGCCCAAACCAGCCAAAAGTAGGGAGGTTTCGCTCTACGTAATTACGTATGAAAATCCGTATGTCGTACGCGCCAGGGAGCGAGGGCAACTTTCATACGTAAATCTCTCTAAGGATTTCTGTAGGAAAGCTCTTTCCTACGTTGGGTCCTCCGTAGGACTTTTTGAAATATTTTTCGCATTTTCTGCATTTGTCCATGGCAACATTCAAGCAGCGCGAAACACAAGGTACACACACCGTACACCACGCGTGAATAATATAATGGAGAAAGCGGCTTCTGTTCATGGTGCATGCGGTGGGCACGTGCAGCCAACGCGTCTCCATAGCAACAACGCATGTTTAGCAGTCGAGGAGAAATCACGTAGAGCGAAACCCAACAGCTCTGATTTTTACGTATGAAAATTCCGTGCAGTTCATACGTTATTTTCATACGTAATTCCGTAGAGCGAAACCTCCCTAGTGTCATCTTCACTGGCAGGGTTGACGCAAACAGGGTTGAAGTGCGCTCTGACGCAAGTGCATGCAGTCAGCAGAAGTGACAAGTGAGAGTGCAGGATGCACTGCATGCACTTGAATGAGGTGTGCTTTGCCTGTAGGAAAGTCTTCTATTCTCCACGCCTGTCAATACGAGTGCATGGAAGTACAACCATGCATATGTACATGTATGTACAGGATCCGATATGCCTCGAATGTATGGGACCTGGTTCTAAAGACCACCTGGCTTTAACGACCGCTTTTGCTTGCACCGTGGGATGGTCACTTTAATATATTATTATTATTATTATTAGCACCATATCCCTCACACACTCATACTCAGCCCAAGGCAACAAGGAATTGTTTTGGAGATAGTGTGCTGCTTCGAGTAACTGGTCTTGTAATGCAAAAGCTCGAAGAGCTGGAAAGCAATGCCAGGCCACTGGCAGCAACTGGCTCGCGAGGAGCCGCAATAAACCCACATTGTGCCACAATGGGGTTGCAAGGCAAAGCCAATGCAATTGGCAACAACTGGCTCGTGAAGAGCCGCAACTAGCGAAGCAAGTGACCAGTTAGGAGCGATAGAGGTAAATGTTCCCTAGTACCATTAGCAAGATGATAAGATGGGAGGGATGGAGGGTGAAAATTTGATGCTGGCACAAGCTAAAAGTCACCACTAATTAGACTAGTCTTTGAAGTGAAGCCAACAGCAAGAAAGAAAGAGAAAGTTCAAAGGAAGCAGTTGTACGACGTCAGGCTAAGCGCGCCCGAATCCATGCGCTGGCAGTGTGAGTGCAGTGAGCAAAAGTTCAAAGAAAGCAGCTGTGTGACGTCAGGCTAAGCGTGCCCAAATCTATGCGCTGGCAGTGTGAGTGCAGTGCGCAATGCACTGATGCAGCGGTGCGCAGCAGATGCAAACATGGCATTGTGATCGGTGGATGCTAACACATACTAACTACATTACTGCGACATTAAAAGCATGTCCGTGTAGGTGGCGGGGGGTGCCACTTTCGCTTATGCCATTCAGGATTGATGTCTGAAGAGTAATACGATACAATGAAATGACAGAAGTGACATCAACAAAAGCCGTTAGCAACAATACCAATAGGACTAATGGAAAACTTATCCAAAGTATAAAATAAAATAGAATATGCATACAACATGTCTGGCGGAATCACGTGGATCACGAGAATCAGTCCTGTTACTAATGGAAAACTTATCCAAAGTATAAAATAAAATAGAATATGCATACAACATGTCTGGCGGAATCACGTGGATCACGAGAATCAGTCCTGTTAGGTGGGGCGGGCTCCACGCCATGCCTGTCGGTCCGCTGCCATTGTGCGGACTGCGACAGCATCTATCGGCTGGTGGAGGGTAAGTCCATGCCATGATGACAGTTCTGTCTGCAAGACCGTTACCAAAGTCGTCACTTGAACCTGGTTTTACTGTAGTTCGAGTTTTGTTTCGCGTTTTCTTCAAATGTTGCGTTCAAACCTGCGAACGTTCGCATGAAGTTTCCCTTTTCGTGAGGTCAAACGAAAATTCGCACAAACGTTTGCTTTGTAAGCCTCTGTAACAATGGGCGGGCTCGATTGCACACATTTCCGTCAATTCTACTGCAGCAGATATAGAAACATAGAAAAGCAGTCAATTGACGGGAGCCGGTGCACTCAGCGCATACAGAACGCTGTGTGCAGTGCACATGCTGATCCGCTACAACCAGCGCGCTGCAGCGCATAAATGCATGTGTGTACCGCTTATCCACGGCTGCATGGTCAGTGGTCTGGGGCCACTAGACATGCGACCGGATTTCCATGTCCACGACAGTCGAATTATTTATGGTGGATGCGCCGTTCAGTTACACAAAATCTGTTGTCAATTGCAATTCCGTCAATTCAGTCAATTCTGAAGATAGGGCCGAATTGCGACATGTAATTCCAGAATTGCTAATTCCAGAATTGACGCACTCGACGTAAACGCCGTGCTAGGTCCACGTGCGCGCGAGGGTGCACGGGCTCCCACGTGATCCCCTTTTACGATTTATGTCACTGTAGTCGTTTGTCTACATGGCCGCAATGCGTTCATTCTGTTCATTCGAGAATTATAAAACCTGGGTCCAAACATGTAGTCGAAAGTGCCCAATGACTAGCATGTTATGCTATTCTGTTGTCCACTGTATCACCATATCAGACACCAATGAATGTACAGCAAAAACACATGGTTGTCATGTCAACGCTCAATGTAACAATACCATTGGTTCATATGCATGTGTATGTACAACTGGTTACCAGGGAAATGAAACGCATTGCACAGGTAAGTCATAATGTCATGAATCGGCACACTTAATGGGGAAGTTCGGAGAAAAAAATTAAATTTCAGGACCCGGAGAGTTTGGGTCGCTGAGTTCAATGTTGTTGGTCCGACCTGCCTTCAACAAAGCGTTCTTGAGATATTTCCGTTCGAAAAACTAAGTATGGGGGGGAGGGGTTGCGCCCATGACGTCATGCAGCCGCCCCACACAATCTGCAATGCCATAGCATGCAGCCAGGTCAAAGGGACTGCAGGAAATCAATAGTGTCAATGCTATTTCAAATGATTTGACGACCGATAGTAGTCGGTGCAAGCGGCCACGAAGACATAACTCTGTGTGAGAGTGAGGATGCAGCCATGGCTGACCTTCATGAGTTCGGTCTGGGCTGAGAACTCCGGTGTTCTGCAGAAGAAATGGCCGAGCGGGCTGGTCAAGAGTGAGCCCTGCAGCGTTTGCGACTGATGAAGAAGCAGCAGCGGCGAGGCTGATATGATTATCAGATATCTGGAGAGTAGAGTCGGCGAAATGGAGAAGACTGATGGGAGTGCTCTAAAAGCTGTTCCATAACGACTCCAGTAGTCTGCCATATAGTGATTTTTGGTGTCAGCATGGCATATTTTGGACGCTGCTCTTTTGGAGAACAATGCAGGCTCTTTGAACCACGGCCACAACTCTTCGGTTCAAGGTTCACAACACTACGGGATCTGAACGTTTTAGGTCCGGGAGCTGTTCGTTGTATTGTCACTTGTCACGGTTGTTGACTCATCGTTGTAGCATAAATGAATCTGCACTATTTCATGCCAAAAACGTTCTTTGCCAAAGCACAACCACCGGCACCGGCAAGAAGAAATGCACCTTCCCTGATTGTACGAACGACTGATACGAGCATGACAAGTCTGTATTTTGCAGTGCAGGGAGTGGATTGGAGGGTGGTGGTTGGGTGACTGGCTGGGGGTGTGGCTGGGGGTGTGCCTGAGCGCGTATAGCTGTGACTGTGAAACTGTATGAGAATGGGAAGTGCGGGACTGCTGGTTGCGCATCTGCGATAGTAGTTGTATGTTTAAGCAGAGAGGTGGTTGTGCGCTAGAAACATTTGTTTGCATTGAGTGATTGGTATTCATTCATGCATGAATGTCAGTGATGAATTCATCTTATCGGCCCTTTTGTCTGCTTGAACTGTTGCATTCTGACTTTCAGCAACAGACGCCAACGCAAGTCAGTCGAATACCTACCTAACTCTGGGTCTTTCTCTCAGTCTTGTTGCTGTGCTGGTAGTGACTTTGTTTACTTTTTTCATTCGTTTTCGAAACAATAAGCTGCGAGGAATACATGGAATATCCAGCAGGTCTGGACGTACACTTGGAAAATGTAAGTATTAAATTCCGAATTGTGAAAAGATAGACCAAAGGTCGGTCAAAACTCTCCGAGTCTAATTTGGATACTGCTCACAGTTCTGTGTGTGTGTGTGTGTGTGTGTGTGTGTGTGTGTGTGTGTGTGTGTGCGTGTGTGTGTGTTTGTGTGTGTGTGTGTTTGTGTGTGTGTGTGTGTGTGTGTATGTATTTGAAATCTTTTATTCTCACGATGGCCTGTGGCCAATAAGAGAAAAATAATTACAGGCACGGGGAACAGATACAGAGAGATCAAAGTTTAGCTGCTTGCTGAGGCAGTAGCGATGGCAATAGGGAGTTTATCACATCGGCTGGGCGCAATGGAGCTATAGATGTGCTGAGCAATGTGAGCAAGTACATACGGAAGAGATGACAAGTGGTAGGATGTTTGCTTTGAATTCTCGTCTGGGGTTGATTTGCCGGAGGCTGAGTGGAATACTATTAAAGAGATCAAGACAAGCATAGATGGGGGAGTCCCTTAGCCGTGTTGTTGTTGTTGTTGATTTTACTTCACCAAATGAACAGGCAGAGATGCCTTCTCACCTGCCCATAGAACAGGTTCTCACAGAATGATGAAGGGATGATATGCAAGGGAAAAGAAGAAATGATAATAATATGAGGCATTGGCAGCAAGAACCGGGGTCCTGGCAATTTTTCAAAATGCCAATATTTGCGAAAAACCGAACCGATGTCGTTTTTTAATCACCGCGATCAAAGCGGAAAGACTTCTTGCGCTATCGCTTTGAAAGTGCTTTCCTCTTGGTGGCTTCGCTATAATTTGTTGTCATCGCAGTTGTAGTTTATCCGCCAAGCACTTGGGACGTCCAGGTAGGCATTTTCAGTCATCATGGAGGCGTTTGCGCTCTGGGTAGCATCTGCAAATCATGCGCTCAAAAGAGAGCGGAACAAAATAATGTCTTGGCGGAACGATCCCGTCACAAATTCTTGGTGGAACACGAGCGACTAGAATATTTGACAGCTGGATCTCTAGAGATACTCAGCTGCTTGTGATAGTCTCCCGCAAGAAGAATCAGGTGAAAATGAAGAGGTTTCGCTCAGATGACAAGCCATCAGCGGAGGCAGCGCAGACGATGAGTTTGAGAGCTCCGTGACACGAAGTGGGGACGCGGACAGCAGTGATGAGAGTGACGAACGAGATTCAGTACTCTGTGGCGACTATTCGCAGCTAGATAAGGAGATACGGAGACAGCCCTGAATGAACTAAACCTTACTTGATAGAATACAATTGTTGCAAGTATACATGCACGCTTGCGGTGCGCATGGAATTTGTCACAGTATAATGCATGTATCTATGAGCTGCTGTGCGTAGGAGAGCAAAACATGCTTGGTGGATGTATCTGGCTTGGCCCAGCATGCATATCTAGTCGTGAACTAAGTTGTAGATTCTTCCCAGCCATGTAAAACGTCAGTTGCTTGTCTTCTTTCTGTCTGACAAGTTTGCATACAACACCAGACCTGCGCATGACAGGGATTGAGTTTTCAAGTAACATTGCAGCAAGTGCAGGGAACAATGTTAGTATATTATCAACTAGAGTACTCTGTGCTTCCCTGAAGACCTATAAATATGCTAAATTATTCTCAGCCACTCCATTAGAGCTAGCTGTAACTGCGTTCCATGTTGCCCTTTTGCTGACCATTTTTGTCGACCTTCACCCATTATTTCGGGCGTTCTTTTTACCATCTTGGAAGGTGCCCAGAGCTCCAAAATTTGGCCCGTAGATCACTCATTTAGTGGACAGTTCAAAGCCATCAAAAACTCTTTTTCGGTAAATATCACCTAACCCTAGTTTTTGCTGCCCATGCCTCATATAAGACAGAAAGGACCAAAAGAAGGAAATAAAAGTTTAATGAGTATTATTCACAAATTAAAGGGGAACTGTCACCAAAAAAATTCTTTGTCTTATCTTGTAGTTCTTTGGTTCCTGATCACGATGGTGTTATCCGTTTTTCTCTGCGATGGCTGGAAGTGGGTGAAAACTTGAAAAGAAGGTGCCCAAAATTGTCCCGAAGTACCGAGTGACGTCACGCCGGACTTGACCTCCACGCGTACATTCATCGTCAAAAACGAAGTCCAGCCCGTGTGCTGGTCGATCGAGCTAGCTGTTCCAATGTACGGTGCACGTGTGCCTTTTGAACTGTAACACAGATGGGTACGTCGTACCGAAGGAGAATGCCAAAGAGGCAGAGACCCACGTGCAGCTACACAGCCAAATCAAAATAAAAAAGCACCTGAGCTTTCACCTTTTTGACTTCTTCCGGTTCCGCGAGGATCTAAGTTTTATTTTGTGAGCACGGAAGCACGTTGTTGTTTTGAACTAACTTTCGTGTGAGGAACAACACGATGATGAGTGCGTATGCAGAAAACAGTACTCCTCCGGCCGGCGATAACACCACCAACCCGAGCCCCGAAGGAACGCAATGTAGGTACGTGAAGGTGATTCATCTGGCGATGTTGCTGAAGATGCAGATGACAAACTCCGACGTCTTTCATTTCAGAGCCGGGTGGGCAACACCGCCACCTTCGGCTTCGATACAACGACATCATTTTCAAGCACGAGGTATGTGTGCCACACTAACAGCAAACAAACATCCTTCCACTCCCTCGTAATCACAAATAAAACAAAGAGCTGGAGCTTCGTGGAGGAAGTACCAGTGCGACAAACTAAACTGCTGTCGACTTCTGTTTATTTTGTCCCTTTTTGGCGTTCTCATTGTGTACAACGTACACATCGAGTGTCCGAGTTTAGAAGGCAAGCGTGCACCGTACATCGAACAGTTGGCTCGATCGACCAGCACACGGGCTGGACTTCGTTTTTGACGATGAATGTACGCGTGGAGGTCAAGTCCGGCGTGACGTCACTCGGTACTTCGGGACAATTTTGGGCACCTTCTTTTCAAGTTTTCACCCACTTCCAGCCATCGCAGAGAAAAACGGATAACACCATCGTGATCAGGAGCCAAAGAACTACAAGATAAGACAAATAAATGTTTTGGTGACAGTTCCCCTTTAAGTATATCAATGGCAGAAAGAGCTTTCCGGAAGGGACCAGGGACACCTATCACTCTAAAATCAGAGGGGAGAGCGTTCCAGAGAATGCTTCCCCGAAACTTCATGGTTGATCGTCCCGCAAGAAAGGGAACTTGAAGCAAGTTCGACACTTGTCCCCATGTGGTGCGCTGCTCCTCCGGAACAGTCTCTGGGGCCGTTCGGGTGAATAATTGTTGAAGAAGGGGGCTACAGGAGGAGTTAATGCATCGATGATCAAATACGACAATTTTGTGTGTATATGTATGTGGTAGACTAACAATGCTGAGCATAGAGAGCAGCGGGGCAGTTGGAGTCAAGAGCCGCTGTTGCAAGGTGGCACGGATGCCAGCCTTGAACGTCTTTTCAAGCTGACCAAGCAGGTGTGCGCTAAGTCCTGGAAAGAAACTGTTTGAGCCATAACACAGCTGGAAAAGGATCATGCTGAGGAACCACGTTCGCCGGGCAAGCAAACTCAGTCCTCGTCCATGCCTCCAGAGCTGACCAATTGTTCGCACTGTCTTGCGACCAATATACTCCACATGTGGAGCCCGGGATAAATCATTATCCAGGACTAAACCAAGGTACTGGGCTGTAGAGGTCACAGAAAGTTTCTCGCCGGTTGTATTGCAGCCGCGCCTCGTCGCCGGGTGAAGAGCAACTGTGTCTTGGAAGAGTTGAGGAGCAGGCCAATGTCCTCCAGCCAGGTAGCAGTGTTTGTCATGGCTTGCGTGAGGGTTCTGCACACTACAGCAGCATCAGAATGGGAGCAGTCGATGACAATGTCATCTGTCTTAGTGCTGTACAGACAGTGGCAGTATGGTGTGGAGTTCACTAGTGTAGAGCACAAAAAGCAGTGGCCCAAGAACGCTACCGTGCGGAACACCACAGGAGCAACTGACGGCCTCACTAACAGAGTCCAGGAAATTGACACTCTGGAAACGCCCTGAGAGGTAGTCAGTGAACCATTCCAATGCAGTTCCAGCTATACCAAGGGAAAACAAAACTGTAACTAGACGTTCTTGCTTAACACGGTCGAAAGCTTTCGACATATCAACGAACACTGTCCCAGTTAATGCATCTTGCGGTGGACCATCGATTAACAGCTAACACAAGTGCATCCTCAGTCGAATGTTGCTTGCGATAAGCAAACTGGCTGTCGGGCAATAGCTGGTGTGTCTCCAGATAGGCAGTGAGCTGTCTCTTAACCATTGTCTCCAGAATAAGGGGGATAATGGGGAAGAGAGACACTGGACGATAGTTCTGGGGCAGGGTTGGGTCGCCACTCTTAAATAGGCAACTGACATGTGACACTTTGAAGGTTGGCGGAACCTGTCCAGTTCTAAGAGACAAATTGATAATGCTGGTGAGATTCGGTGCAAGAACAGAGGCATGTTGCTTGAGCAGGAAACTGGGAATCCTATCACTGCCCGTGGCTTTGCTTGCATCCACTGATTTCAGGCATGACACGACATCTGTCACTGGGACAGGCTGAAATACATTTAAGCTGCATTGGAGGCTTGAGCCCGACGGCAGCTGGAGGTGGGGTGGACGTGTTGGATCATTCACTACTCCGCCAAACTCTCGACTTAGCTCTGGCAAAGGCGCTTGAGGGATGTGCGATTGCTTCCTTCTGCCAGTGACAGTATTTAGTACCCTCCAGAGTTTCCTCTGGTTGGTAGTTTGGCATTGGGTGGTAAACTACTGGTTGTGCAGTTTCCTGTCAAGCTTCCTAGCCACATAACGAGCTGATTTATGTTCCTCGCGTAATCTTGCATTCCCCTGGTCCCGCATCAACTTCCGATGTAAGCCATTGCGCTTCCGTACAGCCACACCTAGTTCATTTGTCAGCCATGGGCATGGGAGACGTCGATGGGCACACTGAGCAACTAGAGGCGCATGGTGGTTTTATGGTGATAGAAGAGACTCAGTGAAAGATGTAATCATTTCCTCCAAGTTGCCATTGTCAGGAAATGCCTGCTGCTTGCGATGGACGTCCTTGCTGAAGCGGTCCCAGTCAAGGAGGTGCAACCGCCGCGTGGTCGTTGGTGCTGATGAGCTGTGCTTCGGCACTCTAATATGCAAGTGGGCAAGAATCGCAAAATGGTCACTCATGTCTAAGTATACTGTTTCACAGTTGCCAACCGGTGGAGCTGATGAAAGGAGTAAATTCAGCAGCTTAGCTGAATGGGAGGTCACTCAGGTGTGAGATGTTACATAGTTGGAAAGGTTGAAACGGCTGATAATCGAGCACAGAGGTACTGCAGATGGTTGACCAGGGGCAAAGTCCACATTGAAGTCGCCGACAATCGTGGTAGACTTCGCCGGCCTTCCACAGCTCACTCGATGTTGTGTTCTACAGTCCATTCATAAAAAGATGGGCCCTGGCTCTGGCCAGCTCCCGTATTTGGCGATTTTTCGTGATTTCATCGTACACAGTGCAGTGCTGCGAAATTTGAAATTTGAAAAAAAGGGTCCAAAACGGGTACCTGAACTGGGGTTCGAACCGCACGATGCACTGTCGCAGGCGGGTTCAAACGACCTGAGTTTTTATGGTTTTCCCAATTCAGTGCTTTCGGGGCAAAACCTGGCCGAAATCCTATTCTTGTTATGGCTTGCTTTTTGGACAAAAAAACTTCAGAAACATAATTGGAAGAGTCCATAGGGGATTGCAGAAAAAAATCTTAAAATACTCACAGTTTGACCCATTTATGGCCAACAGCTAGAAGTCCATCTTTTTTCTGAATGGAGTGTAGTGATGCTCAGAAGGCAGCTGGGCTGTTAGGTGGCCGGTAGCAGCAACCAATAACATGGGAGTCACGGCCGGGAACTATAACCTCAAGCCATAGTAGCTCCAGCTCAGTTTCCAGATCGAAGCGGCGACGAACAGCCAGAGACTTGTGGCAGTATACAGCTACTCTACCACCAGGACGATCTGGTCTGTCCTTGCGAAACAATTTGAAATGTGGTATAGCTACTTCACCATCACTGATATCCGGCTTCAACCAAGTTTCCGCGGTTCCAAGAAGATGTATACCTCTCAGGGGCGTCACACACGGTACGACCACTACGACCATGGTCGTACCACTTTTCGTCCAGGATGGTCCACCCAATTCATCCGAAAAAGCAATAAACAAATTCAAGGATCTTCGGACTTGTACAAAACATCGCAACTGTTAGTAGTGTTACTTTCATTGCAAGGAGCATACAGACTTGATGCCTAGCAGGTAGCTATTGCCCAAGACTCCAGACGGCTATCCATTACGATAGGCGGTTGGAGTCACGGTTAGAGACAACCAGACGATGGATTCCTCACGGACGCATTCACTGCAAACTTGACGGAAACAGAGCTGAGCTGGCGGCGATCACTGGGTCCAGAACTAAAATTTTCCAAGATCTACCATGTTACAATGGCGATCAGTACGTCAAGAGACACTACATGTATGTCACTTGTCAGCTACAACATAATAATTATATTCTTCCCACGACGACACCTACCTAGTACCTCTGGCTCCTGACGATCTACTGCAAGCGGATTCGAAAATGCATTACACCCGCGAACGCAGCGCTTGTCAACGGAAAAGGGAAGCGCTTCATTCTCCGAAGCTGAAAAGTGTTTGGACTGCTGCTCCACGGCGGCAGAATATTCTGCAGCTGTTCACCGACACGACCCGCTTCACCTATATTATCACGATTTACGATCGTTTCGTTCCCCGAGTTTTCTGGTAGCAGCAACAAGAATTTCGTCCGCGACGACAGGACGAAAGTCTCTCGCAAACTAAAGTCCTGCTGCCACGAAGACAGAGAAGATTCCGCAAGCGCTTTCTTCTGCTTCCATTGTTGTAGCTCTCCGGTCCACTGGCAGATCTTTCAATCCCACCGAACAAAAACAAAGGATCTTCTTCTCTCTCTAAAACAACTAAAATAATTACTTCGCGACTGTCCAGGCCCGACGTGTACATAGTGTACGCGACGCGGCAGACTTTTGCAGGACACGACATACGTTTTTGCATAGCCGTTGGCGCTAGAACGCGCAGCACGCTTATACTTCGGATTTTGCGATTTTTTCGAGGGCAATGGCCCTGAATCATTGAATGGGTTCCATTTGCCTTGCTTGGCTACCTACGATGTACAGAAAATACCAAAATTCCATGAGAAGTATGTTTTTGGAGCTGGAGTGGGGTTGTCTAATAAGTGCTAGGGGAACCCTCCTTTGCGGCTGTAGAGTGCTAAAACGTGGCCTGTTAGCCGAAAAATCCTTATTTTTTTCTCTGGGGGACACCCCGGACCCCCGGTCGTACCACTCCCAGCAACCCTGTGACACCCCTGCCTCTGGAGGACACATACTCCTGGACCTCAGACACCTTCCTCCGCAGGCTGCACACATTGAAGTACATATTTTGCCTGGACACACAGATGTGTACGTTCTTTCATTCATCTAGTGTAGTCACAGTTAGTCATATGGTATTTTATACATGCCAACCGTCCAGGGTAGGCATTTCCCAAATCGGCCAGATTTTTTCGCCTAATCGGCTTTTCGATCGGCTAAGAGAATGTCCAAATTCAGCCATATTATGAGCCCGAAAGTCAGAATTCGACTCAAAGCAGTAGTTGAAGTCACCGCTCGCAATGCAGTGTACATTTACCTGCATGCTTTAGAGGCATTAAAACATCGATTTTCTGCGAATTCAGTGCGGAATTTGTAAATTCGGCGCAATTATCGGCGATTTCTTCACAGCCATTGATTTCGACGTCTTTTCCTGTTGGCCGATTTCGGAAATGACTTAAGTAGCAGTCACCTGTTGCAGTATAATAGCAACAGAAATTGTATTTGCATGTTGTAGAGGCAACAAAACATCGATTATCGGCAAATTCAGTGGGGAAATTGTATATTCGGCGAAAAGATCGGTGATTTCCTCAAGACCACAGTTTCGGCGAATTTTTCGGCCGACCGATTTGGGAAATGCCTAGTCCAGGGTTTCGCCGGAACAGTTCAGGGAATAGGGAGTTTGTGACGGGGGCCGGAGATGTCCTGCAAAAGTCCAGGATTGAGTTGGAACTTTTGAAATCGAAGTTCTCCTTTTTATGACGCTTTCTCAGTGTTTCCTCGATCTTGTACATGTAGATCGGTTGTAATTACACACAGCCCGTAGTAGCACATAGTATACTAAGTTATGGAACTGCAATGGATCACCGGTATAATGGTAGTCCACAGATAATTTATTTGTACAGTTACTGCTCAATGCAATGAGGCGCCCTTTGCTTTTACGTTATAACGGCAGTCATGAAAAATACATCTGCTAATGATGGGTGCGCTAAAAAAATTTGTGTTGAGGAAAAGCGTTGAAAATCAAGGGAGTTCAGCCTCCTCGTCCAGGGAACTCAAGCCTCCAGGCTGGCATGTATGCATGTTGCTCGCTTGTGATGACTCACGTTGTGCCAACTTCGTAAAGTGTGTCGTGTGAGTACAGCCAACAGGTGCAGTTGGTTGGAAGGTGCCATATTTTCCAGAATAGACGTCTTACACTTTCTTTACCGTAAACGTCAGGGCCAATATAAAGCGGGTGTGACTTACTATCGAGCAAGCCTTGCAACTTTTAAAAAATGAATAATATAATTATTAAAACAGAGAGGTTCCAGACTGTCCAAGAGAGTGCTCAAAACCGAGAGGTAGAGCTGGTTCAAACAATAGGAGGACAGAGAAAGTGTTTTTACCCCGAGTTTCACGCACTAAGCGATCATCAGAAAACAGTACTGAGAAATCTGGATCAGTATTGGTTTATATACAAAACTAAGTGTAAATTGCTGCAGCATGGCGCAAATCTAAAAGTTGTGAATGGCGGCAGTGCAAAGCGTAAATGACTGCATCATGGAGCAAATCTAAAAGTGTGAATCACACCAGTGACCGACTTTTAGTGTACCAAGTGCCATATCGGACCTGCACACAACGACCAAAACTAGCCTAAAGTGGCAACTTGGCTTGCAGGGCTGACTGCAACAGGGTTGAGGTGGGCTCTGAAGCAAGTTTTTATGCAGTCAACAGAAGTGACAAATGACAGTGCAGGATGAGGTGTTCTTAGCCTGCACGAAAGTATTCTATGCTCCGCGCCTATCAATATGAGTACATGGAAGTACAATCATACACAGAGGGTGTGCGCCTTAACCTGCAATAGTGCTCAAATGCCCGGAATGGGCAGAGCGTAGTACGCAAGAGGTACACAAAAGGAAGTATATAGGGCTGTTTTTGTTGTAACTCAGAGTTTCATGGCAAAAACCAATCATCAGACAACATAAGGAGATTAGAAAACGCAGGTATATGAAGCCAAGCAGAGGAGATAGAATAATTCAGTGCAGACAATATGATAATCATTCAACACCTCCCAGAGGCAGTACGCTCTGACGTGCCAGAATCAACATCTCAGGTGCTGGGTGAAACATGAACACGCACACTCATCCACACACAGCCTCTCGTTCCCACACACTCCACACTCCCGCATTATCACACCTAAACACACGCGCACGCACACACACACACACACACACACAAACACACGCACCAAACACACACATGCACCAAACACACACATGCACCACACACACATACACACAGCCTCTCGTTCTCACACTCTCCACACTACCGCATTATCGCACCTAAACACACACACGCGCGCGCGCGCGCGCCAAACACACACACACCACACACACATACACAGACACACACACACATACACACACACGCCAAACCCATAGCACGTCATACACATGTATGTACACGATCCGATACGCCACGACTGTATGGGATCTGGTTCTAAAGACTACCTGGCTTTTGCTTGCACAGTGGAGTTGTTGCTTAAACCAGGTTTTACTGTTTGTGAAAACGAGCCTGTACGATTGACTCCCATGTTTGTAGCACAGTTTGTTTCGGCCGTGGGGAATTCCCCAGTCCAAGCACAAAGCGACTGGTATTCAGAAACGTTGGAAACTGATTTCGAAAGCATGTTCACACTGGAGATTTGGAGCGAAGATGCAGACCCTAGGTCGGCAGAGCTCCCTAAACCTCACCACCACTGCCACGATTCAGGTTGAGCGTACTTCCCCTCGCTGCATTTCATGTTTTGCATTTAACTGGTCTTTGTAAAATTAAAAAACAAAAAAAAGAAAACAAAACATGCAGTCACATGTTTGCTTTAATCTTCTTCATCTTTTATTGAGAGTCTAGCCGTATAGTTAGAGGAGTGTGGTGATATTGTAGCACCTTTCCCTGCATGGGTCTTGGCACTCAGGCTGCTAGTGCTACTGTTCGCACCCTAGGCCCTGCACTGCTGTACCTCTGGCGCCTTGCACATAACACATTCACATGTCACCTTTCAAGCCGCCTTTGCAGCCAGCTTCCCTTTAAAAGCAATTGCGTTTTACTGATGATTCATTCTCATCTTTCGAAGAGTTGGTCTGCCTTGAGCAGGACACAACATGGCGCAGTGAACAGGATGGCCTTCCATGGCAGGAGCCAGAGACAAGGTGAGAGTATCAGCCAGTACTTCTCGGGTCTGTCTCAGCTGCATGATGCGTGCAGCTACCCAGATAGTCTGCAGTGCGGCAGATGTGGGTCACTGTGCGGTCATGAGGCCCAACTTCGGGAAACCCGGCTCCGCGACAGGCTCGTCTGTGGCCTAAGGGATCGAGCGATGCAACGACGGGTGCTCGAAGAAGAGTATGCCAGTGAGTTATCGCTCGATCGGGTCATGCAGATATGCTCTGCATACGAATCCTCTACCGATACGGAATCTGGCCTCGGTGAGCAGCTGCCCGACCTGGCGTTGGCGGCGGCAACGAAGTCCACTTACAAGCGTCAGCAGGCGCAGGCAAAGACGCTGAAGTCGGACGTAGGCACGTGCAGGTTTTGTGGGGAGACTCACCCCAAGGGCCAATGCAAGGCCTATAACCAGACATGCCGCTTGTGCCTCAAGGTGGGTCACTTTGCTAGGGTTTGTCGACAGCGGACCTCGCCCTCACCAGGAACGACGTCTGTCGACTCGCTGTTTGTCAACCAGGCTGGTCCTTCTAGGAACAAGCTGGTGACGGTTGGCGTCGCGATCCAGGGAGGATCGTCATGCGCTATCGGGTGGCTGCCGGACACGGGCGCGGATGTGGACGCCATCAGTCTTACCGACCTGGATGGTATCGACCCAAGCCTCAGGATGAATCTAGTGCCGGACACAGCTGATGTCAAGGCAGCTAACGGTACAGCTTTGGATTCCATGGGCAAGCTCGAGGCTCAGTTGTCTTTGAGCGACACTACCGCCGTGTCGACCCTGCACGTATTCCGGCAGCTGAAGACACCTCTGCTCAGCAAGGACACGTGCATGAAGTTGCGGCTTCTCGAGGATGGATGGCCTCACTCCCGTCTAAGGGTACAAAGCGTGGCAAACATCTCCATCCCTCGGAAGCAAGCATCCGAAGTCGCAGACACGTCAGTAGGTACTGCGTCGACGGCGGCTGAGGAAATCCGACGTACCTTGCTGGAAGAGTTTCCAGAAGTGTTCTGTGATACCCCGCTCAAGCCCATGAGCGGTGAGCCGATGCGCATCGAGCTCATCAATGGCGCGTCGCCATGCCGCCTGTATCGCGCTCGCTCCATCCCATTCAGGTGGCGGGACGCTGTGCAGAACCAGCTGTCCGACATGGTGGGCAAGGGCGTCATTGAGAAGGTGCCTGTCGGCGAAGCATACACTTGGTGCCACCCACTGGTGGTGGTCCCTAAGAAGAATTCCAGTGAGCCGCGCATCACGGTGGACCTGACGGGTCTAAATAAATGGGTCAAGAGGCCGGCATACCCAACCCGAGTACCTCGGGAAGTCGTCGCGTCGATCCCAATGGGGATGCAGTACTTCACCACCCTAGATTCTCGCCATGGCTACTGGCAGGTACCCCTCGACGACGATAGCACCAGGCTCACAACGTTCATGACGCCATGGGGTGCCTACCGTTTCAAGCGGAACGTCATGGGCTTGGTGTCGGCAGGTGACGAACACAACCGGAGAGGAGACGAAGTGTTCGCCGGGTTTTCGAATCTTCAGAAAGTGGTAGAGGATGTCATCGTGTACGACACTGAGCTTGAGGCGCACACCCAGAGGGTTCGCAATGTGCTCAAGCTTTGCTCGGAGAACCAAATCACACTGAACCGCCGCAAATTCGTCTTTGCGGCACCCAGAGCATCGTACTGCGGATTCGTGGTGACGCCGGACGGCTACAGTCCTGATCGAAGCTTGGTGGAGGATCTACACAACTTTCCAATCCCTACCAACCGCACTGATGTCCGATCCTTCTGTGGACTCGTGCAGCAGTTCGACGCGTTCACGCCGCGACTAGCGGAGCTTCTATCCCCGATCCGCTCTCTGCTCTCTCCAAAGAATGAGTTTATCTGGGAGGATCCGCAGCAGCAGGCATTTACAGCTATACTAGAGGAGCTGGTAAGCCCTCGAGTGTTGGCTACCTTCGACCCTGCACAGCCGCTTCGTCTCGAGACAGACGCCTCGCAGTCAAACGGTCTCGGCATGGCACTGTGGCAGCAGCAAGTGGACGGGCGGTGGCGTCTAGTGCAATGTGCTTCACGGCACGTCACTGAGACCGAGGCCAGGTACTCGGCAACGGAGATTGAACTGCTGGCGGTAGTCTGGGCAGTCCACAAGGCTAGACTGTTCCTGGCCGGTGCTGATTTCGAGCTGCTAGTCGATCACAAGCCGCTCATTCCTATCCTGAATGCTAAGACGCTGAATGAGTTGACGTCTCCACGAATCGTGCGACTACGGGAGAAGCTGACGCCTTTTCGGTTCGTGGCTCAGTGGAGACCGGGTGCCGATCACAAGGTCGCAGATTGCCTGTCGAGACACCCAGTAAGTGCACCAGACCCTGACGATGAAGCTGGTGAGGAAGAAATCGAGCACTGCTACTGTGTTCTCCGTCAGCTGTCGCAAGAGGACGAGGAAACAGGCCATACAGTCCTCCCCGACCTTGGCATTACGAAGGTGCGGGCGGAGGGCTCGACGGACCCGGAATACCTCAAGCTGCTGAACGCCGTAAAGAACGGCTTTCCGGTGGACAAGGCTGCTCTGGACCTCGATCTGCACCCGTACTGGCAGGTTCGGCATGACCTGTCGGTCGAGGACGGCATAGTGTTGTTGGGCCACCGTATTGTCGTTCCCAGAAGGTTACGCCAGACCACGCTGGAGCAACTTCACGCTTCTCATCAGGGACAGACCCGCACACTCCGCAGGGCCAGGCAAGCAGTGTACTGGCCCCAGATCTCCAATGACGTTAAGAACGTCGTCCAGACTTGCAGATCCTGCATCACGCTGCTCCCCTCCCAACCTTCTGAGCCGCTCCTCTCTGACAGTCGTCCGTCCAGACCGTTCGAAGATGCAGCGGCGGACCTCTTCTCCCTAGGCGGCTTTGAGTACCTGGTTCTCACCGACAAGTTTTCCGGCTGGCCATTTGTTGGGCGTTGTGGGAGGTCGGCTACCACGTCTGACGTCACCAAACATCTCGTTCAGTGGATGTCGGACGTTGGCGTTCCTACGCGCCTCACGACGGATGGTGGGCCGCAATTCAGATCTTCAGCGTTCGCTTCGTTCTGCTCAGAGTGGAACATTTGCCACGACCCCAGCAGCCCATACAATCCTCAGTCAAATGGCGCGGCTGAGGCGGCGGTCAAGGCCATGAAGCACTTATTAATGAAAATTGGCAAAGTTGACGCCTATAACAGCAGTGCCTTCAGAGAAGGGTTGCTGGAGTGGCGTAACACGCCTGGTGCAGGAGGAGCAAGCCCGGCCCAGCTGCTGTTTGGAAGGCCAACGAGGACCAAGGTTCCCACACTTCCTGCAAATCTGCAGCAGTACGCTGCCCACAGCCGCAGTGCTCCCCAGCAGGTCTCATCCCAGCTTGGCAAACCTCTGCCCCCTCTGCACGTAGGCGATAAGGTATGGATCCAGAACCAGTCTTCAAAACGCTGGGATATGGAAGGAACGGTCACAAAATGCACGAGAAGAGGACGGAGCTACACAGTGCAGACAGTGACGGGGTCCAGCTTCTGGCGGAACAGACGGTTCCTCCGGCCATGTGCATAGATTGACTGGGCATGCTTCTCTTGCTTTTTCCTTGTTGCTTGTGCGCTACGCTGTGATTTTCAAATTTCAGTTTCAGGATTTTCTTTGTGTTAGTGCTCCCAAGTCGCACTTAAGCCGAGGGGGCATGTGGTGATATTGTAGCACCTTTCCCTGCATGGGTCTTGGCACTCAGGCTGCTAGTGCTACTGTTCGCACCCTAGGCCCTGCACTGCTGTACCTCTGGCGCCTTGCACATAACACATTCACATGTCACCTTTCAAGCCGCCTTTGCAGCCAGCTTCCCTTTAAAAGCAATTGCGTTTTACTGATGATTCATTCTCATCTTTCGAAGAGTTGGTCTGCCTTGAGCAGGACACAACAAGGAGAAGGCAGGCATGCCTGTGTATCTGGTGAAGTAAAATAAAAACAAACAAACAGCCATGGCAGCATTGCAAAAGAAGGTATGTTCAACCTGAACGTTGCAGCATTTTTTTTTAAGTCACTCGTCAATTAGGCAGAGGTCAAGGCATGAGTAGAGGTTTGCAGTACGAACAGCGAGCCAGTACTTCACCTTGTAGAAACATCAGCTTCAGCCCGCCACAGGCTAATGCTTGCATGTGTTGTATGCCGTGGGAAAGCATTGTAAACGTCTAGGTCGCCGACATACCACCTGCGCATTTTAGATGGTTTTGAAGCCTCAAGACAACTTTGTATGGTGTTTGCTCGGATGATGACTGCACATAGCAGTATGGTCAAAGCATGGCTCTCCTCTAGCCCAGATCACTGATTTGATTTCTGGTGGTCACCCAGGTGAAATTCAGTTTTTCAGTCTACTTCACTTTTGTTTCATCAAGCTATTCAACATTAATTTTGTTAGCTAGTGGTGAACTTTGCAGCTCGGAAAGAAGACCGGCTAAACCTGCTGCGTTTTTCTGCTCTACCCTGTTCACTGCACAATGTTAGATTGTTAAGTAGCCAAGAGCCGTGTGGCATTTTAGAATACACAAAGTAGAAAAAACTGAGAAAGGTTCTATCTTTACAGATAAGAGACGCGGTGAGACACTAACTTTATTATGGCGGTCAGCAGAACCAGAGAAGTGGACATTGGACGTAGTAATGAACACAATAAAATGTGGATAATAAAATGCATTTCGTACTCTTCCACGTATATTATTGTTGTTTATTACTAGATTTCATTATGGAGACGTATTTCCGTGATGAATGTCTCTACACAAGTTGTTAGGAAATTTTCGTTATCCATATTATCTTTTGTTGATTACCACGTCCAATGTCCGCTTCGTTGATTCTGCTGATTCTATCTTTAAACGAAAGGAGAAAAAACTCTCAAAAGAATGCATGTGTACAAACACCGTAGAGGTAAAGATGGACAGGACAGTACGTCGTAACAAAACATCCAACATCGGGTATTTTTGGCCTGTTGCTTTTCTTCTCCCTGCAGCCTCTCGTCACATTTTGGGGAATGACGCGGGCAACGTGTACTCCAATACAGTTTACAGCCTTGACTTGGCAAAGAGAGATTCTGGTGCACCGGACAAGGCCAACAGCAACCAGTACGTCATCAATTTCTCCACGGCGGCAACGAAGAGCAATACAGCATGCCGCCGCTCACCCAAAGCCAACAAAGCTAGTATGTACCAGCGTGTTCTCGGGTTAGCCTTAAAGAAAAGCGCTCGTTCTGACCACACGAGTGCTAGTACTAGTGAAAGTCTATCAGCCGAGGCGATACATGATGATTCCCATGACAATTGTTCCCCGGTCAGTGTAGCGACTGTCACTAGCTGCAATTATAGCGAACAAACCACTGGCCGACCCAAACTTGTAACTGGAGACACTGAGGAGACTCCATGCAGCCTCAGCGGTGACAGTAAGCACGACGCTGACATCTACGGCAATGAGAGTGGTGATGACAGTGATGTGGATGGCAATGTCATCGACGCTGACATCTACGGCAATGAGAGTGGTGATGGCAGTGATGTGGATGGCAATGTCATCGACGCTGACATCTACGGCAATGAGAGTGGTGATGACCGTGATGTGGATGGCAATGTCATCGACGCTGACATCTACGGCAATGAGAGTGGTGATGACAGTGATGTGTATGACACGTGCGTCAACGACAGCAGCGGTGCAGGTGCGAGTAATACCATTGGTGGAAACGGGATTACAGAGAATATATATCAATGTGGTGAAGTTGCAAGTTACAGCGACAACGTTGCAGAGAATGTATATCAATGTGGTGAAGTTGCAAGTTACAGCAACAACGTTGCAGAGAATGTATATCAATGTGGTGAAGTTGCAAGAGACAGCAACACCATTACAGAGAATGAATATAAGTGTTATGAAGGTGCAAGTGATCCCATTGCTAGAAATGCGATTGCAGAGAATGAATATCAATATTATGGTGAAATTACAAGTGGCAGCAAAGCAATTGCAGAGAATGAATATAAGTGTGATGAAGGTGCAAGTGATACCATTGCTAGAAATGTGACCACAGAGAATGTATATTATCAATATGGTGAAGTTGCAAGTGGCAGCAATGCGGTTGCAGAGAATGTATATCAGTGTGATGAAGGTGCACGTGATACCATTGCTAGAAATGTGACCACAGACAATGTATATCAATATGGTGAAGTTGCAAGTGGCGGCAATGCGGTTGCAGAGAATGTATATCAGTGCAGTGGAGATTCAAGTGACGCTGGTGTTAGAAATACGTATCGTAACTTCCCTAAAAGCAGCCCCAATCGCAGTGGCGCTGTGCAGACTTCTCCTCCCGCTCGGCAGCAGGTCGATAACAGCACTCGACAGCATCAGACCGTGTCTAAACCTCAGTTACCTTCAAGTGCGCGGCCCTGTCTAGCATTTCCGCCAGTGCAGCCCAAATCTCCACAACCGGGTGTATAATCACACTGAACACTGGGCAATATTATTATTCTCGTATCCGTCCCGAATGGAACTCACGACGGCAGAATTGACTGTGAGCAGGTGTGTGTGAGAGTGGGAAAACGAAATGAAAAAGAAAGGGAGAGTCTTGTAATAGAGGTCAAATTTAAGAAGAGCAGTACAAGACTAAATGGCTGAGCAGATGTTACCCCATTGTTTTCTATCGCGGACATAGCTGCCGAGATCACGAAGGCACTGGACAATAGGTTGTCAGGATTCAACAAGAGCAGCTGCATCCAGGCTCCGGCTGACACTATCATCGGTCATGTCCTTTGAGTAACCAGAGACAACACGACACCTGTTCTATCTCTTAAACTGTCAAAATAATATTATATAGGATAGATTATATGGAATACTATTGTTCCAATTTTCGTCTGATAATCGATTAATTTCGTGAAACTCAGGGTTACGAAACCGCAACTGCTCGTTCTCCTGTCTGTAAAGGATACTATAGAACTTAAATTTTAAAAATCGTAATGATATTAGCACATCATTATGAATTTGACAAACTGGAATACTACACTATTATTATCTTAAACATAATTATACTGTACCATAACTTTATACCCATCATATTTGGCATCTCTCTGACCAACCTTTGGTGAACTGGAGAAATATAATCATCGGATAATTCTTCTATTGCATCTAAGTTAACGTCACAGTATCTATTTGCCAATGTATTTGTATTTGTATTTATGGATTCTCCACAGGCCTTTAATAGCCTAAATCAATACCGGCGTCATGGTTTTTGTGGCTGCCCATTTGGCTTGCAGATCCGCCCGGATATTATTTGTTCATTCAGCGTATGCGAACACTTGGATTAATCCATGTGAACACGAGAATGCATATTATTATTATTTTTATTATTTGAAACTCGGATGTTGAGCCATAAATAAATGTGGAAGAGAAAAAAGACATATGGATACGAGTTAAGAGTAACTCTCCATCACTGTAACATGATACTATATACAGTCAGAAAGTGCAATAACTAGGCACAAAACTGACAGAGTACTGAAACATTCGACGTCCTGACACCTAGCTTCAACACATCTCCGTAGCGCTAACCGACAGCCTTCCAACTTGGAAGGTTCAAGGTTATGGAAAGACCAAAGAGGGGAAGGCAAGCACAACGAAAACGAGCAAAAGCTACAGTCCCAACGGAACAAAGAATGTCGATTGTTACTGGACGATGACGAGACCAGTACGATATTTGACAAAGCGGTCTAACTACAATTCGAAGCAGCAAAGCAGCACACCACCCAACTTGGGTGGGTCATAAATATCAAAGATAAGTAAAGAAAGGGAAGCTTTGCGCGAACGAATTGTACAAGCCGAAAGCCAAACTCCTACAGTACTCCTCATGCATGACATTGTGATGGACTAGATGATGGACTAGTTCTCGACATTCTTCGACATTCTTTGTTCCGTTGGGACTGTAGCTTTTGCTCGTTGTCTTTGCGCTTGCCTTCCCCTCTTTGGTCTTTCCATAACCTTGAACCTTCCAAGTTGGAAGGCTGTCGGTTAGCGCTACGGAGATGTGTTGAAGCTAGGTGTCAGGACGTCGAATGTTTCAGTACTCTGTCAGTTTTGTGCCTAGTTATTGCACTTTCTGACTGTATATAGTATCATGTTACAGTGATGGAGAGTTACTCTTAACTCGTATCCATATGTCTTTTTTCTCTTCCACATTTTTATTATTATTATTATCATTAACTGGTTTGAGGGAAAATTATTAATATTATTCATAAGTCCATGGTAAAAAATAAAGTTGATTCTCTGGTCATGAGCCTGTGAAAATCGGTGCGAGCGAGCGATCTTTTATTTTATTTCCCACAATTTTTTTTATTTCCAAAGATAGGGTCACACATTATGTTCATGGTCAAGACGTCACATGTTCATAATAATTCAGGCCGGGGAGTAGAAAAATACCGGTATTTTACTACTCCCTGATTCATGCCTTTCGCATTGACCGTTTTCCTGCGCGCATATGCATGCATAGAAATTTAAAAAATCGTCGGTGCGCGCGTACTTGAGAATCAAAGATAATTTTTACCATAGGCTAACTCCGATTACCGTAAAGTCGCGGATAAAACCCGGTTTTGCATACAAGCACATCGCGGATAGAAGCCTGAAAGTCAAACGGGTCAAATGCATATAAGCCTGTCGTGCGTAGAAGCCTGGCTTCTGTGCAAGCGCGGATCGGGTAGGTCAAGAGTGCATGCACTATGTACAGTGCATAGTAAACGTGAATACAAGCCTGGCAAAAAATATCAGCCGTGCATATAAGCATGGTTTGCATACAAGCCTGGTTTGCATTAAAGCCTGATGCAGAAAGCGGCTTATGTGCTTATAAGCCCGGCTTTTATCCGCGACTTTACGGTAGAAACTTCGGCTCTGCTTTTCTTTTTTCATGTTTTGAACTATGTTTAAGTCACTGGATTTCTTTGTATTCTGTATCTAGTTACCGTTATCTTTTCCTCTAGCCCTCTCGCTTAGGATGAGCCTTTTTTACGGAAGCTTAAGCGAGGGCTATATACCTTCTTTTTTGCAGGTTGTTGCCAACGCGAACAAGCAAAATAATAATAATACTGTAAATATACAAAATTTCGGCGCTGCAACATTTCGGCACTTCACGATTTTTGACAATTCGGCGGGGATTTATTTTCGGCGTGGGGTAGAGGGCATGGTATAGTGCGACAGATGCTGTGAAAAATTTCATCGGCGTTTTAATTTAGGCGTTTTGGGTCGGTGCCGAATATAGCCGAAATTAAATAGCTGCCGAAAATTGGTATATTTACAGTAATTCTCGTAGCTATGCAAAAGATGTTACTTCAGCAACGTCTGGCGCTAGCCAGGGTCCACACAGCTTTAATTCCGTGTTTGTTTGTTTGTTCGTGCCATTGGCATGCCTGGCGCTATCCCGTACCTGTCCCGTACCATGCCATCAAGGTGTGTGTTTGTTTGTTTGAATTGTGCCGTCGCCCATCGGCGCCATGCCTGGCGCTATTCCGTACCTGTCCCATATCGTACCATCAAAGACAGCTAACCACAATATTCAAATAGGGCTTTCAAATGCAAGATCATAACGTGAAGCAACTTTGAAGAATGAGTATGTATGCGAAGTGTATCGTGGGAATGCATACAGGGCGATAGTGCGGGTTTGAATCTTATAGGTATGTCTTAAAGATTGGAGAAATGAAAAAAATTATAACATTGTGGAAGAGAAAAGGACATAGGGATACGAGTTAAGAGTAACTCTCCATCACTGTAACATGATACTATATACAGTCAGAAAGTGCAATAACTAGGCACAAAACTGACAGAGTACTGAAACATTCGACGTCCTGACACCTAGCTTCAACACATCTCCGTAGCGCTAAGTGTAAATAGTGTATATAGTATCATGTTACAGTGATGGAGAGTTACTCTTAACTCGTATCCCTATGTCCTTTTCTCTTCCACATTTATTTATGGCTCAACATCCGAGTTTCAAATTATAACATTCCTATGCTTTTTGCCTAGGTCATCAAGGTGGTAGACGGTGTCGTATTACCCTCGAATGCAAAGAGAAAGTTAATTTCAGCAAGGTAACGACCGCAGACTTCTGGCCTTCCAAGGTCACGGTTCGGCCATGGAGGTTCAGCGCTGACACCCTTCAACGATGATCCTGAACTGTCATGCTAACAAACCAACAATCCTGAACTGTCATGCTAACAAATCAACACACACAACGATGCAGCAACAACGACTAAATCCCAACGCCCCTGTATTCACCCCACGATCGAAACTAGCCCACCCGCTCTATCCCGCTCAGACCTTCCTCTGGCCGACCCGCACACATTGCATGTATGAACGCTAGATCAATTTAAAGGAATAAGCATGGAGAACTTTCCGAGTTCATCGAGCAGTACAAGCCCGACGTTATTGGCCTCACTGAAACATGGCTGTCTCAGCCTAACTTCCTTGTAGTTTCCTTGCAGGCTACGACTGTTACCGCCGTGACCGACCCACAGCGGACAACAAGAAGAGCACTGAAAGATTTAGGGGGTTTGGAGGTGTCCGCTCAGATTTTCCAGTACAAGTAAGCATCGCACTGATCTACACCTCCCCAAATTTGAGACCACATGGGTCGAAATAACAGCTCATACATCGACCTCATCACCTGAAAAAGTGATGGAGCGTATTGTGAACTGTCAAATTGTGAATCACCTTGAAAAACATCATCTCTTGTCAACCAAGCAGTATGGATTTCGCAGTGGCCTTGGAACAGCGGACCTACTAGCAGTGCTTGGGCCACCTTCTGAATCTCTCACTACTGGATGCGTTTACAGGCCACCAAGCGCGTGTGCCACTTATATTGACAATTTTGTGGGCTGTCTGCAAACAGTCCTTCAGGCGACCAGCCACACCACTTCCTCTATGCTTATGATGGGCGATTTCCATGCCAAGTGTAGCGACTGGCACGGCAATATCACGGACACTGCTGGACACCAGCTACAATGCCCTGTCTGCCAAGAATGTTTTCCCTCTCCCAGTTAGTCAACTTCTCTACTCACCACACTCCAGCCGGAGCAGGAGCAGCCTTGGACTTCGTATTATTACTCATACACCATCTGCGTTATCCATTTCAGACATTATTGCTCCTGTGGGTCAGTCTGACCACGACATCGTGTTGGATCGTAAGGAAGCGCCTAGCCTGCAACACTATCAAGAAGCAACGTTCTCTCCTGCATCAGGTACAGCCTATGAGCGCTCACCGTCCACGCCAGATGACTTGATCGGCAGGTCACCGCCCCGCTATCATTTCCGTACGATCACAAATGACCAGTGGAACTGTATAAACCAGCAGCTTACTTCCGTGGATTGAAGGGAGCTTCTTGGTAACACAAGTATCGACGTCGCATGCGAGAGATTCTTATCTTAACTGCTCTCGCTAAGTATCAGTTCCCAGCTTCCCCTGTTAATCACCCCTCTTCACTGGGTCGTTCCGTCGACAAGCAAGCACATCCACCCTGGCTGACGACCCTATCCGTCGCTTACTCATTTTGTCCGCTCCCTGGCTGGTGTGTCTTCGCATCATCCTGCACCTTCAGCAATGACCACCTCCACTGACACCCTCACACATAATCCTGCTGAGTTGACATCTGCTCCCAACGAGCACTTTGTACGGGTTGGCACACAGGATGATCCTGACTGGCCCGTCCCAGATCTGTCTCATCTCCCCTCTCTGGCCTCGAACCTCTCAAACACTGTTATATCCTCTGAGGCCGTGATTCCCTTTATTGAGAAACTCCCCACAGGGAAGTCCCTAGGCTATGACGGTATAAGCAACCAGATTCTGAAGGCCTTGAAACTTTCTATCTCCTATCCTCTCTCTCTTACCTTCAATAATTCCCTGTCCAGCGGCGTTTTTCCTACTGCCTGGAAATATGCTGTGGTTGTGCCCATATACAAGAACGAGGGAAGCAGACATGATCCTGGTAACTATCGCCCTATCTCTTTGCTGAACACCTGCTCCAAGATACTTGAGAGAATCGTCTATGATCGGCTGTGCCATCATCTGGCACCTCTGCTCCATGATATGCAATCTGGGTTCCGCCATGGTGACTCTACCTCTCTACATATAACCAACCTTGTACAGAGACTATGCACCCTCCGAGACCGACGCCATTAGCTTGGCCTGTGTTTCTTCGACCTGGCGAAAAGTTTGACTCAGTTTTGCATAGGGGGTTACTAGCCAAGCTGCATGCTTCACCGGCCGCCTGCAGTCGTGGCTCACCTCCTATCTCAACCACAGGACTCAATCAGTCAAGCTTGGTCCAGTCTTCTCAGAGTCCTATCCCTATTTGCTCCGGTGTACCGCAAGGCTCCACCCTAGGACCGTTACTTTTCATGGCCTTCGTCAACGACCTCCCTGTCCTCAACGCTGGCGTGTCTCTGTTTGCAGACGACACTTGCATGCTGCGCAGTAGTCCCTCTGTGTCACGTCTTATATTGTACCTCCAAGCGGGTATCATGGATATCACCTCATGGATGGCATTGTGGAAGCTTAAGCCTAACATCGGAAAGACCAAGGTAATGATCATTCCCCCTCTGTCTACTACTCTCTACTACCCTCTCCCTCCCCTAGTATTCCATTTCTCCACCACTCCCATAGAATATGTATGTCATCACAGGCATCTTGGTGTCATTTTTGACACCTATCTCTCCTGGACTCACCATGTTGCCCACATATGTAAGAAGACGAGTCAAGCCATATGTATGATATACTCACACCGCGCCCGTCTTCCTGACAGCTATCGTGCTCTTTTTTATAATGCATATATCTTGCCGCATTTTTACTACTGCTGTACTGCCTGGACAAATCTATCTATTATAATACTGTGTTATCCTCGACCAGACCTCTCCTAGAAAGACGACGAATCATGATGTGGTGTCTTATCCATCGTATTCGACTTTCCAAAATACCCCCGCATCTTAAACAATTTGACTGGTTCCGAAGGGATAGCTCCACTAGGAACCAACTCTCCCTTCCTCTAGCCCGCTCCTCTGCATTGCTTCCCTCCCCCATTTTCAATGGCTATTTGCATTGGCTTTTGCTGCACCAGGAGACAAAGGGCCTTTCTACTTTAACAGCATTCAGGAACGCCTTGCTTTACCAGTAGACCACAATTTTAGTCCATATTTGCTTCTTTTCCTTTTCTTTGTGACTTCTTACTCTTTCCCTTGTTAGCCGTGGCTGGCTATAAAAACCCTGCAATCGCCACGCAAGGTGATCATTGGCTACCCCAGCCATGCATTCCTTGGAATAAAAACAAATAATTATTAATATTATTATTGATCTGGCTATCATACAATCATGACTGTCGTCATTGCTACATAAAGTGCTAACAAGTGTTACGTGTGTCTACGCAAAGGGATCCACGATCCAGTAACCTGGTGACACAAGGAGGGTTGCACCTACCTCTCGCTCATGAGTGTAGCAGATTGTTGCCAAAAAGCTGGGAATTCCCAATACTATCCCGTTTTATATTCACTATGAAAGTCCAAATGCCGCTGAAATCTCACAACATGCTCGTCCTTTTTCCTTTCTAATGCTCTGGTGCTCGGATAGTCCTATAATGCGGAATATAATGCGGAATATAATGCGGGCATTATCCGCTGGACTCTAACCATAACCCACACACTTCATGTGCAAACTAGCCATTCTGATTTTAAAACGGTATTTACAAAATGTAATGTTCTTGACGGTGTGGTCACTAATGAGTGTGGGTTCTGAGTCTGTTGTCGCCACTCGCCTGTTTGCACATGTTTCAAGACGGCCTCTTGAATGATTCTCGTTTCGACCTTACCTTGTTTGTTTATTTATTTATTTTCGTCTGAGTCACGTTGGTGCGAACGTGCACGTGCAGATGCTCAGTCTATAGCCACGTGGTCTATTATGTTATTGCTTTTTTTATGGATTCTCCCCAGGCCTTAAGCCGTGTTCACAACTGGCGCTTAGACGCGGTACGCTTGCGGTTCATGCGTGCTCGAATGCGCGCTCAGGCTTTCTAAAAAGACAGCAATTCGACACGTACGTATTTAGGGCGTGAGGCGCCTTTGAGTACTAATTTTTGGACCCCGCCAGTCAAAGTGACTGGCGTGTACGCTGGTACGCGCTGAAAATTCCAACATTTTGGAATTTCCATTTCGGCGCGTTTCCGTAAGCATGGCGCCCCAAATGCCAGCAAAAAATACGCACAACCGCGTGGTTTCACGCGTACACGCGCCAGTTGTGAACACAGCTTTTTAGCCTAACTTGAGGGAGTCGTTATTATGAGAAGTGTCATTGCTGTTTTTCAACCGACACTGATAATTCTCTCCGTCTGTCTCATCGCGTTCTAATGTTCTCCTCCGTCTCCTTCTCTCTATTCTGTTTCAACTTCGAATGTGTAATTGTTTGAGCCAGGGAGTCGTAACAATTGATGTTATTTCACGACTCCCTGGTTGGAGCTGCTCTCATGATACATTGTTTGTATTTTTGAAAACCCTTTGTAACAGCGATCATGCGCTTGTACAGCTGCGCTGTGCTGTATGTGCTATGACCAGGGAGTAGTACACAACCCCTTGCACTATACTCCCTGGCTATGAGTATAATATGTCACGTGTACATGTACCGGAATGTGGTGGCGCAATCGCGCCGTGCCTTTGCTGGCCTTTGCTCCTTCCTTTTGTTTTAGGCTGCGTTTACACGGAGACGGAACGAAACGAAACGGAACGAAAAGGCGCTGGCCTTGAACCGTTTTTAAACCGTTTACATGAGAACGGCAAATCATTTAGAATCCTTTAAACGAAAACGGAAAACGGGCAATCAGGCTGGAGTTAGCAAGTCCTGGCTTGGCGCAAGGGCAGAATCTAACACGTTAGTTGGAGTTGGCATGTGCTGGTGGGCGCAAGGGTTGGATATTTCCCGCAAAATATATTCCCACACGGATTGGTTTCCATGACCGCGCTTCGTTTCCAGTCGTTTTCACCGTTTAACTTACACGAGAACGAAAACGTTTTGAAAAGGTTTTCAAAACACTTTGAAGTGTGTTTCCATTTCGTTCCGGTTAGGTATTGTTTTTGGGCGTTGTCCTGAGTTGTCGTATAAACGATAGTAGAAAACGAACGATTTCGTTCCATTTTGTTTGGACTTCGTTGTCGTGTAAACGCAAATCGTTGTCAATCGTTGTCATGTAAACGCAGCCTTAGTTACGGTTATAATTTGTTCGTATTTTGTTACGAATTTCCCAACAGGTAATGTTGTCTTTTTACTGCGAACCCTAAATGTGACTTTGTGAGAGCGATGGTTGAAGTCTTTTGCGAGGAGAAATCCAGAGCGTCTAATGGTGTCTTGTCCCATTTGCGTTCGAAGAGTGTGCCTGTGGACGTGGATCGGATTTTGAATTCCTGCCCGGAACACGTATTTTATGAAAGGTCAATCTATGGAATAATGAAAGACAAAATACAGGGAAGGTGCGTCGAATTAGAAAGAAGTATTGGTACACAGTCAAATATAGCCATAGTCAAACGCTTTCGATAGAATAATCATCAATAATTTCTAATGGAGCAAGAAAAAGAACATTTGGAACTTGCGATGAGTTCCTTTCCTTTGTCTAATTTGATTGGCTCAAAATAAGAGTTTCACATCAAATAGTGAGAATATCGTACTGGAAGACAACACACACTGTACGTATGATTAAAAGAAAGGGAGACTGGGCCAGACAACACTCGGCCGCTTGTCAGCTGCTAGGAAATAAAAAAATAAAAAGGGCGCAGTACCGGTAGTATGGAATGAGAAAGCATACAACAGGGCTATGATCATAGTCTTAGCATCTCCGCATGTATGTGAATGTGTGGGAATGTATCGAAGTTTGATGGGTGGAATGATCATAGAACCTTCATCTCTCGGCCACAAGAACACACTCTCTTCCGGAATAGTCATTTATACAATTAATAGAAAGATCATGTTGACTGGATTGTTGAGACACTGGTTTGGTCAGGAATACTTACTCTAGTATTATTATCGCTTTGGGAATACAGAAACACGTTGGGAAAAATCACGTTGGGAAAAATCATTTACTTCTGTATTGTTTAAAAAACAAGCGTGTCGGAGACAGCAATTATAATATTATAGCAACAAGGATGATCAATATCGATGTAAACATATCCTTATAATTATGTCTACATGCATGAGTGAAAAGTTAAGCGATGATTGCAAGGCATACAATGAACAAGAAAGAGAGCATTCATTCTGGAATAGTCATCTGCATTGGGAATGCTCATCCACACCGGGCATACTCATTTCTATTGGGAGTATCCATCCACATTGCAGAAGAAGAGGTCCGTTGTCTCCTATATGATGTTCCCTAGTAAGACAAACCACAGCCAACATACATTACTTCAGGTCAGAAGTCTAGCAATGTGGATCTGCCGGGGCTACCCCTTAAAACATCATCTTGATCATTGCCTGGAAGTGCCATGTCCAGTGCATTCGAATGAAAATGCAGAGCAGCCTACTGAACCACCTGGCAAATATTCCTCTGCATTAGCAGAGAAATCTGCACTTGAAATTCTTGAAGTGCTTGGGTAGGATTTCTAATTGTTTCCTTTTTTCGGAATTTTTTTGGTAGGCGTGAGTGTTGAAGTCTTAAAAGAGAATAATATTGAACGGTCTCTGCTAGGATGACAGTCCTGCACCATAGCTCAGTGGTTAGAGCATTGCTGGCTTCAAGCAAACGTTCCTGGTTCCAGTCCTGGGAGTGACAGTCAATTGTTTCTTCAGAACTTTCGATTTTTTAAGTACTACTTCCTCCGCGCTGGGAGCTGAAATATTTGAGCTGGTGCGCATTTTCCTTACTGATCGTGTCATGGTGAGTTCGACTAGCTGTGATCAGTCAGGCGTAACCACCTGCACATTTCTCTGGTTCAACCCAGCGATGTAAGGTTCGAACCACATGAACACAATACATATTTTCAATAATAACCCTTTTTTAGGGCAGGGCGCCCCTGTGGTAGAACCCGCTCGTTGCCTACTACATCTACTCATCCCCATCACTCAAAATACTGATCTCTGTTCGCGCCGGAGCAGGCGTACAAATGAGTTCGCTGAACGAACTCCAGCGCTTGGCTCATGCTGGTTGAGGAAACAACAGGCAAGAGCCATGCAGTGATGCACGCGCGTGCACCATACCAGTGATACTGGAACAGAGGGCACGCTGTGGATTCGCTCAAGGAAATCGGATTATCCTATTGGATGTTGGTAGAAACAAAAATTCCCAGCACATGATAAATCAGCCACAACAGGCAGCAGGCACCTCGTGAACACCAGGTGGCATTGTGAATCAGTGTCGCTCCTGGATGGGCTAGCATGCACAGGGAAGAGTGAGCTCCGTTGTGGGGAGCAAACCCTTCGCTGAAAAGTCATCGCCGAAGTCACTGCCACTATTTCGTACTGGTGTGCACAGGGCAGGCTGGCGACTTTGTAGTTGGTTTGAAGTGACAGCGTTGTGAATGACCGAGGGTCCTGCACGTCTGTTCCAGGAATGATGCTGACTCACGCTGCTATCTGTTGTTCACGAGGCGTTTGTCGCGCTGGAAACGGAGCGTCTCTGTAAGTTTGTAACCATGGTGATGGTTTGGTCAGGAGAGCACTATATAAGTGGTGCTCCTCAGATAAAATCTTCCTTACCCTACTCAAACTCAATTGAGGCGGGGTGAATTTCCTGAAATAGTGTTTGTTGGGCAGGGAGCGGTGCTTTCTTGCAGGTCGGCGGAAAAGCTGAAGCTCCAGTGTCGGGAGCAAACCCTTTCCTAATACGAACGTCCTGAAAAGCGTTTAAAGAGACCCGGACCATGAAGATGTTTCCTTTTCCCGGTTCACAACAAAAGATGACGTTTCTCACCATTGTGAACTTCCTTCCCACCACTGTATTCCAGGCTCCTGTTTGTTGACGGAACATATTCACAAGTCAACGTCAACTTCCACCTGACTATCATTTCCAGTGCATACACACATAATTATCACATACACTTCTTCACTCTCTTCGGAAGCGGAAAGGCGGTTCTTGACCAGAGAGTTGTACGACTCCTTTTTCTTGACCTGCCCAGTACGCGAACCCATCGAATTTGTTTTCTTCACTCTCTTACATTTCATCTCTTCGTTACCTTGTTAATGGGAAGAAACTCCCCTTACGGATTTGTGAAATAAAACAAAGGTTCAGTAAAAGAAGGTCAACAACTTCACTTTGTCATTTTCCCTTTTATCAAGTGCATTGTGACTCATCTCATGGTGGTGTATTGTAGGAAGTAGCAAGGATCATTTGATTCGCGCCGCAGGTATTCACACCGAGATCATGGACAGAGAGGTTCTGCAAAACGAAAATGCGTACAAACTGTCGCCCTACGTCATGAAGTGAGAAATGTCGCACGAACTTTCGCAAAGCTTTGAACACGAAATGAACTTTCGTGGGAAATTTCGTGAGATCAGAACATGGTGTACGTGCACTTGGCATGTGCAAACTACGAAAATTTGCAGACCACAACGTTTGTGCGAAAATTCTTACACATTTTTGCAAGACCTGTCACGAAACTTCGTTCGAAATTTCGTTTTGCGGAACCTCTCTAATAGCTGTCCTTCTTGGCGTTCTACCAAAGTGCTGCCATCATCTGTTGCAGTTATTCTTGCAGTTGTTCTTGTCCAATTTCTTCTTCCAGCTGGTTGTGCAGTTCTGAAGCATTGAAGAAAAATTGAGAGGCCGAGTTCATCTGAACAACACTTACTTATGCAACGTGGTAAATTCTTCCAGATGCCATCCGGCCCGCAGGCCACTTCTTCCTTGAGGGTGTGAAGTTGATAGCCTGTCTCACATGTAACATGCAGATCCTTGCTAATGGATCGGTATCCGAGTAGATTGAGCTGCGCTTCATCAACTCTGCATTCTGCAAAGAGGAGGAAGAAAAACAGGCAGTTTTGTCAATTCGAAGACACGCTAAAACATTGAAATCGACTACACTCGAAGATGTCCGAGAAAAGATTTATCTTTACCTTTGGTACAGTCGATTTTTTGCACGGCGCCTCGGTGACTGAGTCTTAAAACGAGACTTATATTGTAACAGGACTTGCAACTAAAGGTGAAGTAGGCACCAGTTTGTACTTACCTGGGATACCTTCAATACAACGTAATTTATCGCCACTTCAACTCGTCGAGTGACGGAAACCCGTGAATGAAGTAAAAAGACGACAATCTGACAAAGTCATGCTGAACTTCATGCAATTTGTGCATTAGAACGACAGCACAGCAGCGCAGTTAGTGAGGGATAGAATTGCAATTCCGCCTAATAAAAGACTACAAGCAGCTATTCTCTGCTGCCGAATGTTGCTGCATCGGCCCCTTATTGAACTATTACTACAATTATTCATAAAAATCACCATGGAGTGCAGTAGAGCGTTTTTTAGCTCTGGTTTTCAGTGGGGTATTTTTGGTAAGGTGTGCCCATTGTGGCTAGACTTTGCAATAATGAGCCCAGGAGTTATCGGTGTAGATGTTCAAGACCAATTTGTCTATCCTAATCCAACTGCTGGCTCAATAACAGAGTCAAGCTCTCAAACTTCTATTGCGCAGCTCGTAGAATTGTTCCAAGCCAAACGAAGCGCAGCGGAAGACAGGGAGAAGAGGCTTGGGGTTTGCATAGACCTGTTGACTCAACAAGTACAATCTTTGACGCCGATGACCACCAATGCTACTTTGCATTAGGTTGAGTCAACATCAACTAGCTTGGCCGCCATTGCCAGTGCAGGCACGAAGAAGAAACATAAGCGCACAGCAGAGTGGAAGCAACAACAGAAAAGACGGTACAACCTCTAGTACGTTGGCGTCGGTTGAGACCCCGCTTGGTTCAATCAGCGACTTTCTAACGGATTCAAATAGTGATTCCCACGGCACCAAGCATGGTTAGGTTACAGCTGGCGATGCAAGTGATCCGCTTTCCCATCTTGAAGAGTTTGAGGAATTGTCCGAAGATAGTGATTACAATGGTGCACAGTGGGAGGTCGTCGCATCGAAGAAAACCAACAGAGAGAAAGAGTGTCCTGTCCATAGGCGATTTAAAGAAGGATATGTCAGTGGGGCAGCTGGAAAACTTCCTTGTGAGCAGAGCGGATAGAGCTGGTGTCTCTGTTCGTGTCTACAGCTCCAAAGTTTTTTTCAAAGGCAGACTCGTGATCTGCACGGATTGTTATAAACTCTAGCACCAGCGGTTTTGTTCAACACCAAAGCTTCTGGCCCAATCCAGCGTACACCAGGCAGTGGAAGTTTGAAGGCAACAAGATGCCCCAACATGAATCCAATTATCCCGGCTCCAATTCCGTCGGCGACGAGTCTGTTGGGAATGGACAGGCTATGGACTGAATCATCACCCATGGAGCTGTCAGCAGCAATTGTGTTTCTGAACGTGTGTAGTTTGCGCACTAAAGTAGCTGAAGTCAAGGAGTTCATGTCCTCCACAGACATACATCTGTTTGGAATTGCAGAGACCTGGCTGAAATCTTCAGTAACTGATGGCGAGATTTCAATTCCTAACTATAATTCTATCGTTTCGTAAAGACCGCCAATTGCATGGTGGAGGTGTGTGTGTCTCCTGTCATAAGTCGCTAGCAATACGTGGCAGGATGGACTTGGAATGTGAGACCTTAGAACTGGCCTGAGCTTGGCACTGGCGAGCAGAGAATACTTGTTGCATGTGAATACCGACCACCGAACATGCGTTCTGCTTACTGGGAAGATTTCGAGGAGAACATTGATTATGCTTCCCAAGGTCGTCAATAATCTATTGTGCTTATTGGTGATCTGAATATTGACCTTGGCAACACGCAAACTGGTTCCCAAACTGGTTCCCCGTACATCGCATCCTCGCCCGCTTTGGCTTACAGAACTACCAGAGTCACGAGTCACTCACAACTCACAATCTACCATAGACCTATTCCTGTCCACCACCCCCATTCAAGGTCCTTCTGAAATTGTGTACCTGGATATCAGCGACCATTATGCTGTCCTAGCTCGTCTTCCTTGCAAATCTAGCTCAAGACGCCAGAGGGAAACAATGACAAAGAGCTGTTGCCTTCATCATGTTGATTGGAATACTTTTCAAGTTGACCTAGCCTCTACGCTGAATTCATCATTTAACGAGGATTCAATCGATAGCATGGCATGCTCTGTCACTGAAAAACCTCTATTTCATAGAGCAATGTGCTACAGCAGATCAGAAGAAGCTTTGGGCAGTCATGAACACCGTAACAGGCAGAACGAAGAGTCGGCACGCACCACAAGTAACTGTCACAGAGCTAAATGATGCATTTGGAGCCATTGTCCATGATCCCCATCAACCAGCCACATTGCCAATGCCAGCTGGCCCAACTGGCTCAGTGTGACTGACATCTTTCACTGCAGTTCAGATTCCTGATGTTTCCACGTAATTACAGTGCATCAACCCCACTAAAAGCTACAGCCTAAGTGTGAATTTATTTTACTTCTGCTTGCAAAGGTTGGGCTTAGGCTGTTAGATAGGTCGTCAAAACCTCGTTAGTTATGTCCAGTGGTTGTCTCTTGTTGTCGCACTAAATGTCAAGCTTATTGAGCTTTCTCGCACTGGCACCTTTGTGTCATTATTGCTATGTGTATAGGTCACGCATTTTCGCTGTTTACTTTAGCTATCTTCTTCTTTGCGCTGTTTCCCCACCTCCTTACTGTACTTAATCCGCTGTTCCTGTCCTTTTCCTTTGCCTGTATTTCACCTGATGAAAAGGCTTGAAAGTATACTTGTAAAACCAAAAAAATTTCAAGATATTCATAAAGAGCCTGACGTGTGTCCTTTTTTATGAGTATTATCGCATTTTGTCTTAGGGCGCGCTCACACTGCGACCAAAACCAGCGTCCATGCGGCCATGCGGCCAAGTTGCATGGCAACGGCATGAACTTGACCAAAACGTCGCGGCCACGTTTCAAATCGTGACCGCGACCTCCGGAGGGGGGTGCCACGACTTGGCGGCAACATGATCGTAGACGTGAAGCATATTTGTGTACAACCTGGCCTGAAGTATGTTCAATTTCTCAAATTCCGGTGTGGTGATTCATGAAAATCGGCGGTTGTCGATGTCACCTCGACATTTGCACATTTAAAAGTTTTTTTAGGTGTGGTCCTGCACGCACGCACCGCCATATATATATATATGCATTCTTTGCCCTTTTTGGACGATGTCGATTTTGTTTTTGTTTTTGTAGTTGCTTGGTTGTGATCAGGTCAGTGACCAATTTCTACAGTGTACTCGTTCAATACGATGGCAGCTTGGTCTGGCTTTTCGGTTTCGGAAATCATCTTTCTCTACTTTTCTGCGATGATGGAATGCCATACCTCAAGACATTTCAGTTACATATCACCGGAAAATACAGTTCTCATCCCGGCAACAGACGAAAGAAACCACTACCGGAATTTCCACTGCACTGGCACTTGCTCTGACCACGAGGTCAGGAAAGCGAAAGCGCTTGGATGTCAGCGGCAGTCCCTCAAGAGTCCAAACCTTCCTGATTGTATGAATTATTTTCGTCGACTTCAAGAATACGAGCCACGAGGCACTTCCTCCAACATGCAACATGCGAAAAATTACATCCAAAACGGGCCACAACTTTATTAGGAAACGCACGAACTCTTTTGGATACGAACTGCAATTCGTAAAGTTTGTGTGACAACTTCACGTCCACGCGTGTACGAGGCCTAGTGTGAGCACGACTTCCACGTTTCTGCGTTTTGCTGACGCATGGACGCGTGCTCATGGTCGCAGTGTGAGCGCGCCCTAAGAGGAAACTGTTTACTGTTCATATTTGATCATCATACTACTGTTATACTGTCGTAGTACGTTATTTTGTGTACGTCTTGTGTACGCCATGTTGGTGCATGCGCATGTTGCTGGGGTGGGAAAGCAGTCTTCGTCTTGAGTTCATGATGTCTTCGTCTTGAGTTTGTCATGTCTAGTTGTGTTTCGTCGGCGTGTCAATACAGACTCTTCTAAATGTAGTTATCGTCGTCTCTTTGTACAAGTGTGGAGATGGCACGGGACTGGGAGCAGGCAGAGAAACGCGAGTTACAACATTGCTGGCAGCGGTGATTGGATTGGATTGGATTTTGGATTGGATTGGTTTATTTAACGTCGAATAACAAACAGGCAGTGTTGCCTTATTACATGAGATCGACTAAAGACAAACAGGCACACAAATGTAAGGAAAAGATTAAAGAGAAAAAAAAGAAAATAGAAAAAAAGAGTAGGATTTAAGACAGCAGCTAGCTAGCAGAGGAAAGATTGCATAATTATTTGATCAGTGAGCAACGTAAGTCGGTGAATTTTTCAGGTGGGGTAAAAGAGCGGTCCGGAATTGACCTGGTTTCTTCAGTGATCGTATAGATGCAGGCAACTTATTCCAGAGAGCGGGACATTGATATGAAGGGCTGCGTGTGGCAGCGGCAGATATGATCCTCGGGAAAAGAAGCAGGGGAACATCTGTGCTCCTCGTTCGACGAGTGTGTGACAGAGGTGTGACAAGGTCATGACAAGGTCGAAATTTGTTGTCAACTTCTGGATTCGTCCTGCGTAGCCTTCGCTTCCAGTTTCCGATGTCATCTCCAGTCGTACTATCGTCACAGTTTTGTCCGTCTTGAAGAAGTTCGTCCGTCGTCTCCGTCCTTCATCATTCGTCTCTCCCATCTCTTGGCAGTCGTCGTCACTGATGGTCCCGGACACGACGTAAAACTGTGCTCAGAAGAAAAGCTTAAAAAAAGAAGAAGGACGGATGGTCCCGGACACGACGTAAAACTGTGCCCAGAAGTGAGAATGTCGACGCTGAGCAGCCCTCCTGGAGATGGTGGACGACATGGCAGACGGCGTGAGGAGTTTCGCTGGTGAGAGGGTACGTGTGTTGTTGTGAACGTGAGGAGTATGTGAGTTTTGTATTTTCTGTTCTCCCAACATTTTTGTTCATTATTATTTGCTCTCCTCGAGGGTAAAGAGGCGCCCGCACAGCACGTGTGTTCAGTTCGTTTTTTTGATTTGCTCTTCTATGAGGATAACTAGAGGCCGCCACAGAGCCAGTGGATTCTGTTCTTTTTGTTATTCCTATGATTTGTGCTCTCACATTTTAGAATTTTTGCGTGATCGTGAGGTGGTGTGTTGAGTGAAGGAGTTAGAGTTTTTGAGGTTATCAGCTCCCACAGTGTGACAGCGATCGTGGCTGGTGTTCTGGGTGGGCGGACAGAGTTTTTTAATAATCTGCAGTGCAGGCAGAGGTTTTATTTATGGGTGTGACTGGTATGGTATGATTGAGTGATTTGTGTGATCTTTTCCTCTTTTTACTCTGTTTATTATTAGAATCGAGGACGATTCTAATCTTGGGAGGGAGTTATGTTGTAGTACGTTATTTTGTGTACGCCGTGTGTACGTCATGTTGGTGCATGCGCATGTTGCTGTGGTGGGAAAAGCAGTCTTCGTCTTGAGTTCATGATGTCTTCGTCTTGAGTTCGTCATGTCTAGTTGTGTTTTGTCGTCGTGTCAATAAAGACTCTTCTAAATGTAGTTATCGTCGTCTCTTTGTACAAGTGTGGAGATGGCACGGGACTGGGAGCAGGTAGAGAAAAGCGAGTTACAACAATACTGCTATCATACTACAGTATTTCCCCGTAAGTTAGTTCTCCCCAATGACTTAGTACCGCCCTATAAAAAATACACTTTCCACTGCCGAGGTTATCACCTCGAAAGACAGTTCCCCCCGAAAGATAGTAAGTTCGTACCCGTCCTACATGTACAGACACCGTACAGTACATACATCATATGCACGGACACTAGAGTTGCGCAGGCCTCCCATTGCGTGTCATTTACCCCCGATAAAAAAGTACTCCCCGAAAGATAGTACCACCACCGAAAGTTAGTACTCATGTGGCTGCTAAGTTTGAAAGTTAGTACGTACTAACTTACGGGGAAATACCGTATCATACAGCCAAGTAGCTGTGGCATCATTTATGATCCAATGCCTGCACCTATGGTGAAGTAAAATAAGGGTAACATTTTTTATATTGCAACACCTCAAGACTCGGTTGAGAGACCAGTCAATGTGAGGAGAATAGCACTGAAGTTGCTTTTTTTCTTCCTATTATTCACAAACCCAACTCGTAAAATAAATAATTATGTGGACGAAAGCAAATAGGTACTAAGTAGGGGCTGAACTGGGGGGGGGGGTTCCAATTGAAGCTGATGATGATAACACTTACCAATTATGCACAAGAACATCAAATTAGCGGGGTAGACATTGTCAGCGTAGGATCGCGAACTGATTACTCCATAATCTACATAGAAGATAGAGATGTCCCCAAATACTGCCCAATTTGGTCCCCACGCCAAGTCACTCCCGTTCAACGGTAGGTCCAGGGTTGAGTATGGCAGTGTTCCATTTCGCTTCTGACAATCAGATCTGATGGTCGCTACGGATACATGTCCTGTCCTGTCAATGGCGTACACGGATTCTCGTAACCAATGGAATGTTGCTGCAGAAGCAGATTTTGCAAAGCAAATTAATCAACAACGCAAAACAGATTATTGGATAAAATTTGTGCATTCCGCACAAGCCCACGTTTGTGCCAATCATTGACAGTGCTATTCTCCTGCGATATGATCAAAATACTGTCTTGTGCAGCATGTCATGCGATGGAATGGTTGCCAACAAGACATGCAATTGAATGGTTGACAACAAGACATGAAATGGATGGGTTGACAACAAGATATGAATTGGAATGTTTGTCAACAAGATATGAAATGGAATGGGTGCCAACAAGACTTGAAATGGATGGGTTGACAACAAGATATGAAATGGAATGTTTGTCACCAAGATATGAAATGGAATGGTTGTCAACAAGATCTGAAATGGAATGGTTGACAACAAGATATGCAATGGACTGGTTGTCAACAGGATCAGAAATGGAATGGTTGCCGACAAGACATGAGATGGATGGGTTGACAACAAGATATGAGATGGATGGGTTGACAACAAGGTATGAAATGGAATGGTTGTCAACAAGATCTGAAATGGAATGGTTGCCAACAACACATGCAATGGATGGGTTGACCACACGATATGAAATGGAATGGTTGTCAACAAGATAAGAAATGGAATGGTTACCATCAAAATATGATATGGATGGATTGACAACAAAATATGAAATGGAATGGTTGTCAACAAGATCTGAAATGGAATGGCTGCCAACAAGACATGAGATGGATGGGTTGACAACAACATATGAAATGGACTGGTTGGCAACAACATATGAAATGGAATGGTTGACAACAAGACATGCGATGGAATGGTTGACAACAATACATGAAATGGATGGGTTGACAGCAAGATATGAAATGAAATGGTTGTCAACAAGATCTGAAATGGAATGGTTGCCAACAAGAGATGAGATGGATGGGTTGACAACAAGATATGAAATGGATTGGTTGTCAACAAGATCTGATATGGAATTGTTGACAACAAGACATGAGATGGAATGGTTGACAACAAGAAGGAATGGCTGACAATCAGGTACCAGAAAGAAGGATTGATAAGAAGACATTCTTCCTGACCTCAAGACAACTTACGAACACATTTGTCAATCTTATGCCACCAGTGTACTAGTCCTATAATAGTCGTGCAGTACGGCGTGCCCTGTGGTACATTACTGTGGCCTGCTCTGCAAACAACAGACCCATCTCTGTAAACCTGCTGGTACGCTCCCAAAAGGTTATTGGCTCCATTGACCACGCAGTCTGGGAACACGGAAGAACATGAAAACGTACTGAAGTCGCCTAGAGGCTTAGGTGCTATCCGGCATTATCGATAATTTTCACGAAACGAAAAAGTGTACCGTATTTTACCGGTTATAAGTCGACCCCGGTTATGTAGTATGAACTCTTTTACGCACTTTACTTGTATGCATGCACGTGCCGTTGCGACACGTGTTCACGCCCACCATGTGGTCTTTACACTCCGAGCATGCGGGCCCCTCAGGTACGCATGTGAGGAACTGATCATGCTTGTTCTGGTTTTCGGGAGTTAGGAGTTTGTTTGCACGAAATGAAGTAGAAGCCTTTGCGGTGTGTGTAGTTCTGTTGTTGTCGGACCTGGATGGTTGCTGTGCGATACACCCAAAACAGGTTATAGGTAGACCCCCGTATCCAGAGGTCTTAATTATGTTTTTTAAGTTTTTGCCTAACGAAGCACTGCTAACTGCTCCCTGCTACTAACACATGAACAAATTACATAAACACTCCTCATTGGATTCTGAAACATCCAAATCCTTGAAAAAGGCAAATAAACTTGGTAAAAATGCATACACATGGTGCACTCGTGTATTCAGTGCAGGTTATTTTTGGAAGATACCGATAATTCCCGGTTATAAGTCGAATCCCGGTTGTAAGTCGACACCCACCTTTTCTCCTGCTATTTTCAGTCATAAAGGGTCGACTTATAACCGGAAAAATACGGTAGTTAGGACCCCCACCCACCCACCCACCTGAATGAAAAATAGATTTACTTGACAGCGAGAATACATTGATGTCTCTCATATCAATATTTTTCAAAAACGAAACTCCCCTTGACCCGCCCACCCATAAACGAAACTTTTTTCTCTTCGTGGGCACAAAACTCGTTCCCATGTGTTTTTTCTATTTTTACATTATAACTGGTTAAACAGGAAATGCTTTGAGAATCGAATCGCTAGTGTCACCCTGTAGACACGAGACTTTTTTATTTTTTTGTATTTATGGATTCTCCACAGGCCTTAGCCTAAATCGAGGGAGTCTCCGTCAACAGCTTATGAAGAAGAAGCTGAGGAGAAAAATAAAAATAGGAAATAGAATGATGCGGGGTGGTAGTAATATAACACAGTGCTCTATGACATCGCTACTCTACGTGGAAAGAAACCAGAGGGCTCATAACGGGTGATAGCAAAGTGTATGCGAACACTTTGATGTCCCAGTGCTGTACACTGCCCGCTGCCGCTTTCTCTACGTAGTATGACCAACTAGCTACAGTCAGCATGAACGCATCCATAATGAGTGTTTTACACAAAGTGTCTGTAGTCTTCGCTGGCAAACAGTGCCCAATACCTTAAAAAGGGGCAGAGCTTACCACACAGGGCAGAACAACAGAGACCAAAAATCCTTCTCGTGACTCCGAGTTTCGTGTTTCAAAAAACTTTGTTTCTGATGAGTGGTTTTTGAAACACGAAATTCGGAGTCACGAGACGGATTTTTGGTCTCTGTTGTTCTGCCCCGTGTAATGAGTGTCTTAGCAACTAAACTTGTCAACCAAATCCGCCATCGGTGGCTCGAGCAGTCCCAGTTTGGCACATCATGTGATGCCCACCAAGCAGTGACAGCTGCGACAGGCAGCGACAGCACGCAATTCAACATCTTGGGCTTCTGCAGGCTACAAGCATGTATGGCACCGAGTGTGCTTGCAGTGCAGAAACCGGCAACTCATTGGGTGAGAGATGTGTTTAGCGCTTTGCAAGACGTTGAACTTTGGACAAACATAGTCTTGCAATGTCATGCAAGAGTACACAACAGGCATTATTTTGTTTCACAAGCTCCACATGTTGCTTGCATATCCATGTGGTAATGTTGTGGATCGTTTCACAGAGCCAGGCACATTTTTGGTTTGTTTTATTTGAATTTGCAGGACCAAACAAGCAGAGATACTCAACAACAAGGTTGAGCCAGGAAAGGCACACGCACGATTCACATACTTCAATATTTGAAGTATTAATTACACCCATACTAAGTTGAGCCAGCACACGCAAAAGTCACCCTTAGTGACATATTTTTAGAAACTGAGATGACAGTGGATAAAGGCAGATGGATTTATGCAGAATTCAATGCAAAAAATGTTTGAAAATTCTTGAGTAAAACTTGAGTTACGGGTCTTAGAAAATAGAGCATTTTCCCTGATATATCGCACATCACACGAAAACAGAGAATGTTTGAAGTGCGTTTTTCTCAGTTTGAAGTGCGTGTCACTAAGGTCGATTTCCGCGTGCGCTGCCTCAATTATACTGCTGCTGATGTATCCAAGTAGAACTGAACAAAACATCATTGTACTAAACCAGGCGCATGTAGTCAGACTGCAAGAAGCCACCAAAGCCACACACCCAAGAATCTATGCATCTCACCTGCACGGTAACCGCTTGCAGGTGGATTGACTGCGCAGAACAATACAACAATACACAGAAGGTTCTTGGCGCGCTTTGTCTGTGCAGACGCCGAGACCACCAAGGTCGGCTGAGCACCAGGGCCCCGCCACCACTTTCCGCATTCATTCGGGAGCATAGTGGACTTAGTAAAAAAAGGAAAAAAGGAACTTTCTTTTAAAAGTCACATCTGCTAGCAAGGAAGAACCCTTGGTACATATGGAACTTGACTGGCGAACCATAAATCCATGCACCACACACAGCAACAACAGGTGATGGAGGGAAGAGCGTTCCAACGCCTCTTCACCCCGTGGCAAGTAGTAAAGAACAGAACAGTAAAGGGTGCTCTGGCAAGTAACATGTCACCACACTAATTACCTCTACCATTTCATGTGGACGTGTGCCAGCCTCCAATATGATGTAGACACTTGCTGGAACATAGACTCTGCCATCCTTCATGTATTAAAACAAACATGGCTGCTGGACTTAGGAGCCACTGCTTGAGGTTGTATGAATAACAGCAGCACGAGCATTAGAAATCTCTCCAATACTGTCTCAATGCCACACTCCGTTTGTGGGATCTTGATTCTAGATTAAAATCTTGGCTTTACCAAGGCTGTGTTTACATCAGAAATTTCAACTCGGGTTGAGTTCACCCCGGGTTGAAAGTCTGTACGATAGACGAAATAGGTGAGCGTTCACATGAAGACCGTTGACCGAATACTGATATGCCGCCAAAAGTCCACTTCTAGAGTCCTGTATGGTCACGTGAATATTTTCGCGCGAAATTATTTACATGTGCAGTGCTGTCCAAATCTGGCGCGAGATACACACAGAAGTATGTTAGTACGATTTCTCACTGTGGGTCAAGCACAATGCGTCATGTAAACGCGCCATTAATTTCGTGTACAAGGCGGGTTGAAATCCGACCCGGGTCGAACTCAACTCGGGTTGAAACCTCTCATGTAAACACAGCCCAAGCGAAACAAGCGACGAGGAGACAATAGTGGTAAAAATGGCAATAAATAAGCTCAATAAATATTGTTGAAAGTCACATGCAAGAAAAAGTTATGGAACTTAACTTTCATCATTTTTGGCTGTTGCCATGAGTGCACAATTGATCTTATTTATTGCCATTGAATCAAGAGAGGATTGATTTTTCACCATTAGCTTTTCAAAGGAGCTTGGGATTATTCTCTAGAGGAGAACTTGTTATATGGTCCAGGAAAATAGATGCCGTAAAGGTTCCCGCTATGGCCCTTGTAATTTGGGTATTTTAGCGATGCAATTTAGTGATATTTGGCGATGATTGCCATTGCGTTCCTGGTAGGGGTGAAACGATTAGTTCGAATATTCGAGTAGTCGTTCGAAAATTTCAAACGAGCGAGTATTCGAAATTTTGCACTCGATGTTTTGTTTTTTTGTTTTTTTAGTATTGGCATTCTATTTTTTCAAAAACTTCTGTTGTACCGCTCATCGACTGGTTGCATGCGTTATGCATGCATTTGAGTCAGTATTTTATGACATGGACGATGCGATCACCACGGCAAGTAACGTTAGTTTGTTATGAGATAATGAAAGTACTATTGTACTGGTGAAAATCGTTACTTTACACAAGACGTTGGCGGCTTTTGTTCTATGTTCACAGATAATTTCTTCCGAATTGGTCGAGAACTCACAAATCTAGTGCTATTGAATTTTGATAAAATACTCGAAATAATCGGATACTCGATCGAATATTATGAATGAGTGATCGAGTGGTCAAAAATTCTCAAAATAGATACTGTAATTTCACAAATTTTCGGTGTACTTTTATTTTCGGTACTTTCGGTGCATCTGTTTCATACCTAAAATTTCAATACACCGAACAAACACTAACACACATAATCCAATAGGGAACTGTTTCTCTGCACCGAAAATTACTGTTCACCTAACCTAGCCTGTTGCCCTCATACCGAAAATATTGAGCACCGTAAATTTCTGAAATTAGAGTACTCGTTTCACCCCTAGTTCCTGGATGTAGCCCTGATTCGATGTGGTAGTGATGTGAAGACAACTCAGGTGAGGTAATGTTGCCATAGCGGTGGTTTGTTCTTAGCTCCATTGTGGACACTGCACCAGCGCTCGTTTGGACCCAAAATCCAGTCGCATTTTGGGTCCATTTTGAGGTGCTCCCCAGTTCCAAGGCGTCCGTAAGTTATGCAACGAGACGTTCGATGGTTGTTGTAGACCCCAAAGGAAACCTACTTGCAAAATTTGAGCGAAATCGGAAAGATGACCCAGCCCTGCTTTTTTTTAATTCTTATTTTTTTATTTTTTTATTCTTACTGGTTCAACCCTGCTTTTTCAAACGGTTTTATTGTAATAATAATATTTTTAATTTTTACCGCCCAGGACCACACAAAGTCCTTGGCTACAAAAAAATGAAAATCTCTCCAAATCTCTCCAAACCAAACTTCAAATTCCTTTCCAAATTTTCGCCCAAGAGGGCATCTTCAGGGATATGTGACTCCTATGAACAAAACAACAATATAACTACAGAAAAAGGTAATAATAATAACGTGGCAATATACCAGGAACATCATAACTAGTGCTAAGAATTGAGACTAACATTGTAGATAATGTCACATATTCAGAAACAAAAACAGAACCTACCCACAATATCGCACGCCAGGTAATAGCCTAAAACAAATGTCTCAACTTGCAAGATCTCAAGTCAGGTGATGATGGGTCAGCGTGAAGTGTATGTCTCAACTGGTGTGATTGCCAATTAGATGTGCAGGTGACGAGGCCAGAAAGAGAGAGAAAGAGAGAGAGAGACAGAGGAAGAGAAAGAAAGTGTGCGTATGCATGTGTTTGTGTGTGTGTGTGTGTGTGTGTGTGTGTGTGTGTGTGTGTGTGTGTGTGTGTGAGCGTGCGTGTGTGCGTGCACGTGTGTGTGTGTGTGTGTGTGTGTGTGTGTGTGTGTGTGTGTGTGTGTGTGTGTGTGCGTGAGTGCGAGCCTCACGGGTGGTAATTGCATCCATTCGATGAGATGGTCTTGCCCCAGTAACCATGAAAGGAATTTGAAGTTTGGTTTGGATAGATTTGGAGAGATTTTCATTTTTTTGTAGCCAAGGACTTTGTGCGGCCGTGGGCGGTAACAATTAAAATCATGACAAGGCTACAGAGGAGTCACGCCATTCTTATTAATAATAATACTACTAATAATAAATAAATAAATACAGTATACTAGTAATCAATCAGTACAATGCAAAGAAACCGCTAGAAGCAGTATGCGTAGTAGTCTACGGCCAAGATACCAGAAACCGTATCAAACTCAGCACGGGGTCGAGGTACTAAAACGATTACCAAACTAAGTCAAGAATTGACCATTACATCCCTAGCCCCGGCCAACCCAATTCTTCCTCGCTATTTCTCCTCCTTCGCACATTTTATCTCTTACTGGCCTCTGGATATCGTCAGAATAAATATTCGAAACATGTCCTGGTCCTCCACTTACGTTCGCAGATTGGGAAGTTGACCCAGTTTCCCTGGTGGCAATAGACGCGCTCTGGATTTTTCAGTGTGTGACCTGGTTTACACTGTGCTGAACCATTCTCGGGAATATTGAGAACACCTGTGCTATCCACCGTCGCAGCATAATTACATATTCCTAATTGAGTTAACAGAGATCAGCACAGCATGCACAACAGCGATGATTGGGCAACAGCTGCATACACATTAGCTTTTATATTATTTGGACAAGTTACTGGGTGCGATGCGCATTAATTTCCACAGCAGCAAGCGGACACATATGCCGCATTGGATATGAAGACCCTTGGTGTGCTTCAGCAAAGATCTTTCTTTGCACGCTTGAGCAAGTCAATGCATGGGTAGTATGCCCAGCAGTCAGCTTTGTGACTTGCAACTCGAACTTTGCACTGAATGATCACCAGAAAGTTAGCGATATACCTTATTCGATAACGTGATTTTTGGACTCGCCTCCAGGGAGTTGTCGTAAGTTGGGGCCCTCGTACGTGAAATGAGTCGCAAGAAATGCCCAGTTGGTACAAGGGAATAGTAAAATACCGGTATTTTTCTACTCCTATGTTCCCACGCCGAGTCCACTGTGCACTGAGTGCACGTCTTTTGCCACTCCCTGGTTCCCGGGACCCCGGTTCACGTGATTGTGACGTTTATCGTATTATAAAGGTATATTATTGTATATTATTGTACAGCATTGCATGAATCGGCCTCTCAGGCATTCGGCATATGCAGTCGCCCACAACAACTGATCAAGACATCTGATCCTACCATTCGGACACTATCCGAACAACAGAAGCAGCTGCACATTTTAATCAACAGAGAAAACAATAAGGACAAGAGACAAGCACTGAAATCAAATCGGAATAAGGTGCTGCAGAAAATTCGATCTCTCCTAAAGACCCAAGAAGACCAGTTCTGGCAGGACAAAGCCAACGCTGTTGACGCCAGGAGACCTGACGCCAGATCCTATTTCAGCGCAATCCGACAGCTGCGTGATCTGCGTGGGGGCAAGAAGTCTCATCGTATTCAGCTGGCCAATGAGGATGGAGAGATCGTAACTGGTCTACAGTGGAACTTGGACAAGTTCCGGGAGTATTTCTCATCAGTATTCTACAACTCTGACCTGCCCACGGACCTAGTAACCGAACAAGTGGTGTCTGAACCCCCTTCACAATTGAGGAGGTCAAGGCAGCTATTCTCAGTCAACGAACAAAGGGAGCCGCTGGGTGTGATGGGATAAGTGCAGCGATGCTGAAATCCGCCATGGACATCATCAGAACATGGTTAGCAAACCTCTTCAATGCTGTGCGGATCCTATGCCATTGCCCGAAACGATTTGAGATGCGGAGTGTTGATGCCAATTTACAAGCCTGGTAAGCATATGGGAATACCAAAGAGCTACCGACCCATCACGCTATTATCTGTGGTGAGGAAAGTGCTGACATGTATTCTGAACCGTCGAACGCGGACAGCAGCAGCAGACAGCTACGTAAGGGAGTCTCAAGCAGGATTCAGACCAGGCCGCTCAACAGCAGACGGTGTGTTCTATTCAAGAATGCTGTGTGAACGCGCAATGCTTGGTGATTGGTCATACTCAGCAGCGCTGCTGGACTTTTGTGGTGCATTCGACACCCTGGTTAGGAGTACAGCGCTGGACAGGATGACGGTGGCGGGGGCGCAGACATCGACTGTATCAGCATTGATCTCAAACACAACAGCCAGAGTAAAAATTTCCAGCCAGCTTGGAGAGGCCTTCCCCACGAACATTGGAGTCGTGCAAGGTGACCCGCTATCGCCCACTATGTTCAATATGTATGCCGAAGGAGCCATGTGGAAGATCGATGCAGTTAGTAGCCTTGCAAGAACTCAAGATGTACCCTCACCTTCAACACAATACGCAGATGATACAACTATGCACGCACCATCGAGGAGTGCTGTGGAGACCATGGTAGCCACATGTGAGCCGATCTTCAAAGAAGACAACCTCAACCTTAATGTACAAAAAACCGTATATTTAACTGCTTCCCGTACTGATGCATCGTGGAAAACGGCCAAGCTCCTTGGTTCCTTGCTGGACTCCACGGAGGATGTGGCAGCCAGGATCGGTGCAGCGAACCGAGCATTCGGCTCGATAGCATGGAAGCGGCATTGCCTGGACTCACGGCTTTGCATGTTCTCGGTTCTCATTGTTCCAGTGCTGCTGTATAACTGCGGGCTGTGGACCCTCACGAAGCGACAGGATGAACAGCTAGATGTATGGCAGAGAAGAAAGCTCCGTTGTATCTTCGGAGTCCACTACCCGCACTGCATATCCAAACAAATCCTGTATGAAAAATCACAACAGCAACCAATCAGTAGGGTCTGCAAGAGAAGACGTCTCCTATGGTTCGGCCATGTTGTTCGGGAAGGTCCGGGCACGGCTTCCTATGGCGCGCTAACCATGGCCATCGACACGTGAAAGATCAAGCGTCCACGAGGACGACCGAGGCTTCGGTGGATTGATGTGGTGAAATCCGACATCTCCCCTCTCGGACACACGCTCGAGGATTGCCTCGACACTGCACGGGACAAAACGCTATGGCTGGACTTCATTGACAAATGTACATCGGTGTAAAAAAAAGGCATGTACTTGTCATGTGCTAGAACCTGTATATGTTTTTTCGTATGCTACTCTAATTTCAGAAATTTTCGGTGCTCAATATTTTCGGTATGAGGGCAAAAGGCCAGGTTAGGTGAACAGAAATTTTCGGTACAGGGAAGCTGTTCCCTATTGGATTATGTGTGTTAGTGTTTGTTCGGTGTATTGAAATTTTAGGTATGAAGCAGATGCACCGAAAGTACCGAAAATAAAAGTACACCGAAATTTTGTGAAATTAGAGTATTCTTCCTGCTGCAATCTATTTCATGATGAGACAGTTGACAGATGCGTGGAACTCATTATTTGGGAGACATGCGACCTGTATTATTATGAGTCTTTATTCCACTCCAAATTGAAAATACAAAATAAAAATTGGAGGTATTACACTAACTCACCGGACTTATCATAGCCAAAGGTAAGCAGCATGGAATAATATATGGAAAAAATAAGGTAGAGAGAGAGGAAGGGAGAAAGGCGCATGTACCATCACAGGCATTAAAGCTCAGAGGTATCATGGCAACAGGTATTGCAGAAAGGGGAGCATCAGAAGTTGGCGAAAAATTCAGGCCGGCAAAGCTCATCACTGGGCACAACTTCCAATGCGCACCCACAGAAAGATCAAATACGAATACCCACAGAAATACCACAGTGTTTCAATTACAAACTAAAACGAATACAATAACATACAGAGCATAAAAAGCCCACCAGGGACAGCGAAGAGCCCTATGCTGCACCCAAAACAGATCTTAGAATGGCCATCGAGCCAAGGATAGCAGCCTGCTGCAGTTCATGAAGGTGCCGCTCTTCTCCACATAGCTGCTTAATTGAGGTAGCCGCTTCCTTCGTCAGGCCACCAAGAGCACCAACTATGATGGGCACTACGGACACTGCCTCTCGCTGCCAAATCTGCCCAATTTCCACAGCGAGGGGCAAGTACTTCGCTCTCTTTTCAGCATGTTTTAGTGTTACTCTATGATCCAGTGGCACACTGACATCAATAAGTTGAACTGACTTGCCATCGTCCCACACAAGATCCGGCCGATTTGCTCCAACCATCCTATCTGTAGGGATTGGCATTTCCCACATTAACTTACGGCCTTCACTATCCTCGACGTAGTGTGGCAAGTGGCCAGGGGGAGCAGGAGATACCAGTCTGTAGCGATGACAGAGTGCCCGGTGGACTATAGCGGCAAGACGATTATGGCGAGTAATGTATGCCGTCCGTGCCAACACGGGGCAGCATGCCAAAATATGGTCAACAGTCTCCCCCGTACCTCCACACAAACGGCACACGTCCACCACGGAAGTGTCGCCAATAACCGATCTTTGGTAGTTCCTGGTATTAACCACCTGATCCTGAGCAGCAAATACGGATGACTCCGTGGATGGACGCAATGTTGGAGACTTTATTATTATTATTATTATTATTTGCAATAAAACGATGAAAATATGAAGAAATGGTGTAGGGAAAAAATATATGGATTCAAACAAGTTTTCGTACAACACTCATCAGGAATCGTCGTTGTACTAAAGGACACTGAAACAAAAAATTGAACTATTATAGAAAATCTAAGTTAGAGAAATAACACTAAGAGCAACAACAGTGAAAATACAAGTGTGAATTTTAACAATCAAAGCGAGAAATGAACAAAGGAGAAAGGAAGGAAAGACAACGTGATAACACATAACAGCAAAACATTACACCTAGAACATTAACGGCCAAGCTTGGCCGCACTAAACACGACACGTTACTTGAACAATTTCAACCCAATTTTACTATCTGTACACACAAATTAGGCTTGTACAGACGCTGATAGATAGCTTCCAACACTTTTAACAGTAGTCCATAACCATGACGACCACGGCACAATACAGTGAACGAAGAGTCGGAATACGAATTGCAACAATCAGGACTAGCTAGCAGATGATTGTACACTGAAGACTTGCTACCACGAAACCTACGCACAACACTAACACTCTCACCGGCATTCTCACCATCACTCCCATCACTGCTCTCCGACTCACTTCTCATTCCGCCGTCCGTTCCATCCTCCGCTTCCTCTGTACTCTCTCTGCCTCGTCCATCCCGCCTGACCGGGTCCATTGAACTCAACTCGGTCGTCACCCTGCTATCACGTCCCTCCTTTCGCCCTTGTCCGCTGAGTGCGTAGCTTATGTTGTAGTTGGCTGTTGATCGTCTTGGTCTTTCAATTATGGGCTTGGATGGTGGATTAGTTGTGGTTGCTGTAGATTGCGTTGTTGGTGTTGGTGTGGGAGCTACTGATATGCAAGGTGGGTCTTTTTGAGTCGGCATTTGTAGTGTTAATGCAGCTGTCAGTGTTGCTCGCGGTCTACATGGTCCTTCGTCTTAATCTCAGAGTCGTTGGTTCGGCCACAAACATTGGGCGCTACTGTTGCAAGAAAATAGAGGGATTGGTGTGCATGATTTAAACCCATTACTCCTGTCTTTACTTAACAGTGGTCCGCCGAACAGGCTACCGGTGATTGCAAACACCAACGGACTCCTTCTTGCCGCGCTTACCCCTAAAGCAATAATTCTAGCATGTCAATGATATGTTTTCTGGTCAAAGCTCGCCATTTAAGTTTCTTGAACACTAACGTCTCTTGGTCTCATGATTGCAGGCAGGAAAGCAGACACTAACACAAACCATTACTGATACTTGAGAGTTCATACTACTTACTGGCTAAACAGGCAAATGGAAGCTCCCTCGAACTATTCCTGGCCTCACTATGTCCTAGCTGGTTGCCATTCACCTCAAAGGCATAATGATTATCAAAAGACACTTGATCGGACTGTCGAGACCAGAACAGGCCTTTGGCGGCGGCAGCACCAAGTTTCTTGAGCACAATGGAGAGAGTCTCCACTTCAAAAGCATTTTGAAAGTTCAACAGTCTTGCATCATATCCATACGTATCGATGCAGTGTTTGGTGGCATTGTAATTACTCATCTCCAGCAGATTACGGGAAAAGGGGATTGTTGGCACAACGACATACAGATCATTCTTGTGGTACTGAGATGCAGCTGAATAGGGGAATTACAAACAGAGAAAGAAGGGGCATCAGCAGCACGCTCTGACAAACTTGAGCCATCAAATGTTGAATATGCTATGCTTGGATGACCACTACACCATAGCTTAGTGGTAGAGTATAGCTGGTTATCAGCGACGGTCCCTGGTTCGAGTCCCGGTGGTGACTGGCATTTGTTTTCTCCAAACATTTCCCGTCTGAGACTCCCCAAACTAATGTGTACCCCCTGGTATATATCCTTATTATTTTATCAGTGTCAATAAGAGTGCATACACAATAGTATGCAACTGTGGTTATGGGTGAGTGTGCGGCGCACTGCCTTCATTAGGTAACTTGCCTTCATCACGCTCTGAAAGCATGCAATCAAACTCAGAATTTCTCGTACGAGCCAATCTGGTTTTGCTCGATTCGTTCCAGTACCTACGCCATCTCTAAATTTTGGCGCGTGAACTCCAGTTCCATACGAAAGTTCATTTCAAACCAGAGGGAAAGTGCGGTGTTTGATTTTCCACAGTGCGGGGGCTGCAGCTGAATGGTGTAATGAAGGCAGCGCGCCGCGTATCTGGCCCATAGAAAAGAGATCACAGTTGCATACTCTTGATTATGGACTCTTGGTGTCAACCATATTCCTTTCAGGGGTGTCGCACACGGTATTAATCGTAACACTATTTGCCCCAGGTACCCCGTTAATCAATAAAATGCACTGATCCGGGCTCCAAATTTCCAAAATTTTCGGCTCAGCCATCCTTCCCTCATGAGTAAATACTTAAGTACTTCAAATGGCTTACCGCACCACAAAAATAACTTCCGACGCCCCTACCTTTCTCGCCCGGAAATAATGATATTTCCCCTAGCAAAAAGGGTGAACTCCCTGAAACACTGGGCATTGAGTAGGGAGAGGGGTTTTCTTGCAGGTTTGCCCAGCGAAAGCTAGATGGACTTCTCTCGTGCTCAGGATGGCAGTCATAAGTCAGTCAATTGTCATATCAAATCAGCAGGAAAAGATCCAACATCGGAGGCCATGCAAAATTCCCTAGTAAATAGCAGGAAATCTTTCGAACTTAAAGGGGAACTCCGGTCCAAAATCACCCCCATTTTTTATTGCGGAATCCATTAGAGTATGTCGTAAGTGGAAAATGGCGAAAACCGGAAGCTTCTACGACAAGGATAACATACCTAAATTACCAATTGCAATTTTCCATATTTGGCACGAGGGGGGCTCCGCCCACCCTGTGACGTAAAACGTTCTCACTGACCTCCAATTTTTTTATTCAAATGGTAGACCTGCAGAAATTTTGAAAAAAGGTATTCACTGTTTTTTCTTCAATCAATAACCCTTGTACTAGTATTCATTCGATCATCACGTTGGAGGAAGAGGAGACCACGGGAGGTGTGGAGGTGGACGCCACTTCGGATTCAACAACACCGAGGCCTTTTAGGTTCGAGCCGAAGCGCGCATCAGCGTCTGCGAAACTGTCTACAAGTAATATTTCTGAGACTACAAAACAGATGAACGTGAAGAGAACGCTTTGGTTGCAAGTGCTCGCGTGAGAAGCACTGCTTGATGCCGTTGCGGACAATGCAGCCTGATGTGGAGCGAGGTCGAGTCGACTTGTTGCTGGGAGGTTCCTGCAGCTTTCAGTAAACGCGGCGAGCAGGATGGGCTGCAGTGCGTCACGCAGCACTCAGAGTTTGCTGTTGTTTGCCTGCAAAAATCAGTGCTCGAGGTGGCATTGCTTTCCTTCGAAGAATTTCGGGCAAGGTGTGGACCGTGGTCAAACAGGTGAGGATTCACTGAATCGGTTTCATTATTTTCTTTCTTTCCATGTTTCATGTACCGGTACAAAGTAGATGGGAAGTGTTGTGCAATGATTTTGTGTACAGTATTCAAATTCACCAACTTCCATCACACAATCATGAAGTTCTATTGCACCCATGCTCATATAATTATACTGGTACAACGATGTTTTTCATTCATACTATTCCTAGCACTGTAAGTGTTTCAACTGTGTGTAAAAGTGATGTAAATTTGAAAAAAGGCCAAACTCTTTAGTATAGTAGCCCATAGAAATATTAACTCGAATCCGAAACTATTTACACTGAATCCATTTACTTTTACACAATCATGAAGACACTCGTGGTATGTGTATCTACATCTCTCCAACTGTTTTGTGCAGGATTTGGAGACATGTGGCGTATAGACAATACACATGGTTCACCCATGGATACTTTGAACGCAAGCAGCGGCGTGTGATACCGTCTTGCGTGGTATCGAAGATAAAGCAGCTGTACCCAGAAGCCAATGCAGATGCGCACTGGGGCTTTGAGGAAGCAGTTGGACATGATGATGATGATGATGATAATGCTTCTTGGCCTGGTTGACGTTCACATAATCATTGGTACATGTGCATGCAGAATGTAGAAAACAGTTGACAGACACGATTTGTAACTATTCTTGACTCGGGCAATATTTGTGTTTTCGGGTGGGCGCATGCTTTGCACCAATGCAGCTGCATGAACAATCTGGTAAAGTTGACAGATACAATGGCACAAGACTGTACTGTGTTCGGGAGCATGGGGTTGTGCCGGTGCCGTGGCGAATGCCGAGAATGGTTGTATGCACATCGTTCAACAGGTCCTTCAAGAAGTTGCAGGACATTGTCGTGCAGCTTCTTGGCCACTTTGTGCTCTTGGTGTATTCCAGCCTGTACCTGAGCACACCCTCCTTGGTTTTGGCGTGCGCTCTCCCTATATTGGCATTGTGGGACAGACATGCCGACTGTACCCGTGCTCTCATGCCATTGTACGAAAAGTGGACACGTCTTGGTGCCCACTTCAGTATGACAGCATGGAAATTTTCCAGACTACAAATCATACTGTACCTTGTATTTGTGGCAGTGTAGCTGCAACCGGAAAGTAACGCAATGGAAACTTACAGATAAAGAGAACCGAAATAACACACATGATAACGTTCCATGTACATTCCATCAATTCTCGACTTCACTGACTAGGATTTTGAGTAGAGGACTTTGAGTAGGACTGTACTCTGTAGTCGTTTAGAGCTACGTTCTGGACGGCACAAAATCATGCCGTTCACTTACCTCATCGTGCTCACGTTCCTGGAAGTAAATCGAAGATGGTCTGCTTTTGCTGGCAGCAGAGGTAGAGGAGCTACTAACTATTAGTATGACATGCACCGCCAAGTTTCAGGATGGCAGAGACCCTGGCTTCAAGCGTCGCTGCTGCTTCTGCTTATAGCCACCAATGCTTTGTGCAAACTCTTGTTGGAAATCTCTTTCATAGCACA
>NC_088654.1:5812717-5955217 GCF_964019385.1 Sycon ciliatum | reverse complement strand
TTTAGCAACAACAAAATCAGATGGAAAGTGAAAGAGACTTGCGCAAGATGATCACTCTATCCAAGTACACGAGGAAGCCATGTGAATCGACCCCTGATGCACATCTGATGCTCATCCGCTCTGCACTACACAGTTAAGGTAAGTAGTTCACAAGCAGTATTTTCAGTGAAGACTGTAGAGTAATGAATACACACCATCAGGGATGTTCTTTTACTTCTCAACATGTCCCTTTCGCAAGCGAGAGCAACTGCCTCAGACAGAATGCACTGGCTCAAAGTTGCTGCTAGATACACCACCCCCATTTGATTTTTCAGATGGGCAATATGCGTACTGTATTATTGGCCTTAATGGTTTTAAGATGAAAAAAGCACATGGGTGAATAAAATGAGTACCAAGTACCTGCAACTCATTTGTCTTTACAGGATTGGAAGAACTTCAAATTCAAAGGATCACTCAGGGAGGTGAACTGCCCGAAACAAGAAAAAACCCAGACCCTCCAGGACTCAGAACCGGGACCTTGCTTGTCAGGAGCAATGCTCTAATCACCTGAGCCATGGGGCCAGGCCGAACCTAGAAGGCGCTGACAAGTTCTTCAGTCCAAAGGCAGCAGCTCACAACACGTTCCACGCAAACAGTTCACTCCCCCGACTGATCCTTTGAGCTCCTTTGTTGTTTGGAATCATTGTAATGGCTACCAAGGGTCTCAATGTGCCCGCTGAGGGTGCATGGAAAAGAAGAGGAGGAGAGACGATTGCATGCATAAATGCTGACTGAGTAATGCGACCGGAGATTATCAGGATACTAACAAAACCTAAACCATGGATGTACAACACTGCAGAGATTCGGAGCTGTGAACACCTCTCTTAGGGCTACTTCTGGGGAGTTTGAAAGAATTGAAAACGTGACGCCATGATGAACTTACGGACAGCTGACGGATATAGGTGAACTGTGAACAAAAAATAGACAAATTGCCACAACATGGTTATGAAATGAAATAGCATTAGAAACCGTAGTGAAAAGTTATGTTTTCCCTCTTGAATAGAGGCAAACCTTCAGGAACAACCTGTCTTCCACAATAACCCACTACCGTATTTTCCGGAGTATAGTGCGCACTTTAGATGTGCTATTTTAGGCCCTAAATCGCAGGTGCGCACTATGCTCTGAATATGAAATGCATGTACTTCAATGAAGATTGAAGTGCGCACCCTCAATGAAGATTGAGGGTGCGCGTTATACAAAGGTGCGCACTATACTCCGGAAAATAGGGTACCAATACACAAAAGAAAAAGATTGTAAAATCGTAAATTTTGGTATAGATATGACGTCCCAATAAGCTAATATGGACAAATCATGGACAGCGAATATCCAACTCTACATTTATGTTTTAACCCTTTGAGGGCGAAGGACGATTATATCCGATTTTTAAGGTATGGCTGGATTCCTAGAGACGAGTATATCCGTTTTTGAGAAAATTGCGATATCGATATATTTTTAGGTGCTTGAAGTCGCTCATATGTTACTCAAACAAGTACGATCTGATTCTTCGTCAAGGTGAGACTTGTCGCAGTCGATCCGCGTTGGTCCCGTTGAGAACCGGCCGCATTTGAGTATACTCAGAGAATGCGCCGATCGAGAAGTTATTTGGAATTTGAAACTAACTTGTTAATTCCTTCGCGTCATTAAAATTGTCGCTTCGCACATCGCAATATTTGAGACTTGGCTCGTCTTAGTCAGACTGTCGGAATCGCTGTTTTTTTTGTGTTCGAACACTGGTGCCACCCTTCCTGCTCAATGTCTACTTGTCACTGAAGCCGTGGTGGTCTCGGACGTTGTCGGAGCTCTCTTCCGCACCGAGCAAATTCATCACGCTCCGCACTATTCCGCCCCAGAGCGCATTTCGTTTTCTGGAGTTCGTGCCGTCCCACATCGTTTGCGTGGGCATTTATCAAGACTGCAAGCTCGGGTATAAGAATCCTGGTATCTTTCCTGAATACGAAATGCTGAAGTTGACGATGGTAAGAACAAAGCGGTCTCAAATTCCTAAAATGTGCTACTTGTGGCGCTACTTGTGGCGCATGTTGCTGCGAAGGTAGCAGGTCTGAAAACACCAACAAAATCAGCGAAGCGCTTGCCAAGGAAAGAAGGTGCGAAACTGCTTACCCTATCCCGCTGAAAGGTCGCTACAGTGTACTTGAAAAATGCTAGCTTGCCTTCTTCGCCTGCCACCTGGAGGCATGGATCGCTTGAAAACGAAGTTTCTTGACCTGAATTTGACCGCGCGTCTTGTTTCAAATCTTTATTCTCACGATAGCCAGTGGCCAATAAGAGATAATAGTGTAAGAAAGGAGAAAGAGTGAGGAAGAATTGGGTGGGCAGGGCCTAGGGGTTAATGACTACATAAGTGTACGGGCAGGGGTGGTCGCCACACGAGCATACAGAGTTGTGTACTTAAGTGTACGGGCAGGGGTGGTCACTACACGAGCATATAGAGTTGTGCAACAGCAGGGATATCTCGGATTTGAAGGGAGTACGAGAAGGGATTTCGCGAAGCTGGGTGGGCAAGCAAATAAAGTAATGAAGGGCCTTGTACAGGGGAGAATGAAGACAGCGGTCAGTCAGAGTTGGGAAGTGTCAAGTACGAGAACGACGTAAATTATACGAAGGTTGCACATTGCTATCAGTATGCAGCGAGAGTATATGTGGTGGGGCATAATTGTGGCGCAGAGAATGCGCGAAGAGTATATGTTTAAAGCATGAAAATAATGTTGGTCATTTGATGCGATGCAAAAGGTGGGAGTGTTCTAAGTGTGTGTAAAGGGGAAGGTGGAGACATATTCTGGCGGCTTTCCGCTGGAGCCGTTCTAGCCTGTCAAGGGAAGCGTGTGACAACGGTGTGAGAGCATTGCTCGCATATGAGAATATAGGTAGTATGTATGTCTGATAGATGTGAGATAAAGAATCACTGGTGAGTGTAGACCTTAGTCTAAAAAGAATATTGAAAGACTTGAGTGACTTTTTGACTATGTATCTGGCTTGAGCTTCGCACAGCCAACTCACCCCAACGTCCACTCGTAGTCTGCGCCACCTACCGACCACCTGGTGGTACCCTGGCGGATATCCAGGCATATTCTGATGGTCTGGAAGACTGCCTTCTGTCGCTTGATCTACCTGTATCCACACTACTCCTCACCGGTGACTTCAATGCCCATAACTCGAGCTGGTTGGCTGGTGATCGGACAACCCTGGTGGGTCAGTGCCTTGAAACCGCCTTCAGGTGCTTCGGATTAGAGCAACTGGTCAACTTCCCTACAGACTGGAGCCTAAGTGGCCGGTCATCTTGCTTGGACCTCATCGTCACAAATTCACCCCAGCAGTTCCTCTCCATTGATTCAGCCGCTCCACTGGGTAGCTCTGACCACGTGCAGCTCATCTGTCGAGTCCGTCTCCCTGTCACGTCCAAAAAACCAACCCTACAACATCACTTCCTCCCAACATCTACCCCTACACCCCCAGGTTATAATTTCAAGTTGGTGCCACGTTGCGTATGGGATGACCTGAATGCTGAACTTGCTGATGTCCACTGGAAATGTCACCTCCGCAGCTCGCACGTGCATGATGCTCTTTCGTCTTTCCACTCTATTCTTAGCAGGGCCATGGAGAAGCACCTCGGGTACTTCTCTCGGCGTCCACTCTCCCCCTCATGCCGACGTTTAGGTCAGCCACCTTGGGTTGATGCCCCCCTCCGTGCCGCCATTAAGGCAAAGCACGATTTCTACAGTGTGTGTAAGAAATACCCAACCCAGCTTAACATGCATGTATATCGATCTCAACGGAACTTGGTGAAGAGTCTGACTCGATCGAAATACCGGGGATACATTCGGTCCGTACAAGCTACGCTGCAGGACAAAAACCGCCCATCACTGTTTCAGTTCGTAAACAAATTAAAAAATCAAAAATTATCTCGTGACATCCCGACACTCACCATTAGTTCTACACAGCAGGCTACTACCTCTTCAGCTAAAGCCACTGCATTGAACTCTCAGTTCGCCTCAGTGGCCGTGCCTGATGACCCTTCTCTACCCATTCCCCCCATTGCCGAGGAGTCGGGTGAGGCTGACCGCCTCACATCTGTCTTTACTACGACTGCTGCCATCCGACGTTACATTCGAAAGCTCCCGTCTGACAAGGCGCCAGGCCCAGACGGCATCACTAATCTGGTATTAAAGTCCCTTGCGCCCTCAATAGCATACCTCTTATGTCTGATTTTCAACCTATCATTCCGCACTGGTCGTTTTCCCTCTGCATAGAAAACAGCTAATGTTATAACGATCTACAAGAAAGGGTCCCGCCACGAAGCATCAAACTACCGTCCGATATCTTTACTGTCCTGTGCTTCCAAACTCTGTGAGCGCGTTTTCTACGACCAATTGTACTGTCATGTCTCGTCACGTTTGAGTTCAGCTCAGTCCGGATTTCGCAGAGGCGATTCTACCACCCTCCAGCTGACGCGCCTGGTGCAATTAGTGTGTCGACATCGGGATGCTGGAGACCTAGTCGGGATCCGTTTTTTCGATCTTGCCAAGGCCTTCGATACTGTCTGGCACCGGGGGCTCTTGGCCAAGCTTCGTGGATCGTTTACTGTAGACGGCAATCCCCTGCGATGGCTGACATCTTACCTAACTGGGCGAACGCAGTACGTCACGGTACATGGGACGTCCTCAGCCGACACAACAGTACTATCCGGAGTTCCCCAGGGTTCCATCCTCGGCCCCCTTCTTTTTATCTTATACGTCAATGATCTGCCCGCAGCTGCCCCGGGAACATCACTATTCGCAGACGACACAACGCTCCTACGGGCATCTCCTAACATCACTGGCCTGATGAGTAACCTAGCTAACGGGATTCAAAGAGTAATTTCCTGGATGTCGTCTTGGCGGTTATCGCCCAATCTGTCTAAAACTAAAATCATGCTCTTTCCTTCTCAGCCTGATGTTCCGCCCCTCCTCCATCCCACTTTCCCCCAGCCTATAGACATAGTCACCAGCCATAAGCATCTTGGCATTTTCATTGACTCTAATCTTTCATGGGACCCCCACATCGATTACATATGTAAACGATCAAGTTCATCTTTAGGAATCCTCTCTTCTCACTGTTACCATCTCCCAATCTCTTGTAAACTCCTCTTTTACTCAGCTTACATACGCCCCATTTTTGATTATGCAGATACTGCTTGGGCTGGAATTTCCACAACCCGTGCTGAAAAGCTCGAAATTCAGCACAAAAAAAGTTCTAAAAATCCTCCTCCGGAAACCCCGCATGCTCCCATCTTCCACCCTTTATGCCCTTGCTCACACTACCCCTTTGTCTAAGAGACGTAATTCACATCTTGTCACCCTTATCCATTCTCTCAAACTCAATCTGTGTCCACCTCACCTCCACTGTTTCAACTGGTTTTCTTCCCGTAGCACGAGAAACTCCCTTTCCCTTCCGAAACCCAAGTCCTCCTTTCTACTTCACTCTCCCCTTTTCACTGCGTACTCTGCGTGGCTGGCACTTCCCCAAGAAGTTAAGGACCTTTCTTCCCTCCGCCTTTTTAAGAGCCTTGTCGCGCCTTGACTTTGATTTTGCGTTTCTCATTTCGTTGCAATCACTACTTATCCATGCCGGTTCCTTTTTTCTTCTCCTCCCCTTCTCCCTTCCTTGCTGTGGTTGGCTAACACCCTCTCTCTTTGTATTGGCCGGTGTTCTCACTGTGCTATGAGATGCTGCAATAAATAAATGAATAAAAATAAAATATTCAACGTGCTCCGTCCAACGGAGGTCATGCTGAAAGATTATTCCGAGGTGTTTGTATTTTTGTGCTACGGTAAGCGGACTATTCCTGAGCGTGATCTGGGGTAGCTGTTCAGGGGGGCGGTTATTGTGGTAGAACGGGAGGATGACTGTTTTCTTTGTGTTAACCAGCAGGTGCCATCTTTGAAGCCAGTCTCCAGCTGCTGTAACACTCTGTTGTAGGTTTCGGGTGCAGTCTTGAAGAGTTCTCGCTATGGAAATCAGAGCGGTGTCATCTGCAAATTGGCTACAGGTGGTGCCGGGATTCTCACATGCGTGTGAAAGGTCTATGGTGTAGACGAGGAATAGAAGCGGCCCGAGAACAGATCCCTGAGGAACGCCGGAAGGGATCTGAAGGAAAGGCGATAGGTCGCCATCCACCTGGACCCTCTGCCGACGCCCCAACAGGTACCGTCGGAACCACTCCAGGGCGTTCCCCTGGACACCATAGTGGGAGAGTTTCGCTAGAAGGCCTGAATGCCACACACGATCGAAGGCCTTGCTTAGATCAAAAAAGCAGGCATTAACGTGTTTCCCGTCGTCTCTCGCAGTGGAGAGGGTATGGACGAGACGGGCGAGCTGCTGCTCAGTGCCGTCTTTCTTACGGAATCCGGACTGCTGGTTGGGGATGGTGGGGTGTGATGTGCTTGTAGAGGAGTTGATGTGCAAGTTTTTCTTGGATTTTTGATGCAGTGCTGAAGAGAGAGATGGGTCTATTGTTTGTTGGTTGGGTTGGGTCGTTCAGCGTATTGTTGAATGCTGAAGGGTCTGCCTCAAACTCTGATGAAGGCGTCAACCTTAGCTGCAAGGGCAGCGAAGCGCGGGGCCACAAACTAAAGCTTGGTCTGTCGACAATGCTCTGCCTCAATTTCTAGCTGATTTCTTTGCCCTTCGAGTGGACAAAATAAATTCGAAAAATCGCTCTGGGAAGCGATAATTTTAATGACACGGAGGAAGTACTTTGTTGAGAGTGCCGATGGCAAGTAACCTGTCAAATGTCTCCTTGTCTGAAGCCCTCGGCATTATCTTTATGAGCAGCGATAGCGAGGATGAACAGTGTGATCCTCTTAACTTTTCTGAGAGTGCCAGCGAGGTCGATGTTGGCTAAATTCGTGTCGATACCGCTGACGCATTTGAAATTGTAATGACAAGTTTGCAGATACTGATACTCAAGGTGTTGTTGAACACACTGGTGGTAATGACGACCATTCTGACCTCGAAATTGGGTATAAGATGTTAGATTTTTTGGTTTTTGTTGCCCACTGATGTCAATGTCTCTTTAGAATCAAACTTTAGGACACTATATCAATTTTTGAAAATCCCCATTTTTGGAGAAAATCGCAACATTTGAATTGACCAGTCTGACCTCTATAATGAATGTATGACGTAGAAACTTTGGTTTTTGTTGCCTACTGACGTCTATGTCTGTTTAGAACCAAATTTTATGGCACTAGATCAATTTTTGCAAAATTAATACCGATTTTTCGCCTGAAAATAGTAGGAATCCAGGTGGTTTTGGGTAGTCCTCAAAGGGTTAAAAAGCAGTTTGTACATTGTTCTACTATAGTTGAGCTGTGCCTAAATAAATGGGAAAATATTTAAAATTGTAAAACTCGGATGTTGAGCCATAAATAAATGTAGAAAGGAAAGAGACATTATGGATACGAGTTAAGAGTAACTCTCCATCACTGTAACATGATACTTTATACAGTCAGAAAGTGCAATAACTAGGCACAAAACTGACAGAGTACTGAGACATTCGACGTCCTGACACCTAGCTTCAACACATCTCCGTAGCGCTAACCGACAGCCTTCCAACTTGGAAGGTTCAAGGTTATGGAAAAGACCAAAGAGGGGAAGGCAAGCGCAACGAAAACGAGCAAAAGCTACAGTCCCAAAGGAACAAAGAATGTCGATTGTTACTGGACCGGATGACGAGACCAGTACGATATCTGACAAAGCGGTCTAACTACAATTCGAAGCAGCAAAGCAGCACACCACCCAACTTGTTTTGTGCCTAGTTATTGCACTTTCTGACTGTATAAAGTATCATGTTACAGTGATGGAGAGTTACTCTTAACTCGTATCCATAATGTCTCTTTCCTTTCTACATATATTTAAAATTATTATTCTATAGTGCACTACACTACACTACTCTACGCTACACTGCACTGCACTGCGCTGCACTGCGTCGCGCCGCGCCGCGCCGCGCCGCGCCACGCCACGCCACGCCACGCCACACGACACTACACTACACTACACTACACTCCACTGCACCGCACCGCACCGCACCGCACCGCACCGCACCACACCACACCACACCACACCACACCACACCACACCACACCACACCACACCACACCACACCACACCACACTACACTACACTACACTACACTACACTACACCACACTACACTACACTACACTACACCACACCACACTACACTACACTACACTATAATATGGTGCAAACTGAAATTTAATTCTGTCTCGAGTGTGCTTTTCAGCGTTTGTGCTCACAGAAGTGGCGAAACAATGAAATTTCTAAGTAGAAGGAAAAGATGTATAAGCAAGACCCCGCCCCCCCCCACACACACACTTACTGTGCACAGCAAGAGGTGCATAAAAAATATACCTAAGTGTTAGGGACTTGAGGATCTATTATTGCTGCCTCTCACAAGCTTTCTTTGGCAGTTTGCAGCACACCGTTACGCTATCCACGTGGGGATGACTTTTCGTAATGTGGCTAACAGCGACAATGAACTTTTAACTCTTTGCTGCCCACGCATACTGTATAGCAGGAAATTTTCGGACGGAAATTATTTTCGGACGATTTCGTACACGGCCTCTTTTGTACTAAAATTAATTCCGTACTTAAATGTGTTCCTGTGAAGTTATGTACACTATACATCGGTACCGCATGCGAACACGTGCATTTAGCATGCAGCAGTGTACGAAAGTAAAATCCGTCCGAAAGGTCAAAATTCGGCTTTGTCCGAAAATCTTTCCGTCCGAAAATGTCCTGCTATACAGTAGTTGAACCGACATACGTCTATCAGTTCGACAGAGCATTGAAAAAGCGACATGTCGATCAAATTGAGTTCGCTAGATTCCTTGGGATATATTGCTTCCAGAATACACGGTAATACATGTCAAACAAGTAACGTAGCTGCGTGATGTCTGCGGCCTTCATCCTATTCATAGCTATATTAAAATTATCATCTCCACGTAGATTATTTAGAAATATATAGGTTTACATTTGACAATATGCTTCGTGTTGGAGCTATGAGTAATTTTCTTCCTGCTGGTCTGGGTATGCCGAAAACATATACATTTTAATGGGCAGCAAAGGGTTTTAACCCTTTGGAGTCCGTAACTTTTTTGCTTCCGCAGAATTTGTGGCAGTCACGAAAATGCACACACCATTTCCAATATAACTTTGGTTCTCCTTCACCGATTTTGAAGATCTTGGGCTCGTTGGAAAGCTCTTGATGAGAGAAATACAATGAGCCCAAACTCGCCAAAAGCACTAGCCACAACGCGCCCCAAACGCGAGTCCAGCTCCAGATCCGAGACGAAATCGGTCTCCTGTAGCCATTTCACTGAATCTAGCTCAGAACTGTTCAAATTTTTTCGAGAAGAAGCTTACCTTGCCGTGACTTCGCGCCGCGCCGGTCCTGGCACTTGCCGCCTGTCATGAAGTTGGGAAAATCCCTTTTTTTCACGCACTGCTGACTCGCAGCACGCAGCGCAGAAAATTCGAAATGTTTGATCGCTCGCCGCTCACTCGAACTTCACCGGAGAGACTTTGAACCTGTTCGAGGCGATAGCTGAGAGTTTTCTCCACCATCTACAACAACCTGTCGATTGTTGAATTTGGTCAAGATTTGGCCGAGAACCGAAAGTTTGACTGTGCCCACATGCATACAAAATGCCCATGGTTCGAAATCGAACCATGGACTCCAAAGGGTTAAAAAACAACTTCAAGAAGTCAAAGAACACACAATGTGTCACAGAATAATAGAATAATTGAATACAGAGAAATTTGAACTCACTTGAAATCTTGGGACCTGGCAATTCACCTGCTTTCAAAGCTGAATGAAGAAAAAAAAACATTAAAAAACACATTTGCAGATATTTTGCAGATATTTGCAGATATTTGCACTAGCCTGGTTGAAAGCACACCGTGAAATTCTGGCTTTGCATGACGTAGAATCAGCTAATAGTTATCGCTATGGACGTTCGTAAACATGTTTGGGGCGGGGGAATTCTGGTTTCCTTGTCGACATGACTTTTACTGTGCATATATTCTGAAGTTGCATGCGCTTGACTTACAGCAGGGAGGCCTAGCATAAAAAGGACGACCACCACACTGGCAACTCTTAAGCCTCAGGACCGCCCCGATTTATGCATGTCGACATATGGCGTAGCTGGACTGCACCGGGTTGGAGGTCAGCAGGTCATGATGGCCATGATTGCGATTAGGCAAAGCCCGATTTTTGCCAGTGAAGCTTCGATATTTTGCCGCGAAAAATTCGGGCCCATTGTCGAGATTTTGCTTTCATATTCAGGGATGAATTTACTGTTGTGTGTTTGCATAGCAGTTTTTGCTGTGCAAAATCTCAATTGTGGCGTAAGCTACAAAAAGCATGGATAGCTTGTATATGTACAATGTATATATATCGCAGTTTTCTGCGTGTCACTGTCATTTTTGAGTAGCAGTAGATCGATTTTGGTTAGCAAACTGCGATGCGATACCGGATAAATTCATCCCTGATATTGCCAGGCCACTCGATATTTTGCTCCCTTTTTGCTCCAAAATTTGTGTCACGTGTGGGAAAACTGACCGAAAGTGGGTCACGTGTTAGCAAAAATGAGAAAAAGTGAGTCAAGTGTTGGTAAAACTGTGCGAAAATGAGTCGCGTGCACCGTATAAGTGTAAAATCTCCCAATTTCCAGCGAACACACCGATATTTAGCTACGTTTTGCCAACAAATTCCCTTTCAAATTTCTTCGATATTTTGCTAGCAGAATTGCTGGCAAGAGCGGGCTATTCCTAATTGTGATTGCCAGCTGCATAGAGCACGGATCATGTAGAACTTCTAAATCCGGCGTCAAAACACATCGTTCCAACTCCTGATGTCTGGTGCCGTTGTCCTAGATGCTAGAACTCCCTGTTATGCTGTGATTGCAGGCCTTTGCAAGCTCTTGCAGTGCATACGGTGTGCTTCTCTTTGGACCACAGGCATGTGTTCTCTGCTACCCCTGATTGAAAAGTGTCCGAGGGTCTGCCCAAAATCCTCAAAGTTACAGCTAGATGAAGAGTGTTTCATGTGACATGCTCCACCACATAGCACACAGCATACAGTATACATGGCATGCGAACATATCACCGGCACTGCATGAGTTAAACGAATGGAGGGTGAGATTTCGTTCTAGCGACTACGACGAGCAGACTCACGTATGCATGCTCTCTTGAACATCCATGTCCCATTGGCACACACCGAGAATGGCATGCCAACCAATCTAAAGCCACTGTTGCAATTGAAGCGGGCTATCCAAGAAGTGACAGTTGCCTGCCCATTTGATATTGTTGGTTGTCCACACCAAGCTTCTGCAATGCACCAGATAAGACAAGAGAAAATGACAAGTCGGAATGTTAGAACAATCGAGTCCTGTTCTTGGCCGCTAATGACTCTATGCTTCACTGAGGAGACATGTGGTTGTTTTGGAGCACAACCAACTAAGCTCGACATGCCAACCAAACCCAGTCCCCACTCACACAAGGAACACCGGAGCATAGACGATGCAAAGCATACCGTTTAAGTTGAAAAACGGAAAGAGAGTGAAACGCTAAGAACTAGCAGAGTTGAGTAGAAAGAGCACGCAGAGAGAGGTGAGAAAGGTGTGAAACTCCATTGGCATACCAAGGCCTACACAGCAAGCTGCCTGGAGATTAAGAACTACACTCCCTCGCACTGGCTTGGCTTTAGCCCTCTTTCTGGTTAGCGTCAAAGCTACTGGCACTCGTGCAACGCTCGCTGTGCTTTTCACAGAGATTCTGAATTTGATGCTGTGAGCCAGTTTAGAAAGATGCATTGTTCCTCACAGTACTTGCGATTGGTTGCGTCCGTGGTTCTGAGCTCCTCTGAGGACAGTCGGGAGACCCTAATAAAGTCAAAAACTGCTAGCTCTGTCCAGATTACATCCAGTGATATGCACATGCGTGTATAAGGGAGGGGGGGGGCTAAGAGCTTTGGAATGCACCAAAAATCGTTATACTGACACAAAAGCAGCAAACCTATGCATGCACTTGCTTAACCCATTGAACACTCATGACGTCTGTAGACGTCATTGAAATGCCCCCCCCCCCCTCCATGCGCAGATGATGTCTATAGACGTCATGTGGTATTATAGTGATTTCTGGCACTATCTGGTGTGTAGAAGCACAGTTAGGGGCCGTTTACATGAGAAAAATAAGCCCGGGCTTATTCAACCCTAGGCTTACGATAAGCCCGCCTTGATCTGTCACCCAGTCATTTTAGAGCGCGCGTTTACATGGTCAGGCGGGCTTATTCAGCTCGCCCCGAGCTGAACTAGCCCTACCCTTGACCCCCGAGCTTATCCAACCCCCAGGGCTTATTTTGTCATGTAAATGGTCAAGAAGGGCTTATAAGGGAGTTTTCCGTATTAATTTTTTCGATTTTGCCTCGTGAACCTGAGAGAATGTGGCCGTGGACAGTGAGTGCGTCTCTTTTATTTATTTTTTGGTATGTTTTCTTCTGGTTTTTGTCCAGTGGAAGGTCCTAGCCCATCCTTCACCTTCTCGAAAAATAAGTGACAATTGGAAAGGCCGTAGAAACCTGAGACGGCATTTCTTGATCCAAATTTCATCAGACACGAACATTTACCATCGCGTTCATGTGCGATTTGAAAAATAAAATGCACGCAGAACTCGCAGTCACTCACCTGAACTCAGCCCCGTACAACCGTCATGTAAACGGTTGAAAAATGAGCCCGAGGCGAATAAACCCGGGCTTATTTTCCTCATGTAAATGGCCCCTAAGTTGGACCATGATACTCCCCTCGTGTACGATAGGTCGCTGGTACGAATCCCGCTTGGGAACGCTTGGGTCTTTTTCTTCTCTTTTGAGCCATCTTTCAGCTGCAATTGTGTGCTTTTAGCGTATTTCTCACAATTTGCACAAACGTGCTTCCCCTCTTATGCTGCGCTACTCTTTTGGGGGACTGTATCGATTCTGTCACCCAGTAGGGCTGAATTTAAAGTTTTAAACATCCTTCCTTCCTTCCTTCTTCCACTGCCATGACTTGCCATGTGGCCCCATACGGGGCAAACCAGGAGACGTATTGTCCACCGGGCGGGGAACGCCATACTCAGCGCGCGCGGGCCGCGCGAACAGCGTTACACTTGTGTCTGGCAATATCCTGTAGCCGACGAAAATTTGAACATGCAGTTGCGCTCACTGAAATCCGACCCAACGTACAAACCTGGCGCCCTCAACTTCCACGGCCCTTGACGCCCTGGAAGTGGAACGAATGCGGCTGGACGTACACATGTAGACATACAATGATATAAACGGAACTGGTCGAGGGTGCCAGCTTTTCACTTTGGGTCGGATTTCAGTGAGTGCAACTGTACATACAGATTGAGTACAGAACTCTTCCTCTCCTCTCCTCCATGCGCTCTCACAGCCGACTCAATGCTACCCTCAGTAGCCATTACACACACCAACCAAGGAAGGGTTGCAGGTAGATACTGAAATTCCTCCTGACAGCTGTTTCGCCTTCATAAGGCTCATCAGAGAAGGTGATATTGAATAGGATGATATTAGGTGGAGATGGTCAGACTTATACTACAAAACATGGGCGCAAGATTACGGGCAAAGTGTGAGAATGAGAAGTTACAATTCTCCAGCAACACAGTGCCAGGGGTTCCAAGAAAATGGCAGGTGAGTAATCCAATCACAAGCTGGAACCCTTCTTGGAACCCCTGGCACTGTGTTGCTGGAGAGGTGAGCAGCTTGTGATTGGATTACTCACCTGCCATTTTCTTGGAACCCCTGGCACTGTGTTGCTGGAGAATTGTAACTTCTCATTCTCACACTTTGCCCGTAATCTTGCGCCCATGTTTTGTAGTGTAAATCTGACCATCTCCACCTAATATCATCCTTCTCTGATGAGCCTTATGAAGGCGAAACAGCTGTCAGAAGGAATTTCAGTATCTACCTGCAACCCTTCCTTGGTTGGTGTGTGTAATGGCTACTGAGTCGGCTGTGAGAGCGCATGGAGGAGAGGAGAGGAAGAGTTCTTTACATTTTATTGGCCAAATAGTACCGTTCACTATTTGAAATAAGATTGAGTACATACATATTATATACGTATGCCCACGCACACGCACACACACACACACACACACACACACACACACACACACACACACACACACACACACACACACACACACACACACACACACACACACACACACACACACACACACACACACACACACACACACACACACACTACTACTACTACTACTATTGACAGCTGCTAGAATTGGCCACACAGCTCCCAGATGGGAGGTACTGTCAGAGAGTTTAGGGGGGGGGGGGGAGGAAGGTAATGCAGTGGCGATCCACATTTTGCCGCCTCCGGAACCGTCGGTTGTGGCAAACTTGGCAGTAAAACTTGAATTGCTGGCGTTCAGCCATAGTAGGGCGCTTTGTACGGGTTCCACAACGGTGACGCTTGAGACCCGCAGCCGATTTTAATGGACGCTGACAGGTTGTGCAAGTTACACCCGGAACAACAAGAGGAGCAGAGGCCGGCGGCTGGTCGTCATCGCCCAGCCGACACTTATGCACCGCAAAGCCTCCTCTGCTACTTAGCCATCGGTTGCATGTTTGAAACTGTACTGACCCAGGCTGCTCCGATACCGGGAGCTGACGGATTGCTCAACACTTGTGCCGGGCCATGTCGGAACTACGGCGGAACAGACGGTTGCAGGTTGGGCACTCAATGCTCTTCGGGGCAGGTTCCTTGTCCTCACCTGCTGCTCTCACAACTCCACGCCACTCTCCACGATCGCTTGCCAACTCAAACCAGTTACACATTCCAGCCACGGATAGGTCCGTGTGGATGGTGTCCTTCAAGCAACGACGAGGTCCACAGAATGGCCGAGACTGAGGGAGACAGGCAAACAGCAACTGCTTCGGTACTCTGGTGTCATCAAGACGAGCCAGGTGTCCAAGCCACTCCAATCGTCTCTGCTGCACCATGCGTGACAATGGTGTGGGATCGCCCCACTGTGCTCGCAGTTCCTGTGAGGAGATGCGCTGTTCCTGTTGTCGGCCGCGTGGTACGCCAAGGATGGAGCGAATGTTGGCATGGTGAAACCGGTCCATTCTATCTAAATCTGCCTTCAATGGCGTCCAGCATTCTGAACCATACAGAACCGTTCACAGGACGAAAACGACATACAGGTGGCGCCTGGTAGGGAGGTTCAGGCTCCGGTCATGTAGGATGCGCCGAAGACCACTAAAGGCCCCTGCACCCTTTGCTAGATGGCTCCGAATGTCCGCTTGCGACCGCGAGTCCGGAGTGATGGTGGAACCAAGATAGGGGAATTAGGTGACTGCTTCAACCCTATCACTGCCAATGACCAAATCAGAGCAATCAGCAGGGCAAGCTCCGAAACCTGCGACGAGAAGCTTGGTCTTGGTCATGCTCACTGTGAGACCCAAGCTGGATGCGACCTCACAAAAGGCAGACAGGGATTGATCGGCTGCGTTGCGAGTTGTAGCAAGCAGTACGGCATCATCCGCAAACTCGAAGTCATCAGCATGGCCGGACTCGGAGTGGGGACGACGCTTATTGACACGAGGGAACAGCTGGCCATCAATTGTGAAGCTGAAGTCCACACCAGACTCTATTCCACGCTCCACGAGAAGGGATCGCCAATGCTCAATAACTAAGCCGAGGTGCCATCACGCACCCTTGGCGCAGTCCATTCTTGACAGATAACGGATCCGTGCAACCACCGACAACGCGAACGCAAGCTGACATGTCTGCATGGAATGATTTGATGATGGCCACAGTCGAGGGTGGCACACCCAGCCGCAGCAATGCCTGCCAAAGAGCCTTGGGAGGGACAGAGTCGTACGCTTTGCGGAGATCTACAAATACGCAGAAGAGCTTCGATAGATGTTCGTACGACTTCTCGACAAGTTGACGGACAGAGAAGATGCCGTCCGCACAACCACGGTGCCGCCGAAACCCGCATTGGGATTCAGGCAGCTCCGCCTCAGCAATACCTTGCAATCGGTTTTGCATGATCCGAGCAGCCAACTTGCCGACAACCTCCAGCAATGCAATCCCTCGCCAATTATCGCAGTGAGAGAGGTCGCACTTCTTTGGAATCGGTACCAGCAGTGCATCACGCCAGTCCTGGGGCACGCGACCACCCGACCAGACAGATTGGAGTAGGTCCAGGAGGAGCACACACACACACACACACACACGCACGCATGCATGCACGCACGCACACATGCACACAAACACATGCACACACACACACACACACGCTATTGGTTTGGAGAGACTCCCATGATAGGTATCCACTTACCTCTGGAGAATCCAAAAATAAACAATACACTACACTACACTACACGCCCTCATATCTCACCTTGACACAGTGGCAGGAAAGAAGCTGCAGAGGATTCTCGTGTAGTCAGGTCCTCTCCTGCAAGAGATCTGAGATTGATGGACACATCCTGTTCAGATGACCAGATCTTAAATGCATCCACTCCAAACAAAGTGTTCATTTTTTTGGCAAATGAAATACCACACGGTGATAAAGTGGAAGTCTTAACTAGACTCCCTTGGCAAGCTGACTTAGCAGTGGTCCATTGCATGGCAGATGGCAAAGTTGAAGAGGCCCTTCGGGAAACGTAGTACAACACATTATTGCAGGTGGTAGAGACGAGTTTCTTTTTGGAGATGTCAGCTATGGGCATGAAAAGAGGATTGAAAGGAAAATAATCCAAATGACATACTACGCAATAGACCGTAGATGCACGGATAATTGAAAAGATAATCAGAGGAGGTATCACAAGCGAGGCACACAAATTAATAGAGGTGGCCCGTCATTGTTGATGTGAAGAAATAATTCTACGTCAAAGTGTCCATTCTTGAAGCAATGATAGCAAACAGGCTATGTTAGACATAAACAACTTGTTTTGGAATTACACCATTCAACAGCTTGCAAAGCTGATGAATTGATCACCACTGCTTCTAGCCTAGTCCACACCATGCAGCATCCGTTTGAAGTGACATTTTCTGGCCGATGATTATAATCTTTCCCCTGTTTTTCTCTTGGTCCGTGAGTGAGTTGGACTGTAAAGCTGACTTTGGGGACTATGACCGCTGTGTGGGATGTGAATATTGCCAGATTCGTGAACACACACACACACACACACACACACACACACACACACACACACACACACACACACACACACACACACACACACACACACACACACACATACACACCTTTTGACGCCCATCGCCGGAGGTGATGATAGCAATGCTACGGCAAAAGCCATAGCAACTTGTGCTGAGATTCCACCATTCAACAGCTTGCAAGGCTGAAGAATTGACCGTCACCCATCCAACAAAGCCTGCCAATGTTCACACATAATATTACATTCTCATGAAATGCTTCCACTACATTTTATTTTTGAAGTTGATTGTTCCAACTAGGAACACACGCTTCTTGCCGAACTTGACACTTGACTGACTCACGACTGCCATCCGGAGCACACGAGGAGCACGTCGCACCTTCCACTCGGCAAACCTGCAAGAAAGCACCACTCCCTGCTCAATACACGGCGTTTCGGAGAATTCACCCCTCATCAGTTGAGCTTGAGTAGGCTGAGGAAGATTGTGCCTGAAAAGCACCACTTATATACTGCTCTCCAGGCCAAACCATCGGTGACAGCGTTGCGAATAGCTATACTGGCTCTCAACGTCTGTTTATCACAACTCCATGAGCGACTCTGACTCACGCTGCTACCTGGAGCTTCACGAGGTGTTTGTCGCGCTGGAAACAAAGCGTCTCTGTAAGTTTGTATCCCTGGTGATGGTTTGGCCTGGAGAGCAGTATATAAGTGGTGCCTTTCAGGCACAATCTTCCTCAGCCTACTCAAGCTCAACTGATGAGGGGTGAATTCCCCGAAACACCATGTATTGACCAGGGAGTGGTGCTTTCTTGCAGGTTTGCCGAGTGGAAGGTGCGACGTGCTCCTCGTGTGCTCCGGATGGCAGTCGTGAGTCAGTCAAGTGTCATGTTCGGCAAGAAGCGTGTGTTCCTAGTTGGAACAATCAACTTCATGACTATTACCGCCGAAGCCGCAACTTCTAAGTTCGTACATTTTATTCGTTATTACAAATTAAAAAAATCCGCACATATTGAGTGTCAGCATACACACAATGTCATAACAAACATTTCTATAATAATAATTATACCGCTTGCATGTCTTTATGTCTATACATTTCCTCATATAATTTCAACTCAGACCGTGAGCCAATATAGTTATTATGAAGAAAGGAAAAAGACAAAATGTTACGAGTTATGACAAACAAAAATGTCCACCAACGTAACCAGATCTTATACAGTCAGCGAGTGCAACAAAATGGCACAAAACTGACAAGGAGTACTGAGACAATCGGCGACCTGACACCTAGCTCCAACACTTCTCCAAGGCGCAACCCAACAACCTTCCAACTTGGAAGGCTCAGGTTCGGAAAGGTTCAAGAGAGGAAGGAAAGCGCAACGAAGAAGAGCACGAGCTACGCATCACGGCAACAAAGAATGCCGAAAGTTACCGGATGATGACGAAACTAGTAAGACTATTTGACAGATCGGCCTTACTACAACTCGACGACGCAAAGCAACAGACCACCACCCAACTTGGGAGGCTCAAGTTTACGTAATAAACATAGAAGGGGAAGCTAAGCGAAGACGAATTGTGACAAACCCTGTCCCTGTCAGTTTTGTGCCATTTTGTTGCACTCGCTGACTGTATAAGATCTGGTTACGATGGTGGACATTTTTGTTTGTCATAACTCGTAACATTTTGTCCTTTTCCTTTCTTCATATAATTTCCTTCATCTTTCTGTGAGAACCGGACCTATAGGCCGGTAAGAAAGCAATCATGCCTGTGCAATTGGTGAAGTAAAATAAAAGTCAACAACAACTATTCAGCCTGGTCTACACCATACAGCTATTTGAAGTGACTTTTTCTGGCCAGTGAATCCCTTTTTTTGGTCTTTTCATTTTTTTTCTATTCCCGCACACACATCACACCACATATTCCGGCATGCACTGGCTGTTGGTAACCACCCAGGAGAATGAAAGAAAAGTCAGGAAGAGTCTGAGAAAGAGAAGAAAGACGTGTGTGACCATAATCGTCGGGAATCGAACCCGCAACCTATCGATTGGAAATCGCTTCACATACCACTGCACCATATGGGACACACACACACACACACTTGTACCTGTTGCTCACTGCCAAAACTGGTCATGTGGGTCTCCCCTGGAGAGGGGAGAGACTCAAAAGGAATCTTGGAAAGATGACTCAATTGGCTATTGAACCTCTCAACGGCCGACACCCCTGAAATCCCCAAAACTCTGGGTGGACCTGAAACCGCCACTTATGGGCCCACCACACCTCAGTAAGTGGGTGAGGACAAGGTGCAGAAAAAGGATTGACGGCATCAGGGTATCCGTCCAGGTATCCACCTGCAGTTAACCCTGCCCCCAGTGAAGGTACAACTTGCTACTAGCGTGGGTGGCTAAATCAGAGTGGATCATATACAAGCTTCACTAGCACCATGATAACGCAAGAGTTAATCTAGCCAGAAGTAGTCCATGGTTAGCAGGTATGTATACTTCAAATAGAAAGTATATGAACCCTGAAACCAACAAAGGTGGTAGGTACGACATTACAACTTCAAGCAGCCGAGCCCGTTGGCAACAAACCCACCACTATCCGGCATAAGTGTACCCACCAACCGAACTAGCTGGCACAACACACACACACACTCTCTCTCTCTCACACACACACACACACACACACACGCACACACACACACGCACACACACACACACACACACACACACACTCACCCCCCCCCCCCCACCCACACACACACACTCACACACACCTACACACACACACCCCACCCCCCCCCCCCCCACACCCACACCCCCACACCCACACCCACACACACCTGGTCAACGAAATGGGCGTCCACAGACACGGAGAAGAGGATCAGGAGTGGGCTGTGACGGTGGAGTGCTACTCGCAACTTGTCTCCAGCCGAGCCGATATTGGCAACTCTCAAGCCAGGTGGTCACACCAAGGCTCGCCAGGTCAGTTGACACCACATCTCGCCACCTATTCCACATGCACGCACACACGCACGCACCCATGCATGCACACACGCACGTATGCATGCACACACACACACACACACACACACACACACACACACACACACACACACACACACACACACAAACTCACACACACACACACACCTTCCTTCCTTCCTTCTTCCACTGCCATGACTGGCTATGTGGCCCCAAACGGAGCAGACCAGGAGACGTGTTGTCCACCGGGCGGGGAACGCCATACTCAGCGCGGGCCGCGTGAACAGCGTTACACTTGTGCCTCGCAATATCCCGCGCCCGACGAAAACTGCGCGCACAAGTGCCACAGATGAGGGGCTTCGCCACAGGCTCCATGCGGGACTGGACAATAGCGTCGACAGCATCACGGCAGGTGACCCGCCATCCCTGTCGATCTTGGACGATGTCACCAAGGTGCTCCAGAGGAACGCCAACAGCCATCAAGTCGCACTTCGCGGAGTCCTTCCAGCGCTTACGGGGTCCATACGGTGGATGTTTGGAGGGTAACGCGCCGTACAGCAGGTGACGAGGGATCCGATCTGGCATGCGGGACACGTGGCCAAGCCATCGAAGTCGGCGGACTCTGACTTTATCCGCGATCTCCTCCATATCGCCCCACAACCTGCGAACCTGGAGAGAGGAGATGTGCTCCTCGATCTGCCGGCCACGATTTATCTTCAGAATGGAACGCACGCACTGCAGGTGAAAGGACTCCAGGCGACGGACATCACGCTGCCTGACGGTCCAACTCTCAGATCCATAAAGAAGGACCGCCAGGACAGTAAATCCATACACAATGCGCTTGATGGCGATGCTGAAGTCACCACTGTCGAAAACCGACTCCCGCAGTGTAGAGAACGCACCCGATGCAGCAGCAACTCGCCGAGACACATCAAAGGAGCTCCGGGCGTCTGGCGTAATATGACAACCGAGATACCGAAAGGCCTCAACGTGGTCAACAACACCATCCAAAGGGGTCTGGTCGGCATCCACAATACCAGCCCCAGCCGCCATGAATTTGGTCTTGGACACATTGACACTAAGGCCAAACGCACCAGCTACATCCCTGAACGAGGATAGATACCTCTCAGCACCGGCATGCATAACTGCGAGCAGGGCTGAATCATCCGCAAACTGACACTCCGGCAGCCGAACTCTGCGATACTCTGCCAATCTGGTGTTGAAAAGCCGCTCCCTCCGAAACTGGACGAGTGGGATTCCCAGCTCACCATTATCAGCAATCACGCCACACCATCTCTCGAAGACTGCACACATGTATAGGTTAAACAAAACTGGGGCCATAGTGCAACCCTGCCGCAAGCCATTCTCAACCCGAATCGGTGCAAGCAGGTCTCCACCCACACGAATACTGGCAGTCATGTCGCTATGGAAGGAACTGATGATGGTGATCAGATTCCCTGGGACGCCAAGTCTAGCCAGCACACTCCACATAGCACTCCGCGGAACCGAGTCGTACGCTTTCTTCATATCGATAAATACAGCGAAACCTTTCGTGGCATGTTCGTGCAACTTTTCCAGGATCTACCGCACAGCAAACACCATATCCGAACAACCACGGCCCCTGCGGAAACCACACTGCGAGTCAGGCAAGTACCTTTCTCCGAGAACCTGCAGACGATTGGCAATCATGCGAGCAACTAGCTTTCCAGCCACATCCAGTAACAATATTCCACGCCAGTTGTCGCAAGACCCCAGGTCACCCTTCTTGGGGATAGGGACGAGGATAGCATCAGACCAATCCTGTGGAACGCTGCCAGTCCCCCACACCACCCGTATCAGTTCATGCAACTTCGCAATCAGGGTAGGGCCACCGTACTTCAGCATCACCACAGATATCTTGGATCCGCCGCATGCTTTGCCACACTTCATCCCTCGCAATGCACGCCAAATCCCATCACACTCAGGCACGACACCAAGCTCCGTCATAACCGGCCGCTGCTCGATCGAGTCCACTACTTCCAAGTCGTAAGCACTGGCAATGTTCAGGAGGCCATCGAAATTATCACGCCACCTTCCACCGGTGGCCTCAGCCGTGTCACAGATCTCTCCTTGCTTGTTTCTGATAGCAGTTGCTGCACGGGGACGCATACCACCCAAGGTGGTCTTAATGTTACCGATTCACTGCCAACCGCTCTTCGCCGTCAAGCCAAACCATTCACAATCCTTTGCCTGTCTCAGCAGCCAGTCTCGCTTCAGCCTCCGCATGGTGCACCGCGCCGCACTACGAGATTTCTTGTACAAACCCAGATCACTGACCTTCCGCGTTGACATCCAGATTGAGTAACAACTGTCCCGATCACGGAGTACCGACTCGATCTCAGTGCGCTTGTCTGTAACCATTCTGGCTGTCGGCGCCTCTCCCGACCCAGGCAGTCGCTGGCAACGTTGATGGTGGTCATCCTGAGGGTACTCCACAACTCCTCGATGGACGGATTCGGGGTCCAAACCTTCTCCAGCTCGGCATCCATGCCCTTGGAGAATCTCTCACGCGCAACCTCCATATCCTCCGGAGCACGACTACGCAGGCGCGACACAGCAATGGGTTTCGATCAACCAACACCATTGCGGGAGACATGTGAACTGGGCATGGCACCTAGACGATATTTCATGCCTAGAAACTTATGGTCAGTGTCGCATTCCGCATTACGTATTACTTGGCAGTCCAAACACTGCGACCGATGTGCTTGTGGTATGATGCAATAATCAATACAGTGCGGGTGCTTGTAGCGTGGATGAAACCAGGTATGTTTATGGATTTCCTTCTTCTTGAATAATGTGTTGCATACAACAGCTCCATTTCTTGCCAAGAAATTGAGCAGCTCCTCTCCTGCTGAGTTCATACGACCAAAACCATGCTGCCCCCCGCACGTCACTCCACTCATCATCCACCTCGCCAACTCCAACTCTAGCATTGAAGTCACCAAGAATGCAATACTGGTCTGACTTTGGAACGCTGTCAATGAAGGTCTGCAAGCTGTCATAAAACGCAGTTTTTTCAGCGCGCGGTCTGGCGAACGTCGGTGCATATCCGACGGCGATGTGAATACACAACGGCGAACGGTTCCGTCCACACTCGAACTTGACCCTGGCGGAAATCAATCTCGAGCTGTGCCCCTTCCACACACACACACACACACACACACACACACACGCACACACACGCACACACACCCAAACACCCCCCCCCCCCACACACACACACACACAAACACGCACCCCCCCCCCCTCCACACACACAAGAACACACACTCACCCACACCCACCTACACACACCCACACGCACGCACGCGCGCGCGCGCACACACACACACACACACACACACGCACAAGAACACACACACACACAAATATACACACCAACCTGCGGGTGGTAAGATTCGTGTTCTTATCCCATACAAATGCAAGCACATCATAGCAATCGTCCGTCAACCATTAGTTCAGTAGCACTTACCAGAACAGACAAACCGTCCTTGGTCCAGATGCCCAGGTGTGCTGGTACCACCCTGATAGTCAACCAGAGTCCTGCCATTGTTCATGAAGAATCTTTCATGTTTGCCATTTTGAGCGAAGGCAGCAAGTGCGGAGAGGAGACACACACTTTTGCTCGGCGGCAAATAGAGTCCATAAGCGGAGCATGCCGCTGCTGCCTGCTCCGCCGTTCTCTTCTCAGCATACACCGAGTAGTCCGGCAACACCACAATGTATTCATCGCCCTTGCACTGGCCAATGTTACCATGCCAACCTAACACAAGGACGAAACACACCAGGAATGGGCAATGCATTCATTCTGTATTTCAGCTTACGTGTCCTGTCTTTCAATAAAGCATGAGAAAGGCGCCAACCAGTCCACCAATGTTTGCACTAAACCGTTATAAGGGGCTTGAAACATACTGCAGGGGAATGAAACCCTTGCACAGCGGAATGGAATCCTGGCACAAGTGATCGGAACCCTTACACAGAGGGTGAAGACAGCGCACCGCGGTATGGAACCTTACACAGGGGATGGAACCCTAGCACAGGGGTACGGAACCATTGCACAGGGGTATGGAATCCTTACACAGGGGTATGGAACAATTGCACAGGGGTATGGAGTCCTTACACAGGGTACGGAACAATTGCAAATGGGGTATGGAGTCCTTACACAGGGGTACAGAACCATTGCACAGGGGTATGGAGTCCTTACACAGGGGTACGGAACCATTGCACAGGGGTATGGAGTCCTTACACAGGGGTACGGAACAATTGCACAGGGAGAACCCTTGCACAGGGGTACGGAACCATTGCACAGGGGTATGGAGTCCTTACACAGGGGTACGGAACCATTGCACAGGGGTACGGAACCATTGCACAGGGGTATGGAGTCCTTACACAGGGGTACGGAACCATTGCACAGGGGTACGGAACCATTGCACAGGGGGAACCCTTGCACAGGGGGAACCCTTGCACAGGGAGAACCCTTGCACAGGGGTACGGAACCATTGCACAGGGGGAACCCTTGCAGAGGGGTATGGAACCATTGCACAGGGGTATGGAATCCTTACACAGGGGTACGGAACCATTGCACAGGGGTATGGAATCCTTACACAGGGGTACGGAACCATTGCACAGGGGTATGGAATCCTTACACAGGGGTACGGAACCATTGCACAGGGGTATGGAGTCCTTACACAGGGGTACGGAACCATTGCACAGGGGAACCTTTGCACAGGGGTACGGAACCATTGCACAGGGGTATGGAGTCCTTACACAGGGGTACGGCACCATTGCACAGGGGTATGGAGTCCTTAAACAGGGGTACGGAACCATTGCACAGGGGGGAACCCTTGCACAGGGGTACGGAACCATTGCACAGGGGTATGGAACCATTGCACAGGGGTACGGAACCATTGCACAGGGGTATGGAACCCTTGCACAGGGGAACCCTTGCACAGGGGTATGGAGTCCTTACACAGGTGGACAGAACCCTTGCACAGGGGGCGGAGCCCTTGTACAGCGGGCGGAACCCTTATACATCGGTATGACACCTTACACAGGGGTATGGAGCCCTTACACCGGACTGGGTATGAACTATGGAACCATAAAACAGAGGGGAATGGAACCATTACAAAGGGAAATGAATTCATTTTTCAGAGCACTGACAATGACACAAGAGAACTGCGCACTCCGATACACAATTTCCTGGGTTTATTCCTCTTGCCGAACTGCCGTCCGTGCATAAGCTTTTGCCAGTTGTATAGATCCATAAAATCCCGTAGACCCAGTTGGGTGTTGAATGTGCAGGACCCTATTGTGTTTTCTGCTATTTCCACTAAGAAATTGGTCCTGAAATCTCTGAAACCCTTTTCTGACCAAGATCTAGCTAGTCACTAGTTCTAACCAAAGTGAAGAAGATGGAAAAGCGATTGCTTGCCATTAATTATGAAGCTAAAATTGGTCAAATGCGCATGTGTAGCGTGCCGCAGTCTCTCGGAGGCAAAGATCCACAAGGGTCTCAGTGAACACACTGTTATTAATTAAACATTGAACTGAACTGAAATGTAACAGCATTTATACAGGCAGAATCCATACGCTAATGTACGGGGATACGCTAACGTACGGGGATACGCTTACGTGTGGGGATAAGGTAAAAATATACACTATACGCTATACGCTGTGAAAGTCACCAGCCTGCCAACGCTACACATGCATAGCACACAATGAACACCCAAGCGGGTCTACGGGATTCTGCGGGATTCCATGAATCTGTACAACTGACATAAGGTCTAGCGTCCGACCAGGACTAGCAAACTTGCTTGCCCAACTGTCATCAGCCGAACATAGGGGTAGAGCAAGCAGACATGGAATGCGGTGTGTGTACATTCTACAGACCTGGACACATATGCTATGACAACGCACAAACTGAGCATGTACAGCGACCCTGGGACTGTGGCAAAGAAAGTGTCAGGGCAACTCCTGCCAGATTAATTTCTATGGCAACAGAAAACAATCCTTTAAATATTTTTCTTTCTTTTAAAATAGTGCCCAATTGCATATCGAAGAGAATTCGTGAGCACACATGCTCATTCCTCGGGCACTACAAATTCACAACTCACTTCATTTCACAGAATCATTTTCAACGTTTAAGCAAATTGCCATCATCAGGATGCAATATGAAGTGGAAGTCTGCCAAGGGGCGTTATACACTATTGTGTATCACAACGAAAATTCTCAGAGACCCCCTTGATTTAAGCTTCTGCCTTTGCTGGATTAAAATTTAATAAAAGGTTTTAACTCACCAGAAGGTGGCACAGAACCATGCTGCATTGCAATCTTCCTAGGGACAAGCGTCATGTCAGCCAGACTGAAGGAATTAATCCTATGAGATACGCTGTATGCTGCTAGTCAGGTATGATGAGTGAGAAACGCTGTATGCTGCTAGTCAGGTATGATGAGCGACTGCCCTTATTAGGATGGGGTCAGGATCGTACATTTAGACATTGTCATGGCAACAAGCATACATCATGGATGGATTGCAACGTACTTGTGCATGTTGGTCCAGAGAAGCCATGCGCACACAGGCAGATCAATTCATGAATTTGTACCAAACACCGGCTGTTTGATGAGCATTGATGAGAACCGGTTTCACAGCTGCCATCTGCAATGAGATAAAGAGAGAGAGAGAGAGAGAGAGAGAGAGAGAGAGAGAGAGAGAGAGAGAGAGAGAGAGAGAGCGAGAGAGAGAGAGAGAGAGAGAGAGAGAGAGAGAGAGAGAGAGAGAGAGAGAGAGAGAGAGAGAGAGAGAGAGAGAGAGAGAGAGAGAGAGAGAGAGAGAGAGAGAGAGAGAGAGAGAGAGAGAGAGAGAGAGAGAGACAGACAGAGAGAGACAGAGAGAAAGAGAGAGAGATAGAGAGAGAAAGAAAAAGAGAGAAATTCAGAGACAGGCAATTTGTAATGCAGCAGCACTAGAGCAGCCTACCGAGAATGCTCAACAAGACGAATGTGGAGAAGCATAATACCCAGTGCTGTAGACAGCAAGCTCTTTCGGCCATAAGGGCCTCATCAGTACAGCTACGCGCTAAGTAGGCCGAACTACCATAGTTTCATAGAAGTGAAATTGATTTTGCTTTCTTTTCAAAGGTAACTTGCAGACTCCATCTGATGCGCTGCACGCCTAGTCCAGATGTCGCCTGTCTGGACCATCCATTCCACTTCTGAACATTCTCAGGAAACTCCGTGTCGCAGCCACAACTACTTCAACTGGCCGGCCCATCATCGTCAAGCTCGCACGGTGCGTCAGAGGGAGAAGGCGGAGGATCAGGTTTCTACTGACTACTTGGGTGGCGTCACTTCTCCAGACAGTAGTACGAGCAAGGTTGTGTGGGGTTGGTAATTTTTGGAGGCATGACGGAATGAAGAATAGTTTCTGTCAAGCACGTGCATGCTGTGCTTCATTCATCAACCGGCGGTGTGAGCATCTTGTCGAACTTCGTTCTCACACTTACTTGGGTGTCTAGTCCAAGCAGCTGGCAAGCAAAATGACAATTTTCTGGAATACATGTTTCACCCTAAGACATGTTTTAGCTGGCTGTGGCCTTGATATGGGATAACATGTGGCAAAAAAGATATGAAAGATTTGAAAGAGGCATGGTCACTTACCGTTTACGAATTGAACATGAATGCTGGTGTTTGACCGAGCATTGTGCAGAGCAGTGTAGAGATGCGGTCTATTGTATGCCGTCTTATTCTGTGCATTGTCTTCCATACACAGGTCGATGCGCGCTACCAAGGACCAGTCGGTCACTCCAGTGAAATCGGCATCCAGTGCAAACTGCAGCCCTCCTCCGCTGCTCGATACACGAGTAACAGATAGTCTCTGCACTACGGCTGCATTATCACCACCGCAGACCGACAGGTTTGACAGACCAGTGGCGGGAGAGGTAACTGCAAAGCTCAGCACGGCCACACGCACACGGGAATTCCCCTGCGCCGCGGCAGTGTATAGCGACCGAGGGTCGCGCAACTGCGGGACACCGCGTCGAAGAATCCGAACGGCGACCTTGCAAAACGGCTGATATGTCCACCTGCCAAAGTTTACGTCGATGACGCGCGGCTTGCCATAGGCTGCTGCAGACGCGCTACTCCAATAGTCCTGGTCTGATTGGGTGGCTATCACGTAGTCCGAGGATTTGGACGCTCTACTGCTGAATATCAGCTCCAAGTCACCAACAGCGGTTGGTTTGCCATCAGTATAAAACCAATTTAGAAACATCGAAATGGCGTTTGGATTCGGAGTAATATTGACCGGCGCCCGTATTCTGGCTAGGATAGTGTGCTTGGCGGAATCATCGGCCAAATACACGTTGGCTTCAGACTGCGGCTTGCACTCAGCAGACTCTGTGAACGCACAAGAAAAGAGAGCGAGCCCGAGATCAGACAACATGGGAAAACCTCAGGCTCCGTCTCATGGTAACTTCTCACATACTGTAAGACCAGATATTATAACGTCAATTAAAGTTAATGATCTCCGGATTTGTGTGGGTTAGCGAGGTCAAGTTCTAACAAATTCTGTCTCAAAACCGACAAATGACTGTACAAGTCATGAACATAACATTTGAAGTCGTTATGTGCAAAACGATAATATATTATATATTATCGTTTTGCACATGACGACTTCAAATGTTGACGATTCTTTCAAATCCGTTATCTCGTTACAATGAAATGTTCGTTAAGGGAGCATCTCATAAGTTCGCATTTATTTTCTAAACGTAACGCATTTCGAAATGGGATAGGGGCATAGCGCCCTTTTCGAATAGAAAAATGACAGTTCGCACATTTTCTGGATGTGTACTACAGTCAAATCTGCTGTAGGCGACCATCTACCGTTAGCGACCGATTTTCCGTGCACCGACGGGTTCACATACAAATTGATCTGTCCAGAGCGACCATCTGCTGTGCGCGACCAGCGACCGCGATTTCATGCACGGTGGCTGCATTCAAATCTGCTGTAAGCGACCACGACCCACGTTCAGTCAGGTGCAAAACTGTACTTGCCAGTGCGCTGTCAACTGCAAGGTGTGAAAATGCGCTGTCTTGCAAGTGCGATCGACTGGCCCTGGCGCCATGGCCCTATATTCTATTGAATATGCAATAAAATGATATTAAAAATCACATTATTCTCGTCAATTTGAGTACATGGAAGCATAATTATATGCATGGCCGGTATGCCGGATTTACCATGCATCTGCCGTAAGAGACCATCTGCCGTAAGAGACCGCTTTTTCTTGCACCAAGGGGCGGTTGCTTACGACAGATTTGACTGTAGTGCATACTGTGCATGCAGTGCATGACATTGTGCTAGATCGCTTCAGTAAATGAGTGGGTTTAGGTGTAGATCTACCTGTGTTTGCAGATCAGCTAACCCTTGCACTGCATGCATGCAGACTACTCGGAGGTGTCAAATGTCACACAGGTATCATCAAACGGTGTGCAATGGTGTACCTGGCCAGCTCAAAGTCACAGTTTACACTTTACAGTACAGTAGTTGTGGAGGAACTCTGGTTATGTGCGTGTACATGTACGATAACTTGTTCTCAAAAGATGACGGCACTCTAGAACGGGTAATTTTAGCGACTATCAATTTTAGCGTTTTCCCATTGTCAACGGGTTAGCGACGGTATATTCTAGCGATTTGCAGCGATTTTACTCACGGGTCACCAGTGCACTACTAATGTCTCAACGGATTAGCGACTTGAAACTTTAGCGAAAATGAGTAGATCGCTAAATTTGCTAGGGTTTTTACGTCGCTAAAATTACCCGCTCTACAGTACTTTGACATGCATGTCCATGGCCCATGCCATGGACATGCACAGAAAATGAGCGATAAGACTTTCGGATAGAGGGGGGAGGTAGGGGGGGGGGGGGGTGAAGTCTATTCGAAATGCGTTACGTTTACAAATAAAGTGCGAACTTATGAGATGCTGCCTGTGACATTGCTGCTCTTACAGTAGGCATACATGTGAATACTCAATCTGCGGAGAGAACTGTTTCGTCCTTTGTGGCCTCATCAGCGCAGCACAGAGAAAATGAGGCCGAACCTGATAGCAATGAAACTTAATATTTCCCGAAGCCAGATTTAACCCAGGCCCGAACGTAACTTGCCAGAGTGCTCAAACTGACAAGTCAGTGAGCTCTGCTTAACACAAACAGCAGAGGCACCACCCCACATCAGAGTGCTCTCAACTCCTACAAGAGCAGAAGCGAAATACACAATGCTATGTGGGAGTTCTGGTGTGCCAGTGGGGGGGGGGGGGGGTGTTCAGTCCCACTTAATCTATGTATAGAGTAAAAGCTGGTTTAAGCGACCACCCCACGGTGCAAGGAAAAGCGGTCGTTACAGGCAGGTGGTCTTTAGAACCAGGTCCCACAGTGTCTGTGTAGAACTGTTCGTGCATGGAAAAACGGTCGTAAAGAGCAGGCGGTCGCTAAAACGAGAGGTCGCTTAAACCAGGTTTTACTTCACTTTACTTGACATGTGTGTGTGTGTGTGTGTGTGTGTGTGTGTGTGTGTGTGTGTGTGTGTGTGTGTGTGTGTGTGTGTGTGTGTGTGTGTGTGTTTGTACCACGTGATACTCAGTGGCCCACGTACAGCCGTTTTCTGATTCACGACATGCCATGTATGGAGGCTCAGCCAGAATGTCGGTGAAAATCAGAATGGAGCACATTGTGAAAGCTGTGAGGGTGCTCAGCTGAAGAAGTTTTCAGAATGTGGGTGAAAATCAGAATGGAGCGCATTGTGCAAGCTGTGAGGGTGCCCAGCTGAAGGAGTTTCCGAAGCACGAAATCAAAAATTCGATGAGCTTCCCGAAGCTTCGTCTTTGGCCAAGTTTGGGCCCTTCGCTTCATGTTGCTGTTTGTTCCGTGCGACTGAAAACAACATTGGGAACGTGGGTCCATTGCATGAACTTTACGTGTATCAACCACGTCCCCGTATCCGTTACGTGGGACTAAACCTCCCCAGTGACCCTACACAGAGCAGCTTTAGAAAGACAGTACAAGCTTTGCTGAGTCACCTCCACTATCGTTCATGCGGTTAATTGGCAGCAAAGCTTATACTGTGACAGGGTGCGACAGAGCTCTCGGCCATTGAAGAAAATGTTGAGTCACCTCCACCATTACACTGCACTCTTAACCGACTAGACCCTCCTGCACACAACCATCACCACTGTGAGGACACTTCCGTAGACGATATTGATAACTTCTAATACTTATAACCCTGTTTGATAACAGTTTGTTCTATATTTTAATCATTCAACATCTACCTTCACTGATGAGTTATGTCTTACCGAAACAGCTGTCTGGAGGAGTTATCAATATCGTCTACCTCGGCGGACCTCGGTCTTTTACTCGGCCTATATTTCCCATATAGACCTCGTCTTGGTCAATATCCTATACCTAACACCACCAGTTACTAAACAATCAGCTCATGCGATAACATTGAATGTCACTGAGGGTTGGTTCACATAAGCAAAATCGGCGCCGCAAGACGCCGGCGGTGAGCCAGCTCCCGATCCGTTGCGCATACGGTTCGAGTACCAAATCTACTACAATGCAGTACAGAATGTGCCCAAATGCTACGACAGGTTTGCCAATTGAAGCTTGAATCCGTTGTTTCTACAGTGGTTCAAGGTCTTTCGGTGATGGCCACTCGGTGCTACCTTTTACTGGAGATCAGGAAACTACTTCTACACATTTTATTGCAGTCTAGTAAGCAATGATGTTGAAATTATGCTTGCAAACGTTGATGAGGTCACAAGAACTTGCCAATGTATCCATCGTATTTTTTATTTGATTCAATTGTATTTACCTCATAAGTTGCACAACAGTCAAGCAGATCATCCGAGAAGGACGGGTTGGTATGCTGACTTATTTGCCACTTTGAAGCGACTACAAGAATTGCGAATGGACCTCCTCTCTAGCTTCGATTTAGGAAAATTTAGGACAAGTATTGGTTCCAAATTTTGACAAAGTCTGGCTCCAGGCACTGGCGATCACCGACGGTTCACAATCTACTTTTGGTCAAAATTCCACGAGATCAGCGCCGGGGCAGATCGCAAGAGTTGGGCACCGCCCAACTTTGCCGGCGATTCCTTGCGATTATTTACCTTATGATTTTGTTACGACTGCACTGCTTCACAAAATCGCAATGCGCAGGGAGAGGTTGCAAAAGGCCCACCGCCGGTGACTCCCGGCGCGTACCGGCGATATGTGAACCAACCCTTACAGACGGCGTTGACGTTCTTCAACTAACTGGCTAACAGCTCTAGCACATCTTGGATGCGCACTCCAACAGCCTTCCAACTTGGAAGGTTCTAAGTTGGAGAAAAAACACGAGGAGGGGAAGGTCAGCGCAACCAAGACAAGCACGAGCTGAAAGTCTCAGCTGTGAAGGACGTTGGCGGATGTTCATGCATGTCGATGACGATACTGGAAAGACCAACGGACAATACGGTCAAATCACGATTCAAGGACGCAAAGCAACATTTCACACAACTTGTGTGGTTTAAAGATGCGAAGATCAATAAAAGGGGAGTTTCTATAACTTAGAACCTTCCAAGTTGGAAGGCCGTTGGAGTGCGCATCCAAGATGTGCTAGAGCTGTTAGCCAGTTAGTTGTAGAACGTCAGTACCGTCGGTCAGTGTCGTGCAATGTTATTGCATGAGCTGATTGTTTAGTAACTGGTGGTGCTAGTGGACAATTATAGCGTAACTTGTAGTTTATTAGTCCTTTTTTTCTTTACTATACTTCCTCCGCATCATCGAAATTGTCGCAGTTTGACTAGTGACTTGCCACTTGTTACTGACAACTCCATAGGCCAAACCATTCAAAACCTTTTACACAGTATGATAGTCTGAAGACTAGAGTAACGTTCGCGGACAGTTGGGCTGAGAGGTTTCATGCAGAGATGAAGTCCTCGTCGTAGCTGATGTCAATGGACGCAAAAATATCGTTACGAAATATTTCAAGGAAGGTTGAAAGTTGGTCGCGCCTCATCTCAGACGCTTTGACTTTCTCCACAGGACAAGAGCTGCTATGCTTGTCGTCTGCTAGCTCTGGATGATTTCTACTTCACCCCCAACGAAGCCTAGTAAGAATAAACGATCGTTGCGAGGTCGGTTGATTACCGTCGGCGGAACCACCTCGATCTTGAAATGAACTTTTTTTAGCCGTGGCATGCCCATTTATTTTACCTGTGTGGTCACAGCTCATGCAGGTAAGTGTACTATCATCCAGCGCGCCCTCCTTTTCAGCATCACTGGTACGGCACCTGCACGTGCATCACTAGCACTTCGTGTAGAGTCTACACCAGAGTACGCGGCTCTTGCAGTTAAAATCATGATTGTACTGAGTGTCTCAGCCAGAGCAACACATTTTATCGCCGTTGCATGCATTTAGTTTGCTGACCCCTCGATGTTTCTCCGAGCGCTGCTACTTGTTCCACGAAGTCATTCTCACCCCAGCTAAGGTAAAACAGTGATGAGGCTCGAGTGAATGGCCATTAGCACGAGAAATGTGCAGCCTGCAACGCCTGACTGATCTCAGCGAGTTGAAATTACCATCGCAGCGACATCAGCGAAGAAATTGCGTCTAGTTCAAAAATTTCAGATTCCAATAACAGAAAATAGAACTTTGCCGTTACCCTATACTGATGACTATCGCCTATGTCCGATTCTTTGCCTCTGATACGAGTGCTGGTGAGTAAATACCTCGTTTTATGTCAAAAGTCAAACTGCGACAATTTCGATGACGCGGGGGAAGTAAATTTATCCTGGGCTCTCCATCCGAGTCCATACTTGTATGTATGGATGTATGTGGGTGAATGCGGTAAGCGATCCACAACATGGCACGAAACAATGGCAATACTGGAAGCACATTAAACCGGCAGTAGCGACTAGATCTAGCAGCAGGCTACTGTAGCGACTAGATCTAGCAGCAGGCTACTCATAACTGTAGCTACTAGATCTAGCAGCAGGCTACTCATAACTGTAGCCACTAGGTCTAGCAGTAGGCTACTGTAGCGACTAGATCACATCATGCGCACAGATCAGACTGAGCGAGTTATGGACCACTTGATCTAGAAAAAAACGTTTAGTTTGGAGCATGGCATTGCTCATCGAACTGAGGCTGGCCAGAAGCAACCCTTAAAACAAAAATACCGTTAGCCTCCTTCCACAAGCAGGTTTAACGCGAGACGTAATAATGATTTATAATTATTGCCTTGTGTGGTTTGTCTCTGGCCATTTTTAGCTCAGCAGAATTTAATACCAATGTGGTTGGACTTTGTGCACTCGGCTGGACCACTGCCTGTAATTGTGGCTCACAAAGATGTCACTACCTGACAAAATCAAGGCTTGAAAACTTTCGCAAGTGGCCATTGTCTTTTTATATACGTGGCGCACTGGCAAACAGACCTGCGCTCAGGGGGGTTTTAAAGCCATACAATGTGTCTCACCTTTGCACATCATCACCGTGGCATGATGAAAAGAAGAAATCGCGTTGCCCACGTTCCCTGGTACCAGGCTGTATGAATAACCCATAAGTTGGGTTGCCAAGGACGGATACTGGATACCGAACAGTAGGTTGGCTTTCCTTGCAAACTCCAAGACGCACGTGTCTGCGTTAAGATCAGTGCCTGTTACGGAATCTGCAGGGCATCTCAGATCATGTAACTGCATGGAGTTGAGAGAAACAGAGCCCATTGGCTTAGTACCGTCTGCTGCTATGAAAAACTGTTTCCCGTTGCAAACCTTCGACAAAACTGTGCCCGTGTGTTGGTCAGCTGGTGGAGCACACAAAACAGAACATAATGAGACAAGGAGACAAGGGGAGAGAGTGACAGAAATAGATAGATAGATAGATAGATAGATAGATAGATAGAGAGAGAGAGAGAGAGAGAGAGAGAGAGAGAGAGACAGAGAGAGAGAGAGAGGGAGAGAGAGAGAGAAATCAGAGAGAGAGAGAGAGAGAGAGAGAGAGACAGACAGGGAATTACGGTCAGTCAGGAGAACAATAGATACCATATAAGGCAGCCGCACCAAGCAATCGAGCTTTTGCCGAATGATATAACAGGTACAGATATAGGCTGTGTTTACGTGAGGCATTTCAACCCGGGTTTAGGTCGACTTCGGTGAAGTTTCAACCCGCCATGAACACAGACTGGTGCATTTACATGACACATTGCGCTTCGCCCAGGTTGAAATTTTGCCCCAGGTTGATTTCAACCGTCCCCTTGCGACGCAGTTGAAGGCTCTGGAAGCTGTCTGTATCAGTTTGCATAATCCTGTTCTTTGTAAACGAAAGAAGCATGTAGTCTCATTAAAGTTGTTCTCGTAGCTGGTTATCAGATGTGAACTTAGTGCTATTGTTGAGTATGAATTAGGACAACTGACGACATCTTCTCCAGACATTACAACGGACAACGGGAACAAGTTATTGGGAACGACATTTATTATAGATGACGAGACAAGAGACCAAGACGAACGGAACGACTACATTGAAGAGTGAGAGATTATGGAAGAGAGCGAGATTATTGAAGAGAGAGAGAGAGCTCGACTGAGAAAACAACGCAATATAAAGGGCCTGGGTAGCTATGGCAAACATGGGTGGCAAACATGGGCGCGCAAGTAGCTACCCAGGCCAACGGAACGAAAGGTGAGTATGACGTAGTACGGGTGCATGCAGGCCGGCCAGCTTAGGAAAGGTTAACCGGTTGTAGGTAAGATTGTACGGGAGGAGGTACCTAACATACCTCCCCTGAGCAAAAAAAAGAACCGCAACCTCGCCGGAAATATTAAGACGATGAGAAAAACACACACACACACACACACACAACGCACGGATCTCACAAAAGTGTTATACTACATGGCCCAACTTCTGCGAAAACCAGGCTTAGGGTGAAAATCATTTTTTTGAGAAAAATGATGTTTTGTAAAAAGGTTGTGTCGCGTGGACGCTCGAGTGCAGTGAAGTGGAACCAAAGAGCATCTCGCTTGTTTGAAGAAGTAGCAGTCATGGCAGGAAGGGTTTCAGCAGTCAGGGAAGTCAATGGGCTTCCGGTAAAATATTCCCTGCTACTCCTCTAGTCACAACGAAGAGTTTTTGAGCTGATCGAACGGATTCCATCTCCTTCACTCAGGGATGGCGAAATTTCTGCGCTAGCTGCTGCTTGCGGAAAATGGTGAAGAAATCGTCTCCAGTTAGAGTCGTGATGGCGATAGCGGGGAGAACCTGGACGACATCGACCCAGCCAATCGAAGTATGGAGATACTAGCTGTTTCTGGGCCTCACGCAAAGGGGACACGCGCAGCAGAGCTCATACATTTGCAGCAAGTTCACGAGGAAAAAGGCTAGAAGCGCAGTGGTGAAAACTATTTTGAATTGAAGTCCTTGGCCATGAAGTGCTACTGAATGCCAGGCGAACGAGCGAGCAGATCGAGAGGCCTCCACTCGAGACTTTCCTCGCTGGACAGCTAGCTGCAAGGGATTGTACGGCGTGCCGAGATTTCACTTGCTGGTCAGCACCAAGCAGACACTGCAGCATGTCAGCATACTATGCGCATACTACGAACAGTGGAACAGTTTGAAAGGCTGTGTTCTTGCTTGTTATTGAATAGTTGTACTAGATTCACCCTTCAAAAGGTGCCATCTCAACTGGAGTCGGGTTTCCTTGTGGTGTGTAGCGCCAGAGCATGCCAGTACATGTATGCAGCCCCAGAATGTGCTGAGTGAGGAGGAAACAAAATTCATGCAGAACTGTGCATGGCCACTGCAGCCTGCAGCACCAAGGGGCCACAACAAGCCTGCCCCCACATGCCTACCTTGTCATGTCACCTAAACAAAAATCATCCATGTCTCTTCCTTCACTCTGGTGGGTCTCTCTTCATTTCTTTCCTGTGCTAACAATTTTGTGTTTTTTTTTGGATTTTTTAACACAATACCCTGGTGTGTTTGAGATACTTTTAGTACCACTATGAGTCGACCCACACCTGTAATATTTTGTCTCCTGACCTCCCATGCCCGGTAGAAGCTGAAAATGGGACAAAGTCATTTTGTGAAATTTCACCCTAAGCCTGGTTTTCGCAGATTCTGGGCCACATGTTACATGCACTACAGTTTGTTCTGCTTCGCTGAATTGCATGGCTAAACAGCTTAGTTATGCACTTTTTTGCAACCAGAATGATAGAGCGTGGCTCACCAACGGACCCCTAATATTGATGGCTGGAAACACGCGCGCACACAAACACACTACAAAAATCACGAAATAAATAAACCGAAAATAAATTTGACGAAGTACAATGTAGGACGCACGAATAAGAGAGAGAGAGAGAGAGAAATAATGAAAATAGCTGACCTGCATGACTTGGACGAGACGAGGTAGACATAGACAAGACGAGGTTGACAGAGACGAGATGAGACTGACGACGAGACAAATGCCGGGCGGTAGAGGACGAGGGTCGTGGGTTCCGAGCAATGGTCGGCCGCCAATGTTGAGTATGAATTAGGACGACATTGCGCGCCGACACCGCGCGCCGACACAGCACGACGACACAGCTCCACGACGAACACGGACAGGGGTGACGAATAAACAAGGACAGTCCAGCAGTGACGGGAGCAACACTACACGTAAATCATATCTCACGGTTGTGAGCTGCGGAGGCAGAACTCCGCGTCGAGAAACGTTGGGCGCCAGTGTTGGGTCCGAACAACATGCACTGTATCACCCAATGCTCCGTGTTTGCACTCAGTTAGTATATTTTTTAACACTATGTCACTATGTCCAGGCTCAAGCTGTACAGCTTGCTTGTGCTGCCTGTCCTCCTTTACAACTGTGAGACTTGGGGAGTAACCCAGGCAGTCTCTCAGCGACTGGACTGTTTTCACCGCCGACAGCTCAGAAACCTGGTGGGAGTGCGATATCCAGACAGAATTACGAATGATGATCTGTATTCCAGATGTGACTCTCAGCCACTGTCGGAGCTTGTTGCCAAGCGACGCCGTAGCCTCACTGGCCATGTGCTGAGGATGAGTGAGCAGTCACCCCTTGCCTTGCGATGTCCTGCTATTTTCAAGCGGGGTCACGTGGACGAAGGGGCCCGTCCCGCGGCTACTCTCCCTACCACCATCATGAAGGACCTGGCAGGGCACGACATTCCTTTGAAGAATGCCAGCGACCTAGAAGGAGCACGAGCATTTGCTGCAGACAAGTGGAAATGGAGATCAGACATTGTTTATGGATGAGTTTTTTGTTGACTGGAGACAGAAGCGGACTTGGCTTAATTTCAGTGTATTCTCATGCATTGTTCTTTGGCCTTTTTACGCGTGCTGTGGTATTATTATTATTATTATTATTTGGAAAGGATTGGGAGAACTTCATATTCAAAGGATCAGTCGGGGAAGTGAACTGCCTGAAAAGAGAAAAAACGCCAGACCCACCAGGACTCGAACCTGGGACCCTGCTTGTCATGAGCAATGCTCTAACCACTGAGCTATGGGACCAGGCTGAACCTAGAAGGCGCTGACAAGTCTTTCACTCCAAAGGCAGCTCACAACACGTGCCACACATACTGACTCACTTTCTTTCACCTCTGGTAGTTTCCAGAAACTGACGGTGGTTGGTCCCCTGGGGGAGGGAAAAAGACCCAAGTGCCATTATTATTAGTATTGTTATTATTATTTCCCGTTTGTCTCTTTCCCTCAAACTAGTGAAGATTATTATTATTATTATTATTATTATTTTTATTGTAGATGAGAAAAGGACATATGGATACGAGTTAAGAGTAACTCTCCATCACTGTAACATGATACTTTATACAGTCAGAAAGTGCAATAACTAGGCACAAAACTGACAGAGTACTGAACATTCGACGTCCTGACACCTAGCTTCAACACGTGTGAAACAACTTGTTTTGTAGTCAACTAGTCCATCACAATGTCATGCATGAGGAGTACTGTAGGAGTTTGGCTTTCGGCTTGTACAATTCGTTTTCGCAAAGCTTCCCTTTCTTTACTTATCTTTGATATTATTATGACCCACCCAAGTTGGGTGGTGTGCTGCTTTGCTGCTTCGAATTGTAGTTAGACCGCTTTGTCAAATATCGTACTGGTCTCGTCATCGTCCAGTAACAATCGACATACTTTGTTCCGTTGGGACTGTAGCTTTTGCTCGTTTTCGTTGCGCTTGCCTTCCCCTCTTTGGTCTTTCCATAACCTTGAACCTTCCAAGTTGGAAGGCTGTCGGTTAGCGCTACGGAGATGTGTTGAAGCTAGGTGTCAGGACGTCGAATGTTTCAGTACTCTGTCAGTTTTGTGCCTAGTTATTGCACTTTCTGACTGTATTAAGTATCATGTTACAGTGATGGAGAGTTACTCTTAACTCGTATCCATATGTTCTTTTCTCATCTACATTTATTCATGGCTCAACATCCCAGTTTCATATTATTATTATTATTATTATTTTTAGGAAATTAGAGGCCACATGCCACCTACTGCTCTTTTCTCTCCGAAACTCAACACTTCCAAGCCAGATATGAAAGAAAGAAAAAATCATCAGTCACACCACCGGGACTCGAACCAGGGACCTTGCTATTCGCGAGCAATGCTCTAACCAACTGAGCTACAGTATGACTCTTATCCACAGTGATGGTAAATCTATCCTTCTTCGATCAATTCATATCTGGCTTGCATCGTGTTGAGTTTCGGAGAGGAAAGAGCAGTAGGTGGCATGTGGCCTCTAATTTCCTAAAAACTTTGAAATTCTCCGTGAAGTCCAAATTTGAAATTGCAATTTGTATTTGCTTGCAGTGGACATAGTTTGATGCGCTCCCCATGATATCAAGCGAATGGCCGAGGGCCCTCTTGATTGGTGTGAGTTGCCAGCATGATGCAAGCCAGATATGAATTGATCGAAGAAGGATAGATTTACCATCACTGTGGATAAGAGTCATACTGTAGCTCAGTTGGTTAGAGCTTGGTCCCTGGTTCGAGTCCCGGTGGTGTGACTGATGATTTTTTTTTCTTTCTTTCATATCTGGCTTGCAAGTGTTGAGTTTCGGAGAGAAAAGAGCAGTAGGTGGCATGTGGCCTCTAATTTCCTAAAAACTTTGAAATTCTCCGTGAAGTCCAAATTTGAAATTGCAATTTGTATTTGCTCGCAGTGGACATAGTTTGATGCGCTCCCCATGATATCAAGCGAATGGCCGAGGGCCCTCTTGATTGGTGTGAGTTGCCAGCATGATGCAAGCCAGATATGAATTAATCGAAGAAGTATAGATTTACCATCACTGTGGATAAGAGTCATACTGTAGCTCAGTTGGTTAGAGCATTGCTCGCGAATAGCAAGGTCCCTGGTTCGAGTCCCGGTGGTGTGACTGATGATTTTTCCTTTCTTTCATATCTGGCTTGCAAGTGTTGAGTTTCGGAGAGAAAAGAGCAGTAGGTGGCATGTGGCCTCTAATTTCCTAAAAACTTTGAAATTCTCCGTGAAGTCCAAATTTGAAATTGCAATTTGTATTTGCTCGCAGTGGACATAGTTTGATGCGCTCCCCATGATATCAAGCGAATGGCCGAGGGCCCTCTTGATTGGTGTGGGTTGCCAGCATGATGCAAGCCAGATATGAATTGATCGAAGAAGGATAGATTTACCATCACTGTGGATAAGAGTCATACTGTAGCTCAGTTGGTTAGAGCATTGCTCGCGAATAGCAAGGTCCCTGGTTCGAGTCCCGGTGGTGTGACTGATGATTTTTTCTTTCTTTCATATCTGGCTTGCAAGTGTTGAGTTTCGGAGAGAAAAGAGCAGTAGGTGGCATGTGGCCTCTAATTTCCTAAAAACTTTGAAATTCTCCGTGAAGTCCAAATTTGAAATTGCAATTTGTATTTGCTCGCAGTGGACATAGTTTGATGCGCTCCCCATGATATCAAGCGAATGGTCGAGGGCCCTCTTGATTGGTGTGAGTTGCCAGCATGAGGTGCCTGATTGACCACTCCAGATCCATACTCAAACCACCAGGGCCCAGAATGCCAGATTCACTGAGATTGGTTAGAATGCTTCCAAGCTTATCAGGGTTGGAATTACTACAAGACGAAGAAGGCGTCTCCATTGTGAAGTGACTTTGCTCTGTTTCAGGCACTCCAACAGCCGGTCCATCCACAGTAGGCGTTGATCTACTGGGAGCAAAGTCGCCCTCCACAGGTGGCTGAGGTCCTGCCAGGCCATAAACAGCCTGTGGACGCACGCAGGCCACTGGACTACCCACAGAGTGTGCATAGACAGATTCAATACATGATGCATCATCACCCGCAGTGCTGGAGTACTCAGTACATGAAGGCAGAGGCCCAGCAGCAAACACACGGAGTAAGCTCGGTGGAACGCCGGCGCACGTGTCAAGGCCATTGTTTACTAGCACACTGGGAACAGAGTCAACGGAATCGGTGCAGGCGGAATATTCTACATGATCACGTGCAAGAGAGGCTGGCGGTTCGCTGTCAGTGTCAGTGAAACAGGCGCCAGGACCATCAGGTAACCCAGCAGCCGAATCCAGGGAAACAGCGCCGGTGGAAGACGCACTGACAGATTCAGGACCTTGACTAGTCGTAGCAGGCAACTGGACCACACAGCCAAAGCGCGTCATGAACTCAACAGGCAACTCGCCACGCTGCACCAACTGACGGGCTATCTCCTCCTGCTCCACCGATGTAAGGTATTTTTTGATAATTAGCGAAATTTGACCAGCCAAGTTCTGCTCCGAGATAATATCATCCGGTCGACGCTGTATCCATAGGTCAAGTTGACACTTCCGGTGACCCGCCTTCTGTGGCCATACAGCCAGAAAATGGCACTCCAAAGCAATACGGTTGTCGGAACCAGACCATTTCCTGCGAGGTGGCATACACCAGTTCACTAAAAAACAAGACAAGACCTTCTCTTTGCTGAGACCTACTTCACAAAAATGATGAAACGGCTACTAGTAAAGGGATGAGGGTAAACTCAAAGGAATTGGAGCGGGTAGCGCGCTCACATTCGGATGGCTACCAGAGCTCCAAAAAGCTGAACCGTCCCCGAGGGGGGTTAATTATTATTATTATTATTATTATTATTATTATTATTAACTGGTTTGAGGGAAAGAGACAAACGGGAAAAGTCTGAAGAAAAAATTGACTGTCACCACCAGGACTCGAACCAGGGACCCTCGCTTGTAGCCAGCGATGCTCTAACCACTGAGCTATGGTGTAGCTATGGTGTCGTCATCCCAGCAGAGACCGTTCAACGTTTTCTTCAGTATTATTATTATTATTTTAGAATTGGGATCAACAGAACGAGCTGAACCGACATTTTCACAAAGGCTTTTATTGTATTCAAAAAACGAGTGGATACGAAGGCAGTGAAGAACATGGAAGAAAGAAAAAATGTGCTATGGAAGAAATGAATGCAGCATTATTCGTTTGAAATTGTTTTAGTAGCAACTTGTTCTGTCTGTTTGGCTCTGGTTGGCCATGGTGTCATATCTTGTGTCACAGTATACTAGTAGTCCTTACAAGTTCGTTAAGTGCTTTCGCAGTTTTTCCTGTTATTACCTTAGTGCTAGGATTATCAGTTTCATAGGTGTTGTTTCTTCTCACTCCATTTCTCTTTATTAGTATCTTTCTGGATTGTTTTTCATTAGTACAACGTAGCTTCCTGAGGAGTGTTGTGCGAAAACTAGTTCGAAGTACAAATTTTTTGTTCATCATTTCTTCCATAGCACATTTTTTCTTTCTTCCATGTTCTTCACTGCCTTCGTATCCACTCGTTTTTTGAATACAATAAAAGCCTTTGTGAAAATGTCGGTTCAGCTCGTTCTGTTGATCGCAATTCTAAAACTATTGTCGCCTCGACGCCTATTTACATTATTATTATTATTATTATTATTAAGAAATGGTTTGCTCCCCGCACCGGAGCTCGCGCTATTCCGCCGACTTTACTTGACACTTGACTTATTATTATTATTATTATTATTTTAAAACGAAGGTAAGTTATGGGTCGCAAATATCCACGCAAACACACATCCAGTCATAATAAAGCACTTGTCATAAGTATCCGAATGTCCCGTCATCTCGCCTCTTCACAGATAGTGGTGACAGATAGTGACAGATAGTGGTGATGCCACGAAGAGGCGAGATGACGGGACATTGGAGGAGACAACACCCAATGGAGCTAAGAATCGCACTTCGTCAATCAAGCAACATCTGTCAGCCCGTACCAATTGTCGTGAGTTGTACAGTGATAATGTTTTCTCAATATTGTCACGTGGTAGATGTGCGTAACATTTGGCTGTGTTAGAAGCTTTGTATATCCGTAAGTTAGATCCTGAACTTTGCGTACAGAAAGAAAATGTGTTTCAAATCTTTATTCTCACGATAGCCAGTGGCCAATAAGAGATAATAGTGTAAGAAAGGAGAAAGAGTGAGGAAGAATTGGGTGGGCAGGGCCTAGGGGTTAATGACTACTTAAGTGTACGGGCAGGGGTGGTCGCCACACGAGCATACAGAGTTGCGTACTTAAGTGTAAGGGCAGGGGTGGTCGCTACACGAGCATACAGAGTTGTGCAACAGCAGGGATATCTCGGATTTGAAGGGAGTACGAGAAGGGATTTCGCGAAGCTGGGTGGGCAGGCAATTAAAGTAATGAAGGGCCTTGTACAGGGGAGAATGGAGACAGCGGTCAGTCCGCGGAGTTGGCAAGTGCCAAGTACGAGAGCGACGTAAATTATACGAAGGTTGCACGTTGCTAGCAGTATGCAGCGAGAGTATATGTGGTGGGGCATAATTGTGGCGCAGAGAATGCGCGAAGAGTATATGTTTAACTTTAAAGCGTGAAAATAATGTTGGCCATTTGATGCGATGCAAAAGGTGGGAGTGTTCTAAGTGTGTGTAAAGGGGAAGGTGGAGACATATTCTGGCGGCTTTCCGCTGGAGTCGTTCTAGCCTGTCAAGGGAAGTGTGGGACAACGGTGTGAGAGCATTGCTCGCATATGAGAATATAGGTAGTATGTATGTTTGATAGATGTGAGATAAAGAATCACTGGTGAGTGTAGACCTTAGTCTAAAAAGAATATTGAAAGACTTGAGTGATTTTTTGACTATGTATTCAACATGCTCCGTCCAACGGAGGTCATGCTGAAAGATTATTCCGAGGTGTTTGTGTTTTTGTGCTACGGTAAGCGGACTATTCCTGAGGGTGATCTGGGGTAGCTGTTCAGGGGGGCGGTTATTGTGGTAGAACGGGAGGATGACTGTTTTCTTTGTGTTAACCAGCAGGTGCCATCTTTGAAGCCAGTCTCCAGCTGCTGTGACACTCTGTTGTAGGTTTCGGGTGCAGTCTTGAAGAGTTCTCGCTATGGAAATCAGAGCGGTGTCATCTGCAAACTGGCTACAGGTGGTGCTGGGATTCTCACATGCGTGTGGAAGGTCTATGGTGTAGACGAGGAATAGAAGCGGCCCAAGAACAGATCCCTGAGGGACGCCGGCAGGGATCTCGAGGAAAGGCGATAGGTCGCCATCCACCTGGACCCTTTGCCGACGCCCCAACAGGTACCGTCGGAACCACTCCAGGGCGGTGCCCTGGACACCATAGTGGGAGAGTTTTGCTAGAAGGCCTGCATGCCACACACGATCGAAGGCCTTGCTTAGATCGAAAAAGCAGGCATTGACGTGTTTCCCGTCGTCTCTCGCAGTGGAAAGGGTATGGACGAGACGGGCAAGCTGCTGCTCAGTGCCGTCTTTCTCGCGGAATCGGGACTGCTGGTTGGGCAGGTGGGGTGTGATGTGCTTGTAGAGGAGTTGATGTGCAATTTTTTCTTGGATTTTTGATGTAGTGCTCAAGAGAGAGATGGGTCTATAATTTGTTGGTTGGGTTGGGTCACCCGGCTTGGGTACTGGAGTAATGGTGGCATCTTTCCACTCCTGTGGGATTTCTCCTGTTTGGAACGATAAATTAAAGAGGGACGATAACGACGGTGCAAGTTCCTTCGCCGCTTCTTTGAGTAGGCGGTTTGGAATAGAGTCAAACCCGGGGCTTTTGTTGGTATCAACTCCGCGGAGGAGTTTTTCGACCTCAGCTTGGGAAGTCGAGATTTCTTGAAGGGGACTGAGGATGTCAGGGGTGGTGTTGATGGCTGGAGTTTGCTCATCCGCATTGGCCACGGAAAGCTTGCTCTGGGAAATGAAGAATTCGTTGAGGGCAGCGGCTTTTTGTGCTGGTGTCGTTGCAGGAGTTGCTTGGCTGACGAGTTCGGGTATGCGTTGTTTTGTAGCTGTAGTTAGGTGCTTCATGAGGCGGTGTAGGGAAGTAGAGGAGGCTGTTGAGTTGTTTACGAAATCCGATTTAGCGCGACGCAGGAGGGAGGTGACACGGTTTCTTTGGGCAGTGAACGTGTTCCAGTCGTCAGGCGAGCGTGAGTGAAGGTATATTCTGTGTTTTCTGTGCTTATCCTTGATCTCTTTCAAGAGGCCCTTTGATATCCATGGTCGTGCTGGCACGTTCTTCCTGTCCCAAGGGGGGTGAGTGCGAGTAACTTGGCAGTGTTCTTGGGCGATGCTCAGGACATTGTCGCGCCAGGATCGCCAGAAGGTGTCAACTGGGCATGGGTCGTGTTGGTTTGGATGGTGGTTGAGATTTGTGCGTGAAAGGGCTTCTCGAAGAAGGTGGATAGTGCTGTCTGTCCATGACCAGAATGTGGTGCTTCTGGATCGTGGAGGGGAGTTGTTAATTATGGGGGGCAGTTGATTATTGATGTGGCCACTGATAGTAGTGTGATCGGATGCGCCAAATGGTGGAAGTGATTGGATATGAATATCATTGGTGTGGAGTGAGGAGATAACAAGGTCTAGACATGAGAGAGGTGTTTGTCGGTGGATGTAAGTAGGGAATCTGACATGTTGTGTGAGGCCGTATGTGTGTAGCAGAGTTTGTATGTCGTCCCCAAGGCGATCTGTTCTGTCTGTGGTGAGCCACGCACTGTTCTTGGCATTGAAGTCTCCAAGTAGTAGGAGGTCGTCACCTTCGGCTCTAGCGGTTTTGATGCTTCTTTCCAGTTCCGCACAGAAGAGGGTGCCATCGCTACGGGGTGGTCGGTAAATGTTTGCAACAACGAGGGAGAGGTTACCGGTGGAAATTCTCGTCCATATGCATTCTGCTGCTGTCATTGGTATTGTCAGTACCCTTGTGTTGAAACGTTCCGCTATGTACAAGGCAACACCACCACCATAGTCCTGTCTGTCAGCTCTGATCAGCTTGTAGCCTGGGATTGCATAGAGACTGTCAGGGTCTGATGTGTCAGCCCAGGTTTCCTGGACTGCAATGACTGATAGTTCGTTCTGAGATTCAGAGCACGAACGGGTAAAGGTAAGTAACTCGTCCATTTTGTTGAATATGCAACGCACGTTGGTACTGAGAAAGTTCAAATTCACTGACATTGGTATTGTTTTTTTTGGGGGGAATTTTTTTTTTAATTTATTTTTAAGGTGGCTCACGCCTATTTCAAAAAAATTAACGAGTGCTCTGAAAATTTGGTGGGCGGTTGCTCTTAGGTAGTGTATGCAAATGGCGAGTTAAAAAAACGGGGTCTCAATGCTAACTTTTGAGATATAGGCGATGACAATTTCACTAAATTGTCAAATTTGTACAGGATTTGTGATGTATAGCGGACGGGTATTTCATCAAGAACCTGATTTACAATCTTCCTCATTTTTCGGTTATTGAATGGACTAACTGTGTACATGCCAATGAGAAAATAAAAAACATATGCTTCAATGCTCAATTTCGCCATATAGGCGCAGAATGCCTTTTTGATAAGTTTGCTTTGCTACATGTACATGCACACCTACATATCCCATGTACATGTCCATATACATCTACTCTTCTCTACTAGCCCACCCAACCCTGCAATACACATTTACACCAGTGTACACACACATACCACACACAAACACACACACACACACACACGCATACATGCAAACACACACACACGCATACATGCAAACACACACACACACACACACCTGTCCTGTCGAGCCACTACCACTAGGGTCACGTGGGCCCCGGAAGGGCAGCAGAGAGAGAGAGAGAAAGAGCACGCCACCCGGTGGCGCTCCAGACACACACGCACACACACGCACACACACACACACCCTTGGACCTTTGGAAAGCCCATCGCCGAAGGCGATGATAGCTATTAGGCGAGGCAGAACACACACACACGCGCACACACACACACACACACACACACACTACTACTACTACTGCTACTGTAGCATGGTTGCCCAAGGGCCACACCATTCCGAAAGAAGCCGGAGTCATTGTCAGGAGCAGAAACGGAGATGACGACTCAGGTCACTCTGTCGACGGAACTGACGGCTGCAGCGAGAACAGCGGACACAATATGACGCTCTGTCAGACTTGGTTGCCCGATGGCCACGGTCGCACATGTGACGTCTGAAACCAGGCACTGACTTGAATTGCCGATTGCATGTCAAACACAAGAGAGAAGCATGGACGCTGAGCGGAATAGATGATGCCGGCTCGGACACTTTCGATGGTTTCAGGGGCAAACAATGATGCACACGCAGGCCACCACGAGAGTGAAACCACCTTCTGCATGTACCACACTGCACAGCACCACGCTGATCCTGGATGGGGAGACTTTGCTCTGCGCCACATTTGTGCCTTGTTTGTCACCTGGCTGGCGAAACGACCGATGGCAGATAAGACAGTCCACCCGCCAGGCAGACCTATCCTGAGCAACCTCATACCAGGCCAGACAGACACACACACACACACACACGCACAAACGTGCGTGTAAACAGTGACTAAACACACACACACAAGGCACACACATGATCGCACGCCTGCAGACCATCGCCCCAATGAAGATAAGATTACTACTTCTTTGCGTAAATATGTTTGAGATAGAGTGTCGCTCTTAGATGTGACTGATGCCATCAACCAATGTCAAGGAAAAAAATTCACGGTTCGCGTCAGACTCGGCTAGAGGCCGAGTTTTCCGCATCCGTAGGAACGCCATCATCCTTCAAGGATCAAGGCGCAGATGCAAGGAAAGAATGTGTTCAATCTTCTTCTGCACACGTAGAAATAGGTTTGGGCATTTTCGATGATTTAGAATGTACGTCGCGTGAATATGACAATGTGACAGAGGCAGCCACAATTTACTGATTACTGTGCATTGATCTAGCTATATACACTGCAAGTGCACTGTAAATATTGTGTTACATGCATGTAGTTGTGAAGGGAGACAGTATACATGTACATTCACCAATGACACACCTGTCAGACAGCAGGTTAGGGCTAGTCAAAGTTATGAAGGCACAATATGCGATAAAAGGCACAATTTTGCGATGTACTTGAGTTTGTGAATATATAGTGGACTTTGTGTTCACACATACTCTACCAAATTGCCATGCACACCATTGTAACACACACACACACACACACACACACACACACACACACACTTGAGCCTGGGGAGCATGATTGCTGTCAGCCAGTGTTGCTTTCAAATGCGTATTCTCGTCAGGAGTGATGTGAAACACATACTGGTAAATATCAATCTCTAAAAAATGCATCCTAAATAAAACGCTCAAGCACTGAGTCTAGTCAGAGTGATAAGACAATAAATTGAAGGAATTTCTCAACAAAAACTCAGTGTACCGCTGTGATCAAGCCGTGGCAATAACTATAGTAGAGTTCTTGGTGGACAGCGATTACCATAAAGAAATGGTGAGATACTACAGTAGTACCCTCTACTGACACAATGCAACCACGTTGTCCAGTACATGTTCGAATCAAAAATACTTTCGTACATTCGTGACCATTTCAATTTATATTCAAGGGTGACCTCCACAATCCACTGGCTTCAGAGTCGATTTATCATTATAGAACGGCCATTCTTGACAAAATAGTCAGACAAATTTTGCGAAGGATGGCGTTCTACTGTGGAAGGGACTCGCCAAGTCACTTGAACCAATTCAACGAAAATACAAAATACTCAGGTTTTACACATTCACGTACCCGTCTGTTCCGTCCCCCATTCCTTCCAAGACATCCACATAGACTCCAACGCTTTTATTCTACTCTTTTTCCGAAGCCGACCATGGGCATGGGCAGTGCCTGCTGGAAGGGACATCCCAACACTTCTCTGACAGGTGACAATTTCCACAAGTAAAAAATGCACCTCAAAAAAAGTAGCCAAGTGAAGGAGTGAAAAAAAAGAAGAAAAAAGCTCACACTCTAGACTCGAGTACGAGAGTTTCGTACTCAGGCCATCTGCTCGAGCTGGACCCTTCGAAACTGGAGGGCGCTACAAGCTCGCTACGCCAACTCTGCATGTCTTTTCTCGAACGTAGGATGCGCGAGAACCTGCGCAAAAGACGAGTTTAGAAATAGGCGCGAGCCACCTTAAATGTTTTTGTCTTTTGGCTAGTTGTTGAAACTTATCTGGACTCAGTATTTCGGGTGTTTTCTCTGAGGGGAGGGCCATGTCCCATCGGCCTTGGCTTTCTCCTCCATGGTCGAATGGCCGTGGCTGTGTCGGCGACGACGAGGACCGCTGGGTATCCAATCCGCATCGTCAGAGGCAACCGTGGTGGCCCCGTCGTCGTGGCCTGCCCCAGTGCCTGTAGGCGGAGGGGTGCCGGACATTGGGGGTGTACTGGGAGCGATTACCTGCAAGCTGGAACTCTCAGCTACCTCAGTTTGGTCGACAGAGGATGGAGTATTGCTCTGTATTTCCTTGGATTCCCCGTCGCTGGTTGTGATCTCAGACGCACTGGCGCTGTTCATTTCAGCGGTTTTCTGTGTTGCATCCTTGCTACTAGTACTAGTAGTAGTACTAGTAGTAGCAGGGGATCCGTCGGGTGCAGTGCTCACCTGTTCGGCCGCCCCGTGCGTACAGTTGAACTGAGCGCGGGCTCCCTGTTGAGCTGTGCTGGCGTACGAGTGTGAACCCTTGGGCTCTGTGCGCGTGCGTGCTGAGCTGGTGGATTGATTTGAGCTCTCGGGCTCCGCGCTGGGGTCCGTGTTTGTACAGCTACTACCTGAACTAGCACTCACAACAGCCTCACTACCTCCTGCATCGGGCGCACTTGTACCCGAGCTCAGTTGTGATCCAGGGAGTGCAGCCGAATTGGTGCTCTGTGTATTTGTGGGTGGTTTGTTCATGGGCCGCTTGCTCGGACACGATCGAGCAAAGTGCTCCCCCATGCAAATCCTGCAGGTGGCCCTCTGGTCCTCGTGACGGACACGAAACTGGTGCTGGTCGGCTGTGCGGACAAATGACGGAACTTGCCGACATCCCTCCTTCAGCTCGATGGTGGCGAATCGCATACCTGTCCCTACAGTAATCCCCGACGGGGTTTGAATTTGACCATGGCGGATGTCTCCCTGGATCTGGCCAAATGCAGCCAAAGCACTGCAGATAACGGTATTCTCGATCCAGATCGGGACATCAAAGATATGGAGTTGTAGTTGTTTGGTGAATGCAGGGCGTACAGAGAAATGGCTGTCGCCGATAAAAAACCCGTGCCCCAGCAGTGCGTCAGTCTGCGTAGCAGATAATAACGTTACCTTTGTGAGGTTGGAATTGGTGATCTGGACGGAGGCGACGTCCGTGTACCCTTGGGTTACAAGGGCCTCGGCTACATCCACTGTCTTGATACCGGCGTGACTGGTGAAAACTACGGTGTTGGCCTTCATGTCTTCTCGGGTAAGTGATTTCCATCGTGGCTCGCCATTTCGGGCAGCAGTACTAATGTTGCGCTCCATGGTTGGGGTCTGGTACCCCGGGTAAGCCTCAATCCGCAGAAATCTAGGGAAAAACTGGGAGCGCCAAAATCTGCTTCCTACTCCTACTCAACTGTTGTTGTTGTTGTAGTGTTGTCGCTACAATTGTTTGGTGTTACTCCTCGTCGAGGTGGTAACAATGTAACTTAATTTGCTCACTATGTTGTTGTCACTATTATTATTTTCCTTCGAGTTTTGTGTCGTGCTAAACTTGATAATTTTCCGCCTTGTCACGAGTGTTGTTATCTAATTATCTTTACGCTATATAAGTTTTAGTCTTTCCAGCTTGAGCCATTCCCTGTATAATCCTTGATGAGAAGGGACCGAAAACGTTTGGATACTTATGACAAGTGCCTTATTATGACTGGATGTGTGTTTGCGTGGATATTTGCGACCCATAACTTACCTTCGTTTTAAAGTATTATCCGCCTCCGACCTCTTTTAAAAAATTATTATTATTATTATTATTATTTATCGTCTCCGTCGTTGTCGTCATCGTCGTCGTCAGCGTCTTCCTCATCTCCCTCCTCCTCTTCATCAACATCAACAGCCATTGGAACGTCAAAGGGAGCATCATCGCAGCAGGCAGTGCCAGCAACGGACGTGCCTTTGGTACGGACATCTACGTCGGCCTCGTCTGGATTGGCAGTAGCGGCAAGGAATGTCAGGTCGGTTTCATTGTCACGTAATTCCAAAGTATGTACTGGTTCTAGTAGCGTTGTTAGGGTGTATGAATCTTCTATCGCCAACCATCTTGTTCAGAATAGTGATTGTCGTTCTAGTTATGCTGATGATTGCTTTTCTGTTTGGTCTCGTTCACGTAGTCAAAGGTATTTGCGTGTATTGGAGTCTATTTACATTTTTACCACCAGGCCGATTTTGTGTAGGCAGAAAAAGAATTTGTTTACGTTGAAATTGTTTGTGAATTTAGATCAGTAGTTCTCGTTTGTGGTTGCTTGGTAACTTTCTAGTGGTGAATTTATCGCATTTGTTGTCACCTGATATCGTTGAATGGTGTAATGTTTCTTTCAGCTCTCATTTTATCGCGCTAGTTAGGGTCTAAATTATTACTTGCATTGTGCGTATATATATTGAGTTAAGAGCTTTGTTGATTTGCCAGTAATCCTCTGATGAGATGGCGACGAAAACGTTTAGCTTATTTATTATACATGAAAACAAGTTTTGCTTATGGTGTTTGTACTGAGTGCGCAGCTTACTCTATTTATTGCGTTGATTACATTTTTATCTCCACGGAAGCTTTTTAATTATTATTATTATTATTATTATTTGATAACCGCAATCAGTAATACAAGCTGGATCGACATTTGTGTACACTGTATTCATGTATTGTAAAACTGTGGAGACAATGTGCAATAAAACGATGAAAAAATGTGAAGAAATTGTGTAGAGAAAGAAAGGGATTCAAACAAGTTTTCGTACAACACTCATCAGGAATCATCGTTGTACTAAAGGACACTGAAACAAAAATTGAACTATTATAGAAAATCTAAGTTAGAGAAATAACACTAAGAGCAACAACAGTGAAATTTACAAGTGTGAATTTTAACAATCAAAGCGAGAAATGAGCAAAGGAGAAAGGAAGGAAAGACAACGTGATAACACATAACAGCAGTACATTACACCTAGAACATTAACGGCCAAGCTTGGCCGCACTAAACAAGACACGTTACTTGAACAATTTCAACCCAATTATACTATCTTTCTGTACACACAAATTAGGCTTGTACAGACGCTGATAGATAGCTTCCAACACTTTTAACTGTAGTCCATAACCATGACGACCACGGCACAATACAGTGAACGAAGAGTCAGAATACGCACCGCAACAATCAGGACTAGCCAGCAGATGATTGTACACTGAAGACTTGCTACCACGAAACCTACGCACAACACTAACACTCTCACCGGCACTCTCACCATCACTCCCATCACTGCTCTCCGACTCACTGCTCCCTCCGCCGTCCGTTCCATCCTCCGCTTCCCCTGCACTCTCTCTGTCTCGTCCATCCCGCCTGACCGGGTCCATTGAACCCAACTCGGCCGTCCCCCTGCTATCACGTCCCTCCTTTCGCCCTCGTCCGCTGAGTGCGTAGCTTCTGTTGTAGTTGGCTGTTGATCGTCTTGGTCTTTCAATTATGGGCTTGGATGGTGGATTAGTTGTGGTTGCTGTAGATTGCGTTGTTGGTGTTGGTGTGGGAGTTACTGATATGCAAGGTGGGTCCCTTTCTTTCTCTACACAATTTCTTCACATTTTTTCATCGTTTTATTGCACATTGTCTCCACAGTTTTACAATACATGAATACAGTGTACACAAATGTCGATCCAGCTTGTATTACTGATTGCGGTTATCAAATTGTTGTCTCCTCGCCGTTTGTTCAAATTATTATTATTATTATTATTATTATTATTATTATTATTATTATGTCTGATTGGCCAGGAATTTTCTTCATCCAAAGACGTCAGTGTCTTCTGTAGGGTGTGTATAGGTGAAATACCAAAACAAAATTGGCCACTTACCGTTAATATTGGGGAATTATGGGACTTTCAAAAATGCCATTTTTACGAACTTTACGCATTTGGATAGTAACACTTTATTATGAAGCTGTCTGGTCAGTCTTTTGATAAGAAGCATTGACTGCGTACATTGCATTGGGTGACATAAGGAAGTTGTTGTAACTGCCTTTTCTCCACCCGCACCCAGTCCCGTGCAATCTCCACACTTATACAAAGGGACGACGATAACTACATTTGAAAGACTGTTCATTTCAAGACGACTACGGAAACACAACTTGACATGACGAACTCAAGACGAAGACTGCTTTTTACACCACAGCAACAAGTCCATGCACCAACATAACGTACACACGACGTACGGTACTATATATATGATATGGTAAGTCTATCGATATACGGTACATACGGTATGATACGGTAGAAAGTCCGTCTTCTACAGAAGTGTCCTGTGGGAGGTTTTGCAGGATTTCCATCAATATCAACAACAGAACATGAACTCAGAGATGGCCCCAATGCGCAAATTGGCTCTTTTATGAAGTAAAGTCGACCATAAATGAAAAATGGCCCGACATGTTTTTTATCAAAACTTGCCAAATTGATTCTTCTAATGTACAGTGGAATTTGAGGTGTCGCAATGAAAAAAGACTTCACAACAACGCGTTCATTCATAAAAAAACATTAAACATTTGAGTAGTATCGTACTAGATGCATGCAATGCCTAGTTATCCTGTAGGACACTGCGACCAGCTGAGGGATAGCTTTAAAAATAATAGGAATGGAAAGAGTCTGTTATGACCTTCTGCAGCAATCCGGAACATACTTTGTCCAGTGCTATCAATTTGTGAATTTTGAGGTCAATTCACATATTACTGCCATCAAAAAAATTGAAACTGCTAAATGGATTCACTTCACATTAGTCAAAGGTGGTCTTCAAGTTGATTGGAAAGTACCTACCAAGTTTCATGATGCTGTGGCCACCAGAACATACTTTGCCAGGCAATCTTACAAGCTATTCTTGTCAAAACCAGTCCAGAAAAAGAAGAAGAAAAAGTTCTGCACAAGGGTGGCTCGAACCCGAGAGGGGCATATTTCTACTCCAGACTTGCGCCCCAGTTCCGATACTAGGGAGGTTTCACTCTACGTAATTACGTATGAAAATCCGCATGTCGAACGCGCCGGGGAGCGAGGGCAACTTTCATACGTAAATCTCTCTATGGACTTCCGTAGGAAAGCTGTTTCCTACGTTGGGTCTTCCGTAGGACTTTTTGAAATATTTTTTTCGCATTTCCGCATTTGTCCATGGCAATGTTCAAGCCGCGCGAAACACAAGGTACACACACCGTACACCACGTGGAAAATATAATGGAAAACGCCGTTTCGGGTCATGGTGCATGCGGTGGGCGCATGCAGCCAACGCGTCTCCAAAGCAACAACGCATGTTTAGCAGTTGTGGAGAAATCACGCAGAGCGAAACCCAACAGCGCTGATTTTTACGTATGAGGATTCCGTGCAGTTCCTACATTTTTTTCATACGTAACTCTGTAGAGCGAAACCTCCCTACTATCAACTGACGAAATGGAAACTCGAAAATCGATTTTGGCTAATTCGTTCAACAATAATAAAATTCTTTAAACTCGATGTTGTCTGGCCATGTCTGCATCAATTCTATTCTTTATTGCACTGATAAATTCAGCATTGAAAGATCTAGTTGATAGCAGAGGCACTCAGTGGTCGGTTCGAACAACTCGGAGCCCTCTCGGATCAAGTTTGACCGAGCGGTAGGGGTGAAACGAGTATCTATTTTGACCAATCGATCACTCGTTCATAATATTCGATCGAGTATCCGATTATTTCGACTATTTTATCAAAATTCAAAAGCACTAGATTTGCGAGTTCTCGACCAATTCGAAAGAAATTATCTGTGAACATAGAACAAAAGGCGCCAATGTCTTGTACAGAGTGTAAAGTAACGATTTTCATCAGTACTTTCATATCTCAGAACGTTACTTGCCGTGGTGATCGCATCGTCGAAGTCTTAAAATACTGACTCAAACCATGCATAACGCATGCATACCCGTGGACCAGTGGTACAACAAAAAGTTTTTGAAAAATACAATGCCAATACTGAAAAAAAATAAATAAATAAAAAAATAAAAAAAAACGATCGAGTGCAAAATTTCGAATACTCGCTCGTTTGAAATTTTCGAACGAATACTCGAATATTCGAACTAATCGTTTCACCCCTACCGAGCGGTGATCGATCACATACTCAAGTAACTACACTTATGAATGCATTTTGGGATGTAGCAGGACCTACAGTACATGTTTGTCTGCACCTTTAAAGCCATGGAGGTATATTCCATTATAAAACCAGTCTCAGCTATAAAGCCATGGGCTTCATAAATGAGATGACATCTGAAGTGTGTTTTGTAAAAATGAAGAAATAAGTACTCTACTAACAAACTTACAGCCCAGCAGGAAGGGTGAACAAGGGGATTTAGAGTGAAATTTATGTGTAGGCTTTGACTTTTATGGCTTGGCGTAGCGGGTGAGTCATTTTTGCATCTAAAAAGTTAGGAAAGCAGCAGTGTTTCGAACATAAGGCCATGGCTTTGAAAGCGCTGACATACGGTATAGCCGTAATGTAGTTCCACTTGCAAACGGTATGTACAAAGACTGCGGGAAGAAGAATATTGTCATCAGCTGATCGTGCACCCCCTGAGAGGTGGACCAGCCACGTCCTGGACCATGGTGCTTTCCGCTCCTGCCGTGACGCTTCAGCAGGTGTGCCGCACTCAAGTGCATATACGATGAGAGAGACATCACAGTCATGCTGCATGTGGTCCCGTAAAGCAACGCATAGTGCATGACTGCCATCGTAAAACCACTTATACCTCACTCCATATACACCCACAGTCTTGGGCATGCCCTCCATTAGTGGTTTATATATCTCCATATACACCACTAAGGGGAATTAGCAGTAGTTGTCGGCGAGGAACAAGCCATTAGGAGGCCACACACGGTGAAGATGGAGAGGTACATGTATAAATATATTATAACAAAGGGACCGAGTGTATATCGAGATACATACACCAGTTAACAAAACATCGGCTTCGCCTCGGTTTTTATACTGAAATTAGCGGACTTGGCTTAATTTCAGTGTTTTTTTTTTTTTTCTTTTTTTTTCTACAAAATCCACATATCTCCAGACACTGGGGTGAATGATGGAGTGTGGTGGTGGGGCCCATTAAGCTCCGCCGACCAGAGGTCTCGGCTTCATAGCTCCATGGACGCATTCTCATGCATTGTTCTTTGGCCTTTGTATGCGTGCTGTGGTATTATTATTATTGTTATTATCAGGAAGTGTGAGTTACGAAGTCTGAAGAAAATGTTGAACGGCCTCTGCTGGGATGACGACTACACCATAGCTCAGTGGTTAGAGCATCGCTAGCTACAAGCGAGGGTCCCTGGTTCGAGTCCTGGTGGTGGCAGTCAATTTTTTCTTCAGACTTTTCCCGTTTGTCTCTTTCCCTCAAACCAGTTAATATTGTTATTATTATTATTAAGTACGAAGTAGTGGTTGCGACTTCGGCGATGATTTGTAAGAAAGGGTTTGCTCCCCACACCGGAGCTCGCGCTTTTCCGCCAACTTTACTTGACACTTGACTGACTCACGACTGCCATCCAGAGCACACGAGAAGTCCATCGAACCTTCGACTCGGCAAACCTGCAAGAAAGAACCACTCCCTGCTCAATACACAGTGTTTCGGGGAATTCACCCCTCATCAGTTGAGCTTGAGTAGGCTGAGGAAGTTTGTCGCGCTGGAAACGGAGCGTCTCTGTAAGTTTGTATCCCTGGTGATGTTTGTGCCTGGAGAGCACTATATAAGTGGTGCTCTTCAGGCACAATCTTCCTCAGCCTACTCAAGCTCAACTGATGAGGGGTGAATTCCCCGAAACACTGTGTATTGAGCAGGGAGTGGTGCTTTCTTGCAGGTTTGCCGAGTCGAAGGTTCGATGGACTTCTCGTGTGCTCTGGATGGCAGTCGTGAGTCAGTCAAGTGTCAAGTAAAGTCGGCGGAAAAGCGCGAGCTCCGGTGTGGGGAGCAAACCCTTTATCATTATTATTATTATTATAGATCTCTAGTTCGGCCAGATGAAAATACTACCCGAAACAAGTATAGGCATGGTTTTGCGTGCAGAACATGTATATGTGCATGCTATGGCATGCGCTGGAGAAACATTTCGACCGCTATGCGCACGTCGAGATCAAAAGTTGTTTTGTGCCCCACGCAAAAGTTAGTACGGGTTTAACCACAATATGGTAACTATACTACTATAGATCTCTATACACACTCGGTCCCTTGTTATAATCTATACATAAATAGGCACGTACCTATTTTCGAATTTCGTGGTTAAAGGGGAACTGTCACCAAAAATTTTCTTTGTCTCATCTTGTAGTTCTTTGGCTCCTGATCACGATGGTGTTATTCGTTTTTCTCTGCGATGACTGGAAGTGGGTGAAAACTTAAAAAGAAGGTGCCCAAAATTGTCCCGAAGTACCGAGTGACGTCACGCCGGACTTGACCTCCACGCGTACATTCATCGTCAAAAACGAAGTCCAGCCCGTGTGCTGGTCGATCGAGCCAACTGTTCGATGTACGGTGCACGCTTGCCTTCTGAACTCGGACACTCGATGTGTACGTTGTACACAATGAGAACGCCAAAAAGGGACAAAATAAACAAAAGTCGACAGCAGTTTGTCGCACTGGTACTTCCTCCACGAAGCTCCAGCTGTTTGTATTATTTGTGATTACGAAAGAGTGGAAGGATGTTTGTTTGCTGTTAGTGTGACACACATATCTCGTGCTTGAAAATGATGTCGTTGTATCGAAGCCGAAGGTGGCGGTGTTGCCCACCCGGCTCTGAAATGAAAGACGTCGGAGTTTGTCATCTGCATCTTCAGCAACATCGCCAGATGAATCGCCTTCACGTACCTACATTGCGTTCCTTTGGGGATCGGGTTGGTGGTGTTATCGCCGGCCGGAGGAGTATTGTTTTCTGCATACGCACTCATCATCGTGTTGTTCCTCACACGAAAAGTTCAAAACAACGACGGACTTCCGTGCTCACAAAATAAAACTTATATCCTCGCGGAAGAAGTCAAAAAGGTGAAAGCTCAGGTAGCTCAGCTTTTTATTTTGATTTGGCTGTGTAGCTGCACGTGGGTCTCTAGCTCTGCCTCATGATCTTTGGCATTCTCCTTCGGTACGATGTACCCATCTGTGTTACAGTTCAAAAGGCACACGTGCACCGTACATTGGAACAGCTAGCTCGATCGACCAGCACACGGGCTGGACTTCGTTTTTGACGATGAATGTACGCGTGGAGGTCAAGTCCGGCGTGACGTCACTCGGTACTTCGGGACAATTTTGGGCACCTTCTTTTCAAGTTTTCACCCACTTCCAGCCATCGCAGAGAAAAACGGATAACACCATCGTGATCAGGAGCCAAAGAACTACAAGATAAGACAAAGAAATTTTTTGGTGACAGTTCCCCTTTAAACCCGTACTAACTTTTGAGAGGGGCACAAAACAACTTTTGATCTCGACGTGGGCATAGCGGTCGAAATGTTTCTCCAGCGCATGCCATAGCATGCACATATACATGTTCTGCACGCAAAAACCATGCCCATACTTGCTTCGGGTAGTATTTTCATCTGGACGAACTTGGGTGCAACAGATTAAAAGATGAAGGGTGTCTATTTCGGACGTGCACCTTTGAACGATTTTTACGGTAAAGGTCCTGTAGAACAGCACACAACACACAACTGCCATTCTAAATACGGTCCGGCAGAACGAAATTCAGTAGAAAATTGGGACAGGAAATTCGCCGCCGCTTACTGTAACAGACCAGCTTGGCGGTGGCGGTCCGCGATGCGGTGTACGTGTGTCCACGCGAGCTGCGCTGCAGTAGTGTGCCGTCGGCGCGCTGCACCCACACCATCTCGTGCCGTTGGCTCGAGTCGGGCAGCAGCAGGCCGAAGACAAAGTCGTGCAAGCAGCGCGTTGCCACGCTCACTGGCGGCAGTACTAGGCCAAAGTCGGAGCAGGCGCGTTCTGCATACGCGTAGTCTGCCCAGGCGGTGGCTATCGTGTAATCGCTTGGCACGGTGAAGTACTCATTGGCTTTGCAATTGTCATGCCCTGGCAGCTCTTCAGCACCGCCAAACCAAACTGGAGAGAAAGAAGGAAATCACGAAAACAGGGTTAGACACTTCTCGACAAACATGTTGTTGTTTGCGTGTGGGTGTTTGTGCGTGTGTGTGTGTGGGGGTGGTCTGGAAAGTGACCAGGTTTTCACGACCAAACATTTAAAAAATATCTCATGGCACCCCGGATAGAGCTAATGTTGGTTGGACATTTTTTTAAGTGATTCATAAACTTACTATCTCTCTATCTCTCTGTCTGTCTGTCTGTCTGTCTATCTGGTCTATCTATCTCTTTATCTCTATATGTCTCTATGTCTCTATATCTCTATCTATCTATCTATCTATCTATCTGTCTGTCTCTCTATTTAATTAACTCTTTATCTATCTGTCTATATGTCTGTCTATCTGTGTTTCTGTGTGTCTGTCTCTTTCTGCCTTACCTATGCATTTATCCTCCACTTGTGTAAAACCGGCGTTGCAGAGGCAGTCGGAACTGTTACCCTTGCAATGTGAATTAGGTGGACACGTGACATTACCCGTTTGGCAGAAGTGGCCTGCAAGAGACAGGAACATGCGCACGCACACACACACATGCGCACACACACACACACACACACACACACAAACACACACACACACACAAACACATGTGCACACACAAACACACACACACGCACAAACACCCACACGCAAACACACACACACACACACACACACACACACACACACACAAACACACACACACAAACACATACACACACACGCATGACATTGAAGCAAAACAAACTCGACTGCTTGAAGTAGCTACACCGGTTAAATTCACTTAGCCAGACACCACCAAGCCATGGGCGAGAGCAGGCCACCAGAGCATGCTGGCAATGGCGATGCTGGACCCATACTCCCTATTCCAGGCTTCCAATACTAGTGTGTACTCTCACAAACACGAACAATGAGCACAAAGAAACAGCACCTGTCAAAACTTGCATCAACGTTCACGCTCGAAAAGTACAAACAGGAGACCCTAGGCCAAACAAAAGTGACAGAAGCAGTCACCGGGGGGGGGGGGCTCCAATGAGCAATTTCCCGAAATTTAGAGCCCGCATCAGTGGATTTTATTGATTCACGGGATGCTGGGACACAGAGTGGCTTGGCTTATATACCGTAGAGACCGTGGCGTGCCCGACACCCCTGGTCAGCATCCTTTGTTGCCTCGAGACTTCACTTGCATCCATCTCCGCGGCTTGGAAGCAGCAGAATTCACTGTGGAACATGCTTGCCCTCACCTTTTTCAAACTCTACAGTGATCGGAGTCCTCGAGCGGCCATTGTGGAGGGCATGATAATGTGACGGTGCCAGGTTAGCCGTGGTACGGACCATGTCGTCCTCAGCGCAGATACTCAGCTGAACGCGGCCGGGGTCGGTGAAAGCGCTGGCTAGACCAGCAAAGTTCGCCATCACATACCAACAGCGGTGGTTGGGACACCTCAAGTTGCGCATGATCGAGGTCACAGTTGAATTGTCGCTATCGCAGATCGTGACGTTGGACACGCCCATAGCTGCACGTGATAACTGAAAGTTGAATGTGAACAGATGAATATCGCCGCTAGTGCCGTCAAGGATCTTCAACGCCCCGAAGGGGGTAAACCCGTCCAGCTTCGTCATGGACGGCGCGGCCAGACGCCAAAACAGAGCCGCCAAAACAGGAGCTATAGGAGTGCTTGCGGATGCGGGTTTGCTCTTTGTTTTTTTGGTATTCCTGGCTTGATTCTTTTCTTTTGTAATTGGATTTTCCTATTTGTTTGATTTGATTTTTCCAATTAACTTGACTGTATTTTTCACCATTGCTTTCTTTGCTTGCCCTCTTTGGCTGTTTGAGCTCTTCATCCTGTGCACCATCCAGTTCCCGACAACCAGTTTGTGCGGAACGGATCCCTGTAGGCTGTAGTACAGAGAGATCGGAGTGTGACGGTAGAAACGGTCTATAGTACACGTACACATGTAGATGTACGATACACCCTGCTACGAGACAAAAGAGAGACAAACCACTGTCATGTCATGTCCCGTCCCACTCCCTGGCTGTAGTCGTACAAACCCCGGGGGGGGGGGGGGGGTATTTTCGATGAAATTTCGCAGCTCATTCATGATTGATAGGCTGTGTTTACATGAGAAATTTCAACCCGGGTCGAGTTCAGCCCGGGTTGAAAGTCTGTACGATAGACAAAAGAGGTGAGCGTTTACATGAAGACAGTTGACCCCGGTCAAATACTGATATACCGCCAAAAGTCCACTTCTACAGTCCTGGGAAAGGGAGCAAACCCTTTCTTGGAACTGTGATTGTTCTGACAAAGTGTTATTCAACGAAATGACCGTTCGCAGTATGACAGGTGTAAGTCCAACACATTACAGGGGGAGTGTCACAGAAGTCAGAAGCTACACCTACAAAGTCGCTGCTAACTTGTTGAAAACATGAAGTGGTCAAGATTTGGATTTGGATTTGGAGAATAAGAGTGCGACGTCGAGTATGTTGAGGAAGACTGTGTGCAACAGTGTATACTGTATATCTGAAAGTAGAGGTGGAGTGTGATGGAGAGTACGTGGAGTGCCAACTTTTTCGGTCATCTACAGATGTTGACCGTGTTTTCGCTGGCGGTTCTCCAGTGGTGCTCCAAAAAAAATGTCAAGGTTCGCGTGAGACTCGGCCAAAGGCCCAGTTTTCCGCATCCGCAGGAACGCCACCACCCTCTTGGATCAATGCGCAGATGCAGCTCCTAAGCGGTGGGAGGTGAGTAGATCAGACCCACCACATAGTGGTCAAAGACCGAAATCCCATTCACTGCATCCATGTTTCCCAACAAACAGGAGGAATTTCCCAACAAACAGGAGGTATTTCGGACAGCCAGCTAAGCTGCCTATAGGAATTTTGGAAGTGGCGAGTACCCGTCAGCTCAGGCTATAAGACCCTGGACAGAGGAACTGACCAGGAAAGGATGAACCAAGGGACATATCAACTGTATGCAAAAATGACAATCCCATTGCTGTACATAGAATTTCACCATTTCAACAGTGCTTCATATAATACCATTGTAGCAACACTTAGACATGTCCGACCAATCCAAAACTTTCAGACAGTGAACATTAGGTGTGTTCGATCATTTTTGAACAAAAAACTGAAAATCGAATTTTTGGTCTGTGGTCATATTTTAGCGTGCCCTGGCTCACATATGGAGTCAGGAAAACACAACTTGCATATACGAAAGTTGTGTAGATTTCATACCATGGTTGCTTCTTTGGCTGCGACAGCCCCTGGTACATAAAGGGTTAAACACAGTGCTCTACTTTTTTTCTTTTTTTTTTACTAGAGCCACGTAAACCCGTCATGTGTGAGCCATGAATAAGGGGAGTGGTGGCGTGGTCTGGATGCTCTGCCGACCTTGGGTCTCGGCTTCATCACAGCCAGACGCGCCAATAGAAGAGAGAGAGAGGAAGGGAGAGAGAGAGAGAGAGAGAGAGAGAGAGAGAGAGAGAGAGAGAGAGAGAGAGAGAGAGAGAGAGAGAAAGAGAGAGAGAGAGAGAGAGTAAGAGAGAGAGAGAGAGAAAGAGAGAGAGAGAGAGAGAGAGAGAGAGAGAGAGAGAGAGAGAGAAAGAGAAAGAGAGAGACTTACTGGAAGCAGTTTGGGCATTCGCTGTATGAAGCACTAGCAACGTCAGGAGTTTCACAGCAGAGTGGTGCCAGCGTGAAGTAAAAGCGCATACCTGTACAGTACATATACATCACTGTTCAAATTGTCGTAACTCCATTGTCCTTTTTCCGATCGTCAGATTGTTATTTTAAATAGAGAAAATCACATGAAAACGAGTTATAAAGCAACTATCCACGGCTGTAACAAGATAATAAGTAGTCAGAAAGTGCGATAACAGGCCACAAAACTGATATGCTGCTGAAACATTCCACGACCTGAGTTATCGCACTTCGCGGATAGTTGCTTCATAGCTCGATTCCATGTGATTTCTTCTATTTTACTTCTATTTACTGGCTCAGTATCCGATTGTTATTTGAATCAATTTGTTGGGAGCATGAGTGACAGTCACTGCACAGTTTTCAGGTTACTCAGTAACAGTTTCAGGCTCAGTTGTTGTTAACTGAGCTCCATTGCGATTGTAGGCGATTCAGACTACAGCCAACTGTGACCACGTTTCTACGACTCAGATGTGTTTGATCAGGGATTGTGCATAATAATTTGAAACACGACAGCATCACCATGGAAACTCAAGTTCAGACGTGATTTTGGCCGTAGTCTGAATCGCCTATAAGCTACGAGTAGGTCAGTCACTGCGAGCTCCGCTGACAAGACCTAAGAAGTTCGAAACACCTAGCTGTCGGAAGATTGAATACTGATACTAGGGAGGTTTAATCTCACATAATCCGTGTGTACTTTACGTGTGTGTACCACGTGATACTCAGTGACCCACGTACAGACGTTTTCTGATTCACGACATACCGTGTATGGAGGCTCACCCACGTTCCGCCAGAACGTGGGTGAAAATCAGAATGGAACGCATTTTGCGAGCTAGCTGTGAGGGTGCTCAGCTGAACAAATTTCCAAAGCACGAAATCAAAAATATTCGATGAGCTTCTTAGGCCCGGGTAGCTTCGTCTTTGACCAGGTTTGGGCATTTCGCTTCATGCTTTTGTTTGTCCCGTGTGACTAAACACAACATTGCAACGTGGGTGCCCTTCATCCACTGTACGTGTATCACCCACTTGCGCGTTTCCGTTACGTGCAAACTAAACCTCCCTACTACTAGATGTTTTGTATCAAGGACCTAAATGAAAATAATAATAATAACGTGTGTGTGTGTGTGTGTTTGTGTGTGTGTGTGTGTGTGTGTGTGTGTGTGTGTGTGTGCGCAGAACCCTAGTTTGGGGATTTCAAGGGTGTCGGCCCTTTGGTGGTTCAATGGCCAATTGAGTCATCTTTCCAAGATTCCTTTTGAGTCTCTCTCCCCTCTCCTGGGGAGACCCACGTGACCAGTTTTGGCAGTGAGCAAGTACAAGAAGAAGTACAAGTGTGTGTGTGTGTGTGTGTGTGCGTGTGTGCGTGTGTGTGTGTGTGTGTGTGTGTGTGTGTGTGTGCAGATCCATAGCTGCTGGAGATGGCTCTCTCGAACCTTTACATGGTCCCGCTCGTCGTTCTATATTGTCGGCCCCGTAAGGGGACACGTGACCGTAATGGCAGTGTTTACCAGGACCAGGTGTGTGCAACGACAGTGCATTTACTGTATCCATACTTTCTGGCCTATTTGAAAACGGACTCACCGCCGCCATCCTCCGACGTCAGGATCGAAAATCCCCTGCCCAAGCGCGGAACCCGTCCTCCTGACGTTAAACACAACACTACAGTGCTACTCAGCCCTCGAACAGTCGCCAAAACCAACAAACAAATGAATTTTGCAACAATTACCGGTATTTGTTTCATCTGTACGTCTGGGATCAGGCACAACTGACTTGAACTGTGTTGAACCTGGAACCAGACGGCATGAGCCAGGGAGTAGATCTACGTACTAATAAATGTGCTTTTTAGTACTCCTGTTTGAACCTGATGCGAACTTTGAACCCACAGTACACTTAGGTAGTTAGGAGATCAACAGTTCAAAGATTTGCGCGGCCGCTTATCAGTTGAGTCGGGAGAAGTCTACCAGTGGTCTACAGAGTGGAGAGAACGAAACCGTACCGTGGCCTGGTGACCCTGATCAGCGAAAACACAGCCGAGGGAACGTGCTTGGCAAAATCACCGGGGAAAGAAGACCCTATGGCTATGCTGTACACTCATGTAGATCGGCCTACGAGAGAGAGACAAAATTGTTGGAACATTCACAATATTTGTTGAATTGGGTGGCAGGCCGAGGGCCTAGTAGTGTTGCCTTCCACGTCAGGAGGAATCGTTCCGTGCCCGGTCTGGCGGCTCTCGTTCCTGACCTCCGAGGATGGCGGAGGTTAGTCTTCTTTCAAATATTATTTCTTTAATTTAATAATCGGCTGGAGACAACAATCTCAATAAACCTATGAACAGAATCAATTACGCACTCATGACAATCACAAGAAAACGTTTTTGGAAATACTAAACCGACATCGCTGACATGTATGTACATACCATATTTTCCGGGGTAAAGGCCGCACTTTTTTTTGGTAAAAATCGGACCAAAATCGTCCGGACCCTAGAAATTGATCCTTTGGCATACAAATCTGTTACAGTGTAGTAATGGGTGCGCAGTTGATAATGTTCATAGCCTTGTTCAGATTGCTCTCTGCATGCAGATTATCTGTTTACGTTAAGCGGATATATACCTCATTTCAGATAGAAAATTCAGAACGATGCGCTTCGGAAACATCATGTTTGTCAATGTATTACTCAGGCCTCATTTACACGACAACGATTGAAAAACGTTTTTCAATCGTTTTCGAAGCGCTTTTGCTGTTTACACGAAAACGATAAGCGTGTACTCTGCAACGCTTTTTTCGCCGCGCAATGGTCACGTGCAATAAGTTGGCCTGGCACAGCTGGCGGCGGCATGTTTTGAGTACAAGGCTCGTACATGATTTTACTGTAGTAAAACCTCTTTGCCGTTTACACGAGACCGAAATGGAACGAAAACGATTGAAAAACACACTGAAGGCCGTTTTTCGTTTGAAACGTTTTTGAAACGTTTTTCAGCGTTGTCGTGTACTAGTAAACGATCTTATCTAAATCTGTGGAAGCGTATTCTACAAGTTACTCTATACTGTCCAGGTTCTAAGTTAACGTCCAACATCCTTCACAGCTGAGACTTTCAGCTCGTGCTTGTCTTGGTTGTGCTCACGTTCCCCTTCTTATGGTATTTCTTTTTGAGGCAAAATATTGACTAAAAGTTGGTATTCGGAGTATAAGCCGCACCCACAAACCAAAATTTTTCACACTCATTGACAAAATGGCCTTTCTACAAATTTATTATGGTCATGGAGCTAAATACCATGTTAGATCAGATTATGAAGTGCTGCTTTGCTGCTTCGAATTGTAGTTAGACCGCTTTGTCAAATATCGTACTGGTCTCGTCATCGTCCAGTAACAATCGACATTCTTTGTTCCGTTGGGACTGTAGCTTTTGCTCGTTTTCGTTGCGCTTGCCTTCCCCTCTTTGGTCTTTCCATAACCTTGAACCTTCCAAGTTGGAAGGCTGTCGGTTAGCGCTACGGAGATGTGTTGAAGCTAGGTGTCAGGACGTCGAATGTTTCAGTACTCTGTCAGTTTTGTGCCTAGTTATTGCACTTTCTGACTGTATAAAGTATCATGTTACAGTGATGGAGAGTTACTCTTAACTCGTATCCATATGTCCTTTTCTCTTCTACATTTATTTATGGCTCAACATCCGAGTTTCATATTGCACACCTGATGAGCCGTCACGAACCATACGGCGAAACGTACGTCGTGTGAAACAACTTGTTTTGTAGTCAACTAGTCCATCACAATGTCATGCATGAGGAGTACTGTAGGAGTTTGGCTTTCGGCTTGTACAATTCGTTTTCGCAAAGCTTCCCTTTCTTTACTTATCTTTGATATTTATGACCCACCCAAGTTGGGTGGTGTGCTGCTTTGCTGCTTCGAATTGTAGTTAGACCGCTTTGTCAAATATCATACTGGTCTCGTCATCGTCCAGTAACAATCGACATTCTTTGTTCCGTTGGGACTGTAGCTTTTGCTCGTTTTCGTTGCGCTTGCCTTCCCCTCTTTGGTCTTTCCATAACCTTGAACCTTCCAAGTTGGAAGGCTGTCGGTTAGCGCTACGGAGATGTGTTGAAGCTAGGTGTCAGGACGTCGAATGTTTCAGTACTCTGTCAGTTTTGTGCCTAGTTATTGCACTTTCTGACTGTATAAAGTATCATGTTACAGTGATGGAGAGTTACTCTTAACTCGTATCCATATGTCCTTTTCTCTTCTACATTTATTTATGGCTCAACATCCGAGTTTCATATTGCACACCTGATGAGCCGTCACGAACCATACGGCGAAACGTACGTCGTGTGAAACAACTTGTTTTGTAGTCAACTAGTCCATCACAATGTCATGCATGAGGAGTACTGTAGGAGTTTGGCTTTCGGCTTGTACAATTCGTTTTCGCAAAGCTTCCCTTTCTTTACTTATCTTTGATATTTATGACCCACCCAAGTTGGGTGGTGTGCTGCTTTGCTGCTTCGAATTGTAGTTAGACCGCTTTGTCAAATATCGTACTGGTCTCGTCATCGTCCAGTAACAATCGACATTCTTTGTTCCGTTGGGACTGTAGCTTTTGCTCGTTTTCGTTGCGCTTGCCTTCCCCTCTTTGGTCTTTCCATAACCTTGAACCTTCCAAGTTGGAAGGCTGTCGGTTAGCGCTACGGAGATGTGTTGAAGCTAGGTGTCAGGACGTCGAATGTTTCAGTACTCTGTCAGTTTTGTGCCTAGTTATTGCACTTTCTGACTGTATAAAGTATCATGTTACAGTGATGGAGAGTTACTCTTAACTCGTATCCATATGTCCTTTTCTCTTCTACATTTATTTATGGCTCAACATCCGAGTAACAAAAAAGTAGAAATTTATAAGAATTTATAACATGTAGAAAGGAAAAGGACATATGGATACGAGTTAAGAGTAACGCTTGCCTTCCCCTCTTTGGTCTTTCCATAACCTTGAACCTTCCAAGTTGGTAGGCTGTCAGTTAGCGCTACGGAGATGTGTTGAAGCTAGGTGTCAGGACGTCAAATGTCTCAGTACTCTTTTCAGTTTTGTGCCTAGTTGTTGCACTTTCTGACTGTATATACCAGTCACAGTGATGGAGAGTTACTCTTAACTCGTATCCATATTATGTCCTTTTCCTTTCTACATTTATTTATGGCTCAACATCCGAGTTTCAAATTTATAATATCCCTATGCTTTTTTTGTCTTGGTCATCAAGGCAAAAAAGCATAGCTCTCTCGTTTAGACACGAAAACTAGTCATTTCTCTTCAACCCCCCCCCCCCCCTCCTTGAAAAACGAACACATACATACGGCACATAGTATAGATTATTCTTTTCTAGCTGGATGTGCCCACACATACAAACTGTGCATCGGTATTTTTTCGAGAAACAAACAGGCGCTCACCCCCGCCTTAAACAACTACTTTTTGTTTCTAAATAAAATTACGAATGGCTCCTAATGCTATTCTGTTGTCCACTGTATCACCATATCAGACAACAATGAATGTACAGCAAAAACACATGGTTGTCATGCGAACGCTAACTGTAGCAACATCCCTGGTTCATATACATGCGCATGTTCAACTGGTTACCAAGGAAATGCAACACATTGCTCAGGTAAGTTGTAATTTTATGACACCGCACACTTGACTGTTTCGTCGATTTTGTGTACAGTACAGTAAAAATAGAGGTTGCGAGTTTGCGGCAGTCAAGTGTCAAGTCGTCGGCAGTATAGCGCGAGCTCCAGTGTGGGAGCAAACCCATTCCTACTACAGTAAAACCTGGTGAAAGCAACCTCTGGGTTTAGCGACCACCTGCTTTTAATGACCTTTTTTCATGCACGGACAGTTCTACACAGCAACAGCACTGGATACAGCAACCACCTACCTTGCACCGCCATCAAACGACTTTTACTACAGTCCATTTCAAAACTATAGACGCGTACCTAGGCAAAAACCGTTATGCCAGCATCTATACCACATAAAATCTGTGATCACTTTGTGCATAATTTTTTCCAAATTGGGCGTCTGTTATCCAATCCTTTAGAAACTATATGAGAGTAATTGTGGAGCGATCCTGAGCAATATTCCGAAAACTATTCTCAAAACGTTCCAGCCAAATTTGAAATATTTCAAAAACTCTACGCGTCTATAGTTTTGAAATGCACTGTAGTCTTTTAGTGTACCAAGTGCCATATAGGACCTACGCACAGCAGCCCAAACCAGCCAAAAGTGTCGCCTTCACTGTCAGGGTTGACACAAACAGGGTTGAAGTGCGCTGGGTCCAAAAATGTAATCGAAAGTGCCCAATGACTAGCATGTTATGCTGTTCTGTTGTCCACTGTATCACCATATCAGACACCGATGAATGTACGGCAAAAACAAATAGTTGTCATGCCAACGCCAACTGTAGCAACATCCCTGGTTCATATACATGTGCATGTTTAACTGGTTACCAAGGAAATGGAACACATTGTTCAGGTAAGTCGTAGTTTTATGACTCGACACACTTGAATGTTTGCACATTAGTTGAAGTTTGTTTCGCGTGTCCTTCAACTTTCGCGTTCAAAGCCACGGGCGTTCACATGAAGTTCCCCTTCCCGTGATGTCAAACGAAAATTCGCTCGAATTTTCGCTCTGCAAAACATCTCTGACGATTGAGAGGTTCCGCACGACATAATTACGATTACGTTAGTAACAAATGCAGTCGATCTATGGAAAGTGTAAGCTACACTCCATGCCGGTCTGTGTTCCGCCATATGTAGTTTTCGAATGATATAGCTGCCCTTGGCAACTCGGAACGCGGCAGTGTACGACCGGGTCGACCTAGGGAGTGAGTCAAAATTTTGCACCCCAATACACTTACGGAGCACCTCCGTTATCAGAGCCCTACGTATGTACTATACATAGACAACTTTCCATAGGTTAAGTGCAAACTCGCGAGTTCACGGGTTTTTCCGCCTACTAACGTAAGGTTGCTCAACTTCACGTAGTGCGGAACGTCTCTAATGACTTGCACATTAAGGATCATCCGTAAAATACTGATATTCCCCTTAAACAACTAGTTTTGGTTTCTAAATAAATATCTACATTTACGAATGGCTCCTAATGCTATTCTGTTGTCCACTGAATCACCATATGAGACAACAATGAATGTACAGCAAAAACGCATGGTTGTCATGCCAACGCTAACTGTAGCAACATCCCTGGTTCATATACATGTGCATGTTCAACTGGTTACCAAGGAAATGGAACACATTGCTCAGGTAAGTTGTAATTTTATGACTCGGCACACTTGACTGTTTCGTCGATTTTGTGTACAGTACAGTAAAAATAGAGGTTGCGAGTTTGCGGCAGTCGTGAGTCAGTCAAGTGTCAAGTCGTCGGCGGAATAGCGCGAGCTCCAGTTTGGGAGCAAACCCATTCCTAATACAGTAAAACCTGGTGTAAGCGACCTCTGGGTTTAACGACCACCTGCTCTTAATGACCGCTTTTTTCATGCACGGACAGTTCTACACAGAAACAGCACTGGATACAGCGACCACCTACTTTGCACCGCCATCAAACGACTTTTAGTGTACCAAGCGCCACATAGGACCTACGCACAGCGGCCCGAACCAGCCAAAAGTGTCGTCTTCACTGTCAGGGTTGACACAAACAGGGGTGAAGTGCGCTGGGTCCAAATATGTAATCGAAAGTGCCCAATAACTAGCATGTTATGCTGTTCTGTTGTCCACTGTATCACCATATCAGACACCAATGAATGTACGGCAAAAACAAATAGTTGTCATGCCAACGCCAACTGTAGCAACATCCTTGGTTCATATACATGTGCATGTTTAACTGGTTGCCAAGGAAATGGAACACATTGCTCAGGTAAGTCGTAGTTTTATGACTTGGCACACTTGACTGCTTCATCAATTTTTGTGTGAAGTAGTTCAAGTTTGTTTCGTGTTTCCTTCAACTTTCGCGTTCAAAGCCACGGGTGTTCACCCGAAGTTCCCCATCCCGTGATGTCAAACGAAAATTCGCTTGAATGACAAGAGCAAAGAAGACTCGGAATAAACTCAATATCATTCGTCTGAGGTGCTTTTTGTCTTTGTATATAGCTTATAAATAGGTTAGACAATGCCACGAGTGTTATTCTAAGTCAAGCTAAACAATTGCATAGCTATGCGCAGCCTTAAAAATGTCACGAAGTTTTTGCATACGGAGGAAGTAATGTTATTCTGTTGTTCACTTTATCACCATAATATTATCAGACACCAATGAATGTGCAGCAAAAACACATGGTTGTCATGCCAACGCTAACTGTAGCAACATCCCTGGTTCATATACATGTGCATGTTCAACTGGTTACCAAGGAAATGGAACACATTGCTCAGGTAAGTAGCAATTTTATGATTCGGCACACTTGACTGTTTCGTCGATTTTTATGCGAAGCAGTTCAAGTTTGTTTCGCGTTTCCTTCAAATTTCGCGTTCAAAGCCACGGGCGTTCACACGAAGTTCCCCATTCCGTGATATCAAACGAAAATTCGCTTGAATTTTCGCTCTGCACAACATCTTTGACGATAGAGAGTTTCCGCACGACATAATTACGTTAGTAACAATGTAGTCGATCTATGGAAAGTCTAACCTACAATCCATGCCGATCTGTTTTCCGCCATATGTAGTTTTCGAATGACATAGCTGCCTTTGGCAACTCGGAACGCGGCAGTGTACGACCGGGTCAAGCTAGGGAGTGAGTCAGCCATTTGCACCCCAATACACCACCGGAGCGCCTCCGTTATCAGAGCCCTACGTACGTACTCTACATAGACAAATTTCCATAAGTGAAGTGCAAACTCGTGAGTTCATGGGTTTTCCTGCCCACTAACGTAAGGTTGCTCAACTTCACGTAGTGCGGAACGCCTCTAATGACTTGTACATTAGGGGTCATCCGTAAATATTCCCTCAACCCTGGAACCTTTGGATCCGTTGCATTATTTTCATGAAAAAATTCATCAAATTCAAGTTACTTGTAGTACTCCCCCATTGATTTCCGTCTTCTCCTAGTGCCTTATTCATGATTTGTATTTTCCTCTTCCTCCTTTTCTTATATGACCACGAAAAGACGACGAGGAGACAATAACTTTATTAATGCGATTAATAGTATAAGTGAAGCGGACATTACAAAATGATGAATGAGAATACATGTATCTAAAATGGTTGTTCCTAATCGATTTTCTTGAGACTATCATCAGGGAAAATCGTCTCACAATAGAGGCTATACTGAGAACCTATAAGTAACCTATATAAGTAACCTATAAGTAGTTTGTTTCTCCGTATAGCCTCTATTGTGAGACGATTTTCCCGATTTTTTGTAATGTCCGCTTCACTAATACTATTAATCGCATTATATGACCACCTTCATCATTTTGCGAGAACTGTGGCAGTATGCCCAGTGAGAAGGCAGATTTTGCCTGTGCTTCTGGTGAAGTAAAATAAAGCTAAACAAACAAATACTAGGGGAAGAGTGTGTTGCTCCCTACGTGGGAGCTCGCGGTTTCCCTGCCAACTTGAATTCTGATTGACTGACTCCCGACTGAAACACTGTGTATTGAGCAGGGAGTGGTGCTTTCTTGCAGGTTTGCCGAGTGGACGGTTCGATGGACTTCTCGTGTGCTCTGGATGGCAGTCATGAGTCAGTCAAGTGAGAATTCAAGTCGGCAGGAAAACCGCGAGCTCCCATGTAGGGAGCAACACACTCTTCCCCTACTATCACCGAAGTCGCACCAACCTCTTCTTCAAACAAATACTGTTATTTAATCCCGTAGCTATGCAGATGACGTTACTTCAGTAACGTCTGGCGCTAGCCAGGGTCCCCACAGCTTTAATTTGGTGTTTGTTTGTGTGTTTGTTTGTGTGTTTGTGTCACGCCTGGCGCTATCCTGTATCTGTCCCGTACCGTACCGTACCGTACCGTCAAACACAGCTGGCCACATACAGCTGGCCGCACTATTCAAATAGGTCTCTCAAACGCAAGATCATAACGTGAAGCAACTTGGAACAATGAGTATGAATGCAAAGTGTATGGGGGAATGCATGTAGGGCGATAGTGCGGGTTCGAATCCCTGGTAATGCCTGAAAATAGGAAAATTGAAAAATTTATAACGTCCCTATTCTTTTTTTGCCGTCATCAAGGCGGTAGATGGTGTCGTATTACCCTCGACCGTACCTGTCCCGTACCTTTCCCGTACCTGTCCCGTACCTGTCCCGTACCTGTCCCGTACCTGTCCCGTACCGTACCTGTCCCGTACCGTACAATCAAAGACGGCTGGCCACAATGCATATTCATATAGCGCTTTCAAATACAAGATCATAACGTGAAGCAACTTGGAAGAATTAGTATGTATGCGAAGTGTATCGGGGTCCACGGATGCATGCAGGGCAATAGTGCGGGTTCGAATCCCAGGTTATGTCTAAAAACAAAAAGTAGAAATTTATAAGAATTTATAACATGTAGAAAGGAAAAGGACATATGGATACGAGTTAAGAGTAATGCTTGCCTTCCCCTCTTTGGTATTTCCACAACCTTGAACCTTCCAAGTTGGAAGGCTGTCGGTTAGCGCTACGGAGATGTGTTGAAGCTAGGTGTCAGGACGTCGAATGTCTCAGTACTCTTGTCAGTTTTGTGCCTAGTTATTGCACTTTCTGACTGTATGATAGTATCCAGTTACAGTGATGGAGAGTTACTCTTAACTCGTATCCATATTATGTCCTTTTCCTTTCTACATTTATTTATGGCTCAACATCCGAGTTTCAAATTTATAATATCCCTATGCTTTTTTTGTCTAGGTCATCAAGGCAAAAAAGCATAGCTCTCTCGTTTAGACACGAAAACTAGTCATTTCTCTTCAACCCCCCCCCCTCCCCCCCCCCTCCCACCCCCTCCCTGAGAAACGAACACATACATACAGCACATAGTATAGATTTTTCTTTTCTAGCTGGATGTGCCCACACATACAAACTGTGCATCGGTATTTTTCGAGAAACGAACAGGCGCTCGCCCCCGCCTTAAACAACTACTTTTGTTTCTAAATAAAATTACGAATGGCTCCTAATGCTATTCTGTTGTCCACTGTACCACCATATCAGACACCAATGAATGTACAGCAAAAACCCATGGTTGTCATGCCAACGCTAACTGTAGCAACATCCCTGGTTCATATACATGTGCATGTTCAACTGGTTACCAAGGAAATGGAACACATTGCTCAGGTAAGTCGTAATTTTATGACTCCGCACACTTGACTGTTTCGTCGATTTTGTGTACAGTACAGTAAAACTAGAGGTTGCGAGTTTGCGGCAGTTGTGAGTCAGTCAAGTGTCAAGTCGTCGGCGGAATAGCACGAGCTCCAGTTTGGGAGCAAACCCATTCCTAATACAGTAAAACCTAGTGTAAGCGACCTCTGGGTTTAACCCATTCAGCGCTACTGGGCCTTGCCTATGGTACTCTGCATATAAAATGCTAAAAACAGGGCCAATAGCAAGTTCTAAAACTCAAGGTTCTTGCAACTGGGGTCCTCAAATATTTTGGAAATGATTGCCAAGACTATCAACCACAGGGTGACAGAATCGATACAGTCCCCAAAAAGGACAGCGCCTCACAATAGGGGACGCAAGTTTGCTCATATTCCGTGAAATACGCCAAATGCGTGAAATTGCAGCTGAAAGATCGCTGAAAAGAGAAGAAAAAAAGACCCGTAGTGTTTCCAAGCGGGATTCGTACCAACGACCTATCGTACAAGAGGCAGGATCATGATCCAACTGACTATCAGTGCTTTTACACATCAGACAGTGCCAGAAATCACTATATATGCCATGACGTCTATAGACGTCATCCCGCGCATGGGGGGCATTTTCAATGACGTCTATAGACGTCATCAGCGTTCAATGGGTTAACGACCACCTGCTCTTAATGACCGCTTTTTTATGCACGGACAGTTCTACACAGAAACAGCACTGGATACAGCGACCACCTACCTTGCACGGCCATCAAACGACTTTTAGTGTACCAAGTGCCATATAGGACCTACGCACAGCGGCCCAAACCAGCCAAAAGTGTCGTCTTCACTGGCAGGGTTGACACAAACAGGGTTGAAGTGCGCTGGGTCCAAATATGTAATCGAAAGTGCCCAATGACTAGCATGTTATGCTGTTCTGTTGTCCACTGTATCACCATATCAGACACCGATGAATGTACGGCAAAAACAAATAGTTGTCATGCCAACGCCAACTGTAGCAACATCCCTGGTTCATATACATGTGCATGTTTAACTGGTTACCAAGGAAATGGAACACATTGTTCAGGTAAGTCGTAGTTTTATGACTCGACACACTTGAATGTTTCATCAATTTTTGTGCACATTAGTTGAAGTTTGTTTCGCTTGTCCTTCAACTTTCGCGTTCAAAGCCACGGGCGTTCACATGAAGTTCCCCTTCCCGTGATGTCAAACGAAAATTCGCTTGAATTTTCGCTCTGCAAAACATCTCTGACGATTGAGAGGTTCCGCACGACATAATTACGATTACGTTAGTAACAAATGCAGTCGATCTATGGAAAGTGTAACCTACACTCCATGCCGGTCTGTGTTCCGCCATATGTAGTTTTCGAATGATATAGCTGCCCTTGGCAACTCGGAACGCGGCAGTGTACGACCGGGTCGACCTAGGGAGTGAGTCAAAAATTTTGCACCCCAATACACTTACGGAGCACCTCCGTTATCAGAGCCCTACGTATGTACTATACATAGACAACTTTCCATAGGTTAAGTGCAAACTCGCGAGTTCACGGGTTTTCCCGCCTACTAACGTAAGGTTGCTCAACTTCAACTTTAAGGTTGCTCAACTTCACGTAGTGCGGAACGTCTCTAATGACTTGCACATTAAGGATCATCCGTAAAATACTGATATTCCCCTTGAACAACTCGTTTTGGTTTCTAAATAAATATCTACATTTACGAATGGCTCCTAATGCTATTCTGTTGTCCACTGAATCACCATATCAGACAACAATGAATGTACAGCAAAAACACATGGTTGTCATGCCAACGCTAACTGTAGCAACATCCCTGGTTCATATACATGTGCATGTTCAACTGGTTACCAAGGAAATGGAACACATTGCTCAGGTAAGTCGTGATTTCATGACTCCGCACACTTGACTGTTTCGTCGATATTGTGTACAGTACAGTAAAATAGAGGTTGCGAGTTTGCGGCGGTCGTGAGTCAGTCAAGTGTCAAGTCGTCGGCGGAATAGCGCGAGCTCCAGTTTGGGAGCAAACCCATTCCTAATACAGTAAAACCTAGTGTAAGCAACCTCTGGGTTTAACGACCACCTGCTCTTAATGACCGCTTTTTTCATGCACGGACTGTTCTACACAGAAAGAGCACTGGATACAGCGACCACCTACCTTGCACGGCCATCAAACGACTTTTAGTGTACCAAGTGCCATATAGGACCTACGCACAGCGGCCCAAACCAGCCAAAAGTGTCGTCTTCACTGGCAGGGTTGACACAAACAGGGTTGAAGTGCGCTGGGTCCAAATATGTAATCGAAAGTGCCCAATGACTAGCATGTTATGCTGTTCTGTTGTCCACTGTATCACCATATCAGACACCAATGAATGTACGGCAAAAACAAATAGTTGTCATGCCAACGCTAACTGTAGCAACATCCTTGGTTCATATACATGTGCATGTTTAACTGGTTACCAAGGAAATGGAACACATTGCTCAGGTAAGTCGTAATGTTATGACTCGGCACACTTGACTGCTCCATCGATTTTTGTGCGAAGTAGTTTTTTTCCGTGACGTCAAAGGAAAATTCTCTTGAATTTTCGCTCTGCAAAACATCTGAGACGATAGAGAGATTCCGCATGACATAAATTTTTTTACGAAAAGCCAAGTGGTGCACGCAAAGGGAACATGCAGCAGCCATGCATGGTGGACATTGTCACACTCTGGTCGCAGCAGATAAGCATTTTTAATGGAAGTATGAGGGAAAGAGAAAGAACGGGGGGGGGGGGAGGAGGTAGATTGAGAAGGAGAGAGTACATGTACATGAGAGCCTGTAGTTCAGCAAGTTTATGTAGCAGGTTTACAAGGCGTCGGGTGCTTGCATCCAGTTGCTGCACAACAGGTGATGGTGGACCATCTTCTTGAACTTCCACATCCCCTTGTATGGCTGCTGTGCGAGGATTCTCCGAGGCAGGAAGTTGCATGCACTCAGCACGCAAGCAAAGAAAGCCTTGGCCAAGGCTGAGCGGGAACGGCGAGGCAGGCTACATGCCAATGGAAAGTCGTGTGACTGGCGTCGCTGGGCGGAGAAACGGGTGTTGGGGGGTTTCATCCGCCAGCTGGAGTGGCTTGGGCATAATCGCTTTCAAGGGGCTCGTCGGTGGAAGGAAGCAGAGCTTGTACAGGAAGCTCAGGGCCGCCACCCTGCGCCTATGCTCCAGGCTTGGTACGAAGACTCCAGGGCCTATCAGCTTTAGTGTCCTGCGCTGTACTGTGTCCAGGCGGGCCAGTGGAGCCCCCATCCAGACCAGGCAGTAGTTCTCCATGGTTGGCCGTTTGAAGCCGTTGTAAACAGCAATACAGCCAGGTGCTGTCCAAAGTGGCACCACCTTCCGGAGAACGTGGAGGCGTTGGAGGGCCCTGGTGGCAACCTGGCGTATGTGGGTCGAGAATCGCAACGTGGTGTCGAAGAAAACACCGAGGAGCTTGATCTCGTCAGCTTCAGGCACCCTGGTACCGTTGAACAGTGCGTGGGGAAGAGGTGTTGCCGGACGGTGAAAGTCTATTGTGAGCGCCTGGGAATTGGTCGGTTCGAAAGTTATTTTCCACTCAGCACCCCATCGGGCGATAGGTCGCACTTTCCGCTATGTCGCATGTGGCCGCAATGCATTGGTAGGCTGTGGTGCCATCTGCGTATACAGCCAGAGAGGTACTATCCGGTGTTACTTCCTCACAGTTGTTTACGTAAACCAGAAACAGGGTTGGACCCAAGATGCTGCCTTGGAGGACCCCAGCAAGCAAAGGGTATTCCGATGACTGTTGTCCTCCGACTATGGCACGTAGTTGCCGGCAGCAGAGGTAGTTTGAGAGCCAGCCAAGGAGCGGACCACTGATGCCGCATGCCTCTGTTTTATGGAGGGCACCTCGATGCGAAACCTTGTCGAACGCCCCGGCGATGTCGATGGCCAGTACATGTACCATGCCGCCTCTCGCCGCAGTGGATAACCAGTCGTTGTGCAGCTTTGTTAGCAGATCTGATGTACCAAGTCCCTTCCGGAAGCCATATTGCCGAGACGAGATTACTCTGTGCTTTGAGAAGAAGTTCATGATACAGCGGTTAACAATTGTTTCCATTGTCTTGGAGAGAATGCAGAGGAGAGACACCGGGCGATGGTTGCGCGGGTCTGATCTAGCTTTCTTCTTGTGAATCGGAACAACCTGGGCGACCTTCCACAGCCTCGGTTGCACTTGCTGCCGAAAGCACAAGGAGAACAGCCGGGCGACAAGCAAGCAGAGCTCACTGGCACAATTCTTCAGCACCCTTGCTGGAATCCGGTCAGGGCCTTTGGCTTTCGTGGGATTCAGTCTTCTGAGCTCTCTTCTGACAGTATCCGTTCGAAAGTGGATGGTAGTGAGCCGAGACTCGGTGTGAGGTGTTACAGGTGGCAGATCGTCTGATGGCAGATCGTTTGGAAAGTCATCTGCTGCGAGGCTGGACTTCGACGAAAAAAGCGTGCCAAACCGCTCTGCTTTCTCGGAGTTGGCCATAACTCGGACGCCATTAGTGTCAACAAGAGTTGGTATGGTTGTGCTGCGCCCACTACCACCTGCTTGCTTCAGCGTGGACCACCACTCTCGGTCAGACATGCTCCCACGTGAAAGTTTGTCTCCCAGCGTGGCAAGGCGTATTGCCTTCGCCTGGCGCAGATAGTGAGTGCAACGCCTGGTTGCTTCCAGGGCCTCCAGTCGTAGCTGCAGAGATGGAGCCGTGCGGGAGTGTTTCCAAGCTTCCTTTTTTGCCTTCACCTTGGTTGAACACTCCAGTGTCCACCAAGGAGGGTCAGACGGGCTGGTTACCAGTTCACGAGCTGGTATGAATTGCTTCATGCCTTGTTAAGGTTATTAATGATCTTGGTGACATTGTGACATGATTTGTTGGGACATTGCCTGATGGCTGTGGTCCAGTCAGCTTGCCGATAAAAATGAGCAAGTTGAGGGCAGTCCGCTAGGTTCTAGCGCCAGACTACTCGCTTTGTGGGAGGTTCCTCCGACACTTTTATGGGAAATTCAGCTATCAGAGTTACATGGTCCGAGGCGCCAAGGGGAGGTGTGCAACGGACTGTTACATCAGAAAGATAGTCAGACATAATCAGATCCAGTATATTTTCCCCTCGGGTCTTCATCGTAACATGTTGTTCCAGGCCGTGGCTAACACACATATCCTCAGCACATTCACCTGCAGGAGTCGTTTTGTTGCTTCCTAACCACAAGCCGCTATGCACATTGAAGTCGCCAGCGACGATAATCTTCGACCCATGCTGCCTAACTCTGTCAAGAGTTGCATCAAGGTGTTCGAAGAGTTTGGTGTCAGTGGCCAGACAGGAGCCTGGCCTGTAGACAGCGCCAATGACAGTGTTCGTGTGGGGGGCCATGGAGACAGACACCCAGACAATTTCGTGATCACAGTCGATGTCATGGAGGTGCTGAAAGGCAATGCCGTCCCTAATCCAGACCGCAACTCCTCCTCCATGAGCGGTGCGGTCTCGACGAATGGGAGGGGCATATCCAGGTAGTGAGACTTCCGCCTAGGTGGCCTTGTCTGCAGTGAGCTTGGTCTCTGTCACGATAATAACACCAGGCTTCGAGATCTTCACTGCGTGCTGAAGCTCACCAAGCTTGGACAGCAGTCCAAATGCATTGGTAATGTAAAGGCGAAGTCGGGGGATAGAAGGGCGGGGAACAAACACTGGTGCAGAGGGGTTAAGGCGGGGAGAAGGCATGATGGAAAATAGATAGATAGTCAGGCTAATATGAACACTAGGGAGAAAGATGACTAGTACCTACGCTCGCCAGCCAGGCTCCTGGCTGATGGCAGGGGAGTGCAAACGAGTTGGCTTGTTTCCTTGGACTTCCATTCTTGACTAGAGTGAATCTGCCGTCGTGTTCTGGTGATATCGATTCCCGCTGGCGCTTGGATGGCTTAAGAGAGCATGTCTGAGAAAACCAGAACATATGTGCAAGTCCATCTCTCAGATTTCGCTCAAATTTTGCAGGTAGGTTTGCTTTGGGGTGTAGATCGACATTCCAAAGCCCGCACAAAATCTTTTGAAGGGAACTATGAAATTGGCATACCCCTCAATATTGGCCCAATATTGGCGCGATTTATGGGTCTACAAACGAGCCACGGCACAGCGTACAAGAACAAGCTACGAACAAAACTCCATCAAGCCAACATTACCTCACCTTAGAAGAGTTCTTGGGGCAGCACCACTTAGCCACGCCAGCATCCCAGAAGACGAGGGCAATCATCCCTTGACGCCACAAATGATCGTCTTGAAAATAGCCAAATTACAAGCGCTGATAAAACAGCGAGCTACGTCCTCAATTAGCAAACACTATACACCGGCAGATAGTAGAACACCTCTTCTAGCACTGAGGACATGTCCCCATCATCCTTTTTGGGTTTTCTTGAAATAAACAATTTTGAATTTTTCCACTCGACCATTCTGAAATACGTCCAAACTCATACCTGCGCAGGAAAGCTCGCCCCTCCGCGACGTCTAGTCAGCAATTTCTACTCCAACACCACTCCCAACGCTGCAGAACAAAGTGTATTGTTGACTCTGACAAGGAAAAGCAGGGGTGATCACTTGTCACTCCAAACGACAAGCTTCTCCTTGCAATTGCGCCACCAAAATTTTTCGGTGCAACAGTTGATGCAAAAGTGACTGAATTTTTGCGTCTAGTTTTTGGATTTTACTGCAAGAGGAATGATGAAATCACGTGCCTCGTGACACAAGAATGCCAGGTCTCATAGGTCACGGTTCAGCAGTTGTTCCGAATCATCTTGATCAAGCGCACCTGCACTTGCATGGATCACCCGTTGATCAAGATCGGATCATGTGCATCTTGATGTCCAGCTCAAGAGCACGCATGTCGTGTTGGAGGCCTTCCAGCCGGGACTTTCCCTCAACATGCAGCACAGAGACTAGGGCGAGTAGGGTCAAATCACGTTGTTCATGATGTAAGAAATCTGCCATGTGGGCGCGCCACATACTTCATGCAACCAGTGTTGGCCGCGCGCTGGTCAACTCCAAGCGACCTTGATGGCATGGACCACGCTCATTCCTTGCTGTTGCAGATCTACGTGGATCGTCAGCATGTAAACTAGCCGTAGTTCCTGTTGAACCATGTTCAGGATGAGCGAGGTTAGTGTGAAAATGCATCCCTGTTCTTACTGCAAGAGGAAATATCTCAAAGAATTCTTGCCAATGCAATACTGCTAGCGTTATAACGATAGTTTCTGCATGTTCTGAGCAGAGCATGCAAGAAATATAATGCATCTTACCTCCTCCCTCATGGTTCGTTTCGAATAGCGCCTCAGGAACGATCGTGATCGTGTGCATTGTGTCGTGCACCAGAAAGCATTATTCTACGTCACGATCCACGTGATTTCTTCATTCCTCTTGCAGTAAAATCCAAAAAGTACACGCAAAAATTCAGTCACTTTTGCATCAACTGTTACACCGAAAACGATGTTGGTGGCGCAAGGAGAAGCTTGTCGTTTGGAGTGACAAGTGATCACCGCTGCTTTTCCTTGTCAGAATCAACAATACACTTTGTTCTGCAGCGTTGGGAGTGGTGTTGGAGTAGAAATTGCTGACTAGACGTCGCAGAGGGGCGAGCTTTCCTGCGCAGGTATGAGTTTGGACGTATTTCAGAATGGTCGAGTGGAAAAATTCAAAATTGTTTATTTCAAGAAAACCCAAAAAGGATGATGGGGGACATGTCCTCAGTGCTAGAAGAGGTGTTCTACTATCTGCCGGTGTATAGTGTTTGCTAATTGAGGACGTAGCTAGCTGTTTTATCAGCGCTTGTACTTTGGCTAATTTCCATGACGATCATTTGTGGCGTCAAGGGATGATTGCCCTCGTCATCTGGGATGCTGGCGTGGCTAAGTAGTGCTGCCCCAAGAACTCTTCTAAGGTGAGGTAATCTTGGCTTGATTGAGTTTTGTTCGTAGCTTGTTCTTGTACGCTGTGTCGTGGCTCGTTTGTAGACCCATAAATCGTGCAAATATTGGGCCAATATTGAGGGGTATACCAATTTCATGGTTCCCTTCAAAAGATTTTGTGCGGGCTTTGGAATGTCGATCTACACCCCAAAGCAAAACTACCTGCAAAATTTGAACGAAATCTGAGAGATCGACTTGCACATATGTTCTGGTTTTCTCAGACATGCTCTCTTAAGTGTATCAAAGAAAACGTTGTCGGCTCTTTCGGCTGCAGTGTTGTGATGCTGGTCTTCTGCATCCGCTTCTGAGCCGCTTGAATCATTGGGTTCAGCTGCTGGATCATGTGTATTGCCCATTTGGTGTAGGCACATTTTGTCATGCTGCCCAGGTATGAGACCTCCGTCATAGGTGTTTGATGTGTGGGCCAGAGACGTGGTGGGGTTAGGCTGCTGTGTGGAGGGGGTGGTGGCTCCTCTCCTGACTCCTCAACCCAGCTGCTGTGGGGGACAGAGCTAGAGTGAAATCGGGCTCACCTTCCGTGCCTCCTGCCGAGGCAGGTTCCGATTCCCCAGATGCATCCCTTTCCGCATCCGATCCTTCTACAGCAGATGAGTATGAGTACGGTTTTTCTGACCCCACGCCACTAGTACTGGCAAGCTGGCGGTTGGCTGTCGTACCAGAGCTCATAGGTGCGTTTTCCCGGGAATGATCATCCTGCTGCACATGCACTGATCCTGCAGCTGCAACCTCTTGACTATGCATACTTTGAGGGCTTGCTGCTGACCTGTTCACTTCAGTGCATCCCGTACTCGTTGACTGACTAGCTGGAGGTTTTCGGCGTGGGGAATCCCTTGCTTTATGGCCTGGTGCTGCGCAATGGAAGCATGTCTGGGGTTGCCCTTTGTACCAGATGCGTAGGGCGTCTGACCCACGCGAACAAGAGACGGAACTGACTTTCGCAATGTCACTTTCAAGAAGCTAGTACCGGTTTCAACGGAGAACCCTTCGTGCAGGATTTTTTTCCTAGCAGGAGACCTGTGAATCGTTGCATACTGGCTTATGGCCGAAGACAATGCCTCGTCATGCAGGTAATACGGACAGCCAAACACATGCAAGCTAATGAGCTCGGTGTCTCCAATGACAATATCTACTGCCTTACCAGCAATTTTGAAAGAAGTGGACACAAGACGATCCCTGGCGGCGGCATGCTTGAGGGTCACAGTGCACCAACCTGGTCTGCCATGCAGGTCCACTTGCTGGAGTTCGTCGGGCGTGACTCCATTACTAGCTAGTTCCTTTAATGAAAAATACATGATCGATCTCCCAAAGAGGATCAAGTTGAAAGGAAAAAGTGATGCAAGGCGCAGCTCCAAAAGTGCTCCCGCCCGCAATCATACTGATCAATCAATTACATAAGTAGCAAATGTAGTCGATCTATGGAAAGTCTTACCCACAATCCATGCCGATTTGTGTTCCGCCATATGTAGTTTTCGAATGACATACAGGGATGAATTTATCCAGTATCGCATCGCAGTTTGCGATGCAAAATCGACCTACTGCTACTCAAAAGTCACCGTGACTCGCAGAAAACTGTGATACATACAGATTATCCATGCCTAGCCTGTGCTGTCAACTAACATGCATAATTACAGTGCAGTGTATGTGGTGCAGGCACTCTCAATCTGCGTGCACATGTATGATTCAGTCGATTTTTTTGCAAATGGGCTTTCAGGCATCACTCTCAAAAAGGACAATGTGGTAAACACCCAACCTTCAAAGAAAAATGCTAATCAAAATCAAAGACTGCTGCACAATTGTGATTTTGTATAGAAGAAACTGCTATGCAAAAATATGACAATAAATTCATCCCTGACATAGCTGCCCTTGGCAACTCGGAACGCGGCAGTGTACGACCGGGTCGACCTAGGGAGTGAGTAAAAAAATTGCACCCCAACACACTTACGGAGCACCTCCGTTATCAGAGTCCTACGTATGTACTATACATACCGTAAAGTCTTGTACAGAAGTTGCACTTGAATAGAAGCCGCCCTCGAATAGAAGCCGCAATTTTGGGCCCATCCAATCACACATAAGCCTGGTTTTAGTGATGACATACATAGAAGTACATGTCTTGTAATGAAGCCTGTCTCATTATAGAAGTCTGCAAAATTTCACAAGGAAAGTCATAGAAGCCGCGGCTTTTGTACAAGACTTTTATGGTAGACAATTTTCCATAAGTGAGGTGCAAACTCGTGAGTTCAAGGGTTTTCCCGCCCACTAACGTAAGGTTGCTCAACTTCACGTAGTGCGGAACGTCTCTGATGACTTGCCCATTAGGGGTCATCCGTATATATTCCCTCAACCCTGGAACCTTTGGATCCGTTTCATTATGAAAAATTCATTAAATTCAAATTCGTTACTTGTAGTACTCCCCATTGATTTGTTTCCGTATTCTCTTTGTGCCTTGTTCATGATTGTATTTTCCTCTTCCTCCGTTTCTTATATGACCACCTTCATCATTTTGCGAGAACTGTGGCAATACGCCCAGTGAGAAGGCAGATTTTGCCTGTGTTTCTGGTGAAGTAAAATAAAGCTAAACAAACAAATACTGATATTTACACGAAAGCTAGTCATTTCCCTTCAACCCCTCCCCCTCCCTGAGAAACGAACACATACATACCGCACATAGTATAGATTTTTTTTCTTTTCTAGCTGGATGTGCCCACACATACAAACTGTGCATCGATGTTTTCCGAGAAACGAACAGGTGCTCACCCTGCCCCCCCCCCCTCCTCCCCCTTAAACAACTACTTTTTGTTTCTAAATATAATGTTTACGAATGGCTCCTAATACTATTCTGTTGTCCACTGTATCACCATATCAGACAACAATGAATGTGCAGCAAAAACACATGGTTGTCATGCCGACGCTAACTGTAGCAACATCCCTGGTTCTTATGCATGTGCATGTTCAACTGGTTACCAAGGAAATGGAACACATTGCTCAGGTAAGTCGTAATTTTATGACTTGCACACGTGACTGTTTCATCAATTGTGTGTACAGTCCAGTAAAACCTGGTTTAAGCAACCTCTGGTTTTAGTGACCACCTGCTTTTAATGACCGCTTTTTTCATGCACAGACAGTTCTACACAGAAATAGCACTGGATACAGCGACCACCTACCTTACACGGCCATCAAACGACTTTTAGTGTACCAAGTGCCATATAGGACCTGCACACGGCGGCCCAAACCAGCCAAAAGTAGGGAGGTTTCGCTCTACGTAATTACGTATGAAAATCCGTATGTCGTACGCGCCGGGGAGCGAGGGCAACTTTCATACGTAAATCTCTCTACGGATTTCCGTAGGAAAGCTCTTTCCTACGTTGGGTCCTCCGTAGGACTTTTTGAAATTTTTTTTGCATTTTCTGCATTTGTCCATGGCAACATTCAAGCCGTGCGAAACACAAGGTACACACACCGTACACCACGCGTGCAAAATATAATGGAGAACGCGGTTTCGGTTCATGGTGCATGCGGTGGGCAGCCAACGCGTCTCCAAAGCAACAACGCGTGTTTAGCAGTCGTGGAGAAATCACGTAGAGCGAAACCCAACAGCTCTGATTTTTACGTATGAAAATTCCGTGCAGTTCATACGTTATTTTCATACGTAATTCCGTAGAGCGAAACCTTCCTAGTGTCATCTTCACTGGCAGGGTTGACGCAAACAGGGTTGAAGTGCGCTCTGACGCAAGTGCATGCAGTCAGCAGAAGTGACAAGTGAGAGTGCAGGATGCACTGCATGCACTTGAATGAGGTGTGCTTTGCCTGTACGAAAGTCTTCTATTCTCCACGCCTGTCAATACGAGTGCATGGATGTACAACCATGCATATGTACATGTATGTACAGGATCCGATATGCCGCGAATGTATGGGACCTGGTTCTAAAGTCCACTTGGCTTTAACGACCGCTTTCGCTTGCACCGTGGGATGGTCACTTTAGTATATTATTATTATTAAAAGCATGTCCGCGTAGGTGGCGGGGGTGCCACTTTCGCTTATGCCATTCAGGATTGATGTCTGAAGAGTAATGCGATACAATGAAATGACAGAAGTGACATCAACAAAAGCCGTTAGCAACAATACCAATAGGACTAATGGAAAACTTATCCAAAGTATAAAATAAAATAGAATATGCATACAACATGTCTGGCGGAATCACGTGGATCACGAGAATCAGTCCTGTTACTAATGGAAAACTTATCCAAAGTATAAAATAAAATAGAATATGCATAGAACATGTCTGGCGGAATCACGTGAATCACGAGAATCAGTCCTGTTAGGTGGGGCGGGCTCCACGCCATGCCTGTCGGTCCGCTGCCATTGTGCGGACTGCGACAGCATCTATCGGCTGGTGGAGGGTAAGTCCATGCCATGATGACAGTTCTGTCTGCAAGACCGTTACCAAAGTCGTCACTTGAACCTGGTTTTACTTTAGTTCGAGTTTTGTTTCGCGTTTTCTTCAAATGTTGCGTTCAAACCTGCGAACGTTCGCATGAAGTTTCCCTTTTCGTGAGGTCAAACGAAAATGCGCACAAACGTTTGCTTTGTAAGCCTCTGTAACAATGGGCGGGCTGGATTGCACACATTTCCGTCAATTCTACTGCAGCAGACATAGAAACTTAGAAATGCAGTCAATTGACCGGAGCCGGTGCACTCAGCGCATACAGAACGCTGTGTGCAGTGCACATGCTGATCCGCTACAACCAGCGCGCTCCAGCGCATAAATGCATGTGTGTACCGCTTATCCACGGCTGCATGGTCAGTGGTCTGGGGCCGCTAGACATGCGACCGGATTTCCATGTCCACGACAGTCGAATTATTTATGGTGGATGCGCCGTTCAGTTACATAAAATCTGTCATCAATTGCAATTCCGTCAATTCAGTCAATTCTGAAGATAGGGCCGAATTGCGACATGTAATTCCAGAATTGCTAATTCCAGAATTGACGCACTCGACGTAAACGCCGTGCTAGGTCCACGTGCGCGCGAGGGTGCACGGGCTCCCACGTGATCCCCTTTTACGATTTATGTCACTGTAGTCGTTTGTCTACATGGCCGCAATGCGTTCATTCTGTTCATTCGAGAATTATAAAACCTGGGTCCAAACATGTAGTCGAAAGTGCCCAATGACTAGCACGTTGTGCTATTCTGTTGTCCACTGTATCACCATATCAGACACCAATGAATGTACAGCAAAAACACATGGTTGTCATGTCAACGCTCAATGTAACAATACCATTGGTTCATATGCATGTGTATGTACAACTGGTTACCAGGGAAATGAAACGCATTGCACAGGTAAGTCATAATGTTATGAATCGGCACACTTAATGGGGAAGTTCAGAGAAAAATTTAAATTTCAGGACCCGGAGAGTTTGGGTCGCTGAGTTCAATGTTGTTGGTCCGACCTGCCTTCAACAAAGCGTTCTTGAGATATTTCCGTTCGAAAAACTAAGTATGGGGGGGGGGCTGCGCCCATGACGTCATGCAGCCGCCCCACACAATCTGCAATGCCATAGCATGCAGCCAGGTCAAAGGGACTGCAGGAAATCAATAGTGTCAATGCTATTTCAAATGATTTGACGACCGATAGTAGTCGGTGCAAGCGGCCACGAAGACATAACTCTGTGTGAGAGTGAGGATGCAGCCATGGCTGACCTTCATGAGTTCGGTCTGGGCTGAGAACTCCGGTGTTCTGCTGAAGAAATGGCCGAGCGGGCTGGTCAAGAGTGAGCCCTGCAGCGTTTGCGACTGATGAAGAAGCAGCAGCGGCGAGGCTGATATGATTATCAGATATCTGGAGAGTAGAGTCGGCGAAATGGAGAAGACTGATGGGAGTGCTCTAAAAGCTGTTCCATAACGACTCCAGTAGTCTGCCATATAGTGATTTTTGGTGTCAGCATGGCATATTTTGGACGCTGCTCTTTTGGAGAACAATGCAGGCTCTTTGAACCACGGCCACAACTCTTCGGTTCAAGGTTCACAACACTACGGGATCTGAACGTTTTAGGTCCGGGAGCTGTTCGTTGTATTGTCACTTGTCACGGTTGTTGACTCATCGTTGTAGCATAAATGAATCTGCACTATTTCATGCCGAAAACGTTCTTTCCCAAAGCACAACCACCGGCACCGGCAAGAAGAAATGCACCTTCCCTGATTGTACGAACGACTGATACAAGCATGACAAGTCTGTGTTTTGCAGTGCAGGGAGTGGATTGGAGGGTGGTGGTTGGGTGACTGGCTGGGGGTGTGGCTGGGGGTGTGCCTGAGCGCGTATAGCTGTGACTGTGAAACTGTATGAGAATGGGAAGTGCGGGACTGCTGGTTGCGCATCTGCGATAGTAGTTGTATGTTTAAGCAGAGAGGTGGTTGTGCGCTAGAAACATTTGTTTGCATTGAGTGATTGGTATTCATTCATGCATGAACGTCAGTGATGAATTCATCTTATCGGCTCTTTTGTCTGCTTGAACTGTTGCATTCTGACTTTCAGCAACAGACGCCAACGCAAGTCAGTCGAATACCTACCTAACTCTGGGTCTTTCTCTCAGTCTTGTTGGTGTGCTGGTAGTGACTTTGTTTACTTTTTTCATTCGTTTTCGAAACAATAAGCTGCCAGGAATACACGGAATATCCAGCAGGTCTGGACGTACACATGGAAAATGTAAGTATTAAATTCCGAATTTTGAAAAGATAGACCAAAGGTCGGTCAAAACTCTCCGAGTCTAATTTGGATACTGCTCACAGTTCTCTGTGTGTGTGTGTGTGTGTGTGTGTGTGTGTGTGTGCGTGTGTGTGTGTTTGTGTGTGTGTTTGTGTGTGTGTGTGTGTGTGTATGTATTTGAAATCTTTTATTCCCACGATGGCCTGTGGCCAATAAGAGAAAAATAATTACAGGCACGGGGAACAGATACAGAGAGATCAAAGTTTAGCTGCTTGCTGAGGCAGTAGCGATGGCAATAGGGAGTTTATCACATCGGCTGGGCGCAATGGAGCTATAGATGTGCTGAGCAATGTGAGCAAGTACATACAGAAGAGATGACAAGTGGTAGGATGTTTGCTTTGAAATCTCGTCTGGGGTTGATTTGCCGGAGGCTGAGTGGAATACTATTAAAGAGATCAAGAGAAGCATAGATGGGGGAGTCCCTTAGCCGTGTTGTTGTTGTTGTTTATTTTACTTCACCAAATGAACAGGCAGAGATGCCTTCTCACCTGCCCATAGCACAGGTTCCCACAGAATGATGAAGGGATGACATGCAAGGGAAAACAAGAAATGATAATAATATGAGGCATCGGCAGCAAGAACCGGGGTCCTGGCAATTTTTCAAAATGCCAATATTTGCGAAAAACCGAACCGATATCGTTTTTTAATCACCGCGATCAAAGCGGAAAGACTTCTTGCGCTATCGCTTTGACAGTGCTTTCCTCTTGGTGGCTTCACTATAATTTGTTGTCATTGCAGTTGTTGTTTATCCGCCAAGCACTTGGGACGTCCAGGTAGGAGTTTTCAGTCACCATGGAGGCGTTTGCGCTCTGGGTAGCGTCTGCAAATCATGCGCTCAAAAGAGAGCGGAACAAAATAATGTCTTGGCGGAACGATCCCGTCACAAATTCTTGGTGGAGCACGAGCGACTAGAATATTTGACAGCTGGATCTCTAGAGATACTCAGCTGCCTGTGATAGTCTCCCGCAAGAAGAAATCAGGTGAAAGTGAAGAGGTTTCGCTCAGATGACAAGCCATCAGCGGAGGCAGCGCAGACGGTGAGTTTGAGAGCTCTGTGACACGAAGTGGGGACGCGGACAGCAGTGATGAGAGTGACGAACGAGATTCAGTACTCTGTGGCGACTATTCGCAGCTAGATAAGGAGATACGGAGACAGCCCTGAATGAACTAAACCTTACTTGATAGAATACAATTGTTGCAAGTATACATGCACGCTTGCGGTGCGCATGGAATTTGTCACAGTATAATGCATGTATCTATGAGCTGCTGTGCGTAGGAGAGCAAAACATGCTTGGTGGATGTATCTGGCTTGGCCCAGCATGCATATCTAGTCGTGAACTAAGTTGTAGATTCTTCCCAGCCATGTAAAACGTCAGTTGCTTGTCTTCTTTCTGTCTGACAAGTTTGCATACAACACCAGACCTGCGCATGACAGGGATTGAGTTTTCAAGTAACATTGCAGCAAGTGCAGGGAACAATGTTAGTATATTATCAACTAGAGTACTCTGTGCTTCCCTGAAGACCTATAAATATGCTAAATTATTCTCAGCCACTCCATTAGAGCTAGCTGTAACTGCGTTCCATGTTGCCCTTTTGCTGAAATTTGGCCCATAGATCACTCATTTAGTGGACAGTTCAAAGCCATCAAAAACTCTTTTTCGGTAAATATCACCTAACCCTAGTTTTTGCTGCCCATGCCTCATATAAGACAGAAAGGACCAAAAGAAGGAAATAAAAGTTTAATGAGTATTATTCACAAATTAAAGGGGAACTGTCACCAAAAAAATTCTTTGTCTTATCTTGTAGTTCTTTGGCTCCTGATCACGATGGTGTTATCCGTTTTTCTCTGCGATGGCTGGAAGTGGGTGAAAACTTGAAAAGAAGGTGCCCAAAATTGTCCCGAAGTACCGAGTGACGTCACGCCGGACTTGACCTCCACGCGTACATTCATCGTCAAAAACGAAGTCCAGCCCGTGTGCTGGTCGATCGAGCTAGCTGTTCCAATGTACGGTGCACGTGTGCCTTTTGAACTGTAACACAGATGGGTACGTCGTACCGAAGGAGAATGCCAAAGAGGCAGAGACCCACGTGCAGCTACACAGCCAAATCAAAATAAAAAGCAGCTGAGCTTTCACCTTTTTGACTTCTTCCGGTTCCGCGAGGATCTAAGTTTTATTTTGTGAGCACGGAAGCACGTTGTTGTTTTGAACTAACTTTCGTGTGAGGAACAACACGATGATGAGTGCGCATGCAGAAAACAGTACTCCTCCAGCCGGCGATAACACCACCAACACGAGCCCCGAAGGAACGCAATGTAGATACGTGAAGGTGATTCATCTGGCGATGTTGCTGAAGATGCAGATGACAAACTCCGACGTCTTTCATTTCAGAGCCGGGTGGGCAACACCGCCACCTTCGGCTTCGATACAACGACATCATTTTCAAGCACGAGGTATGTGTGCCACACTAACAGCAAACAAACATCCTTCCACTCCCTCGTAATCACAAATAAAACAAAGAGCTGGAGCTTCGTGGAGGAAGTACCAGTGCGACAAACTAAACTGCTGTCGACTTCTGTTTATTTTGTCCCTTTTTGGCGTTCTCATTGTGTACAACGTACACATCGAGTGTCCGAGTTTAGAAGGCAAGCGTGCACCGTACATCGAACAGTTGGCTCGATCGACCAGCACACGGGCTGGACTTCGTTTTTGACGATGAATGTACGCGTGGAGGTCAAGTCCGGCGTAACATCACTCGGTACTTCGGGACAATTTTGGGCACCTTCTTTTCAAGTTTTCACCCACGTCCAGCCATCGCAGAGAAAAACGGATAACACCATCGTGATCAGGAGCCAAATAACTACAAGATAAGACAAAGAAATTTTTTGGTGACAGTTCCCCTTTAAGTATATCAATGGCAGAAAGAGCTTTCCGGAAGGGACGAGGGACAACTATCACTCTAAAATCAGAGGGGAGAGCGTTCCAGAGAATGCTTCCCCGAAACTTCATGGTTGATCGTCCCGCAAGAAAGGGAACTTGAAGCAAGTTCGACACTTGTCCCCATGTGGTGCGCTGCTCCTCCGGAACAGTCTCTGGGGCCGTTCGGGTGAATAATTGTTGAAGAAGGGGGCTACAGGAGGAGTTAATGCATCGATGATCAAATACGACAATTTTGTGTGTATATGTATGTGGTAGACTAACAATGCTGAGCATAGAGAGCAGCGGGGCAGTTGGAGTCAAGAGCCGCTGTTGCAAGGTGGCACGGATGCCAGCCTTGAACGTCTTTTCAAGCTGACCAAGCAGGTGTGCGCTAAGTCCTGGAAAGAAACTGTTTGAGCCATAACACAGCTGGGAAAGGATCATGCTGAGGAACCACGTTCGCCGGGCAAGCAAACTCAGTCCTCGTCCATGCCTCCAGAGCTGACCAATTGTTCGCACTGTCTTGCGACCAATATACTCCACATGTGGAGCCCGGGATAAATCATTATCCAGGACTAAACCAAGGTACTGGGCTGTAGAGGTCACAGAAAGTTTCTCGCCGGTTGTATTGCAGCCGCGCCTCGTCGCCGGGTGAAGAGCAACTGTGTCTTGGAAGAGTTGAGGAGCAGGCCAATGTCCTCCAGCCAGGTAGCAGTGTTTGTCATGGCTTGCGTGAGGGTTCTGCACACTACAGCAGGATCAGAATGGGAGCAGTCGATAACAATGTCATCTGTCTTAGTGCTGTACAGACAGTGGCAGTACGGTGTGGAGTTCACTAGTGTAGAGCACAAAAAGCAGTGGCCCAAGAACCCTACCTTGCGGAACACCACAGGAGCAACTGACGGCCTCACTAACAGAGTCCAGGAAATTGACACTCTGGAAACGCCCTGAGAGGTAGTCAGTGAACCATTCCAATGCAGTTCCAGCTATACCAAGGGAAAACAAAACTGTAACTAGACGTTCTCGACATATCAACGAACACTGTCCCAGTTAATGCATCTAGCGGTGGACCATCGATTAACAGCTAACACAAGTGCATCCTCAGTCGAATGTTGCTTGCGATAAGCAAACTGGCTGTCGGGCAATAGCTGGTGTGTCTCCAGATAGGCAGTGAGCTGTCTCTTAACCATTGTCATTGTCTCCAGAATAAGGGGGATAATGGGGAAGAGAGACACTGGACGATAGTTCTGGGGCAGGGTTGGGTCGCCACTCTTAAGAGAGCATGTCTGAGAAAACCAGAACATATGTGCAAGTCGATCTCTCAGATTTCGCTCAAATTTTGCATGTAGGTTTGCTTTGGGGTGTAGATCGACATTCCAAAGCCCGCGCAAAATCTTTTGAAGGGAACCATGAAATTGGCATACCCCTCAATATTGGCCCAATATTGGCACGATTTATGGGTCTACAAACGAGCCACGGCACAGCGTACAAGAACAAGCTACGAACAAAACTCCATCAAGCCAACATTACCTCACCTTAGAAGAGTTCTTGGGGCAGCATCAATTAGCCACGCCAGCATCCCAGAAGACGAGGGCAATCATCCCTTGACGCCACAAATGATCGTCTTGAAAATAGCCAGATTACAAGCGCTGATAAAACAGCGAGCTACGTCCTCAATTAGCAAACACTATACACCGGCAGATAGTAGAACACCTCTTCTAGCACTGAGGACATGTCCCCCATCATCCTTTTTGGGTTTTCTTGAAATAAACAATTTTGAATTTTTCCACTCGACCATTCTGAAATACGTCCAAACTCATACCTGCGCAGGAAAGCTCGCCCTCCGCGACGTCTGGTCAGTAATTTCTACTCCAACACCACTCCCAACGCTGCAGAACAAAGTGTACTGTTTACTCTGACAAGGAAAAGCAGCGGTGATCACTTGTCACTCCAAACGACAAGCTTCTCCTTGCGCCAGCAACATTTTTCGGTGCAACAGTTGACGCAAAAGTGACTGAATTTTTGCGTGTAGTTTTTGGATTTTACTGCAAGAGGAATGAAGCGGTCCCAGTCAAGGAGGTGCAACCGCCGCGTGGTCGTTGGTGCTGATGAGCTGTGCTTCGGCACTCTAATATGCAAGTGGGCAAGAATCGCAAAATGGTCACTCATGTCTAAGTATACTGTTTCACAGTTGCCAACCGGTGGAGCTGATGAAAGGAGTAAATTCAGCAGCTTAGCTGAATGGGAGGTCACTCAGGTGTGAGATGTTACATAGTTGGAAAGGTTGAAACGGCTGATAATCGAGCACAGAGGTACTGCAGATGGTTGACCATGGGCAAAGTCTACATTGAAGTCGCCGACAATCGTGGTAGACTTCGCCGGCCTTCCACAGCTCACTCGATGTTGTGTTCTACAGTCCATTCATAAAAAGATGGGCCCTGGCTCTGGCCAGCTCCCGTATTTGGCGATTTTTCGTGATTTGATCGTACACAGTGCAGTGCTGCGAAATTTGAAATTTGAAAAAAGGGTCCAAAACGGGTACCTGAACTGGGGTTCGAACCGCACGATGCACTGTCGCAGGCGGGTTCAAACGACCTGAGTTTTTATGGTTTTCCCAATTCAGTGCTTTCGGGGCAAAACCTGGCCGAAATCCTATTCTTGTTATGGCTTGCTTTTTGGACAAAAAAACTTCAGAAACATAATTGGAAGAGTCCATAGGGGATTGCAGAAAAAAATCTTAAAATACTCACAGTTTGACCCATTTATGGCCAACAGCTAGAAGTCCATCTTTTTTCTGAATGGAGTGTAGTGATGCTCAGAAGGCAGCTGGGCTGTTAGGTGGCCGGTAGCAGCAACCAATAACATGGGAGTCATGGCCGGGAACTATAACCTCAAGCCATAGTAGCTCCAGCTCAGTTTCCAGATCGAAGCGGCGACGAACAGCCAGAGACTCGTGGCAGTATGCAGCTACTCCACCACCAGGACGATCTGGTCTGTCCTTGCGAAACAATTTGAAATGTGGTATAGCTACTTCACCATCACTGATATCCGGCTTCAACCAAGTTTCCGCGGTTCCAAGAAGATGTATACCTCTGGAGGACACATACTCCTGGACCTCAGACACCTTCCTCCGCAGGCTGCACACATTGAAGTACATATTTTGCCTGGACACACAGATGTGTACGTTCTTTCATTCATCTAGTGTAGTCACAGTTAGTCATATGGTATTTTATACATGCCAACCGTCCAGGGTAGGCATTTCCCAAATCGGCCAGATTTTTCGCCTAATCGGCTTTTCGATCGGCTAAGAGAATGTCCAAATTCAGCCATATTATGAGCCCGAAAGTCAGAATTCGACTCAAAGCAGTAGTTGAAGTCACCGCTCGCAATGCAGTGTACATTTACCTGCATGCTTTAGAGGCATTAAAACATCGATTTTCTGCGAATTCAGTGCGGAATTTGTAAATTCGGCGCAATTATCGGCGATTTCTTCACAGCCATTGATTTCGACGTCTTTTCCTGTTGGCCGATTTCGGAAATGACTTAAGTAGCAGTCACCTGTTGCAGTATAATAGCAACAGAAATTGTATTTGCATGTTGTAGAGGCAACAAAACATCGATTATCGGCAAATTCAGTGGGGAAATTGTATATTCGGCGAAAAGATCGGTGATTTCCTCAAGACCACAGTTTCGGCGAATTTTTTGGCCGACCGATTTGGGAAATGCCTAGTCCAGGGTTTCGCCGGAACAGTTCAGGGAATAGGGAGTTTGTGACGGGGGCCGGAGATGTCCTGCAAAAGTCCAGGATTGAGTTGGAACTTTTGAAATCGAAGTTCTCCTTTTTATGACGCTTTCTCAGTGTTTCCTCGATCTTGTACATGTAGATCGGTTGTAATTACACACAGCCCGTAGTAGCACATAGTATACTAAGTTATGGAACTGCAATGGATCACCGGTATAATGGTAGTCCACAGATAATTTATTTGTACAGTTACAGCTCAATGCAATGAGGCGCCCTTTGCTTTAACGTTATAACGGCAGTCATGAAAAATACATCTGCTAATGATGGGTGCGCTAAAAAAATTTGTGTTGAGGAAAAGCATTGAAAATCAAGGGAGTTCAGCCTCCTCGTCCAGGGAACTCAAGCCTCCAGGCTGGCATGTATGCATGTTGCTCGCTTGCGATGACTCACGTTGTGCCAACTTCGTAAAGTGTGTCGTGTGAGTACAGCCAACAGGTGCGGTTGGTCGGAAGGTGCCATATTTTCCAGAATAGACGTCTTACACTTTCTTTACCGTAAACGTCAGGACCAATATAAAGCGGGTGCGACTTACTATCGAGCATGCCTTGCAACTTTTGAAATATGAATAATTAAAACAGAGAGGTTCCAGACTGTCCAAGAGAGTGCTCAAAACCGAGAGGTAGAGCTGGTTCAAACAATAGGAGGACAGAGAAAGTGTTTTTACCCCGAGTTTCACGCACTAAGCGATCATCAGAAAACAGTACTGAGAAATCTGGATCAGTATTGGTTTTTATACAAAAACAAAGTGTAAATTGCTGCAGCATGGCGCAAATCTAAAAGTTGTGAATGGCGGCAGTGCAAAGTGTAAATGACTGCATCATGGAGCAAATCTAAAAGTGTGAATCACACCAGTGACCGACTTTTAGTGTACCAAGTGCCATATCGGACCTGCACACAACGACCAAAACTAGCCTAAAGTGCCAACTTGGCTTGCAGGGCTGACTGCAACAGGGTTGAGGTGGGCTCTGAAGCAAGTTTTTATGCAGTCAACAGAAGTGACAAATGACAGTGCAGGATGAGGTGTTCTTAGCCTGCACGAAAGTATTCTATGCTCCGCGCCTCTCAATATGAGTACATGAAAGTACAATCATACACAGAAGGTGTGCGCCTTAACCTGCAATAGTGCTCAAATGCCCGGAATGGGCAGAGCGTAGTACGCAAGAGGTACACAAAAGGAAGTATATAGTGCTGTTTTGTTGTAACTCAGAGTTTCATGGCAAAAACCAATCATCAGACAACATAAGGAGATTAGAAAACGCAGGTATATGAAGCCAAGCAGAGGAGATAGAATAATTCAGTGCAGACAATATGATAATCATTCAACACCTCCCAGAGGCAGTACGCTCTGACGTGCCAGAATCAACATCTCAGGTGCTGGGTGAAACATGAATACGCACACTCATCCACACACAGCCTCTCGTTCTCACACACTCCACACTCCCGCATTATCACACCTAAACACACGCGCACGCACACACACACACACACACACGCACCAAACACACACACGCACCAAACACACACATGCACCACACAAACATACACACAGCCTCTCGTTCTCACACTCTCCACACTCCCGCATTATCGCACCTAAACACACACACACACGCGCGCGCGCCAAACACACACGCACCACACCCACATACACAGACACACACACACACACACACACCTCAGACCTCAGACCTCAGACATGCCCATCGCGGAAGCGATGATAGCGAACAGCTATGTTAGACATAGCAACTTGTGCTGGGATTACACCATTCAACAGCTTGCAAGGCTGATGAATTGACCGCCACACACACACACACCTCACCTCACCTCAGACATGCCCATCGCGGGAGCGATGATAGCGAACAGCTATGTTTTAGACATAGCAACTTGTGCTGGGATTACACCATTCAACAGCTTGCAAGGCTGATGAATTGACCGCCACTATTTTTAGCTTGGTATCCACCACACAGCTGTTTGAAGTGACTTTTTCTGGCCAGTGAATCCCTATTTTTCATTTTTCCATTTTTTTTCTTTTTTTCTTTTTTTCTTTTTCTACACACACACCACACCACATACTCCGGCATACACTGGCTGTTGGTAACCACCCAGGAGAATGAAAGAAAAGTCAGGAAGAGTCTGAGAAAGAGAAGAAAGACGTGTGTGACCATAATCGTCGGGAATCGAACCCGCAACCTATCGATTGGAAATCGCTGCACATACCACTGCACCATATGGCACACACACACACACACACACACACACACACACACACGCCAAACCCATAGCACGTCATACACATGTATGTACACGATCCGATACGCCACGACTGTATGGGATCTGGTTCTAAAGACTACCTGGCTTTTGCTTGCACAGTGGAGTTGTTGCTTAAACCATGTTTTACTGTATGTGAAAACAAGCCTGTACGATTGACTCCCATGTTTGTAGCACAGTGTGTTTCGGCCGTGGGGAATTCCCCAGTCCAAGCACAAAGCGACTAGTATTCAGAAACGTTGGAAACTGATTTCGAAAGCATGTTCACACTGGAGATTTGGAGCGAAGATGCAGACCCTAGGTCGGCGGAGCTCCCTAAACCTCACCACCACTGCCACGATTCAGGTTGTGCGTACTTTCCCTAGCTGCATTTCATGTTTGGCATATAACTGGTCTTTGTAAAATTTAAAAAAACAAACAAAAAAACATGCAGTCACATGTTTGCTTTAATCTTCTTCATCTTTTATTGAGAGTCTAGCCGTATAGTTAGAGGAGAAGGCAGGCATGCCTGTGTATCTGGTGAAGTAAAATAAAAACAAACAAACACCCATGGCAGCATTGCAAAAGAAGGTATGTTCAACCTGAACGTTGCAGCATTTTTTTTTAAGTTACTCGTCCATGAGGCAGAGGTCAAGGCATGAGTAGAGGTTTGCAGTACGAACAGCGAGCCAGTACTTCACCTTGTAGAAACATCAGCTTCAGCCCGCCACAGGCTAATGCTGACATGTGTTGTATGCCGTGGGAAAGCATTGTAAACGTCTAGGTCGCCGACATACCACCTGCCCATTTTAGATGGTTTTGAAGCCTCAAGACAACTTTGTATGGTGTTTGCTCGGATGATGACTGCACATAGCAGTATGGTCAAAGCATGGCTCTCCTCTAGCCCAGATCACTGATTTGATTTCTGGTGGTCACCCAGTTCAGTTTTTCAGTCTACTTCACTTTTGTTTCATCAAGCTATTCAACATTAATTTTGTTAGCTAGTGGTGAACTTTGCAGCTCGGAAAGAAGACCGGCTAAACCTGCTGCGTTTTTCTGCTCTACCCTGTTCACTGCACCATGTTAGATTGTTAAGTAGCCAAGAGCCAAGTGGCATTTTAGAATACACAAAGTAGAAAAAACTGAGAAAGGTTCTATCTTTACAGATAAGAGACGCGGTGAGACACTAACTTTATTATGGCAGAGTCAGCAGAACCAGAGAAGTGGACATTGGACGTAGTAATGAACACAATAAAATGTGGATAATAAAATGCATTTCGTACTCTTCCACGTATATTATTGTTGTTTATTACTAGATTTCATTATGGAGACGTATTTCCCTGATGAAGGTCTCTAGACAAGTTGTTAGGAAATTTTCGTTATCCATATTATCTTTTGTTGATTACCACGTCCAATGTCCGCTTCGTTGATTCTGCTGATTCTATCTTTAAACGAAAGGAGAAAAAAACTCTCAAAAGAATGCATGTGTACAAACACCGTAGAGGTAAAGATGGACAGGACAGTACGTCGTAACAAAACATCCAACATCGGGTATTTTTGGCCTGTTGCTTTTCTTCTCCCTGCAGCCTCTCGTCACATTTTGGGGAATGACGCGGGCAACGTGTACTCCAATACAGTTTACAGCCTTGAATTGGCAAAGAGAGATTCTGGTGCACCGGACAAGGCCAACAGCAACCAGTACGTCATCAATTTCTCCACGGCGGCAACGAAGAGCAACACAGCATGCCGCGGCTCACCCAAAGCCAACAAAGCTAGCATGTACCAGCGTGTGCTCGGGTTAGCCTTAAAGAAAAGCGCTCGTTCTGACCACACGAGTGCTAGTACTAGTGAAAGTCTATCAGCCGAGGCGATACATGATGATTCCCATGACAATCGTTCCCCGGCCAGTGTAGCGACTTTCACTAGCTGCAATTATAGCGAACAAACCACTGGCCGACCCAAACTTGTAACTGGAGACACTGAGGAGACTCCATGCAGCCTCAGCGGTGACAGTAAGCACGACGCTGACATCTACGGCAATGAGAGTGGTGATGACAGTGATGTGGATGGCAATGTCATCGACGCTGACATCTACGGCAATGAGAGTGGTGATGGCAGTGATGTGGATGGCAATGTCATCGACGCTGACATCTACGGCAATGAGAGTGGTGATGACCGTGATGTGGATGGCAATGTCATCGACGCTGACATCTACGGCAATGAGAGTGGTGATGACCGTGATGTGGATGGCAATGTCATCGACGCTGACATCTACGGCAATGAGAGTGGTGATGACCGTGATGTGTATAACACGTGCGTCAACGACAGCAGCGGTGCAGGTGCGAGTAATACCATTGGTGGAAACGGGATTACAGAGAATATATATCAATGTGGTGAAGTTGCAAGTTACAGCGACAACGTTGCAGAGAATGTATATCAATGTGGTGAAGTTGCAAGTTACAGCAACAACGTTGCAGAGAATGTATATCAATGTGGTGAAGTTGCAAGAGACAGCAACACCATTACAGAGAATGAATATAAGTGTTATGAAGGTGCAAGTGATCCCATTGCTAGAAATGCGATTGCAGAGAATGAATATCAATATTATGGTGAAATTACAAGTGGCAGCAAAGCAATTGCAGAGAATGAATATAAGTGTGATGAAGGTGCAAGTGCTACCATTGCTAGAAATGTGACCACAGAGAATGTATATTATCAATATGGTGAAGTTGCAAGTGGCAGCAATGCGGTTGCAGAGAATGTATATCAGTGTGATGAAGGTGCACGTGATACCATTGCTAGAAATGTGACCACAGAGAATGTATATCAATATGGTGAAGTTGCAAGTGGCGGCAATGCGGTTGCAGAGAATGTATATCAGTGTGATGAAGGTGCACGTGATACCATTGCTAGAAATGTGACCACAGAGAATGTATATCAATATGGTGAAGTTGCAAGTGGCGGCAATGCGGTTGCAGAGAATGTATATCAGTGCAGTGGAGATTCAAGTGACGCTGGTGTTAGAAATACGTATCGTAACTTCCCTAAAAGCAGCCCAAATCGCAGTGGCGCTGTGCAGACTTCTCCTCCCGCTCGGCAGCAGGTCGATAACAGCACTCGACAGCATCAGACCGTGTCTAAACCTCAGTTACCTTCAAGTGCGCGGCCCTGTCTAGCATTTCCGCCAGTGCAGCCCAAATCTCCACAACCGGGTGTTTAATCACACTGAACACTGGGCAATATTATTATTCTCCTATCCGTCCCGAATGGAACTCACGACGGCAGAATTGACTGTGAGCAGGTGTGTGTGAGAGTGGGAAAACGAAATGAAAAAGAAAGAGAGAGTCTTGTAATAGAGGTCAAATTTAAGAAGAGCAGTACAAGACTAAATGGCTGAGCAGATGTTACCCCATTGTTTTCTATCGCGGACATAGCTGCCGAGATCACGAAGGCACTGGACAATAGGTGGTCAGGATTCAACAAGAGCAGCTGCATCCAGGCTCCGGCTGACACTATCATCGGTCATGTCCTTTGAGTAACCAGAGACAACACGACACCTATTCTATCTCTTAAACTGTCAAAATAATATTATATAGGATAGATTATATGGAATACTATTGTTCCAATTTTCGTCTGATAATTTCGTGAAACTCAGGGTTACGAAACCGCAACTGCTCGTTCTCCTGTCTGTAAAGGATACTATAGAACTTAAATTTTAAAAAATCGTAATGATATTAGCACATCATTATGAATTTGACAAACTGGAATACTACACTATTATTATCTTAAACATAATTATACTGTACCATAACTTTATACCCATCATATTTGGCATCTCTCTGACCAACCTTTGGTGAACTGGAGAAATATATTCATCGGATAATTCTTCTATTGCATCTAAGTTAACGTCACAGTATCTATTTGCCAATGTATTTGTATTTGTATTTATGGATTCTCCACAGGCCTTTAATAGCCTAAATCAATACCGGCGTCATGGTTTTTGTGGCTGCCCATTTGGCTTGCAGATCCGCCCGGATATTATTTGTTCGTTCAGCGTATGCGAACACTTGGATTAATCCATGTGAACACGAGAATGCATATTATTATTATTTTTATTATTATTATTATCATTAACTGGTTCCATACATCCTGTACACACACCTTGTACACACTCTCTCTAACGGTCTCTAGGCTACACTGCAATTGATATACATTAGCTCAAATTTTCGGGCAAGGCCCATCATCAGGAATAAGTTTACTGTAGACAGAACAGGGGTTTATATATATGTGACAAGTACTAGTGGCCAAAGTGTGATGGTATAGCAATACCACAGGAAGCGAGATTATAATTCTGTGTGATATGTATGAAGTGAAAATATAGTGCAGTGATAGTGCAGGATTACTAGCGTGAGTACGAAGCAGAACAATACACACTTCTAGCAACACTCACACACATACATACACACACACACACAGTGCACACATTCTTGCACAAATTATGGTAATGACAGACATATTTACACATCACCCAACAGTCGCCAACCATTGTCACTGTTCACTGCCGGCTTCCTCTTCCTCATGAATAGTGCCTCCATGATTCTGCGGTCAACGTATGACCGTTGCCTGCGGGCGAGAACTTGCAGATGGGCGAATGGTGAAAACTGCGGTGACGATGGGAAGGTGTGCTGCTTTTGTCGATAATGGTCTCCCCATGGCTTTCCCAATGTCGCATTCTTGGCTTGTCTGTAGTGCTCCTCGGTCCTCTTGCGTGTTGTCCTTTCTGTTTCCCCGACGTATTCTTCTTGACAGATGGTACATGTCATGGAGTACACCACATCTTGGGACATACAAGCATCACGCTTCAGACCACCATCGCATGCACGACATTCAGCCGGCCGACCCCGCCGCCTCTTCTCCCTCTGCTGCTGTACCGTCCTGGGGCATTGTGGCTTGCTGAATGACGACGAGACCAACATATCCTTTAGTGAGCGACCGGACGTAAAGACCACACGCACATCTCTATCAAACGACCTGACCACTTGACGAACCCTCCTTGCAAGCTGGTCATTTACGTACGGTACCTTGACAAGTGACGTGTACTGTCGTTTCCCCTTCCGGTGTGGTGTCTGCTGGTGGGGCTGCTCTCGGATGCGTGCGGTTGTCCGTGCGGTGTCGGAGTGTTGTATGGCTGATTGTATAATGCTCCGTGGGTAGTGGTTATCAAGGAGGAGTGCGGTGATCTTTTTAATCCCCCGTTGTCGTCCTGCCTCCGTTGTTGCGTTGTTGACTGCCCTGCGGATCTGGTTGTTGGCGACAGCGATTTTTGTTTCCATTGGCAAAGCAGACAAATACGACAAATGTACACCACTATGGGACGACTTGACAAATAACTCCCAGTCCAACTTGCCACCTGACACCGAGATTGACAGGTCCAAGAAACTGATGGTGTGAGAGTTGGTCGTGTGTGTATATTCTGCGGTGAATTGTATGCGTGGGTGGCGGGAATTGAGATAATCAACAAATGCCAGAAATGCCGCAATACCAAAGATCCAAACGAGTATGCAATCATCAATATACCGACGATACAAGAGCGGTTTCAGGGGATACTCAGACAGGGCACGTGACTCGAACTTTGACATAAAGATAATAGCCAATGGGGGCGCGAGGTGGTTGCCCATAGCTAGACCCTGCTGCTGTCGATAGATGGCGCCGTCAAACTCAAAGAAATTTGACTCGAGGACAAACATGAGCATTTCGCGTATGTCTGATAATGACAGTGCGAACATATCAACTGATTCCTCATGCTCTTCCAACAACTCTATGGCCGCATCGATGCTTTCTTGAATAGGAATATTCGAGTACAATGACACAACGTCCAGAGACGCCACAATACATTCCTCTGGGAGGTTTTCGAGGTTGCGCAACGCCGTCATACAATCTTCAGTACTCGATAAATGTGCAGGTACGAATGGAAGCAACTGCGTATGAATGCGCTCAAGCAGAAGTGAAATACTGCTGGTCGGGCTACCGCATGTCGATACCACGGGGCGGAGTGGGAGGCCAGGCTTGTGGTCTTTGGGGAGTCCATAGAAGGTGGACATTCGCGAGTTGTGTGGCTTCAGTGCACGAGTGAGTGGTGGTGGGATTTTTCCGGTAGTAATGTCCTCTGCTATCCCAGCAGATGTCTTGTCCAGTTCGTTCACGGTAATGTCGGACCTCTCGTAGTTGACCTCACAGCTGAGCATTTGTTCAATTTTGGACATGTAGTGTGTTTTAGCCATGACAACAAACCCCTTGCTCTTGTCGGACGGCTTGATTATGATGCTTTTGTTCTCACGTAGGTCTCTGATCATCGTTCGTTCTTTTCCCGTCAGATGTCGAAGTGGAGTCTTCTGGGGCGCCGTCATTGCCATCTCCCTCCTGTACAGCATAGTGAGGTTCTCCCGGAGCCTTCTCATTTTTCCTTCCTCTTCCCTTTCCATAAGTGGTGGCTGTTTCTCCGTCGTAGCTATTTTCCTCAGCTTCGGATCTTTTCGCAACGGTTTCATGTTTTCATCCTCCCTTTCCTTTTCTCTTTCGTCACATGTGTCATTCTCTCTGTACTTCTTTGCGACTTCCCTCCATCGTCTCCCAAATGCCATTCGCTCCACTCCAGCCTCCACCTCCATAATCATGCGTTCATCCACCTTCCTGGCAGGAATGAATTTCGGTCCCAGTGACAGTAGTTCTCTCGCGTCGTCATGTATCTCACCATCGACTCCACTCTCCACCACCACCCTCGCTGACCCAGTCTCTTGTCTCACCGGCTCTTCTTCTCTCGGTCCATCTCTCCCACCAGCTAGTGCTTCCTCCTTTCGCAATAATTTAGCTCGTTCCGCTTGGATAACACGGCTACACATATGTCTTGTGTGACCCAGCAACCAGGCCATCTGACTAGAGGATAGTTCTTGATATAAGCGTCCCAAAAACCGATGACTTTGTTTTCGGAGATCGTTAATGGTTCGATACTTTTCCTCGATTATCTTGTTAAGCACAATGGAACGAAAGGACGACTCGCACCTCTCCACACACGGTCCGAACAGTCGGCTCGCCTTGCAACAGTTGGCAACAAAGGATGGCACGAGTCCACGGCGACGACACGAAGTAAGAAATCTGGCCGAACATCGATGTCGAGCACATGACAGTTCCGCTTTAACGAACCTCCAAGGAGTCTCACGGAACGGACCATTCGGAAACACTTTTCTCAAGGTTTGGAGACTCCACTGTAGCCAATACTTGAATCCATACATCCTGTAAACACACCTTGTACACACTCTCTCTAACGGTCTCTAGGCTACACTGCAATTGATATACATTAGCTCAAATTTTCGGGCAAGGCCCATCATCAGGAATAAGTTTACTGTAGACAGAACAGGGGTTTATATATATGTGACAAGTACTAGTGGCCAAAGTGTGATGGTATAGCAATACCACAGGAAGCGAGATTATAATTCTGTGTGATATGTATGAAGTGAAAATATAGTGCAGTGATAGTGCAGGATTACTAGCGTGAGTACAAAGCAGAACAATACACACTTCTAGCAACACTCACACACATACATACACACACACACAGTGCACACATTCTTGCACAAATTATGGTAATGACAGACATATTTACACATCACCCAACAGTCGCCAACCATTGTCACTGTTCACTGCCGGCTTCCTCTTCCTCATGAATAGTGCCTCCATGATTCTGCGGTCAACGTATGACCGTTGCCTGCGGGCGAGAACTTGCAGATGGGCGAATGGTGAAAACTGCGGTGACGATGGGAAGGTGTGCTGCTTTTGTCGATAATGGTCTCCCCATGGCTTTCCCAATGTCGCATTCTTGGCTTGTCTGTAGTGCTCCTCGGTCCTCTTGCGTGTTGTCCTTTCTGTTTCCCCGACGTATTCTTCTTGACAGATGGTACATGTCATGGAGTACACCACATCTTGGGACATACAAGCATCACGCTTCAGACCACCATCGCATGCACGACATTCAGCCGGCCGACCCCGCCGCCTCTTCTCCCTCTGCTGCTGTACCGTCCTGGGGCATTGTGGCTTGCTGAATGACGACGAGACCAACATATCCTTTAGTGAGCGACCGGACGTAAAGATTATTAACTGGTTTGAGGGGAAATTATTAATATTATCAAGAGTAGATAAACAAGAGTGTGCAACTCGCGGATAGGTTGGCCCACGGCGGAATTTTTTGTTGACGTAATCTTTTCGACGACGCACGCGCTGCGAGCCTTTTGGAGAGTTTTCCCTCGTGCACTTGGCTGGGCTTTACACTACAAGGTCGGTGCCCAGCACGTGCTCTCACACTGCTCTGCGGCAGAAACCGCATTTCTCTGAAAAAAGCTGACGTAAACAAAAAATTCCACCGTATCTGCAGATTGTGCAGGAGAGACCCGGAGTTGCACACTCTTGTTTATCTACTCTTGATATTATTCATCAGTCCATGGTAAAAAATAAAGTTGATTCTCTGGTCATGAGCCTGTGAAAATCGGTGCGAGCGAGCGATTTTTTATTTTATTTCCCACAATTTTTTTATTTCTAAAGATAGGGTCACACATTATGGGTGCGTTCTTATATTCTCTAGCTTCTAGAAGAAGAAGGAAAGAGAAGTCGAAGAAACTGGGATTACTCAAGAACGGGTCTCGAAGAATTCGGAGATATTTTGCACATGTCAAGCAAAGTGAAGCGCCAAAGGGGCCGCGATCTTGAGTGATGAATGTATGTGTGTATGCGAAAAGGGAAATGCGTACACTCATGATGAACACGTGGCTTTTAGCCGTAGTTCGCATGCGCTGATCCCAAACCGCGGGAATCTCCAAGTTTCAACCACCTCTGAAGCTTGGAGAGCTTGGAGAGCTTTGGAGAGCCTCCTAAAAGTCGGAGAGGATATAAGAACAGCTCTCGAACTTTTCGGAGAGTCTCCAACTTTTCCGAGAGGATTTAAGAACGCACCCTATGTACATGGTCATGACGTCACATGTTCATAATAAGTCAGGCCGGGGAGTAGAAAAATACCGGTATTTTACTACTCCCTGATTCATGCCTTTCGCATTGACCGTTTTCCTGCATGCATATGCATGCATAGAAATTTAAAAAATCGTCGGTGCGCGCTTACTTGAGAATCAAAGATAATTTTTACCATAGCCTAACTCCGATTACCGTAAAGTCGCGGATAAAACCCGGTTTTGCATACAAGCCCATCGCGGATAGAAGCCTGAAAGTCAAACGGGTCAAATGCATATAAGCCTGTCGCGCGTAGAAGCCTGGCTTCTGTGCAAGCGCGGATCGGGTAGGTCAAGAGTGCATGCACTATGTACAGTGCATAGTAAACGTGAATACAAGCCTGGCAAAAATATCAGTAGTGCATGTAAGCATGGTTTGCATACAAGTCTGGTTTGCATTAAAGCCTGATGCAGAAAGCGGCTTATGTGCTTATAAGCCCGGCTTTTATCCGCGACTTTACGGTAGTAACTTCGGCTCGGCTTTTCTTTTTTCTTTCTTTCATGTTTTGAAATATGTTTAAGTCACTGGATTTCTTTGTATTCTGTATCTAGTTATCGTTATCTTTTCCTCTAGCCCTCTCGCTTAGGATGAGCCTTTTTTTACGGAAGCTTAAGCGAGGGCTATATACCTTCTTTTTTGCAGGTTGTTGCCAATGCGAACAAGCAAAATAATAATTCCCGTAGCTATGCAAAAGATGTTACTTCAGCAACGTCTGGCGCTAGCCAGGGTCCACACAGCTTTAATTCCGTGTTTGTTTGCTTGTTCGTGCCATTGGCATGCCTGGCGCTATCCCGTACCTGTCCCGTACCATGCCATCAAGGTGTGTGTTTGTTTGTTTGAATTGTGCCGTCGCCCATCGGCGCCATGCCTGGCGCTATTCCGTACCTGTCCCATATCGTACCATCAAAGACAGCTAACCACAATATTCAAATAGGGCTTTCAAATGCAAGATCATAACGTGAAGCAACTTTGAAGAATGAGTATGTATGCGAAGTGTATCGGGGGAATGCATACAGGGCGATAGTGCGGGTTTGAATCTTATAGGTATGTCTTAAAAATTGGAGGAATGAAAAATTATAACATTCCTATGCTTTTTGCCTAGGTCATCAAGGTGGTAGACGGTGTCGTATTACCCTCGAATGCAAAGAGAAAGTTAATTTCAGCAAGGTAACGACCGCAGACTTCTGGCCTTCCAAGGTCACGGTTCGGCCATGGAGGTTCAGCGCTGACACCCTTCAACGATGATCCTGAACTTTCATGCTAACAAACCAACAATCCTGAACTGTCATGCTAACAAATCAACACACACAACGATGCAGCAACAACGACTAAATCCCAACGCCCCTGTATTCACCCCACGATCGAAACTAGCCCACCCGCTCTATCCCGCTCAGACCTTCCTCTGGCTGACCCGCACACATTGCATGTATGAACGCTAGATCAATTTAAAGGAATAAGCATGGAGAACTTTCCGAGTTCATCGAGCAGTACAAGCCCGACATTATTGGCATCACTGAAACATGGCTGTCTCAGCCTAACTTCCTTGTAGTTTCCTTGCAGGCTACGACTGTTACCGCTGTGACCGACCCACAGCGGACAACAAGAAGAACACTGAAAGATTTAGGGGGTTTGGAGGTGTCCGCTCAGATTTTCCAGTGCAGGTAAGCATCGCACTGATCTACACCTCCCCAAATTTGAGGCCACATGGGTCGAAATAACAGCTCATACATCGACCTCATCACCTGCACCTTCTGAATCTCTCACTACTGGATGCGTTTACAGGCCACCAAGCGCGTGTGCCACTTATATTGACAATTTTGTGGGCTTTCTGCAAACAGTCCTTTAGGCGACCAGACACACCACTTCCTCTATGCTTATGATGGGCGATTTCAATGCCAAGTGTAGCGACTGGCACGGCAATATCACGGACACTGCTGGACACCAGCTACAATGCCTTGTCTGCCAAGAATGTTTTCCCTCTCCCAGTTAGTCAACTTCCCTACTCACCACACTCCAGCCGGAGCAGGAGCAGCCTTGGACTTCGTATTATTACTCATACACCATCTGCGTTATCCATTTCAGACATTATTGCTCCTGTGGGTCAGTCTGACCACGACATCGTGTTGGATCGTAAGGAAGCGCCTAGCCTGCAACACTATCAAGAAGCAACGTTCTCTCCTGCATCAGGTACAGCCTATGAGCGCTCACCATCCACGCCAGATGACTTGATCGGCAGGTCACCGCCCCGCTATCATTTCCGTCCGATCACAAATGACCAGTGGAACTGTATAAACCAGCAGCTTACTTCCGTGGATTGGAGGGAGCTTCTTGGTAACACAAGTATCGACGTCGCATGCGAGAGATTCTTATCTTAACTCTCTGCTGCTCTCGCTAAGTATCAGTTCCCAGCTTCCCCTGTTAATCACCCCTCTTCACTGGGTCGTTCTGTCGACAAGCAAGCACGTCCACCCTGGCTGACGACCCTATCCGTCGCTTACTCATTTTGTCCGCTCCCTGGCTGGTGTGTCTTCGCATCATCCTGCACCTTCAGCAATGACCACCTCCACTGACACCCTCACACATAATCCTGCTGAGTTGACAGCTGCTCCCAACGAGCACTTTGTACGGGTTGGCACACAGGATGATCCTGACTGGCCCATCCCAGATCTGTCTCATCTCCCTTCTCTGGCCTCGAACCTCTCAAACATTTTTATATCCTCTGAGGCCGTGATTCCCTATATTGAGAAACTCCCCACAGGGAAGTCCCTAGGCTATGACGGTATAAGCAACCAGATTCTGAAGGCCTTGAAACTTTCTATCTCCTATCCTCTCTCTCTTACCTTCAATAATTCCCTGTCCAGCGGCGTTTTTCCTACTGCCTGGAAATATGCTGTGGTTGTGCCCATATACAAGAACGAGGGAAGCAGACATGATCCTGGTAACTATCGCCCTATCTCTTTGCTGAACACCTGCTCCAAGATACTTGAGAGAATCGTCTATGATCGGCTGTGCCATCATCTGGCACCTCTGCTCCATGATATGCAATCTGGGTTCCGCCATGGTGACTCTACCTCTCTACATATAACCAACCTTGTACAGAGACTATGCACCCTCCGAGACCGACGCCATTAGCTTGGCCTGTGTTTCTTCGACCTGGCGAAAAGTTTGACTCAGTTTTGCATAGGGGGTTACTAGCCAAGCTGCATGCTTCACCGGCCGCCTGCAGTCGTGGCTCACCTCCTATCTCAACCACAGGACTCAATCAGTCAAGCTTGGTCCAGTCTTCTCAGAGTCCTATCCCTATTTGCTCCGGTGTACCGCAAGGGTCCACCCTAGGACCGTTACTTTTCATGGCCTTCGTCAACGACCTCCCTGTCCTCAACGCTGGCGTGTCTCTGTTTGCAGACGACACTTGCATGCTGCGCAGTAGTCCCTCTGTGTCACGTCTTATATTGTACCTCCAAGCGGGTATCATGGATATCACCTCGTGGATGGCATTGTGGAAGCTAAAGCCTAACATCGGGAAGACCAAGGTAATGATCATTCCCCCTCTGTCTACTACTCTCTACTACCCTCTCCCTCCCATAGCATTCTATTTCTCCACCACTTCCATAGAATATGTATGTCATCACAGGCATCTTGGTGTCATGTTTGACACCTATCTCTCCTGGACTCACCATGTTGCCCACATATGTAAGAAGACGAGTCAAGCCATATGTATGATATACTCACACCGCGCCCGTCTTCCTGACAGCTATCGTGCTCTTTTTTATAATGCATATATCTTGCCGCATTTTTACTACTGCTGTACTGCCTGGACAAATCTATCTATTATAATACTGTGTTATCCTCGACCAGACCTCTCCTAGAAAGACGACGAATCATGATGTGGTGTCTTATCCATCGTATTCGACTTTCCAAAATACCCCCGCATCTTAAACAATTTGACTGGTTCCGAAGGGATAGCTCCACTAGGAACCAACTCTCCCTTCCTCTAGCCCGCTCCTCTGCATTGCTTCCCTCCCCCTTTTCAATGGCTATTTGCATTGGCTTTTGCTGCACCAGGAGACAAAGGGCCTTTCTACTTTAACAGCATTCAGGAACGCCTTGCTTTACCAGTAGACCACAATTTTAGTCCATCTTTGCTTCTTTTCCTTTTCTTTGTGACTTCTTACTCTTTCCCTTGTTAGCCGTGGCTGGCTATAAAAACCCTGCAATCGCCACGCAAAGTGATCATTGGCTACCCCAGCCATGCATTCCTTGGAATAAAAACAAATAATTATTAATATTATTATTGATCTGGCTATCATACAATCATGACTGTCGTCATTGCTACATAAAGTGCTAAAAAGTGTTACGTGTGTCTACACAAAGGGATCCACGATCCAGTAACCTGGTGACACAAGGAGGGTTGCACCTACCTCTCGCTCATGAGTGTAGCAGATTGTTGCGAAAAAGCTGGGAATTCCCAATACTATCCCGTTTTATATTCACTATGAAAGTCCAAATGCCGCTGAAATCTCACAACATGCTCGTCTTTTTTCCTTTCTAATGCTCTGGTGCTCGGATAGTCCTATAATGCGGAATATAATGCGGAATATAATGCGGGCATTATCCGCTGGACTCTAACTATAACCCACACACTTCATGTGCAAACTAGCCATTCTGATTTTAAAACGGTATTTAAAAAATGTTATGTTCTTGACGGTGTGGTCACTAATGAGTGTGGGTTCTGAGTCTGTTGTCGCCACTCGCCTGTTTGCACATGTTTCAAGACGGCCTCTTGAATGATTCTTGTTTGACCTTACCTTGTTTGTTTATTTATTTATTTTCGTCTGAGTCACGTTGGTGCGAACGTGCACGTGCAGATGCTCAGTCTATAGCCACGTGGTCTATTATGTTATTGCTTTTTTTATGGATTCTCCCCAGGCCTTAAGCCGTGTTCACAACTGGCGCGTAGACGCGGTACGCTTGCGGTTCATGCGTGCTCAAATGCGCGCTCAGGCTTTCTAAAAAGACAGCAATTCGGCACGTACGTATTTAGGGCGTGAGGCGCCTTTGAGTACTAATTTTTGGACCCCGCCAGTCAAAGTGACTGGCGTGTACGCTGGTACGCGCTGAAAATTCCAACATTTAGGAATTTCCATTTCGGCGCGTTTCCGTAAGCATGGCGCCCCAAATGCCAGCAAAAAATACGCACAACCGCGTGGTTTCACGCGTACACGCGCCAGTTGTGAACACAGCTTTTTAGCCTAACTTGAGGGAGTCGTTATTATGAGAAGTGTCATTGCTCTTTTTCAACCGACACTGATAATTCTCTCCATCTGTCTCATCGCGTTCTAATGTTCTCCTCCGTCTCCTTCTCTCTATTTTGTTTCAACTTCGAATGTGTAATTGTTTGAGCCAGGGAGTCGTAACAATTGATGTTATTTCACGACTCCCTGGTTGGAGCTGCTCTCATGATACATTGTTTGTATTTTTGAAAACCCTTTGTAACAGCGATCATGCGCTTGTACAGCTGCGCTGTGCTGTATGTGCTATGACCAGGGAGTAGTACACAACCCCTTGCACTATACTCCCTGGCTATGAGTATAATATGTCACGTGTACATGTACCGGAATGTGGTGGCGCAATCGCGCCGTGCCTTTGCTGGCCTTTGCTCTTTCCTTTTGTTTTAGGCTGCGTTTACACGGAGACGGAACGAAACGAAACGGAACGAAAAGGCGCTGGCCTCGAACCGTTTTTAAACCGTTTACATGAGAACGGCAAATCATTTAGAATCCTTTAAACGAAAACGGAAAACGGGCAATCAGGCTGGAGTTAGCAAGTGCTGGCTTGGCGCAAGGGCAGAATCTAACACGTTAGTTGGAGTTGGCATGTGCTGGTGGGCGCAAGGGTTGGATATTTCCCGCAAAATATAGTCCCACACGGATTGGTTTCCATGACCGCGCTTCGTTTCCAGTCGTTTTCACCGTTTAACTTACACGAGAACGAAAACGTTTTGAAAAGGTTTTCAAAACACTTTGAAGTGTGTTTCCATTTCGTTCCGGTTAGGTATTGTTTTTGGGCGTTGTCCTGAGTTGTCGTATAAACGATAGTAGAAAACGAACGATTTCGTTCCATTTTGTTTGGACTTCGTTGTCGTGTAAACGCAAATCGTTGTCAATCGTTGTCGTGTAAACGCAGCCTTAGTTACGGTTATAATTTGTTCGTATTTTGTTAGGAATTTCCCAACAGGTAATGTTGTCTTTTTACTGCGAACCCTAAATGTGACTTTGTGAGAGCGATGGTTGAAGTCTTTTGCGAGGAGAAATCCAGAGCGTCTAATGGTGTCTTGTCCCATTTGCGTTCGAAGAGTGTGCCTGTGGACGTGGATCGGATTTTGAATTCCTGCCCGGAACACGTATTTTATGAAAGGTCAATCTATGGAATCATGAAAGACAAAATACAGGGAAGGTGCGTCGAATTAGAAAGAAGTATTGGTACACAGTCAAATATAGCCATAGTCAAACGCTTTCGATAGAATAATCATCAATAATTTCTAATGGAGCAAGAAAAAGAACATTTGGAACTTGCGATGAGTTCCTTTCCTTTGTCTAATTTGATTGGCTCAAAATAAGAGTTTCACATCAAATAGTGAAAATATCGTACTGGAAGACAACACACACTGTAGGTATGATTAAAAGAAAGGGAGACTGGGCCAGACAACACTCGGCCGCTTGTCAGCTGCTAGGAAATAAAAAAATAAAAAGGGCACAGTACCGGTAGTATGGGATGAGAAAGCATACAACAGGGCTATGATCATAGTCTTAGCATCTCCGCATGTATGTGAATGTGTGGGAATGTATCGAAGTTTGATGGGTGGAATGATCATAGAACCTTCATCTCTCGGCCACAAGAACACACTCTCTTCCGGAATAGTCATTTATACAATTAATAGAAAGATCATGTTGACTGGATTGTTGAGACACTGGTTTGGTCAGGAATACTTACTCTAGTATTATTATCGCTTTGGGAATACAGAAACACGTTGGGAAAAATCATTTACTTCTGTAATGTTTTAAAAAACAAGCGTGTCGGAGACAGCAATTATAATATTATAGCAACAAGGATGATCAATATCGATGTAAACATATCCTTATAATTATGTCTTCATGCATGAGTGAAAAGTTAAGCGATGATTGCAAGGCACACAATGAACAAGAAAGAGAGCATTCATTCTGGAATAGTCATCTGCATTGGGAATGCTCATCCACACCGGGCATACTCATTTCTATTGGGAGTATCCATCCACATTGCAGAAGAAGAGGTCCGTTGTCTCCTATATGATGTTCCCTAGTAAGACAAACCACAGCCAACATACATTACTTCAGGTCAGAAGTCTAGCAATGTGGATCTGCCGGGGCTACCCCCTAAAACATCATCTTGATCATTGCCTGGGAGTGCCATGTCTAGTGCATTCGAATGAAAATGCAGAGCAGCCTACTGAACCACCTGGCAAATATTCCTCTGCATTAGCAGAGAAATCTGCACTTGAAATTCTTGAAGTGCTTGGGTAGGATTTCTAATTGTTTCCTTTTTTCGGAATTTTTTTGGTAGGCGTGAGTGTTGAAGTCTTAAAAGAGAATAATATTGAACGGTCTCTGCTAGGATGACAGTGCTGCACCATAGTTCAGTGGTTAGAGCATTGCTGGCTTCAAGCAAACGTTCCTGGTTCCAGTCCTGGTAGTGACAGTCAATTTTTTCTTCAGAACTTTCGATTTTTTAAGTACTACTTTCTCCGCGATGGGAGCTGAAATATTTGAGCTGGTGCGCATTTTCCTTACTGATCGTGTCATGGTGAGTTCGACTAGCTGTGATCACTCAGGCGTAACCACCTGCACATTTCTCTGGTTCAACCCAGCGGTGTAAGGTTCGAACCACATGAACACAATACATATTTTCAATAATAACCCTTTTTTAGGGCAGGGCGCCCCTGTGGTAGAACCCGCTCGTTGCCTACTACATCTACTCATCCCCATCACTCAAAATACTGATCTCTGTTCGCGCCGGAGCAGGCGTACAAATGAGTTCGCTGAACGAACTCCAGCGCTTGGCTCATGCTGGTTGAGGAAACAACAGGCAAGAGCCGTGCAGTGATGCACGCGCGTGCACCATACCAGTGATACTGAAACAGAGGGCACGCTGTGGATTCGCTCAAGGAAATCGGATTATCCTATTGGATGTTGGTAGAAACAAAAATTCCCAGCACATGATAAATCAGCCACAGCAGGCAGCAGGCACCTCGTGAACACCAGGTGGCATTGTGAATCAGTGTCGCTCCTGGATGGGCTAGCATGCACAGGGAAGAGTGAGCTCCGTTGTGGGGAGCAAACCCTTCGCTGAAAAGTCATCGCCGAAGTCACTGCCACTATTTCGTACTGGTGTGCACAGGGCAGGCTGGCGACTTTGTAGTTGGTTTGAAGTGACAGCGTTGTGAATGACCGAGGGTCCTGCACGTCTGTTCCAGGAATGATGCTGACTCACGCTGCTATCTGTTGTTCACGAGGCGTTTGTCGCGCTGGAAACGGAGCGTCTCTGCAAGTTTGTAACCATGGTGATGGTTTGGTCAGGAGAGCACTATATAAGTGGTGCTCCTCAGATAAAATCTTCCTTACCCTACTCAAACTCAATTGAGGCGGGGTGAATTTCCTGAAATTGTGTTTGTTGAGCAGGGAGCGGTGCTTTCTTGCAGGTCGGCGGAAAAGCTGAAGCTCCAGTGTCGGGACCCAACCCTTTCCTAATACGAACGTCCTGAAAAGCGTTTAAGAGAGCATGTCTGAGAATACCAAAGTATGTGTGCAAGTGGATCTCTCCGATTTCGCTCAAAATTTGCAGGTAGGTTCCCTTTGGGGTGTGGATCGATTATGCAAAGCCCTTGAAAAAGTTTCTGAAGGGAACCTTGAAATTTGCATACCCCTCAAAAATGGCCGAAATATCACATTATTTATGGGTCTAGAAACGAGTCACGCCACAGCGTATACGAACAAGCTATGAACAAAACTCCATCAAGCCAACATTGCCTCACCTTAGAAGAGTTCCTGGAGCAGTACCGCTTAGCCACGCCAGCATCCCAGAAGACGAGGTCCATCACCCCCTGACGCCACAAATGATCGTCTTGAAAATAGCCAATTTACAAGCGCTGGCAAAACAGCCAGCTACGTCCTCAATTGGCCAGAACTATACACCGGCAGATAGTAGAACACCTCTTCTAGCGCTGAGGACATGTCCCCCATCTTCCTTTTGGGGTTTTCTTGAAATAAACTTTTTTGAATTTTTCCACTCGACCATGCTGAAATACGGCCAAAGTCATACCTGCGCAGGAAAGCTCGCCACTCCGCGACGTCTCCTCAGCAATTTCTACTTCAACACTACTCCCAAGGCCGCAGAACAAAGTGTAGTGTTGACTCTGACAAGGAAAAGCAGCGGTGATCACTTGTCACTCCAAACGACAAGCTTCTCCTTGCGCCACCAATAATTTTTTGTGCGACTGTTGCTGCAAAAGTGACTGAAGGCCTAAGCGCAGTTTTTGAATTTTATTGCAAGATGCACGGTGAAATCACGTGCCTTGTAACGCAAGAATGCCAAGTCGCGTGGCCCACGGCTCACGAGATTTCAGAGTCACCTTTGTCAAGTGCGCTTGTTACTCGCCTAGAACGCCCGTTGGTCTGGAAGTGATCACACTTGTGTTGTTACGGCGCTCAAGAACACGCTGACCGTGTTGTAGGCCTACGAACCGGGACTTTCCCTGACCATGTAGGTCGAAGACCAGTGAAATGATGATGAAATCACATTCTTTATGACGTAAGAAATCTCTCATGCAGTTCACGCGACAAGTGCGTGCAGCCAGTGCTGCTCGCGTGCCAGTCAACACAAAGGGACCGAGCTAGTCGCTTTTGTCGAGCATCGACATGAAAACGAGGGACTTTTAGTATTACTGTTGGACTATGTTCGGGATTGCAGGAGGTAAGTGTGAAAGACGAATAACTCTCCATGCTGTACGGGGCATATTTCAACGGCTTGCTGCCATTGCAACACTCCTAGGACAGTTTGTGGGGGTTCTCAGCAGTTCAAGCAGGAAATGAAGCTCATCTTACCTCTGCCATCATGGTCCGTTCCGAGTAGCGTTCCAGGCACATTCGCGATCGATGGCCGCGTAACGTGATGCAGGAAGCGTCATCCTACGTCACAGAGCACGCGATCTCACCGTGCATCTTGCAATAAAATTCAAAAACTGCGCTCAGGCCTTCAGTCACTTTTGCATCAACAGTCGCACAAAAAATTATTGGTGGCGCAAGGAGAAGCTTGTCGTTTGGAGTGACAAGTGATCACCGCTGCTTTTCCTTGTCAGAGTCAACACTACACTTTGTTCTGCGGCCTTGGGAGTAGTGTTGGAGTAGAAATTGCTGAGGAGACGTCGCGGAGTAGCGTGCTTTCCTGCGCAGGTATGACTTTGGCCGTATTTCAGCATGGTCGAGTGGAAAAATTCAAAAAAGTTTATTTCAAGAAAACCCCAAAAGGAAGATGGGGGACATGTCCTCAGCGCTAGAAGAGGTGTTCTACTATCTGCCGGTGTATAGTTCTGGCCAATTGAGGACGTAGCTGGCTGTTTTGCCAGCGCTTGTAAATCGGCTATTTTCAAGACGATCATTTGTGGCGTCAGGGGGTGATGGACCTCGTCTTCTGGGATGCTGGCGTGGCTAAGCGGTACTGCTCCAGGAACTCTTCTAAGGTGAGGCAATGTTGGCTTGATGGAGTTTTGTTCATAGCTTGTTCGTATGCGCTGTGGCGTGACTCGTTTCTAGACCCATAAATAATGTGATATTTCGGCCATTTTTGAGGGGTATGCAAATTTCAAGGTTCCCTTCAGAAACTTTTTCAAGGGCTTTGCATAATCGATCCACACCCCAAAGGGAACCTACCTGCAAATTTTGAGCGAAATCGGAGAGATCCACTTGCACACATACTTTGGTATTCTCAGACATGCTCTCTTAAAAAGACCCGGACCATGAAGATGTTTCCTTTTCCCGGTTCACAACAAAAGATGACGTTTCTCACCATTGTGAACTTCCTTCCCACCACTGTATTCCAGGCTCCTGTTTGTTGACGGAACATATTCACAAGTCAACGTCAACTTCCAGCTGACTATCATTTCCAGTGCATACACACATAATTATCACATACACTTCTTCACTCTCTTCGGAAGCGGAAAGGCGGTTCTTGACCGTCGAATTTGTTTTCTTCACTCTCTTACATTTCATCTCTTCGTTACCTTGTTAAGGGGAAGAAACTCCCCTTACGGATTTGCAAAATAAAACAAAAGTTCAGTAAAAGAAGGTCAACAACTTCACTTTGTCATTTTCCATTTTATCAAGTGCATTGTGACTCATCCCATGGTGGTGTATTGTAGGAAGTAGCAAGGATCATTTGATTCGCGCCGCAGGTATTCACACCGAGATCATGGACAGAGAGGTTCTGCAAAACGAAAATGCGTACAAACTGTCGCCCTACGTCATGAAGTGAGAAATGTCGCACGAACTTTCGCAAAGCTTTGAACACGAAATGAACTTTCGTGGGAAATTTCGTGAGATCAGAACATGGTGTACGTGCACTTGGCATGTGCAAACTACGAAAATTTGCAGACCACAACGTTTGTGCGAAAATTCTTACACATTTTTGCAAGACCTGTCACGAAACTTCGTTCGAAATTTCGTTTTGCGGAACCTCTCTAATAGTTGTCCTTCGTGGCGTTCTACCAAAGTGTTGCCATTATCTGTTGCAGTTATTCTTGCAGTTGTTCTTGTCCAATTTCTTCTTCCAGCTGGTTGTGCAGTTCTGAAGCATTGAAGAAAAATTGAGAGGCCTTTTTCATCTGAACAACACTTACTTATGCAACGTGGTAAATTCTTCCAGATGCCATCCGGCCCGCAGGCCACTTCTTCCTTGAGGGTGTGAAGTTGATAGCCTGTCTCACATGTAACATGCAGATCCTTGCTAATGGATCGGTATCCGAGTAGATTGAGCTGCGCTTCATCAACTCTGCATTCTGCAAAGAGGAGGAAGAAAAACAGGCAGTTTTGTCAATTCGAAGACACGCTAAAACATTGAAATCGACTACACTGGAAGATGTCTGAGAAAAGATTTATCTTTACCTTTGGTACAGTCGATTTTTTGCACGGCGCCTGGGTGACTGAGTCTTAAAACGAGACTTATATTGTAACAGGACTTGCAACTAAAGGTGAAGTAGGCACCAGTTTGCACTTACCTGGGATACCTTCAATACAACGTAATTTATCGCCACTTCAACTCGTCGAGTGACGGAAACCCGTGAATGAAGTAAAAAGACGACAATCTGACAAAGTCATGCTGAACTTCATGCAATTTGTGCATTAGAACGACAGCACAGCAGCTCAGTTAGTGAGGGATAGAATTGCAATTCCGCCTAATAAAAGACTACAAGCAGCTATTCTCTGCTGCCGAATGTTGCTGCATCGGCCTCTTATTGAACTATTACAATTATTCATAAAAATCACCATGGAGTGCAGTAGAGCGTTTTTTAGCTCTGGTTTTCAGTGGGGTATTTTTGGTAAGGTGTGCCCATTGTGGCTAGACTTTGCAATAATGAGCCCAGGAGTTATCGGTGTAGATGTTCAAGACCAATTTGTCGATCCTAATCCAACTGCTGGCTCAATAACAGAGTCAAGCTCTCAAACTTCTATTGCGCAGCTCGTAGAATTGTTCCAAGCCAAACGAAGCGCAGCGGAAGACAGGGAGAAGAGGCTTGGGGTTTGCATAGACCTGTTGACTCAACAAGTACAATCTTTGACGCCGATGACCACCAATGCTACTTTGCATTCGGTTGAGTCAACATCAACTAGCTTGGCCGCCATTGCCAGTGCAGGCGCGAAGAAGAAACATAAGCGCACAGCAGAGTGGAAGCAACAACAGAAAAGACGGTACAACCTCTAGTACGTTGGCGTCGGTTGAGACCCCGCTTGGTTCAATCAGCGACTTTCAAACGGATTCAAATAGTGATTCCCACGGCACCAAGCATGGTTAGGTTACAGCTGGCGATGCAAGTGATCCGCTTTCCCATCTTCAAAAGTTTGAGGAATTGTCCGAAGATAGTGATTACAATGGTGCACAGTGGGAGGTCGTCGCATCGAAGAAAACCAACAGAGAGAAAGAGTGTCCTGTCCATAGGCGATTTAAAGAAGGATATGTCAGTTGGGCAGCTGGAAAACTTCCTTGTGAGCAGTGCGGATAGAGCTGGTGTCTCTGTTCGTGTCTACAGCTCCAAAGTTTTTTTCAAAGGCAGACTCGTGATCTGCACGGATTGTTATAAACTCTAGCACCAGCGGTTTTGTTCAACACCAAAGCTTCTGGCCCAATCCAGCGTACACCAGGCAGTGGAAGTTTGAAGGCAACAAGATGCCCCAACATGAATCCAATTATCCCGGCTCCAATTCCGTCGGCGACAAGTCTGTTGGGAATGGACAGGCTATGGACTGAATCATCACCCATGGAGCTGTCAGCAGCAATTGTGTTTCTGAACGTGTGTAGTTTGCGCACTAAAGTAGCTGAAGTCAAGGAGTTCATGTCCTCCACAGACATACATCTGTTTGGAATTGCAGAGACCTGGCTGAAATCTTCAGTAACTGATGGCGCGATTTCAATTCCTAACTATAATTCTATCGTTTCGTAAAGACCGCCAATTGCATGGTGGAGGTGTGTGTGTCTACTGTCATAAGTCGCTAGCAATACGTGGCAGGATGGACTTGGAATGTGAGACCTTAGAACTGGCCTGAGCTTGGCACTGGCGAGCAGAGAATACTTGTTGCATGTGAATACCGACCACCGAACATGCGTACTGCTTACTGGGAAGATTTCGAGGAGAACATTGATTATGCTTCCCAAGGTCGTCAATAATCTATTGTGCTTATTGGTGATCTGAATACAGTCTACTCGCGATAAGTCACGCACTTTTAAGTCACGCACTCGCGATAAGTCACGCACTTTTTCATCCAGGACACCCATCTCAAGAATTTTTTTATTTTTCGGGATTTTGCGGATTTCGTGGATTTCGTGAATATTTGCGAATGATGTGGTTTTCAATGATGGAGCTTGAATACTGTAAAGGTAAGAATATAATTATTATGTGCATATTGTATGAGAGCCTTCTCCCTCAGGATCACCCACGACAATCCAAGTTTGTCAGTCACAAATTTCTCCCTTCGAAGCAAAATATACTTCACTAGCCGCTCCTCAATTTTCCCGAACTGGGAACTTCTGTTGTGGACTCCTTGTGGACCAAACGGATTAGCATCGGCGAGTTTGCCAGCTTCAGCATCCCTCAGCCAGCCGCGGAACTGCGCCTCCGGAACATTGTTCAACTTTGCAAATTTTCGAGCAGACGTTTTCCACTCTCACGATAGAGACGAACCAAACGCAGTCGATCAGCCACTGTTCGCTGTTCTTTCGTTTTCTTATGAGAAGGCATCGTCAAGCAAAGGGAAACGAAGTGTTGCACGACGGAAACAGAAGTGCGTCTTGTCAAACCTCTACCAAAACTAACGGAACGACGTTACGTCGTTACTTGTCTTTCTCGATCATGCCTTCTTCATTATCGATCATGGCTTCACGCTGTGGTAGATCTACGTCTCGTGTACAGCAGTGTACAGTGTACCACAGTAGTGCACAGTCAGTGTTCAATACAGACTAGACAGTGTAACGACGTGCGCATGCAGCTCAGTGCTTGTACGCGTGTTCAGCACACATGTCCATATGCAGAAGAAAAAATGATGGCTGTACATATGCATGACGTGGTGCATAATGTAAGTCGCGCACTCGCGGTAAGTCGCGCATTTTCTGTTCCAGGACACTGTGCGTGACTTATCGCGAGTAGACTGTATTGACCTTGGCAACACGCAAACTGGTTCCCCGTACATCGCATCCTCGCCCGCTTTGGCTTACAGAACTACGTGAACACTCCTACCAGAGTCACGAGTCACTCACAATCTACCATAGACCTATTCCTGTCCACCACCCCCATTCAAGGTCCTACTGAAATTGTGTACCTGGATATCAGCAACCATTATGCTGTCCTAGCTCGTCTTCCTTGCAAATCTAGCTCAAGACGCCAGAGGGAAACAATAACAAAGAGCTGTTGCCTTCATCATGTTGATTGGAATACTTTTCAAGTTGACCTAGCCTCTACGCTGAATTCATCATTTAACGAGGATTCAATCGATAGCATGGCATGCTCTGTCACTGAAAAACCTCTATTTCATAGAGCAATGTGCTACAGCAGATCAGAAGAAGCTTTGGGCAGTCATGAACACCGTAACAGGCAGAACGAAGAGTCGGCACGCACCACAAGTAACTGTCACAGAGCTAAATGATGCATTTGGAGCCATTGTCCATGATCCCCATCAACCAGCCACATTGCCAATGCCAGCTGGCCCAACTGGCTCAGTGGGACTGACATCTTTCACTGCAGTTCAGATTCCTGATGTTTCCACGTGATTACAGTGCATCAACCCCACTAAAAGCTACAGCCTAAGTGTGAATTTATTTCACTTCTGCTTGCAAAGGTTGGGCTTAGGCTGTTAGATAGGTCGTCAAAACCTCGTTAGTTATGTCCAGTGGTTGTCTCTTGTTGTCGCACTAAATGTCAAGCTTATTGAGCTTTCTCGCACTGGCACCTTTGTGTCATTATTGCTATGTGTATAGGTCACGCATTTTCGCTGTTTACTTTAGCTATCTTCTTCTTTGCGCTGTTTTCCCACCTCCTTACTGTACTTAATCCACTGTTCCTGTTCCTTTTCCTTTGCCTGTATTTCACCTGATGAAAAGGCTTGAAAGTATACTTGTAAAACCAAAAAACTTTCAAGATATTCATAAAGAGCCTGACGTGTGTCCTTTTTTATGAGTATTGTCTCAGAGGAAACTGTTTACTGTTCATATTTGATCATATTCACCTATCACACTACTGTTATACTGTCGTAGTACGTTATTTTGTGTACGTCTTGTGTACGCCATGTTGGTGCATGCGCATGTTGCTGGGGTGGGAAAGCAGTCTTCGTCTTGAGTTCATGATGTCTTCGTCTTGAGTTTGTCATGTCTAGTTGTGTTTCGTCGGCGTGTCAATACAGACTCTTCTAAATGTAGTTATCGTCGTCTCTTTGTACAAGTGTGGAGATGGCACGGGACTGGGAGCAGGCAGAGAAAAGCGAGTTACAACATTGGTGGCAGCGGTGATAGAAATTTGTTGTCAACTTCTGGATTCGTCCTGCGTAGCCTTCGCTTCCAGTTTCCGATGTCATCTCCAGTCGTACTATCGTCACAGTTTTGTCCGTCTTGAAGAAGTTCGTCCGTCGTCTCCGTCCTTCATCATTCGTCTCTCCCGTCTCTTGGCAGTCGTCGTCACTGATGGTCCCGGACACGACGTAAAACTGTGCTCAGAAGAAAAGCTTAAAAAAAGAAGAAGGACGGATGGTCCCGGACACGACGTAAAACTGTGCCCAGAAGTGAGAATGTCGACGCTGAGCAGCTCTCCTGGAGATGGTGGACGACATGGCAGACGGCGTGAGGAGTTTCGCTGGTGAGAGGGTACGTGTGTTGTTGTGAACGTGAGGAGTATGTGAGTTTTGTATTTTCTGTTCTCCCAACATTTTTGTTCATTATTATTTGCTCTCCTCGAGGGTAAAGAGGCGCCCGCACAGCACGTGTGTTCAGTTCGTTTTTTTGATTTGCTCTTCTATGAGGATAACTAGAGGCCGCCACAGAGCCAGTGGATTCTGTTCTTTTTGTTATTCCTATGATTTGTGCTCTCACATTTTAGAATTTTTGCGTGATCGTGAGGTGGTGTGTTGAGTGAAGTAGTTAGAGTTTTTGAGGTTATCAGCTCCCAAACGTGTGACAGCGATCGTGGCTGGTGTTCTGGGTGGGCGGACAGAGTTTTTTAATAATCTGCAGTGCAGGCAGAGGTTTTATTTATGGGTGTGACTGGTATGGTATGATTGAGTGATTTGTGTGATCTTTTCCTCTTTTTACTCTGTTTATTATTAGAATCGAGGACGATTCTAATCTTGGGAGGGAGTTATGTTGTAGTACGTTATTTTGTGTACGCCGTGTGTACGTCATGTTGGTGCATGCGCATGTTGCTGTGGTGGGAAAAGCAGTCTTCGTCTTGAGTTCATGATGTCTTCGTCTTGAGTTCGTCATGTCTAGTTGTGTTTTGTCGTCGTGTCAATAAAGACTCTTCTAAATGTAGTTATCGTCGTCTCTTTGTACAAGTGTGGAGATGGCACGGGACTGGGAGCAGGTAGAGAAAAGCGAGTTACAACAATACTGCTATCATACTACAGTATTTCCCCGTAAGTTAGTTCTCCCCAATGACTTAGTACCGCCCTATAAAAAATACACTTTCCACTGCCGAGGTTATCACCTCGAAAGACAGTTCCCCCCGAAAGATAGTAAGTTCGTACCCGTCCTACATGTACAGACACCGTACAGTACATACATCATATGCACGGACACTAGAGTTGCGCAGGCCTCCCATTGCGTGTCATTTACCCCCGATAAAAAAGTACTCCCCGAAAGATAGTACCACCACCGAAAGTTAGTACTCATGTGGCTGCTAAGTTTGAAAGTTAGTACGTACTAACTTACGGGGAAATACCGTATCATACAGCCAAGTAGCTGTGGCATCATTTATGATCCAATGCCTGCACCTATGGTGAAGTAAAATAAGGGTAACATTTTTTATATTGCAACACCTCAAGACTCGGTTGAGAGACCAGTCAATGTGAGGAGAATAGCACTGAAGTTGCTTTTTTTCTTCCTATTATTCACAAACCCAACTCGTAAAATAAATAATTATGTGGACGAAAGCAAATAGGTACTAAGTAGGGGCTGAACTGGGGGGGGGGGGGGTTCCAATTGAAGCTGATGATGATAACACTTACCAATTATGCACAAGAACATCAAATTAGCGGGGTAGACATTGTCAGCGTAGGATCGCGAACTGATTACTCCATAATCTACATAGAAGATAGAGATGTCCCCAAATACTGCCCAATTTGGTCCCCACGCCAAGTCACTCCCGTTCAACGGTAGGTCCAGGGTTGAGTATGGCAGTGTTCCATTTCGCTTCTGACAATCAGATCTGATGGTCGCTACGGATACATGTCCTGTCCTGTCAATGGCGTACACGGATTCTCGTAACCAATGGAATGTTGCTGCAGAAGCAGATTTTGCAAAGCAAATTAATCAACAACGCAAAACAGATTATTGGATAAAATTTGTGCATTCCGCACAAGCCCACGTTTGTGCCAATCATTGACAGTGCTATTCTCCTGCGATATGATCAAAATACTGTCTTGTGCAGCATGTCATGCGATGGAATGGTTGCCAACAAGACATGCAATTGAATGGTTGACAACAAGACATGAAATGGATGGGTTGACAACAAGATATGAATTGGAATGTTTGTCAACAAGATATGAAATGGAATGGGTGCCAACAAGACTTGAAATGGATGGGTTGACAACAAGATATGAAATGGAATGTTTGTCACCAAGATATGAAATGGAATGGTTGTCAACAAGATCTGAAATGGAATGGTTGACAACAAGATATGCAATGGACTGGTTGTCAACAGGATCAGAAATGGAATGGTTGCCGACAAGACATGAGATGGATGGGTTGACAACAAGATATGAGATGGATGGGTTGACAACAAGGTATGAAATGGAATGGTTGTCAACAAGATCTGAAATGGAATGGTTGCCAACAACACATGCAATGGATGGGTTGACCACACGATATGAAATGGAATGGTTGTCAACAAGATAAGAAATGGAATGGTTACCATCAAAATATGATATGGATGGATTGACAACAAAATATGAAATGGAATGGTTGTCAACAAGATCTGAAATGGAATGGCTGCCAACAAGACATGAGATGGATGGGTTGACAACAACATATGAAATGGACTGGTTGGCAACAACATATGAAATGGAATGGTTGACAACAAGACATGCGATGGAATGGTTGACAACAATACATGAAATGGATGGGTTGACAGCAAGATATGAAATGAAATGGTTGTCAACAAGATCTGAAATGGAATGGTTGCCAACAAGAGATGAGATGGATGGGTTGACAACAAGATATGAAATGGATTGGTTGTCAACAAGATCTGATATGGAATTGTTGACAACAAGACATGAGATGGAATGGTTGACAACAAGAAGGAATGGCTGACAATCAGGTACCAGAAAGAAGGATTGATAAGAAGACATTCTTCCTGACCTCAAGACAACTTACGAACACATTTGTCAATCTTATGCCACCAGTGTACTAGTCCTATAATAGTCGTGCAGTACGGCGTGCCCTGTGGTACATTACTGTGGCCTGCTCTGCAAACAACAGACCCATCTCTGTAAACCTGCTGGTACGCTCCCAAAAGGTTATTGGCTCCATTGACCACGCAGTCTGGGAACACGGAAGAACATGAAAACGTACTGAAGTCGCCTAGAGGCTTAGGTGCTATCCGGCATTATCGATAATTTTCACGAAACGAAAAAGTGTACCGTATTTTACCGGTTATAAGTCGACCCCGGTTATGTAGTATGAACTCTTTTACGCACTTTACTTGTATGCATGCACGTGCCGTTGCGACACGTGTTCACGCCCACCATGTGGTCTTTACACTCCGAGCATGCGGGCCCCTCAGGTACGCATGTGAGGAACTGATCATGCTTGTTCTGGTTTTCGGGAGTTAGGAGTTTGTTTGCACGAAATGAAGTAGAAGCCTTTGCGGTGTGTGTAGTTCTGTTGTTGTCGGACCTGGATGGTTGCTGTGCGATACACCCAAAACAGGTTATAGGTAGACCCCCGTATCCAGAGGTCTTAATTATGTTTTTTAAGTTTTTGCCCAACGAAGCACTGCTAACTGCTCCCTGCTACTAACACATGAACAAATTACATAAACACTCCTCATTGGATTCTGAAACATCCAAATCCTTGAAAAAGGCAAATAAACTTGGTAAAAATGCATACACATGGTGCACTCGTGTATTCAGTGCAGGTTATTTTTGGAAGATACCGATAATTCCCGGTTATAAGTCGAATCCCGGTTGTAAGTCGACACCCACCTTTTCTCCTGCTATTTTCAGTCATAAAGGGTCGACTTATAACCGGAAAAATACGGTAGTTAGGACCCCCACCCACCCACCCACCTGAATGAAAAATAGATTTACTTGACAGCGAGAATACATTGATGTCTCTCATATCAATATTTTTCAAAAACGAAACTCCCCTTGACCCGCCCACCCATAAACGAAACTTTTTTCTCTTCGTGGGCACAAAACTCGTTCCCATGTGTTTTTTCTATTTTTACATTATAACTGGTTAAACAGGAAATGCTTTGAGAATCGAATCGCTAGTGTCACCCTGTAGACACGAGACTTTTTTATTTTTTTGTATTTATGGATTCTCCACAGGCCTTAGCCTAAATCGAGGGAGTCTCCGTCAACAGCTTATGAAGAAGAAGCTGAGGAGAAAAATAAAAATAGGAAATAGAATGATGCGGGGTGGTAGTAATATAACACAGTGCTCTATGACATCGCTACTCTACGTGGAAAGAAACCAGAGGGCTCATAACGGGTGATAGCAAAGTGTATGCGAACACTTTGATGTCCCAGTGCTGTACACTGCCCGCTGCCGCTTTCTCTACGTAGTATGACCAACTAGCTACAGTCAGCATGAACGCATCCATAATGAGTGTTTTACACAAAGTGTCTGTAGTCTTCGCTGGCAAACAGTGCCCAATACCTTAAAAAGGGGCAGAGCTTACCACACAGGGCAGAACAACAGAGACCAAAAATCCTTCTCGTGACTCCGAGTTTCGTGTTTCAAAAAACTTTGTTTCTGATGAGTGGTTTTTGAAACACGAAATTCGGAGTCACGAGACGGATTTTTGGTCTCTGTTGTTCTGCCCCGTGTAATGAGTGTCTTAGCAACTAAACTTGTCAACCAAATCCGCCATCGGTGGCTCGAGCAGTCCCAGTTTGGCACATCATGTGATGCCCACCAAGCAGTGACAGCTGCGACAGGCAGCGACAGCACGCAATTCAACATCTTGGGCTTCTGCAGGCTACAAGCATGTATGGCACCGAGTGTGCTTGCAGTGCAGAAACCGGCAACTCATTGGGTGAGAGATGTGTTTAGCGCTTTGCAAGACGTTGAACTTTGGACAAACATAGTCTTGCAATGTCATGCAAGAGTACACAACAGGCATTATTTTGTTTCACAAGCTCCACATGTTGCTTGCATATCCATGTGGCAATGTTGTGGATCGTTTCACAGAGCCAGGCACATTTTTGGTTTGTTTTATTTGAATTTGCAGGACCAAACAAGCAGAGATACTCAACAACAAGGTTGAGCCAGGAAAGGCACACGCACGATTCACATACTTCAATATTTGAAGTATTAATTACACCCATACTAAGTTGAGCCAGCACACGCAAAAGTCACCCTTAGTGACATATTTTTAGAAACTGAGATGACAGTGGATAAAGGCAGATGGATTTATGCAGAATTCAATGCAAAAAATGTTTGAAAATTCTTGAGTAAAACTTGAGTTACGGGTCTTAGAAAATAGAGCATTTTCCCTGATATATCGCACATCACACGAAAACAGAGAATGTTTGAAGTGCGTTTTTCTCAGTTTGAAGTGCGTGTCACTAAGGTCGATTTCCGCGTGCGCTGCCTCAATTATACTGCTGCTGATGTATCCAAGTAGAACTGAACAAAACATCATTGTACTAAACCAGGCGCATGTAGTCAGACTGCAAGAAGCCACCAAAGCCACACACCCAAGAATCTATGCATCTCACCTGCACGGTAACCGCTTGCAGGTGGATTGACTGCGCAGAACAATACAACAATACACAGAAGGTTCTTGGCGCGCTTTGTCTGTGCAGACGCCGAGACCACCAAGGTCGGCTGAGCACCAGGGCCCCGCCACCACTTTCCGCATTCATTCGGGAGCATAGTGGACTTAGTAAAAAAAGGAAAAAAGGAACTTTCTTTTAAAAGTCACATCTGCTAGCAAGGAAGAACCCTTGGTACATATGGAACTTGACTGGCGAACCATAAATCCATGCACCACACACAGCAACAACAGGTGATGGAGGGAAGAGCGTTCCAACGCCTCTTCACCCCGTGGCAAGTAGTCAAGAACAGAACAGTAAAGGGTGCTCTGGCAAGTAACATGTCACCACACTAATTACCTCTACCATTTCATGTGGACGTGTGCCAGCCTCCAATATGATGTAGACACTTGCTGGAACATAGACTCTGCCATCCTTCATGTATTAAAACAAACATGGCTGCTGGACTTAGGAGCCACTGCTTGAGGTTGTATGAATAACAGCAGCACGAGCATTAGAAATCTCTCCAATACTGTCTCAATGCCACACTCCGTTTGTGGGATCTTGATTCTAGATTAAAATCTTGGCTTTACCAAGGCTGTGTTTACATCAGAAATTTCAACTCGGGTTGAGTTCACCCCGGGTTGAAAGTCTGTACGATAGACGAAATAGGTGAGCGTTCACATGAAGACCGTTGACCGAATACTGATATGCCGCCAAAAGTCCACTTCTAGAGTCCTGTATGGTCACGTGAATATTTTCGCGCGAAATTATTTACATGTGCAGTGCTGTCCAAATCTGGCGCGAGATACACACAGAAGTACGTTAGTACGATTTCTCACTGTGGGTCAAGCACAATGCGTCATGTAAACGCGCCATTAATTTCGTGTACAAGGCGGGTTGAAATCCGACCCGGGTCGAACTCAATTCGGGTTGAAACCTCTCATGTAAACACAGCCCAAGCGAAACAAGCGACGAGGAGACAATAGTGGTAAAAATGGCAATAAATAAGCTCAATAAATATTGTTGAAAGTCACATGCAAGAAAAAGTTATGGAACTTAACTTTCATCATTTTTGGCTGTTGCCATGAGTGCACAATTGATCTTATTTATTGCCATTGAATCAAGAGAGGATTGATTTTTCACCATTAGCTTTTCAAAGGAGCTTGGGATTATTCTCTAGAGGAGAACTTGTTATATGGTCCAGGAAAATAGATGCCGTAAAGGTTCCCGCTATGGCCCTTGTAATTTGGGTATTTTAGCGATGCAATTTAGTGATATTTGGCGATGATTGCCATTGCGTTCCTGGTAGGGGTGAAACGATTAGTTCGAATATTCGAGTAGTCGTTCGAAAATTTCAAACGAGCGAGTATTCGAAATTTTGCACTCGATGTTTTGTTTTTTTGTTTTTTTAGTATTGGCATTCTATTTTTTCAAAAACTTCTGTTGTACCGCTCATCGACTGGTTGCATGCGTTATGCATGCATTTGAGTCAGTATTTTATGACATGGACGATGCGATCACCACGGCAAGTAACGTTAGTTTGTTATGAGATAATGAAAGTACTATTGTACTGGTGAAAATCGTTACTTTACACAAGACGTTGGCGGCTTTTGTTCTATGTTCACGGATAATTTCTTCCGAATTGGTCGAGAACTCACAAATCTAGTGCTATTGAATTTTGATAAAATACTCGAAATAATCGGATACTCGATCGAATATTATGAATGAGTGATCGAGTGGTCAAAAATTCTCAAAATAGATACTGTAATTTCACAAATTTTCGGTGTACTTTTATTTTCGGTACTTTCGGTGCATCTGTTTCATACCTAAAATTTCAATACACCGAACAAACACTAACACACATAATCCAATAGGGAACTGTTTCTCTGCACCGAAAATTACTGTTCACCTAACCTAGCCTGTTGCCCTCATACCGAAAATATTGAGCACCGTAAATTTCTGAAATTAGAGTACTCGTTTCACCCCTAGTTCCTGGATGTAGCCCTGATTCGATGTGGTAGTGATGTGAAGACAACTCAGGTAAGGTAATGTTGCCATAGCGGTGGTTTGTTCTTAGCTCCATTGTGGACACTGCACCAGCGCTCGTTTGGACCCAAAATCCAGTCGCATTTTGGGTCCATTTTGAGGTGCTCCCCAGTTCCAAGGCGTCCGTAAGTTATGCAACGAGACGTTCGATGGTTGTTGTAGACCCCAAAGGAAACCTACTTGCAAAATTTGAGCGAAATCGGAAAGATGACCCAGCCCTGCTTTTTTTTTAATTCTTATTTTTTTATTTTTTTATTCTTACTGGTTCAACCCTGCTTTTTCAAACGGTTTTATTGTAATAATAATATTTTTAATTTTTACCGCCCAGGACCACACAAAGTCCTTGGCTACAAAAAAATGAAAATCTCTCCAAATCTCTCCAAACCAAACTCCAAATTCCTTTCCAAATTTTCGCCCAAGAGGGCATCTTCAGGGATATGTGACTCCTATGAACAAAACAACAATATAACTACAGAAAAAGGTAATAATAATAACGTGGCAATATACCAGGAACATCATAACTAGTGCTAAGAATTGAGACTAACATTGTAGATAATGTCACATATTCAGAAACAAAAACAGAACCTACCCACAATATCGCACGCCAGGTAATAGCCTAAAACAAATGTCTCAACTTGCAAGATCTCAAGTCAGGTGATGATGGGTCAGCGTGAAGTGTATGTCTCAACTGGTGTGATTGCCAATTAGATGTGCAGGTGACGAGGCCAGAAAGAGAGAGAAAGAGAGAGAGAGAGACAGAGGAAGAGAAAGAAAGTGTGCGTATGCATGTGTTTGTGTGTGTGTGTGTGTGTGTGTGTGTGTGTGTGTGAGCGTGCGTGTGTGCGTGCACGTGTGTGTGTGTGTGTGTGTGTGTGTGTGTGTGTGTGTGTGTGTGTGTGTGTGTGTGTGTGCGTGAGTGCGAGCCTCACGGGTGGTAATTGCATCCATTCGATGAGATGGTCTTGCCCCAGTAACCATGAAAGGAATTTGAAGTTTGGTTTGGATAGATTTGGAGAGATTTTCATTTTTTTGTAGCCAAGGACTTTGTGCGGCCGTGGGCGGTAACAATTAAAATCATGACAAGGCTTCAGAGGAGTCACGCCATTCTTATTAATAATAATACTACTAATAATAAATAAATAAATACAGTATACTAGTAATCAATCAGTACAATGCAAAGAAACCGCTAGAAGCAGTATGCGTAGTAGTCTACGGCCAAGATACCAGAAACCGTATCAAACTCAGCACGGGGTCGAGGTACTAAAACGATTACCAAACTAAGTCAAGAATTGACCATTACATCCCTAGCCCCGGCCAACCCAATTCTTCCTCGCTATTTCTCCTCCTTCGCACATTTTATCTCTTACTGGCCTCTGGATATCGTCAGAATAAATATTCGAAACATGTCCTGGTCCTCCACTTACGTTCGCAGATTGGGAAGTTGACCCAGTTTCCCTGGTGGCAATAGACGCGCTCTGGATTTTTCAGTGTGTGACCTGGTTTACACTGTGCTGAACCATTCTCGGGAATATTGAGAACACCTGTGCTATCCACCGTCGCAGCATAATTACATATTCCTAATTGAGTTAACAGAGATCAGCACAGCATGCACAACAGCGATGATTGGGCAACAGCTGCATACACATTAGCTTTTATATTATTTGGACAAGTTACTGGGTGCGATGCGCATTAATTTCCACAGCAGCAAGCGGACACATATGCCGCATTGGATATGAAGACCCTTGGTGTGCTTCAGCAAAGATCTTTCTTTGCACGCTTGAGCAAGTCAATGCATGGGTAGTATGCCCAGCAGTCAGCTTTGTGACTTGCAACTCGAACTTTGCACTGAATGATCACCAGAAAGTTAGCGATATACCTTATTCGATAACGTGATTTTTGGACTCGCCTCCAGGGAGTTGTCGTAAGTTGGGGCCCTCGTACGTGAAATGAGTCGCAAGAAATGCCCAGTTGGTACAAGGGAATAGTAAAATACCGGTATTTTTCTACTCCTATGTTCCCACGCCGAGTCCACTGTGCACTGAGTGCACGTCTTTTGCCACTCCCTGGTTCCCGGGACCCCGGTTCACGTGATTGTGACGTTTATCGTATTATAAAGGTATATTATTGTATATTATTGTACAGCATTGCATGAATCGGCCTCTCAGGCATTCGGCATATGCAGTCGCCCACAACAACTGATCAAGACATCTGATCCTACCATTCGGACACTATCCGAACAACAGAAGCAGCTGCACATTTTAATCAACAGAGAAAACAATAAGGACAAGAGACAAGCACTGAAATCAAATCGGAATAAGGTGCTGCAGAAAATTCGATCTCTCCTAAAGACCCAAGAAGACCAGTTCTGGCAGGACAAAGCCAACGCTGTTGACGCCAGGAGACCTGACGCCAGATCCTATTTCAGCGCAATCCGACAGCTGCGTGATCTGCGTGGGGGCAAGAAGTCTCATCGTATTCAGCTGGCCAATGAGGATGGAGAGATCGTAACTGGTCTACAGTGGAACTTGGACAAGTTCCGGGAGTATTTCTCATCAGTATTCTACAACTCTGACCTGCCCACGGACCTAGTAACCGAACAAGTGGTGTCTGAACCCCCTTCACAATTGAGGAGGTCAAGGCAGCTATTCTCAGTCAACGAACAAAGGGAGCCGCTGGGTGTGATTGGATAAGTGCAGCGATGCTGAAATCCGCCATGGACATCATCAGAACATGGTTAGCAAACCTCTTCAATGCTGTGCGGATCCTATGCCATTGCCCGAAACGATTTGAGATGCGGAGTGTTGATGCCAATTTACAAGCCTGGTAAGCATATGGGAATACCAAAGAGCTACCGACCCATCACGCTATTATCTGTGGTGAGGAAAGTGCTGACATGTATTCTGAACCGTCGAACGCGGACAGCAGCAGCAGACAGCTACGTAAGGGAGTCTCAAGCAGGATTCAGACCAGGCCGCTCAACAGCAGACGGTGTGTTCTATTCAAGAATGCTGTGTGAACGCGCAATGCTTGGTGATTGGTCATACTCAGCAGCGCTGCTGGACTTTTGTGGTGCATTCGACACCCTGGTTAGGAGTACAGCGCTGGACAGGATGACGGTGGCGGGGGCGCAGACATCGACTGTATCAGCATTGATCTCAAACACAACAGCCAGAGTAAAAATTTCCAGCCAGCTTGGAGAGGCCTTCCCCACGAACATTGGAGTCGTGCAAGGTGACCCGCTATCGCCCACTATGTTCAATATGTATGCCGAAGGAGCCATGTGGAAGATCGATGCAGTTAGTAGCCTTGCAAGAACTCAAGATGTACCCTCACCTTCAACACAATACGCAGATGATACAACTATGCACGCACCATCGAGGAGTGCTGTGGAGACCATGGTAGCCACATGTGAGCCGATCTTCAAAGAAGACAACCTCAACCTTAATGTACAAAAAACCGTATATTTAACTGCTTCCCGTACTGATGCATCGTGGAAAACGGCCAAGCTCCTTGGTTCCTTGCTGGACTCCACGGAGGATGTGGCAGCCAGGATCGGTGCAGCGAACCGAGCATTCGGCTCGATAGCATGGAAGCGGCATTGCCTGGACTCACGGCTTTGCATGTTCTCGGTTCTCATTGTTCCAGTGCTGCTGTATAACTGCGGGCTGTGGACCCTCACGAAGCGACAGGATGAACAGCTAGATGTATGGCAGAGAAGAAAGCTCCGTTGTATCTTCGGAGTCCACTACCCGCACTGCATATCCAAACAAATCCTGTATGAAAAATCACAACAGCAACCAATCAGTAGGGTCTGCAAGAGAAGACGTCTCCTATGGTTCGGCCATGTTGTTCGGGAAGGTCCGGGCACGGCTTCCTATGGCGCGCTAACCATGGCCATCGACACGTGAAAGATCAAGCGTCCACGAGGACGACCGAGGCTTCGGTGGATTGATGTGGTGAAATCCGACATCTCCCCTCTCGGACACACGCTCGAGGATTGCCTCGACACTGCACGGGACAAAACGCTATGGCTGGACTTCATTGACAAATGTACATCGGTGTAAAAAAAGGCATGTACTTGTCATGTGCTAGAACCTGTATATGTTTTTTCGTATGCTACTCTAATTTCAGAAATTTTCGGTGCTCAATATTTTCGGTATGAGGGCAAAAGGCCAGGTTAGGTGAACAGAAATTTTCGGTACAGGGAAGCTGTTCCCTATTGGATTATGTGTGTTAGTGTTTGTTCGGTGTATTGAAATTTTAGGTATGAAGCAGATGCACCGAAAGTACCGAAAATAAAAGTACACCGAAATTTTGTGAAATTAGAGTATTCTTCCTGCTGCAATCTATTTCATGATGAGACAGTTGACAGATGCGTGGAACTCATTATTTGGGAGACATGCGACCTGTATTATTATGAGTCTTTATTCCACTCCAAATTGAAAATACAAAATAAAAATTGGAGGTATTACACTAACTCACCAGACTTATCATAGCCAAAGGTAAGCAGCATGGAATAATATATGGAAAAAATAAGGTAGAGAGAGAGGAAGGGAGAAAGGCGCATGTACCATCACAGGCATTAAAGCTCAGAGGTATCATGGCAACAGGTATTGCAGAAAGGGGAGCATCAGAAGTTGGCGAAAAATTCAGGCCGGCAAAGCTCATCACTGGGCACAACTTCCAATGCGCACCCACAGAAAGATCAAATACGAATACCCACAGAAATACCACAGTGTTTCAATTACAAACTAAAACGAATACAATAACATACAGAGCATAAAAAGCCCACCAGGGACAGCGAAGAGCCCTATGCTGCACCCAAAACAGATCTTAGAATGGCCATCGAGCCAAGGATAGCAGCCTGCTGCAGTTCATGAAGGTGCCGCTCTTCTCCACATAGCTGCTTAATTGAGGTAGCCGCTTCCTTCGTCAGGCCACCAAGAGCACCAACTATGATGGGCACTACGGACACTGCCTCTCGCTGCCAAATCTGCCCAATTTCCACAGCGAGGGGCAAGTACTTCGCTCTCTTTTCAGCATGTTTTAGTGTTACTCTATGATCCAGTGGCACACTGACATCAATAAGTTGAACTGACTTGCCATCGTCCCACACAAGATCCGGCCGATTTGCTCCAACCATCCTATCTGTAGGGATTGGCATTTCCCACATTAACTTACGGCCTTCACTATCCTCGACGTAGTGTGGCAAGTGGCCAGGGGGAGCAGGAGATACCAGTCTGTAGCGATGACAGAGTGCCCGGTGGACTATAGCGGCAAGACGATTATGGCGAGTAATGTATGCCGTCCGTGCCAACACGGGGCAGCATGCCAAAATATGGTCAACAGTCTCCCCCGTACCTCCACACAAACGGCACACGTCCACCACGGAAGTGTCGCCAATAACCGATCTTTGGTAGTTCCTGGTATTAACCACCTGATCCTGAGCAGCAAATACGGATGACTCAGTGGATGGACGCAATGTTGGAGACTTTATTATTATTATTATTATTATTTGCAATAAAACGATGAAAATATGAAGAAATGGTGTAGGGAAAAAATATATGGATTCAAACAAGTTTTCGTACAACACTCATCAGGAATCGTCGTTGTACTAAAGGACACTGAAACAAAAAATTGAACTATTATAGAAAATCTAAGTTAGAGAAATAACACTAAGAGCAACAACAGTGAAAATACAAGTGTGAATTTTAACAATCAAAGCGAGAAATGAACAAAGGAGAAAGGAAGGAAAGACAACGTGATAACACATAACAGCAAAACATTACACCTAGAACATTAACGGCCAAGCTTGGCCGCACTAAACACGACACGTTACTTGAACAATTTCAACCCAATTTTACTATCTGTACACACAAATTAGGCTTGTACAGACGCTGATAGATAGCTTCCAACACTTTTAACTGTAGTCCATAACCATGACGACCACGGCACAATACAGTGAACGAAGAGTCGGAATACGAATTGCAACAATCAGGACTAGCTAGCAGATGATTGTACACTGAAGACTTCCTACCACGAAACCTACGCACAACACTAACACTCTCACCGGCATTCTCACCATCACTCCCATCACTGCTCTCCGACTCACTTCTCATTCCGCCGTCCGTTCCATCCTCCGCTTCCTCTGTACTCTCTCTGCCTCGTCCATCCCGCCTGACCGGGTCCATTGAACTCAACTCGGTCGTCACCCTGCTATCACGTCCCTCCTTTCGCCCTTGTCCGCTGAGTGCGTAGCTTATGTTGTAGTTGGCTGTTGATCGTCTTGGTCTTTCAATTATGGGCTTGGATGGTGGATTAGTTGTGGTTGCTGTAGATTGCGTTGTTGGTGTTGGTGTGGGAGCTACTGATATGCAAGGTGGGTCTTTTTGAGTCGGCATTTGTAGTGTTAATGCAGCTGTCAGTGTTGCTCGCGGTCTACATGGTCCTTCGTCTTAATCTCAGAGTCGTTGGTTCGGCCACAAACATTGGGCGCTACTGTTGCAAGAAAATAGAGGGATTGGTGTGCATGATTTAAACCCATTACTCCTGTCTTTACTTAACAGTGGTCCGCCGAACAGGCTACCGGTGATTGCAAACACCAACGGACTCCTTCTTGCCGCGCTTACCCCTAAAGCAATAATTCTAGCATGTCAATGATATGTTTTCTGGTCAAAGCTCGCCATTTAAGTTTCTTGAACACTAACGTCTCTTGGTCTCATGATTGCAGGCAGGAAAGCAGACACTAACACAAACCATTACTGATACTTGAGAGTTCATACTACTTACTGGCTAAACAGGCAAATGGAAGCTCCCTCGAACTATTCCTGGCCTCACTATGTCCTAGCTGGTTGCCATTCACCTCAAAGGCATAATGATTATCAAAAGACACTTGATCGGACTGTCGAGACCAGAACAGGCCTTTGGCGGCGGCAGCACCAAGTTTCTTGAGCACAATGGAGAGAGTCTCCACTTCAAAAGCATTTTGAAAGTTCAACAGTCTTGCATCATATCCATACGTATCGATGCAGTGTTTGGTGGCATTGTAATTACTCATCTCCAGCAGATTACGGGAAAAGGGGATTGTTGGCACAACGACATACAGATCATTCTTGTGGTACTGAGATGCAGCTGAATAGGGGAATTACAAACAGAGAAAGAAGGGGCATCAGCAGCACGCTCTGACAAACTTGAGCCATCAAATGTTGAATATGCTATGCTTGGATGACCACTACACCATAGCTTAGTGGTAGAGTATAGCTGGTTATCAGCGACGGTCCCTGGTTCGAGTCCCGGTGGTGACTGGCATTTGTTTTCTCCAAACATTTCCCGTCTGAGACTCCCCAAACTAATGTGTACCCCCTGGTATATATCCTTATTATTTTATCAGTGTCAATAAGAGTGCATACACAATAGTATGCAACTGTGGTTATGGGTGAGTGTGCGGCGCACTGCCTTCATTAGGTAACTTGCCTTCATCACGCTCTGAAAGCATGCAATCAAACTCAGAATTTCTCGTACGAGCCAATCTGGTTTTGCTCGATTCGTTCCAGTACCTACGCCATCTCTAAATTTTGGCGCGTGAACTCCAGTTCCATACGAAAGTTCATTTCAAACCAGAGGGAAAGTGCGGTGTTTGATTTTCCACAGTGCGGGGGCTGCAGCTGAATGGTGTAATGAAGGCAGCGCGCCGCGTATCTGGCCCATAGAAAAGAGATCACAGTTGCATACTCTTGATTATGGACTCTTGGTGTCAACCATATTCCTTTCAGGGGTGTCGCACACGGTATTAATCGTAACACTATTTGCCCCAGGTACCCCGTTAATCAATAAAATGCACTGATCCGGGCTCCAAATTTCCAAAATTTTCGGCTCAGCCATCCTTCCCTCATGAGTAAATACTTAAGTACTTCAAATGGCTTACCGCACCACAAAAATAACTTCCGACGCCCCTACCTTTCTCGCCCGGAAATAATGATATTTCCCCTAGCAAAAAGGGTGAACTCCCTGAAACACTGGGCATTGAGTAGGGAGAGGGGTTTTCTTGCAGGTTTGCCCAGCGAAAGCTAGATGGACTTCTCTCGTGCTCAGGATGGCAGTCATAAGTCAGTCAATTGTCATATCAAATCAGCAGGAAAAGATCCAACATCGGAGGCCATGCAAAATTCCCTAGTAAATAGCAGGAAATCTTTCGAACTTAAAGGGGAACTCCGGTCCAAAATCACCCCCATTTTTTATTGCGGAATCCATTAGAGTATGTCGTAAGTGGAAAATGGCGAAAACCGGAAGCTTCTACGACAAGGATAACATACCTAAATTACCAATTGCAATTTTCCATATTTGGCACGAGGGGGGCTCCGCCCACCCTGTGACGTAAAACGTTCTCACTGACCTCCAATTTTTTTATTCAAATGGTAGACCTGCAGAAATTTTGAAAAAAGGTATTCACTGTTTTTTCTTCAATCAATAACCCTTGTACTAGTATTCATTCGATCATCACGTTGGAGGAAGAGGAGACCACGGGAGGTGTGGAGGTGGACGCCACTTCGGATTCAACAACACCGAGGCCTTTTAGGTTCGAGCCGAAGCGCGCATCAGCGTCTGCGAAACTGTCTACAAGTAATATTTCTGAGACTACAAAACAGATGAACGTGAAGAGAACGCTTTGGTTGCAAGTGCTCGCGTGAGAAGCACTGCTTGATGCCGTTGCGGACAATGCAGCCTGATGTGGAGCGAGGTCGAGTCGACTTGTTGCTGGGAGGTTCCTGCAGCTTTCAGTAAACGCGGCGAGCAGGATGGGCTGCAGTGCGTCACGCAGCACTCAGAGTTTGCTGTTGTTTGCCTGCAAAAATCAGTGCTCGAGGTGGCATTGCTTTCCTTCGAAGAATTTCGGGCAAGGTGTGGACCGTGGTCAAACAGGTGAGGATTCACTGAATCGGTTTCATTATTTTCTTTCTTTCCATGTTTCATGTACCGGTACAAAGTAGATGGGAAGTGTTGTGCAATGATTTTGTGTACAGTATTCAAATTCACCAACTTCCATCACACAATCATGAAGTTCTATTGCACCCATGCTCATATAATTATACTGGTACAACGATGTTTTTCATTCATACTATTCCTAGCACTGTAAGTGTTTCAACTGTGTGTAAAAGTGATGTAAATTTGAAAAAAGGCCAAACTCTTTAGTATAGTAGCCCATAGAAATATTAACTCGAATCCGAAACTATTTACACTGAATCCATTTACTTTTACACAATCATGAAGACACTCGTGGTATGTGTATCTACATCTCTCCAACTGTTTTGTGCAGGATTTGGAGACATGTGGCGTATAGACAATACACATGGTTCACCCATGGATACTTTGAACGCAAGCAGCGGCGTGTGATACCGTCTTGCGTGGTATCGAAGATAAAGCAGCTGTACCCAGAAGCCAATGCAGATGCGCACTGGGGCTTTGAGGAAGCAGTTGGACATGATGATGATGATGATGATAATGCTTCTTGGCCTGGTTGACGTTCACATAATCATTGGTACATGTGCATGCAGAATGTAGAAAACAGTTGACAGACACGATTTATAACTATTCTTGACTCGGGCAATATTTGTGTTTTCGGGTGGGCGCATGCTTTGCACCAATGCAGCTGCATGAACAATCTGGTAAAGTTGACAGATACAATGGCACAAGACTGTACTGTGTTCGGGAGCATGGGGTTGTGCCGGTGCCGTGGCGAATGCCGAGAATGGTTGTATGCACATCGTTCAACAGGTCCTTCAAGAAGTTGCAGGACATTGTCGTGCAGCTTCTTGGCCACTTTGTGCTCTTGGTGTATTCCAGCCTGTACCTGAGCACACCCTCCTTGGTTTTGGCGTGCGCTCTCCCTATATTGGCATTGTGGGACAGACATGCCGACTGTACCCGTGCTCTCATGCCATTGTACGAAAAGTGGACACGTCTTGGTGCCCACTTCAGTATGACAGCATGGAAATTTTCCAGACTACAAATCATACTGTACCTTGTATTTGTGGCAGTGTAGCTGCAACCGGAAAGTAACGCAATGGAAACTTACAGATAAAGAGAACCGAAATAACACACATGATAACGTTCCATGTACATTCCATCAATTCTCGACTTCACTGACTAGGATTTTGAGTAGAGGACTTTGAGTAGGACTGTACTCTGTAGTCGTTTAGAGCTACGTTCTGGACGGCACAAAATCATGCCGTTCACTTACCTCATCGTGCTCACGTTCCTGGAAGTAAATCGAAGATGGTCTGCTTTTGCTGGCAGCAGAGGTAGAGGAGCTACTAACTATTAGTATGACATGCACCGCCAAGTTTCAGGATGGCAGAGACCCTGGCTTCAAGCGTCGCTGCTGCTTCTGCTTATAGCCACCAATGCTTTGTGCAAACTCTTGTTGGAAATCTCTTTCATAGCACATCTCAGTGAAATGCTCAGTGCAGACACGATTATTTTTCGTCGGAGAAAAATCCTTCTAACATACTCTCCATAGCCAAGCTGTCGTCAGGTTCGCGTCAGCCAGAGGAAAGCCATGCTACGACAGCCCGCAGGCGCCTCTTTCTTCGTGACATTGTCGCATCCAGAGACGCAGCAGCGAGTCGTGACAATAAATCGGGCATGGCACAGAAC
>NC_088654.1:5615217-5807717 GCF_964019385.1 Sycon ciliatum | reverse complement strand
TTCAATGAAGATTGAAGTGCGCACCCTCAATGAAGATTGAGGGTGCGCGTTATACAAAGGTGCGCACTATACTCCGGAAAATAGGGTACCAATACACAAAAGAAAAAGATTGTAAAATCGTAAATTTTGGTATAGATATGACGTCCCAATAAGCTAATATGGACAAATCATGGACAGCGAATATCCAACTCTACATTTATGTTTTAACCCTTTGAGGGCGAAGGACGATTATATCCGATTTTTAAGGTATGGCTGGATTCCTAGAGACGAGTATATCCGTTTTTGAGAAAATTGCGATATCGATATATTTTTAGGTGCTTGAAGTCGCTCATATGTTACTCAAACAAGTACGATCTGATTCTTCGTCAAGGTGAGACTTGTCGCAGTCGATCCGCGTTGGTCCCGTTGAGAACCGGCCGCATTTGAGTATACTCAGAGAATGCGCCGATCGAGAAGTTATTTGGAATTTGAAACTAACTTGTTAATTCCTTCGCGTCATTAAAATTGTCGCTTCGCACATCGCAATATTTGAGACTTGGCTCGTCTTAGTCAGACTGTCGGAATCGCTGTTTTTTTTGTGTTCGAACACTGGTGCCACCCTTCCTGCTCAATGTCTACTTGTCACTGAAGCCGTGGTGGTCTCGGACGTTGTCGGAGCTCTCTTCCGCACCGAGCAAATTCATCACGCTCCGCACTATTCCGCCCCAGAGCGCATTTCGTTTTCTGGAGTTCGTGCCGTCCCATATCGTTTGCGTGGGCATTTATCAAGACTGCAAGCTCGGGTATAAGAATCCTGGTATCTTTCCCGAATACGAAATGCTGAAGTTGACGATGGCAAGAACAAAGCGGTCTCAAATTCCTAAAATGTGCTACTTGTGGCGCTACTTGTGGCGCATGTTGCTGCGAAGGTAGCAGGTCTGAAAACACCAACAAAATCAGCGAAGCGCTTGCCAAGGAAAGAAGGTGCGAAACTGCTTACCCTATCCCGCTGAAAGGTCGCTACAGTGTACTTGAAAAATGCTAGCTTGCCTTCTTCGCCTGCCACCTGGAGGCATGGATCGCTTGAAAACGAAGTTTCTTGACCTGAATTTGACCGCGCGTCTTGTTTCAAATCTTTATTCTCACGATAGCCAGTGGCCAATAAGAGATAATAGTGTAAGAAAGGAGAAAGAGTGAGGAAGAATTGGGTGGGCAGGGCCTAGGGGTTAATGACTACATAAGTGTACGGGCAGGGGTGGTCGCCACACGAGCATACAGAGTTGTGTACTTAAGTGTACGGGCAGGGGTGGTCACTACACGAGCATATAGAGTTGTGCAACAGCAGGGATATCTCGGATTTGAAGGGAGTACGAGAAGGGATTTCGCGAAGCTGGGTGGGCAAGCAAATAAAGTAATGAAGGGCCTTGTACAGGGGAGAATGAAGACAGCGGTCAGTCAGAGTTGGGAAGTGTCAAGTACGAGAACGACGTAAATTATACGAAGGTTGCACATTGCTATCAGTATGCAGCGAGAGTATATGTGGTGGGGCATAATTGTGGCGCAGAGAATGCGCGAAGAGTATATGTTTAAAGCATGAAAATAATGTTGGTCATTTGATGCGATGCAAAAGGTGGGAGTGTTCTAAGTGTGTGTAAAGGGGAAGGTGGAGACATATTCTGGCGGCTTTCCGCTGGAGCCGTTCTAGCCTGTCAAGGGAAGCGTGTGACAACGGTGTGAGAGCATTGCTCGCATATGAGAATATAGGTAGTATGTATGTCTGATAGATGTGAGATAAAGAATCACTGGTGAGTGTAGACCTTAGTCTAAAAAGAATATTGAAAGACTTGAGTGACTTTTTGACTATGTATCTGGCTTGAGCTTCGCACAGCCAACTCACCCCAACGTCCACTCGTAGTCTGCGCCACCTACCGACCACCTGGTGGTACCCTGGCGGATATCCAGGCATATTCTGATGGTCTGGAAGACTGCCTTCTGTCGCTTGATCTACCTGTATCCACACTACTCCTCACCGGTGACTTCAATGCCCATAACTCGAGCTGGTTGGCTGGTGATCGGACAACCCTGGTGGGTCAGTGCCTTGAAACCGCCTTCAGGTGCTTCGGATTAGAGCAACTGGTCAACTTCCCTACAGACTGGAGCCTAAGTGGCCGGTCATCTTGCTTGGACCTCATCGTCACAAATTCACCCCAGCAGTTCCTCTCCATTGATTCAGCCGCTCCACTGGGTAGCTCTGACCACGTGCAGCTCATCTGTCGAGTCCGTCTCCCTGTCACGTCCAAAAAACCAACCCTACAACATCACTTCCTCCCAACATCTACCCCTACACCCCCAGGTTATAATTTCAAGTTGGTGCCACGTTGCGTATGGGATGACCTGAATGCTGAACTTGCTGATGTCCACTGGAAATGTCACCTCCGCAGCTCGCACGTGCATGATGCTCTTTCGTCTTTCCACTCTATTCTTAGCAGGGCCATGGAGAAGCACCTCGGGTACTTCTCTCGGCGTCCACTCTCCCCCTCATGCCGACGTTTAGGTCAGCCACCTTGGGTTGATGCCCCCCTCCGTGCCGCCATTAAGGCAAAGCACGATTTCTACAGTGTGTGTAAGAAATACCCAACCCAGCTTAACATGCATGTATATCGATCTCAACGGAACTTGGTGAAGAGTCTGACTCGATCGAAATACCGGGGATACATTCGGTCCGTACAAGCTACGCTGCAGGACAAAAACCGCCCATCACTGTTTCAGTTCGTGAGCAAATTAAAACATCATAAAGTATCTCGTGACATCCCGACACTCACCATTAGTTCTACACAGCAGGCTACTACCTCTTCAGCTAAAGCCACTGCATTGAACTCTCAGTTCGCCTCAGTGGCCGTGCCTGGTGACCCTTCTCTACCCATTCCCCCCATTGCCGAGGAGTCGGGTGAGGCTGACCGCCTCACATCTGTCTTTACTACGACTGCTGCCATCCGACGTTACATTCGAAAGCTCCCGTCTGACAAGGCGCCAGGCCCAGACGGCATCACTAATCTGGTATTAAAGTCCCTTGCGCCCTCAATAGCATACCTCTTATGTCTGATTTTCAACCTATCATTCCGCACTGGTCGTTTTCCCTCTGCATAGAAAACAGCTAATGTTATAACGATCTACAAGAAAGGGTCCCGCCACGAAGCATCAAACTACCGTCCGATATCTTTACTGTCCTGTGCTTCCAAACTCTGTGAGCGCGTTTTCTACGACCAATTGTACTGTCATGTCTCGTCACGTTTGAGTTCAGCTCAGTCCGGATTTCGCAGAGGCGATTCTACCACCCTCCAGCTGACGCGCCTGGTGCAATTAGTGTGTCGACATCGGGATGCTGGAGACCTAGTCGGGATCCGTTTTTTCGATCTTGCCAAGGCCTTCGATACTGTCTGGCACCGGGGGCTCTTGGCCAAGCTTCGTGGATCGTTTACTGTAGACGGCAATCCCCTGCGATGGCTGACATCTTACCTAACTGGGCGAACGCAGTACGTCACGGTACATGGGACGTCCTCAGCCGACACAACAGTACTATCCGGAGTTCCCCAGGGTTCCATCCTCGGCCCCCTTCTTTTTATCTTATACGTCAATGATCTGCCCGCAGCTGCCCCGGGAACATCACTATTCGCAGACGACACAACGCTCCTACGGGCATCTCCTAACATCACTGGCCTGATGAGTAACCTAGCTAACGGGATTCAAAGAGTAATTTCCTGGATGTCGTCTTGGCGGTTATCGCCCAATCTGTCTAAAACTAAAATCATGCTCTTTCCTTCTCAGCCTGATGTTCCGCCCCTCCTCCATCCCACTTTCCCCCAGCCTATAGACATAGTCACCAGCCATAAGCATCTTGGCATTTTCATTGACTCTAATCTTTCATGGGACCCCCACATCGATTACATATGTAAACGATCAAGTTCATCTTTAGGAATCCTCTCTTCTCACTGTTACCATCTCCCAATCTCTTGTAAACTCCTCTTTTACTCAGCTTACATACGCCCCATTTTTGATTATGCAGATACTGTTTGGGCTGGAATTTCCACAACCCGTGCTGAAAAGCTCGAAATTCAGCACAAAAAAAGTTCTAAAAATCCTCCTCCGGAAACCCCGCATGCTCCCATCTTCCACCCTTTATGCCCTTGCTCACACTACCCCTTTGTCTAAGAGACGTAATTCACATCTTGTCACCCTTATCCATTCTCTCAAACTCAATCTGTGTCCACCTCACCTCCACTGTTTCAACTGGTTTTCTTCCCGTAGCACGAGAAACTCCCTTTCCCTTCCGAAACCCAAGTCCTCCTTTCTACTTCACTCTCCCCTTTTCACTGCGTACTCTGCGTGGCTGGCACTTCCCCAAGAAGTTAAGGACCTTTCTTCCCTCCGCCTTTTTAAGAGCCTTGTCGCGCCTTGACTTTGATTTTGCGTTTCTCATTTCGTTGCAATCACTACTTATCCATGCCGGTTCCTTTTTTCTTCTCCTCCCCTTCTCCCTTCCTTGCTGTGGTTGGCTAACACCCTCTCTCTTTGTATTGGCCGGTGTTCTCACTGTGCTATGAGATGCTGCAATAAATAAATGAATAATAATAATAATAATGACAGTTCGCATTTCACTCATTGCATGAGGTCAACGCATCTGTTAACAATTTCGAGCCAAGCAGCTCTATCAGAAGCAGATTGCACAGCATCCAGAAGCGACAGATTAATGCATTGTAAGTCTTTCTTGACAACGTCGATCCATCTCAGACGGGGTCGTCCTCGGGGTCGTCGTATGTCTGTTGTGTTGATTGACATTAGGAGGGCTTGGAAAGAGGACGATTCTTCGCCTTCCCTCACTACATGGCCGAACCACAGCAGTCTCCGTTGCCTGCAGACTTGGGATAGTGGGGTCTGCTCGGTTCTGGCATACAGCGCTGTGTTCGAGATTCGTTGTGGGTACGTGATACCAATGATGGTACGTAGTTTCTTCCGGTGCCATACATTGACGACGTCGGTTAATGTTTGCGATAAGGTCCAAAGCGCACAGTTATACAGTAAGACAGGCAATATCAGGCAGGAAAACATACACAGCCTGGAATTCAGGTTGTGGCGTTTCCATGGAATGCTTGCAAATGCCCGATTTGCAGCAGACACTCTGGCTGCTATGTCTTCTGCTGTGCCTAGCATACTCCCCAGCAGCTTCACCGATTTCCAGGAATCATCTTCCTTGGTCACAGTAAAATATTGAGTTTTTGCCACGTTCAGCTTCAGATTGTCATCCGAGAAAACGGGTTCACACACACGGACGGTTTCTTCCACAGATCAATAAATGAATAAAAATAAAATATTCAACGTGCTCCGTCCAACGGAGGTCATGCTGAAAGATTATTCCGAGGTGTTTGTATTTTTGTGCTACGGTAAGCGGACTATTCCTGAGGGTGATCTGGGGTAGCTGTTCAGGGGGGCGGTTATTGTGGTAGAACGGGAGGATGACTGTTTTCTTTGTGTTAACCAGCAGGTGCCATCTTTGAAGCCAGTCTCCAGCTGCTGTAACACTCTGTTGTAGGTTTCGGGTGCAGTCTTGAAGAGTTCTCGCTATGGAAATCAGAGCGGTGTCATCTGCAAATTGGCTACAGGTGGTGCCGGGATTCTCACATGCGTGTGAAAGGTCTATGGTGTAGACGAGGAATAGAAGCGGCCCGAGAACAGATCCCTGAGGAACGCCGGAAGGGATCTGAAGGAAAGGCGATAGGTCGCCATCCACCTGGACCCTCTGCCGACGCCCCAACAGGTACCGTCGGAACCACTCCAGGGCGTTCCCCTGGACACCATAGTGGGAGAGTTTCGCTAGAAGGCCTGAATGCCACACACGATCGAAGGCCTTGCTTAGATCAAAAAAGCAGGCATTAACGTGTTTCCCGTCGTCTCTCGCAGTGGAGAGGGTATGGACGAGACGGGCGAGCTGCTGCTCAGTGCCGTCTTTCTTACGGAATCCGGACTGCTGGTTGGGGATGGTGGGGTGTGATGTGCTTGTAGAGGAGTTGATGTGCAAGTTTTTCTTGGATTTTTGATGCAGTGCTGAAGAGAGAGATGGGTCTATTGTTTGTTGGTTGGGTTGGGTCGTTCAGCGTATTGTTGAATGCTGAAGGGTCTGCCTCAAACTCTGATGAAGGCGTCAACCTTAGCTGCAAGGGCAGCGAAGCGCGGGGCCACAAACTAAAGCTTGGTCTGTCGACAATGCTCTGCCTCAATTTCTAGCTGATTTCTTTGCCCTTCGAGTGGACAAAATAAATTCGAAAAATCGCTCTGGGAAGCGATAATTTTAATGACACGGAGGAAGTACTTTGTTGAGAGTGCCGATGGCAAGTAACCTGTCAAATGTCTCCTTGTCTGAAGCCCTCGGCATTATCTTTATGAGCAGCGATAGCGAGGATGAACAGTGTGATCCTCTTAACTTTTCTGAGAGTGCCAGCGAGGTCGATGTTGGCTAAATTCGTGTCGATACCGCTGACGCATTTGAAATTGTAATGACAAGTTTGCAGATACTGATACTCAAGGTGTTGTTGAACACACTGGTGGTAATGACGACCATTCTGACCTCGAAATTGGGTATAAGATGTTAGATTTTTTGGTTTTTGTTGCCCACTGATGTCAATGTCTCTTTAGAATCAAACTTTAGGACACTATATCAATTTTTGAAAATCCCCATTTTTGGAGAAAATCGCAACATTTGAATTGACCAGTCTGACCTCTATAATGAATGTATGACGTAGAAACTTTGGTTTTTGTTGCCTACTGACGTCTATGTCTGTTTAGAACCAAATTTTATGGCACTAGATCAATTTTTGCAAAATTAATACCGATTTTTCGCCTGAAAATAGTAGGAATCCAGGTGGTTTTGGGTAGTCCTCAAAGGGTTAAAAAGCAGTTTGTACATTGTTCTACTATAGTTGAGCTGTGCCTAAATAAATGGGAAAATATTTAAAATTGTAAAACTCGGATGTTGAGCCATAAATAAATGTAGAAAGGAAAGAGACATTATGGATACGAGTTAAGAGTAACTCTCCATCACTGTAACATGATACTTTATACAGTCAGAAAGTGCAATAACTAGGCACAAAACTGACAGAGTACTGAGACATTCGACGTCCTGACACCTAGCTTCAACACATCTCCGTAGCGCTAACCGACAGCCTTCCAACTTGGAAGGTTCAAGGTTATGGAAAAGACCAAAGAGGGGAAGGCAAGCGCAACGAAAACGAGCAAAAGCTACAGTCCCAAAGGAACAAAGAATGTCGATTGTTACTGGACCGGATGACGAGACCAGTACGATATCTGACAAAGCGGTCTAACTACAATTCGAAGCAGCAAAGCAGCACACCACCCAACTTGTTTTGTGCCTAGTTATTGCACTTTCTGACTGTATAAAGTATCATGTTACAGTGATGGAGAGTTACTCTTAACTCGTATCCATAATGTCTCTTTCCTTTCTACATATATTTAAAATTATTATTCTATAGTGCACTACACTACACTACTCTACGCTACACTGCACTGCACTGCGCTGCACTGCGTCGCGCCGCGCCGCGCCGCGCCGCGCCACGCCACGCCACGCCACGCCACGCCACACGACACTACACTACACTACACTACACTCCACTGCACCGCACCGCACCGCACCGCACCGCACCGCACCACACCACACCACACCACACCACACCACACCACACCACACCACACCACACCACACCACACCACACCACACCACACCACACTACACTACACTACACTACACTACACTACACCACACTACACTACACTACACTACACCACACCACACTACACTACACTACACTATAATATGGTGCAAACTGAAATTTAATTCTGTCTCGAGTGTGCTTTTCAGCGTTTGTGCTCACAGAAGTGGCGAAACAATGAAATTTCTAAGTAGAAGGAAAAGATGTATAAGCAAGACCCCGCCCCCCCCCCCACACACACACTTACTGTGCACAGCAAGAGGTGCATAAAAAATATACCTAAGTGTTAGGGACTTGAGGATCTATTATTGCTGCCTCTCACAAGCTTTCTTTGGCAGTTTGCAGCACACCGTTACGCTATCCACGTGGGGATGACTTTTCGTAATGTGGCTAACAGCGACAATGAACTTTTAACTCTTTGCTGCCCACGCATACTGTATAGCAGGAAATTTTCGGACGGAAATTATTTTCGGACGATTTCGTACACGGCCTCTTTTGTACTAAAATTAATTCCGTACTTAAATGTGTTCCTGTGAAGTTATGTACACTATACATCGGTACCGCATGCGAACACGTGCATTTAGCATGCAGCAGTGTACGAAAGTAAAATCCGTCCGAAAGGTCAAAATTCGGCTTTGTCCGAAAATCTTTCCGTCCGAAAATGTCCTGCTATACAGTAGTTGAACCGACATACGTCTATCAGTTCGACAGAGCATTGAAAAAGCGACATGTCGATCAAATTGAGTTCGCTAGATTCCTTGGGATATATTGCTTCCAGAATACACGGTAATACATGTCAAACAAGTAACGTAGCTGCGTGATGTCTGCGGCCTTCATCCTATTCATAGCTATATTAAAATTATCATCTCCACGTAGATTATTTAGAAATATATAGGTTTACATTTGACAATATGCTTCGTGTTGGAGCTATGAGTAATTTTCTTCCTGCTGGTCTGGGTATGCCGAAAACATATACATTTTAATGGGCAGCAAAGGGTTTTAACCCTTTGGAGTCCGTAACTTTTTTGCTTCCGCAGAATTTGTGGCAGTCACGAAAATGCACACACCATTTCCAATATAACTTTGGTTCTCCTTCACCGATTTTGAAGATCTTGGGCTCGTTGGAAAGCTCTTGATGAGAGAAATACAATGAGCCCAAACTCGCCAAAAGCACTAGCCACAACGCGCCCCAAACGCGAGTCCAGCTCCAGATCCGAGACGAAATCGGTCTCCTGTAGCCATTTCACTGAATCTAGCTCAGAACTGTTCAAATTTTTTCGAGAAGAAGCTTACCTTGCCGTGACTTCGCGCCGCGCCGGTCCTGGCACTTGCCGCCTGTCATGAAGTTGGGAAAATCCCTTTTTTTCACGCACTGCTGACTCGCAGCACGCAGCGCAGAAAATTCGAAATGTTTGATCGCTCGCCGCTCACTCGAACTTCACCGGAGAGACTTTGAACCTGTTCGAGGCGATAGCTGAGAGTTTTCTCCACCATCTACAACAACCTGTCGATTGTTGAATTTGGTCAAGATTTGGCCGAGAACCGAAAGTTTGACTGTGCCCACATGCATACAAAATGCCCATGGTTCGAAATCGAACCATGGACTCCAAAGGGTTAAAAAACAACTTCAAGAAGTCAAAGAACACACAATGTGTCACAGAATAATAGAATAATTGAATACAGAGAAATTTGAACTCACTTGAAATCTTGGGACCTGGCAATTCACCTGCTTTCAAAGCTGAATGAAGAAAAAAAAACATTAAAAAACACATTTGCAGATATTTTGCAGATATTTGCAGATATTTGCACTAGCCTGGTTGAAAGCACACCGTGAAATTCTGGCTTTGCATGACGTAGAATCAGCTAATAGTTATCGCTATGGACGTTCGTAAACATGTTTGGGGCGGGGGAATTCTGGTTTCCTTGTCGACATGACTTTTACTGTGCATATATTCTGAAGTTGCATGCGCTTGACTTACAGCAGGGAGGCCTAGCATAAAAAGGACGACCACCACACTGGCAACTCTTAAGCCTCAGGACCGCCCCGATTTATGCATGTCGACATATGGCGTAGCTGGACTGCACCGGGTTGGAGGTCAGCAGGTCATGATGGCCATGATTGCGATTAGGCAAAGCCCGATTTTTGCCAGTGAAGCTTCGATATTTTGCCGCGAAAAATTCGGGCCCATTGTCGAGATTTTGCTTTCATATTCAGGGATGAATTTACTGTTGTGTGTTTGCATAGCAGTTTTTGCTGTGCAAAATCTCAATTGTGGCGTAAGCTACAAAAAGCATGGATAGCTTGTATATGTACAATGTATATATATCGCAGTTTTCTGCGTGTCACTGTCATTTTTGAGTAGCAGTAGATCGATTTTGGTTAGCAAACTGCGATGCGATACCGGATAAATTCATCCCTGATATTGCCAGGCCACTCGATATTTTGCTCCCTTTTTGCTCCAAAATTTGTGTCACGTGTGGGAAAACTGACCGAAAGTGGGTCACGTGTTAGCAAAAATGAGAAAAAGTGAGTCAAGTGTTGGTAAAACTGTGCGAAAATGAGTCGCGTGCACCGTATAAGTGTAAAATCTCCCAATTTCCAGCGAACACACCGATATTTAGCTACGTTTTGCCAACAAATTCCCTTTCAAATTTCTTCGATATTTTGCTAGCAGAATTGCTGGCAAGAGCGGGCTATTCCTAATTGTGATTGCCAGCTGCATAGAGCACGGATCATGTAGAACTTCTAAATCCGGCGTCAAAACACATCGTTCCAACTCCTGATGTCTGGTGCCGTTGTCCTAGATGCTAGAACTCCCTGTTATGCTGTGATTGCAGGCCTTTGCAAGCTCTTGCAGTGCATACGGTGTGCTTCTCTTTGGACCACAGGCATGTGTTCTCTGCTACCCCTGATTGAAAAGTGTCCGAGGGTCTGCCCAAAATCCTCAAAGTTACAGCTAGATGAAGAGTGTTTCATGTGACATGCTCCACCACATAGCACACAGCATACAGTATACATGGCATGCGAACATATCACCGGCACTGCATGAGTTAAACGAATGGAGGGTGAGATTTCGTTCTAGCGACTACGACGAGCAGACTCACGTATGCATGCTCTCTTGAACATCCATGTCCCATTGGCACACACCGAGAATGGCATGCCAACCAATCTAAAGCCACTGTTGCAATTGAAGCGGGCTATCCAAGAAGTGACAGTTGCCTGCCCATTTGATATTGTTGGTTGTCCACACCAAGCTTCTGCAATGCACCAGATAAGACAAGAGAAAATGACAAGTCGGAATGTTAGAACAATCGAGTCCTGTTCTTGGCCGCTAATGACTCTATGCTTCACTGAGGAGACATGTGGTTGTTTTGGAGCACAACCAACTAAGCTCGACATGCCAACCAAACCCAGTCCCCACTCACACAAGGAACACCGGAGCATAGACGATGCAAAGCATACCGTTTAAGTTGAAAAACGGAAAGAGAGTGAAACGCTAAGAACTAGCAGAGTTGAGTAGAAAGAGCACGCAGAGAGAGGTGAGAAAGGTGTGAAACTCCATTGGCATACCAAGGCCTACACAGCAAGCTGCCTGGAGATTAAGAACTACACTCCCTCGCACTGGCTTGGCTTTAGCCCTCTTTCTGGTTAGCGTCAAAGCTACTGGCACTCGTGCAACGCTCGCTGTGCTTTTCACAGAGATTCTGAATTTGATGCTGTGAGCCAGTTTAGAAAGATGCATTGTTCCTCACAGTACTTGCGATTGGTTGCGTCCGTGGTTCTGAGCTCCTCTGAGGACAGTCGGGAGACCCTAATAAAGTCAAAAACTGCTAGCTCTGTCCAGATTACATCCAGTGATATGCACATGCGTGTATAAGGGAGGGGGGGGGCTAAGAGCTTTGGAATGCACCAAAAATCGTTATACTGACACAAAAGCAGCAAACCTATGCATGCACTTGCTTAACCCATTGAACACTCATGACGTCTGTAGACGTCATTGAAATGCCCCCCCCCCCCCTCCATGCGCAGATGATGTCTATAGACGTCATGTGGTATTATAGTGATTTCTGGCACTATCTGGTGTGTAGAAGCACAGTTAGGGGCCGTTTACATGAGAAAAATAAGCCCGGGCTTATTCAACCCTAGGCTTACGATAAGCCCGCCTTGATCTGTCACCCAGTCATTTTAGAGCGCGCGTTTACATGGTCAGGCGGGCTTATTCAGCTCGCCCCGAGCTGAACTAGCCCTACCCTTGACCCCCGAGCTTATCCAACCCCCAGGGCTTATTTTGTCATGTAAATGGTCAAGAAGGGCTTATAAGGGAGTTTTCCGTATTTTTCGATTTTGCCTCGTGAACCTGAGAGAATGTGGCCGTGGACAGTGAGTGCGTCTCTTTTATTTATTTTTTGGTATGTTTTCTTCTGGTTTTTGTCCAGTGGAAGGTCCTAGCCCATCCTTCACCTTCTCGAAAAATAAGTGACAATTGGAAAGGCCGTAGAAACCTGAGACGGCATTTCTTGATCCAAATTTCATCAGACACGAACATTTACCATCGCGTTCATGTGCGATTTGAAAAATAAAATGCACGCAGAACTCGCAGTCACTCACCTGAACTCAGCCCCGTACAACCGTCATGTAAACGGTTGAAAAATGAGCCCGAGGCGAATAAACCCGGGCTTATTTTCCTCATGTAAATGGCCCCTAAGTTGGACCATGATACTCCCCTCGTGTACGATAGGTCGCTGGTACGAATCCCGCTTGGGAACGCTTGGGTCTTTTTCTTCTCTTTTGAGCCATCTTTCAGCTGCAATTGTGTGCTTTTAGCGTATTTCTCACAATTTGCACAAACGTGCTTCCCCTCTTATGCTGCGCTACTCTTTTGGGGGACTGTATCGATTCTGTCACCCAGTAGGGCTGAATTTAAAGTTTTAAACATCCTTCCTTCCTTCCTTCTTCCACTGCCATGACTTGCCATGTGGCCCCATACGGGGCAAACCAGGAGACGTATTGTCCACCGGGCGGGGAACGCCATACTCAGCGCGCGCGGGCCGCGCGAACAGCGTTACACTTGTGTCTGGCAATATCCTGTAGCCGACGAAAATTTGAACATGCAGTTGCGCTCACTGAAATCCGACCCAACGTACAAACCTGGCGCCCTCAACTTCCACGGCCCTTGACGCCCTGGAAGTGGAACGAATGCGGCTGGACGTACACATGTAGACATACAATGATATAAACGGAACTGGTCGAGGGTGCCAGCTTTTCACTTTGGGTCGGATTTCAGTGAGTGCAACTGTACATACAGATTGAGTACAGAACTCTTCCTCTCCTCTCCTCCATGCGCTCTCACAGCCGACTCAATGCTACCCTCAGTAGCCATTACACACACCAACCAAGGAAGGGTTGCAGGTAGATACTGAAATTCCTCCTGACAGCTGTTTCGCCTTCATAAGGCTCATCAGAGAAGGTGATATTGAATAGGATGATATTAGGTGGAGATGGTCAGATTTATACTACAAAACATGGGCGCAAGATTACGGGCAAAGTGTGAGAATGAGAAGTTACAATTCTCCAGCAACACAGTGCCAGGGGTTCCAAGAAAATGGCAGGTGAGTAATCCAATCACAAGCTGGAACCCTTCTTGGAACCCCTGGCACTGTGTTGCTGGAGAGGTGAGCAGCTTGTGATTGGATTACTCACCTGCCATTTTCTTGGAACCCCTGGCACTGTGTTGCTGGAGAATTGTAACTTCTCATTCTCACACTTTGCCCGTAATCTTGCGCCCATGTTTTGTAGTGTAAATCTGACCATCTCCACCTAATATCATCCTTCTCTGATGAGCCTTATGAAGGCGAAACAGCTGTCAGAAGGAATTTCAGTATCTACCTGCAACCCTTCCTTGGTTGGTGTGTGTAATGGCTACTGAGTCGGCTGTGAGAGCGCATGGAGGAGAGGAGAGGAAGAGTTCTTTACATTTTATTGGCCAAATAGTACCGTTCACTATTTGAAATAAGATTGAGTACATACATATTATATACGTATGCCCACGCACACGCACACACACACACACACACACACACACACACACACACACACACACACACACACACACACACACACACACACACACACACACACACACACACACACACACACACACACACACACTACTACTACTACTACTATTGACAGCTGCTAGAATTGGCCACACAGCTCCCAGATGGGAGGTACTGTCAGAGAGTTTAGGGGGGGGGGAGGAAGGTAATGCAGTGGCGATCCACATTTTGCCGCCTCCGGAACCGTCGGTTGTGGCAAACTTGGCAGTAAAACTTGAATTGCTGGCGTTCAGCCATAGTAGGGCGCTTTGTACGGGTTCCACAACGGTGACGCTTGAGACCCGCAGCCGATTTTAATGGACGCTGACAGGTTGTGCAAGTTACACCCGGAACAACAAGAGGAGCAGAGGCCGGCGGCTGGTCGTCATCGCCCAGCCGACACTTATGCACCGCAAAGCCTCCTCTGCTACTTAGCCATCGGTTGCATGTTTGAAACTGTACTGACCCAGGCTGCTCCGATACCGGGAGCTGACGGATTGCTCAACACTTGTGCCGGGCCATGTCGGAACTACGGCGGAACAGACGGTTGCAGGTTGGGCACTCAATGCTCTTCGGGGCAGGTTCCTTGTCCTCACCTGCTGCTCTCACAACTCCACGCCACTCTCCACGATCGCTTGCCAACTCAAACCAGTTACACATTCCAGCCACGGATAGGTCCGTGTGGATGGTGTCCTTCAAGCAACGACGAGGTCCACAGAATGGCCGAGACTGAGGGAGACAGGCAAACAGCAACTGCTTCGGTACTCTGGTGTCATCAAGACGAGCCAGGTGTCCAAGCCACTCCAATCGTCTCTGCTGCACCATGCGTGACAATGGTGTGGGATCGCCCCACTGTGCTCGCAGTTCCTGTGAGGAGATGCGCTGTTCCTGTTGTCGGCCGCGTGGTACGCCAAGGATGGAGCGAATGTTGGCATGGTGAAACCGGTCCATTCTATCTAAATCTGCCTTCAATGGCGTCCAGCATTCTGAACCATACAGAACCGTTCACAGGACGAAAACGACATACAGGTGGCGCCTGGTAGGGAGGTTCAGGCTCCGGTCATGTAGGATGCGCCGAAGACCACTAAAGGCCCCTGCACCCTTTGCTAGATGGCTCCGAATGTCCGCTTGCGACCGCGAGTCCGGAGTGATGGTGGAACCAAGATAGGGGAATTAGGTGACTGCTTCAACCCTATCACTGCCAATGACCAAATCAGAGCAATCAGCAGGGCAAGCTCCGAAACCTGCGACGAGAAGCTTGGTCTTGGTCATGCTCACTGTGAGACCCAAGCTGGATGCGACCTCACAAAAGGCAGACAGGGATTGATCGGCTGCGTTGCGAGTTGTAGCAAGCAGTACGGCATCATCCGCAAACTCGAAGTCATCAGCATGGCCGGACTCGGAGTGGGGACGACGCTTATTGACACGAGGGAACAGCTGGCCATCAATTGTGAAGCTGAAGTCCACACCAGACTCTATTCCACGCTCCACGAGAAGGGATCGCCAATGCTCAATAACTAAGCCGAGGTGCCATCACGCACCCTTGGCGCAGTCCATTCTTGACAGATAACGGATCCGTGCAACCACCGACAACGCGAACGCAAGCTGACATGTCTGCATGGAATGATTTGATGATGGCCACAGTCGAGGGTGGCACACCCAGCCGCAGCAATGCCTGCCAAAGAGCCTTGGGAGGGACAGAGTCGTACGCTTTGCGGAGATCTACAAATACGCAGAAGAGCTTCGATAGATGTTCGTACGACTTCTCGACAAGTTGACGGACAGAGAAGATGCCGTCCGCACAACCACGGTGCCGCCGAAACCCGCATTGGGATTCAGGCAGCTCCGCCTCAGCAATACCTTGCAATCGGTTTTGCATGATCCGAGCAGCCAACTTGCCGACAACCTCCAGCAATGCAATCCCTCGCCAATTATCGCAGTGAGAGAGGTCGCACTTCTTTGGAATCGGTACCAGCAGTGCATCACGCCAGTCCTGGGGCACGCGACCACCCGACCAGACAGATTGGAGTAGGTCCAGGAGGAGCACACACACACACACACACACACACGCACGCATGCATGCACGCACGCACACATGCACACAAACACATGCACACACACACACACACACACACGCTATTGGTTTGGAGAGACTCCCATGATAGGTATCCACTTACCTCTGGAGAATCCAAAAATAAACAATACACTACACTACACTACACGCCCTCATATCTCACCTTGACACAGTGGCAGGAAAGAAGCTGCAGAGGATTCTCGTGTAGTCAGGTCCTCTCCTGCAAGAGATCTGAGATTGATGGACACATCCTGTTCAGATGACCAGATCTTAAATGCATCCACTCCAAACAAAGTGTTCATTTTTTTGGCAAATGAAATACCACACGGTGATAAAGTGGAAGTCTTAACTAGACTCCCTTGGCAAGCTGACTTAGCAGTGGTCCATTGCATGGCAGATGGCAAAGTTGAAGAGGCCCTTCGGGAAACGTAGTACAACACATTATTGCAGGTGGTAGAGACGAGTTTCTTTTTGGAGATGTCAGCTATGGGCATGAAAAGAGGATTGAAAGGAAAATAATCCAAATGACATACTACGCAATAGACCGTAGATGCACGGATAATTGAAAAGATAATCAGAGGAGGTATCACAAGCGAGGCACACAAATTAATAGAGGTGGCCCGTCATTGTTGATGTGAAGAAATAATTCTACGTCAAAGTGTCCATTCTTGAAGCAATGATAGCAAACAGGCTATGTTAGACATAAACAACTTGTTTTGGAATTACACCATTCAACAGCTTGCAAAGCTGATGAATTGATCACCACTGCTTCTAGCCTAGTCCACACCATGCAGCATCCGTTTGAAGTGACATTTTCTGGCCGATGATTATAATCTTTCCCCTGTTTTTCTCTTGGTCCGTGAGTGAGTTGGACTGTAAAGCTGACTTTGGGGACTATGACCGCTGTGTGGGATGTGAATATTGCCAGATTCGTGAACACACACACACACACACACACACACACACACACACACACACACACACACACACACACACACACACACACACATACACACCTTTTGACGCCCATCGCCGGAGGTGATGATAGCAATGCTACGGCAAAAGCCATAGCAACTTGTGCTGAGATTCCACCATTCAACAGCTTGCAAGGCTGAAGAATTGACCGTCACCCATCCAACAAAGCCTGCCAATGTTCACACATAATATTACATTCTCATGAAATGCTTCCACTACATTTTATTTTTGAAGTTGATTGTTCCAACTAGGAACACACGCTTCTTGCCGAACTTGACACTTGACTGACTCACGACTGCCATCCGGAGCACACGAGGAGCACGTCGCACCTTCCACTCGGCAAACCTGCAAGAAAGCACCACTCCCTGCTCAATACACGGCGTTTCGGAGAATTCACCCCTCATCAGTTGAGCTTGAGTAGGCTGAGGAAGATTGTGCCTGAAAAGCACCTCTTATATACTGCTCTCCAGGCCAAACCATCGGTGACAGCGTTGCGAATAGCTATACTGGCTCTCAACGTCTGTTTATCACAACTCCATGAGCGACTCTGACTCACGCTGCTACCTGGAGCTTCACGAGGTGTTTGTCGCGCTGGAAACAAAGCGTCTCTGTAAGTTTGTATCCCTGGTGATGGTTTGGCCTGGAGAGCAGTATATAAGTGGTGCCTTTCAGGCACAATCTTCCTCAGCCTACTCAAGCTCAACTGATGAGGGGTGAATTCCCCGAAACACCATGTATTGACCAGGGAGTGGTGCTTTCTTGCAGGTTTGCCGAGTGGAAGGTGCGACGTGCTCCTCGTGTGCTCCGGATGGCAGTCGTGAGTCAGTCAAGTGTCATGTTCGGCAAGAAGCGTGTGTTCCTAGTTGGAACAATCAACTTCATGACTATTACCGCCGAAGCCGCAACTTCTAAGTTCGTACATTTTATTCGTTATTACAAATTAAAAAAATCCGCACAAATTGAGTGTCAGCATACACACAATGTCATAACAAACATTTCTATAATAATAATTATACCGCTTGCATGTCTTTATGTCTATACATTTCCTCATATAATTTCAACTCAGACCGTGAGCCAATATAGTTATTATGAAGAAAGGAAAAAGACAAAATGTTACGAGTTATGACAAACAAAATGTCCACCAACGTAACCAGATCTTATACAGTCGGCGAGTGCAACAAAATGGCACAAAACTGACAAGGAGTACTGAGACAATCGGCGACCTGACACCTAGCTCCAACACTTCTCCAAGGCGCAACCCAACAACCTTCCAACTTGGAAGGCTCAGGTTCGGAAAGGTTCAAGAGAGGAAGGAAAGCGCAACGAAGAAGAGCACGAGCTACGCATCACGGCAACAAAGAATGCCGAAAGTTACCGGATGATGACGAAACTAGTAAGACTATTTGACAGATCGGCCTTACTACAACTCGACGACGCAAAGCAACAGACCACCACCCAACTTGGGAGGCTCAAGTTTACGTAATAAACATAGAAGGGGAAGCTAAGCGAAGACGAATTGTGACAAACCCTGTCCCTGTCAGTTTTGTGCCATTTTGTTGCACTCGCTGACTGTATAAGATCTGGTTACGTTGGTGGACATTTTTGTTTGTCATAACTCGTAACATTTTGTCCTTTTCCTTTCTTCATATAATTTCCTTCATCTTTCTGTGAGAACCGGACCTATAGGCCGGTAAGAAGGCAATCATGCCTGTGCAATTGGTGAAGTAAAATAAAAGTCAACAACAACTATTCAGCCTGGTCTACACCATACAGCTATTTGAAGTGACTTTTTCTGGCCAGTGAATCCCTTTTTTTGGTCTTTTCATTTTTTTTCTATTCCCGCACACACATCACACCACATATTCCGGCATGCACTGGCTGTTGGTAACCACCCAGGAGAATGAAAGAAAAGTCAGGAAGAGTCTGAGAAAGAGAAGAAAGACGTGTGTGACCATAATCGTCGGGAATTGAACACGCAACCTATCGATTGGAAATCGCTTCACATACCACTGCACCATATGGGACACACACACACACACTTGTACCTGTTGCTCACTGCCAAAACTGGTCATGTGGGTCTCCCCGGGAGAGGGGAGAGACTCAAAAGGAATCTTGGAAAGATGACTCAATTGGCTATTGAACCTCTCAACGGCCGACACCCCTGAAATCCCCTAAACTCTGGGTGGACCTGAAACCGCCACTTATGGGCCCACCACACCTCAGTAAGTGGGTGAGGACAAGGTGCAGAAAAAGGATTGACGGCATCAGGGTATCCGTCCAGGTATCCACCTGCAGTTAACCCTGCCCCCAGTGAAGGTACAACTTGCTACTAGCGTGGGTGGCTAAATCAGAGTGGATCATATACAAGCTTCACTAGCACCATGATAACGCAAGAGTTAATCTAGCCAGAAGTAGTCCATGGTTAGCAGGTATGTATACTTCAAATAGAAAGTATATGAACCCTGAAACAAAGGTGGTAGGTACGACATTACAACTTCAAGCAGCCGAGCCCGTTGGCAACAAACCCACCACTATCCGGCATAAGTGTACCCACCAACCGAACTAGCTGGCACAACACACACACACACTCTCTCTCTCTCTCTCTCACACACACACACACACACACACACACGCACACACACACACGCACACACACACACACACACACACACACACACACTCACCCCCCCCCCCACCCACACACACACACTCACACACACCTACACACACACCCCCCACCCACCCACCCCCCCCCACACACACACACACACACACCCACACCCACACCCACACACACCTGGTCAACGAAATGGGCGTCCACAGACACGGAGAAGAGGATCAGGAGTGGGCTGTGACGGTGGAGTGCTACTCGCAACTTGTCTCCAGCCGAGCCGATATTGGCAACTCTCAAGCCAGGTGGTCACACCAAGGCTCGCCAGGTCAGTTGACACCACATCTCGCCACCTATTCCACATACACGCACACACGCACGCACCCATGCATGCACACACGCACGTATGCATGCACACACACACACACACACACACACACACACACACACACACACACACACACACACACACACACACACACACACACACACACACACACACACACACACACACACACACACACACAAACTCACACACACACACACACACACACACCTTCCTTCCTTCCTTCTTCCACTGCCATGACTGGCTATGTGGCCCCAAACGGAGCAGACCAGGAGACGTGTTGTCCACCGGGCGGGGAACGCCATACTCAGCGCGGGCCGCGTGAACAGCGTTACACTTGTGCCTCGCAATATCCCGCGCCCGACGAAAACTGCGCGCACAAGTGCCACAGATGAGGGGCTTCGCCACAGGCTCCATGCGGGACTGGACAATAGCGTCGACAGCATCACGGCAGGTGACCCGCCATCCCTGTCGATCTTGGACGATGTCACCAAGGTGCTCCAGAGGAACGCCAACAGCCATCAAGTCGCACTTCGCGGAGTCCTTCCAGCGCTTACGGGGTCCATACGGTGGATGTTTGGAGGGTAACGCGCCGTACAGCAGGTGACGAGGGATCCGATCTGGCATGCGGGACTCGTGGCCAAGCCATCGAAGTCGGCGGACTCTGACTTTATCCGCGATCTCCTCCATATCGCCCCACAACCTGCGAACCTGGAGAGAGGAGATGTGCTCCTCGATCTGCCGGCCACGATTTATCTTCAGAATGGAACGCACGCACTGCAGGTGAAAGGACTCCAGGCGACGGACATCACGCTGCCTGACGGTCCAACTCTCAGATCCATAAAGAAGGACCGCCAGGACAGTAAATCCATACACAATGCGCTTGATGGCGATGCTGAAGTCACCACTGTCGAAAAACGACTCCCGCAGTGTACAGAACGCACCCGATGCAGCAGCAACTCGCCGAGACACATCAAAGGAGCTCCGGGCGTCTGGCGTAATATGACAACCGAGATACCGAAAGGCCTCAACGTGGTCAACAACACCATCCAAAGGGGTCTGGTCGGCATCCACAATACCAGCCCCAGCCGCCATGAATTTGGTCTTGGACATATTGACACTAAGGCCAAACGCACCAGCTACATCCCTGAACGAGGATAGATACCTCTCAGCACCGGCATGCATAACTGCGAGCAGGGCTGAATCATCCGCAAACTGACACTCCGTCAGCCGAACTCTGCGATACTCTGCCAATCTGGTGTTGAAAAGCCGCTCCCTCCGAAACTGGACGAGTGGGATTCCCAGCTCACCATTATCAGCAATCACGCCACACCATCTCTCGAAGACTGCACACATGTATAGGTTAAACAAAACTGGGGCCATAGTGCAACCCTGCCGCAAGCCATTCTCAACCCGAATCGGTGCAAGCAGGTCTCCACCCACACAAATACTGGCAGTCATGTCGCTAAGGAAGGAACTGATGATGGTGATCAGATTCCCTGGGACGCCAAGTCTAGCCAACACACTCCACATAGCACTCCGCGGAACCGAGTCGTACGCTTTCTTCATATCGATAAATACAGCGAAACCTTTCGTGGCATGTTCGTGCAACTTTTCCAGGATCTACCGCACAGCAAACACCATATCCGAACAACCACGGCCCCTGCGGAAACCACACTGCGAGTCAGGCAAGTACCTTTCTCCGAGAACCTGCAGACGATTGGCAATCATGCGAGCAACTAGCTTTCCAGCCACATCCAGTAACAATATTCCACGTCAGTTGTCGCAAGACCCCAGGTCACCCTTCTTGGGGATAGGGACGAGGATAGCATCAGACCAATCCTGTGGAACGCTGCCAGTCCCCCACACCACCCGTATCAGTTCATGCAACTTCGCAATCAGGGTAGGGCCACCGTACTTCAGCATCACCACAGATATCTTGGATCCGCCGCATGCTTTGCCACACTTCATACCTCGCAATGCACGCCAAATCCCATCACACTCAGGCACGACACCAAGCTCCGTCATAACCGGCCGCTGCTCGATCGAGTCCACTACTTCCAAGTCGTAAGCACTGGCAATGTTCAGGAGGCCATCGAAATTATCACGCCACCTTCCACCGGTGGCCTCAGCCGTGTCACAGATCTCTCCTTGCTTGTTTCTGATAGCAGTTGCTGCACGGGGACGCATACCACCCAAGGTGGTCTTAATGTTACCGATTCACTGCCAACCGCTCTTCGCCGTCAAGCCAAACCATTCACAATCCTTTGCCTGTCTCAGCAGCCAGTCTCGCTTCAGCCTCCGCATTGTGCACCGCGCCGCACTACGAGATTTCTTGTACAAACCCAGATCACTGGCCTTCCGCGTTGACATCCAGATTGAGTAACAACTGTCCCGATCACGGAGTACCGACTCGATCTCAGTGCGCTTGTCTGTAACCATTCTGGCTGTCGGCGCCTCTCCCGACCCAGGCAGTCGCTGGCAACGTTGATGGTGGTCGTCCTGAGGGTACTCCACAACTCCTCGATGGACGGATTCGGGGTCCAAACCTTCTCCAGCTCGGCATCCATGCCCTTGGAGAATCTCTCACGCGCAACCTCCATATCCTCCGGAGCACAACTACGCAGGCGCGACACAGCAATGGGTTTCGATCAACCAACACCATTGCGGGAGACATGTGAACTGGGCATGGCACCTAGACGATATTTCATGCCTAGAAACTTATGGTCAGTGTCGCATTCCGCATTACGTATTACTTGGCAGTCCAAACACTGCGACCGATGTGCTTGTGGTATGATGCAATAATCAATACAGTGCGGGTGCTTGTAGCGTGGATGAAACCAGGTATGTTTATGGATTTCCTTCTTCTTGAATAATGTGTTGCATACAACAGCTCCATTTCTTGCCAAGAAATTGAGCAGCTCCTCTCCTGCTGAGTTCATACGACCAAAACCATGCTGCCCCCCGCACGTCACTCCACTCATCATCCACCTCGCCAACTCCAACGCTAGCATTGAAGTCACCAAGAATGCAATACTGGTCTGACTTTGGAACGCTGTCAATGAAGGTCTGCAAGCTGTCATAAGACGCAGTTTTTTCAGCGCGCGGTCTGGCGAACGTCGGTGCATATCCGACGGCGATGTGAATACACAACGGCGAACGGTTCCGTCCACACTCGAACTTGACCCTGGCGGAAATCAATCTCGAGCTGTGCCCCTTCCACACACACACACACACACACACACACACACACGCACACACACGCACACACACCCAAACACCCCCCCCCCCCACACACACACACACAAACACGCACCCCCCCCCCCCTCCACACACACAAGAACACACACTCACCCACACCCACCTACACACACCCACACGCACGCACGCGCGCGCGCGCGCACACACACACACACACACACACGCACAAGAACACACACACACACACAAATATACACACCAACCTGCGGGTGGTAAGATTCGTGTTCTTATCCCATACAAATGCAAGCACATCATAGCAATCGTCCGTCGACCATTAGTTCAGTAGCACTTACCAGAACAGACAAACCGTCCTTGGTCCAGATGCCCAGGTGTGCTGGTACCACCCTGATAGTCAACCAGAGTCCTGCCATTGTTCATGAAGAATCTTTCATGTTTGCCATTTTGAGCGAAGGCAGCAAGTGCGGAGAGGAGACACACACTTTTGCTCGGCGGCAAATAGAGTCCATAAGCGGAGCATGCCGCTGCTGCCTGCTCCGCCGTTCTCTTCTCAGCATACACCGAGTAGTCCGGCAACACCACAATGTATTCATCGCCCTTGCACTGGCCAATGTTACCATGCCAACCTAACACAAGGACGAAACACACCAGGAATGGGCAATGCATTCATTCTGTATTTCAGCTTACGTGTCCTGTCTTTCAATAAAGCATGAGAAAGGCGCCAACCAGTCCACCAATGTTTGCACTAAACCGTTATAAGGGGCTTGAAACATACTGCAGGGGAATGAAACCCTTGCACAGCGGAATGGAATCCTGGCACAAGTGATCGGAACCCTTACACAGAGGGTGAAGACAGCGCACCGCGGTATGGAACCTTACACAGGGGATGGAACCCTAGCACAGGGGTACGGAACCATTGCACAGGGGTATGGAATCCTTACACAGGGGTATGGAACAATTGCACAGGGGTATGGAGTCCTTACACAGGGTACGGAACAATTGCAAATGGGGTATGGAGTCCTTACACAGGGGTACAGAACCATTGCACAGGGGTATGGAGTCCTTACACAGGGGTACGGAACCATTGCACAGGGGTATGGAGTCCTTACACAGGGGTACGGAACAATTGCACAGGGGAACCCTTGCACAGGGGTACGGAACCATTGCACAGGGGGAACCCTTGCAGAGGGGTACGGAACCATTGCACAGGGGTATGGAACCATTGCACAGGGGTACGGAACCATTGCACAGGGGTATGGAGTCCTTACACAGGGGTACGGGCCCATTGCACAGGGGGAACCCTTGCACAGGGAGAACCCTTGCACAGGGGTACGGAACCATTGCACAGGGGGAACCCTTGCAGAGGGGTATGGAACCATTGCACAGGGGTATGGAATCCTTACACAGGGGTACGGAACCATTGCACAGGGGTATGGAATCCTTACACAGGGGTACGGAACCATTGCACAGGGGTATGGAATCCTTACACAGGGGTACGGAACCATTGCACAGGGGTATGGAGTCCTTACACAGGGGTACGGAACCATTGCACAGGGGAACCTTTGCACAGGGGTACGGAACCATTGCACAGGGGTATGGAGTCCTTACACAGGGGTACGGCACCATTGCACAGGGGTATAGAGTCCTTACACAGGGGTACGGAACCATTGCACAGGGGGGAACCCTTGCACAGGGGTACGGAACCATTGCACAGGGGTATGGAACCATTGCACAGGGGTACGGAACCATTGCACAGGGGTATGGAACCCTTGCACAGGGGAACCCTTGCACAGGGGTATGGAGTCCTTACACAGGCGGACAGAACCCTTGCACAGGGGGCGGAGCCCTTGTACAGCGGGCGGAACCCTTATACATCGGTATGACACCTTACACAGGGGTATGGAGCCCTTACACCGGACTGGGTATGAACTATGGAACCATAAAACAGAGGGGAATGGAACCATTACAAAGGGAAGGACCCTATTGTGTTTTCTGCTATTTCCACTAAGAAATTGGTCCTGAAATCTCTGAAACCCTTTTCTGACCAAGATCTAGCTAGTCACTAGTTCTAACCAAAGTGAAGAAGATGGAAAAGCGATTGCTTGCCATTAATTATGAAGCTAAAATTGGTCAAATGCGCATGTGTAGCGTGCCGCAGTCTCTCGGAGGCAAAGATCCACAAGGGTCTCAGTGAACACACTGTTATTAATTAAACATTGAACTGAACTGAAATGTAACAGCATTTATACAGGCAGAATCCATACGCTAATGTACGGGGATACGCTAACGTACGGGGATACGCTTACGTGTGGGGATAAGGTAAAAATATACACTATACGCTATACGCTGTGAAAGTCACCAGCCTGCCAACGCTACACATGCATAGCACACAATGAACACCCAAGCGGGTCAACGGGATTCTGCGGGATTCCATGAATCTGTACAACTGACATAAGGTCTAGCGTCCGACCAGGACTAGCAAACTTGCTTGCCCAACTGTCATCAGCCGAACATAGGGGTAGAGCAAGCAGACATGGAATGCGGTGTGTGTACATTCTACAGACCTGGACACATATGCTATGACAACGCACAAACTGAACATGTACAGCGACCCTGGGACTGTGGCAAAGAAAGTGTCAGGGCAACTCCTGCCAGATTAATTTCTATGGCAACAGAAAACAATCCTTTAAATATTTTTCTTTCTTTTAAAATAGTGCCCAATTGCATATCGAAGAGAATTCGTGAGCACACATGCTCATTCCTTGGGCACTACAAATTCACAACTCACTTCATTTCACAGAATCATTTTCAACGTTTAAGCAAATTGCCATCATCAGGATGCAATATGAAGTGGAAGTCTGCCAAGGGGCGTTATACACTATTGTGTATCACAACGAAAATTCTCAGAGACCCCCTTGATTTAAGCTTCTGCCTTTGCTGGATTAAAATTTAATAAAAGGTTTTAACTCACCAGAAGGTGGCACTGAACCATGCTGCATTGCAATCTTCCTAGGGACAAGCGTCATGTCAGCCAGACTGAAGGAATTAATCCTATGAGATACGCTGTATGCTGCTAGTCAGGTATGATGAGTGAGAAACGCTGTATGCTGCTAGTCAGGTATGATGAGCGACTGCCCTTATTAGGATGGGGTCAGGATCGTACATTTAGACATTGTCATGGCAACAAGCATACATCATGGATGGATTGCAACGTACTTGTGCATGTTGGTCCAGAGAAGCCATGCGCACACAGGCAGATCAATTCATGAATTTGTACCAAACACCGGCTGTTTGATGAGCATTGATGAGAACCGGTTTCACAGCTGCCATCTGCAATGAGATAAAGAGAGAGAGAGAGAGAGAGAGAGAGAGAGAGAGAGAGAGAGAGAGAGAGAGAGAGAGAGAGAGAGAGAGAGAGAGAGAGAGAGAGAGAGAGAGAGAGAGAGAGAGAGAGAGAGAGAGAGAGAGAGAGAGAGAGAGCGAGACAGACAGACAGAGAGAGACAGAGAGAAAGAGAGAGAGATAGAGAGAGAAAGAAAAAGAGAGAAATTCAGAGACAGGCAATTTGTAATGCAGCAGCACTAGAGCAGCCTACCGAGAATGCTCAACAAGACGAATGTGGAGAAGCATAATACCCAGTGCTGTAGACAGCAAGCTTTTTCGGCCATAAGGGCCTCATCAGTACAGCTACGCGCTAAGTAGGCCGAACTACCATAGTTTCATAGAAGTGAAATTGATTTTGCTTTCTTTTCAAAGGTAACTTGCAGACTCCATCTGATGCGCTGCACGCCTAGTCCAGATGTCGCCTGTCTGGACCATCCATTCCACTTCTGAACATTCTCAGGAAACTCCGTGTCGCAGCCACAACTACTTCAACTGGCCGGCCCATCATCGTCAAGCTCGCACGGTGCGTCAGAGGGAGAAGGCGGAGGATCAGGTTTCTACTGACTACGTGGGTGGCGTCACTTCTCCAGACAGTAGTACGAGCAAGGTTGTGAAAGCAGGCTGCCAATGGTGAAAACATGTCTTTTGGGGTTGGTAATTTTTGGAGGCATGACGGAATGAAGAATAGTTTCTGTCAAGCACGTGCATGCTGTGCTTCATTCATCAACCGGCGGTGTGAGCATCTTGTCGAACTTCGTTCTCACACTTACTTGGGTGTCTAGTCCAAGCAGCTGGCAAGCAAAATGACAATTTTCTGGAATACATGTTTCACCCTAAGACATGTTTTAGCTGGCTGTGGCCTTGATATGGGATAACATGTGGCAAAAAAGATATGAAAGATTTGAAAGAGGCATGGTCACTTACCGTTTACGAATTGAACATGAATGCTGGTGTTTGACCGAGCATTGTGCAGAGCAGTGTAGAGATGCGGTCTATTGTATGCCGTCTTATTCTGTGCATTGTCTTCCATACACAGGTCGATGCGCGCTACCAAGGACCAGTCGGTCACTCCAGTGAAATCGGCATCCAGTGCAAACTGCAGCCCTCCTCCGCTGCTCGATACACGAGTAACAGATAGTCTCTGCACTACGGCTGCATTATCACCACCGCAGACCGACAGGTTTGACAGACCAGTGGCGGGAGAGGTAACTGCAAAGCTCAGCACGGCCACACGCACACGGGAATTCCCCTGCGCCGCGGCAGTGTATAGCGACCGAGGGTCGCGCAACTGCGGGACACCGCGTCGAAGAATCCGAACGGCGACCTTGCAAAACGGCTGATATGTCCACCTGCCAAAGTTTACGTCGATGACGCGCGGCTTGCCATAGGCTGCTGCAGACGCGCTACTCCAATAGTCCTGGTCTGATTGGGTGGCTATCACGTAGTCCGAGGATTTGGACGCTCTACTGCTGAATATCAGCTCCAAGTCACCAACAGCGGTTGGTTTGCCATCAGTATAAAACCAATTTAGAAACATCGAAATGGCGTTTGGATTCGGAGTAATATTGACCGGCGCCCGTATTCTGGCTAGGATAGTGTGCTTGGCGGAATCATCGGCCAAATACACGTTGGCTTCAGACTGCGGCTTGCACTCAGCAGACTCTGTGAACGCACAAGAAAAGAGAGCGAGCCCGAGATCAGACAACATGGGAAAACCTCAGGCTCCGTCTCATGGTAACTTCTCACATACTGTAAGACCAGATATTATAACGTCAATTAAAGTTAATGATCTCCGGATTTGTGTGGGTTAGCGAGGTCAAATTCTAACAAATTCTGTCTCAAAACCGACAAATGACTGTACAAGTCATGAACATAACATTTGAAGTCGTTATGTGCAAAACGATAATATATTATATATTATCGTTTTGCACATGACGACTTCAAATGTTGACGATTCTTTCAAATCCGTTATCTCGTTACAATGAAATGTTCGTTAAGGGAGCATCTCATAAGTTCGCATTTATTTTCTAAACGTAACGCATTTCGAAATGGGATAGGGGCATAGCGCCCTTTTCGAATAGAAAAATGACAGTTCGCACATTTTCTGGATGTGTACTACAGTCAAATCTGCTGTAGGCGACCATCTACCGTTAGCGACCGATTTTCCGTGCACCGACGGGTTCACATACAAATTGATCTGTCCAGAGCGACCATCTGCTGTGCGCGACCAGCGACCGCGATTTCATGCACGGTGGCTGCATTCAAATCTGCTGTAAGCGACCACGACCCACGTTCAGTCAGGTGCAAAACTGTACTTGCCAGTGCGCTGTCAACTGCAAGGTGTGAAAATGCGCTGTCTTGCAAGTGCGATCGACTGGCCCTGGCGCCATGGCCCTATATTCTATTGAATATGCAATAAAATGATATTAAAAATCACATTATTCTCGTCAATTTGAGTACATGGAAGCATAATTATATGCATGGCCGGTATGCCGGATTTACCATGCATCTGCCGTAAGAGACCATCTGCCGTAAGAGACCGCTTTTTCTTGCACCAAGGGGCGGTTGCTTACGACAGATTTGACTGTAGTGCATACTGTGCATGCAGTGCATGACATTGTGCTAGATCGCTTCAGCAAATGAGTGGGTTTAGGTGTAGATCTACCTGTGTTTGCAGATCAGCTAACCCTTGCACTGCATGCATGCAGACTACTCGGAGGTGTCAAATGTCACACAGGTATCATCAAACGGTGTGCAATGGTGTACCTGGCCAGCTCAAAGTCACAGTTTACACTTTACAGTACAGTAGTTGTGGAGGAACTCTGGTTATGTGCGTGTACATGTACGATAACTTGTTCTCAAAAGATGACGGCACTCTAGAACGGGTAATTTTAGCGACTATCAATTTTAGCGTTTTCCCATTGTCAACGGGTTAGCGACGGTATATTCTAGCGATTTGCAGCGATTTTACTCACGGATTACCAGTGCACTACTAATGTCTCAACGGATTAGCGACTTGAAACTTTAGCGAAAATGAGTAGATCGCTAAATTTGCTAGGGTTTTTACGTCGCTAAAATTACCCGCTCTACAGTACTTTGACATGCATGTCCATGGCCCATGCCATGGACATGCACAGAAAATGAGCGATAAGACTTTCGGATAGAGGGGGGAGGTAGGGGGGGGGGGGGTGAAGTCTATTCGAAATGCGTTACGTTTACAAATAAAGTGCGAACTTATGAGATGCTGCCTGTGACATTGCTGCTCTTACAGTAGGCATACATGTGAATACTCAATCTGCGGAGAGAACTGTTTCGTCCTTTGTGGCCTCATCAGCGCAGCACAGAGAAAATGAGGCCGAACCTGATAGCAATGAAACTTAATATTTCCCGAAGCCAGATTTAACCCAGGCCCGAACGTAACTTGCCAGAGTGCTCAAACTGACAAGTCAGTGAGCTCTGCTTAACACAAACAGCAGAGGCACCACCCCACATCAGAGTGCTCTCAACTCCTACAAGAGCAGAAGCGAAATACACAATGCTATGTGGGAGTTCTGGTGTGCCAGTGGGGGGGGGGGGGGGGGGGGTGTTCAGTCCCACTTAATCTATGTATAGAGTAAAAGCTGGTTTAAGCGACCACCCCACGGTGCAAGGAAAAGCGGTCGTTACAGGCAGGTGGTCTTTAGAACCAGGTCCCACAGTGTCTGTGTAGAACTGTTCGTGCATGGAAAAACGGTCGTAAAGAGCAGGCGGTCGCTAAAACGAGAGGTCGCTTAAACCAGGTTTTACTTCACTTTACTTGACATGTGTGTGTGTGTGTGTGTGTGTGTGTGTGTGTGTGTGTGTGTGTGTGTGTGTGTGTGTGTGTGTGTGTGTGTGTGTGTGTGTGTGTGTGTGTGTGTGTGTGTGTGTGTTGTACCACGTGATACTCAGTGGCCCACGTACAGCCGTTTTCTGATTCACGACATGCCATGTATGGAGGCTCAGCCAGAATGTCGGTGAAAATCAGAATGGAGCACATTGTGAAAGCTGTGAGGGTGCTCAGCTGAAGAAGTTTTCAGAATGTGGGTGAAAATCAGAATGGAGCGCATTGTGCAAGCTGTGAGGGTGCCCAGCTGAAGGAGTTTCCGAAGCACGAAATCAAAAATTCGATGAGCTTCCCGAAGCTTCGTCTTTGGCCAAGTTTGGGCCCTTTGCTTCATGTTGCTGTTTGTTCCGTGCGACTGAAAACAACATTGGGAACGTGGGTCCATTGCATGAACTTTACGTGTATCAACCACGTTCCCGTATCCGTTACGTGGGACTAAACCTCCCCAGTGACCCTACACAGAGCAGCTTTAGAAAGACAGTACAAGCTTTGCTGAGTCACCTCCACTATCGTTCATGCGGTTAATTGGCAGCAAAGCTTATACTGTGACAGGGTGCGACAGAGCTCTCGGCCATTGAAGAAAATGTTGAGTCACCTCCACCATTACACTGCACTCTTAACCGACTAGACCCTCCTGCACACAACCATCACCACTGTGAGGACACTTCCGTAGACGATATTGATAACTTCTAATACTTATAACCCTGTTTGATAACAGTTTGTTCTATATTTTAATCATTCAACATCTACCTTCACTGATGAGTTATGTCTTACCGAAACAGCTGTCTGGAGGAGTTATCAATATCGTCTACCTCGGCGGACCTCGGTCTTTTACTCGGCCTATATTTCCCATATAGACCTCGTCTTGGTCAATATCCTATACCTAACACCACCAGTTACTAAACAATCAGCTCATGCGATAACATTGAACGTCACTGAGGGTTGGTTCACATAAGCAAAATCGGCGCCGCAAGACGCCGGCGGTGAGCCAGCTCCCGATCCGTTGCGCATACGGTTCGAGTACCAAATCTACTACAATGCAGTACAGAATGTGCCCAAATGCTACGACAGGTTTGCCAATTGAAGCTTGAATCCGTTGTTTCTACAGTGGTTCAAGGTCTTTCGGTGATGGCCACTCGGTGCTACCTTTTACTGGAGATCAGGAAACTACTTCTACACATTTTATTGCAGTCTAGTAAGCAATGATGTTGAAATTATGCTTGCAAACGTTGATGAGGTCACAAGAACTTACCAATGTATCCATCGTATTTTTTATTTGATTCAATTGTATTTACCTCATAAGTTGCACAATAGTCAAGCAGATCATCCGAGAAGGACGGGTTGGTATGCTGACTTATTTGCCACTTTGAAGCGACTACAAGAATTGCGAATGGACCTCCTCTCTAGCTTCGATTTAGGAAAATTTAGGACAAGTATTGGTTCCAAATTTTGACAAAGTCTGGCTCCAGGCACTGGCGATCACCGACGGTTCACAATCTACTTTTGGTCAAAATTCCACGAGATCAGCGCCGGGGCAGATCGCAAGAGTTGGGCACCGCCCAACTTTGCCGGCGATTCCTTGCGATTATTTACCTTATGATTTTGTTACGACTGCACTGCTTCACAAAATCGCAATGCGCAGGGAGAGGTTGCAAAAGGCCCACCGCCGGTGACTCCCGGCGCGTACCGGCGATATGTGAACCAACCCTTACAGACGGCGTTGACGTTCTTCAACTAACTGGCTAACAGCTCTAGCACATCTTGGATGCGCACTCCAACAGCCTTCCAACTTGGAAGGTTCTAAGTTGGAGAAAAAACACGAGGAGGGGAAGGTCAGCGCAACCAAGACAAGCACGAGCTGAAAGTCTCAGCTGTGAAGGACGTTGGCGGATGTTCATGCATGTCGATGACGATACTGGCAAGACCAACGGACAATACGGTCAAATCACGATTCAAGGACGCAAAGCAACATTTCACACAACTTGTGTGGTTTAAAGATGCGAAGATCAATAAAAGGGGAGTTTCTATAACTTAGAACCTTCCAAGTTGGAAGGCCGTTGGAGTGCGCATCCAAGATGTGCTAGAGCTGTTAGCCAGTTAGTTGTAGAACGTCAGTACCGTCGGTCAGTGTCGTGCAATGTTATTGCATGAGCTGATTGTTTAGTAACTGGTGGTGCTAGTGGACAATTATAGCGTAACTTGTAGTTTATTAGTCCTTTTTTTCTTTACTATACTTCCTCCGCGTCATCGAAATTGTCGCAGTTTGACTAGTGACTTGCCACTTGTTACTGACAACTCCATAGGCCAAACCATTCAAAACCTTTTACACAGTATGATAGTCTGAAGACTAGAGTAACGTTCGCGGACAGTTGGGCTGAGAGGTTTCATGCAGAGATGAAGTCCTCGTCGTAGCTGATGTCAATGGACGCAAAAATATCGTTCCGAAATATTTCAAGGAAGGTTGAAAGTTGGTCGCGCCTCATCTCAGACGCTTTGACTTTCTCCACAGGACAAGAGCTGCTATGCTTGTCGTCTGCTAGCTCTGGATGATTTCTACTTCACCCCCAACGAAGCCTAGTAAGAATAAACGATCGTTGCGAGGTCGGTTGATTACCGTCGGCGGAACCACCTCGATCTTGAAATGAACATTTTTTAGCCGTGGCATGCCCATTTATTTTACCTGTGTGGTCACAGCTCATGCAGGTAAGTGTACTATCATCCAGCGCGCCCTCCTTTTCAGCATCACTGGTACGGCACCTGCACGTGCATCACTAGCACTTCGTGTAGAGTCTACACCAGAGTACGCGGCTCTTGCAGTTAAAATCATGATTGTACTGAGTGTCTCAGCCAGAGCAACACATTTTATCGCCGTTGCATGCATTTAGTTTGCTGACCCCTCGATGTTTCTCCGAGCGCTGCTACTTGTTCCACGAAGTCATTCTCACCCCAGCTAAGGTAAAACAGTGATGAGGCTCGAGTGAATGGCCATAAGCACGAGAAATGTGCAGCCTGCAACGCCTGACTGATCTCAGCGAGTTGAAATTACCATCGCAGCGACATCAGCGAAGAAATTGCGTCTAGTTCAAAAATTTCAGATTCCAATAACAGAAAATAGAACTTTGCCGTTACCCTATACTGATGACTATCGCCTATGTCCGATTCTTTGCCGCTGATACGAGTGCTGGTGAGTAAATACCTCGTTTTATGTCAAAAGTCAAACTGCGACAATTTCGATGACGCGGGGGAAGTAATTTTATCCTGGGCTCTCCATCCGAGTCCATACTTGTATGTATGGATGTATGTGGGTGAATGCGGTAAGCGATCCACAACATGGCACGAAACAATGGCAATACTGGAAGCACATTAAACCGGCAGTAGCGACTAGATCTAGCAGCAGGCTACTGTAGCGACTAGATCTAGCAGCAGGCTACTGTAGCGACTAGATCTAGCAGCAGGCTACTCATAACTGTAGCGACTAGATCTAGCAGCAGGCTACTCATAACTGTAGCGACTAGATCTAGCAGCAGGCTACTCATAACTGTAGCCACTAGGTCTAGCAGTAGGCTACTGTCGCGACTAGATCACATCATGCGCACAGATCAGACTGAGCGAGTTATGGACCACTTGATCTAGAAAAAAACGTTTAGTTTGGAGCATGGCATTGCTCATCGAACTGAGGCTGGCCAGAAGCAACCCTTAAAACAAAAATACCGGTAGCCTCCTTCCACAAGCAGGTTTAACGCGAGACGTAATAATGATTTATAATTATTGCCTTGTGTGGTTTGTCTCTGGCCATTTTTAGCTCAGCAGAATTTAATACCAATGTGGTTGGACTTTGTGCACTCGGCTGGACCACTGCCTGTAATTGTGGCTCACAAAGATGTCACTACCTGACAAAATCAAGGCTTGAAAACTTTCGCAAGTGGCCATTGTCTTTTTATATACGTGGCGCACTGGCAAACAGACCTGCGCTCAGGGGGGTTTTAAAGCCATACAATGTGTCTCACCTTTGCACATCATCACCGTGGCATGATGAAAAGAAGAAATCGCGTTGCCCACGTTCCCTGGTACCAGGCTGTATGAATAACCCATAAGTTGGGTTGCCAAGGACGGATACTGGATACCGAACAGTAGGTTGGCTTTCCTTGCAAACTCCAAGACGCACGTGTCTGCGTTAAGATCAGTGCCTGTTACGGAATCTGCAGGGCATCTCAGATCATGTAACTGCATGGAGTTGAGAGAAACAGAGCCCATTGGCTTAGTACCGTCTGCTGCTATGAAAAACTGTTTCCCGTTGCAAACCTTCGACAAAACTGTGCCCGTGTGTTGGTCAGCTGGTGGAGCACACAAAACAGAACATAATGAGACAAGGAGACAAGGGGAGAGAGTGACAGAAATAGATAGATAGATAGATAGATAGATAGATAGAGATAGAGAGAGAGAGAGAGAGAGAGAGAGAGAGAGAGAGAGAGAGAGAGAGAGAGAGAGAGAGATGGAGAGAGAGAGAGAGAAATCAGAGAGAGAGAGAGAGAGAGAGAGAGAGACAGACAGGGAATTACGGTCAGTCAGGAGAACAATAGATACCATATAAGGCAGCCGCACCAAGCAATCGAGCTTTTGCCGAATGATATAACAGGTACAGATATAGGCTGTGTTTACGTGAGGCATTTCAACCCGGGTTTAGGTCGACTTCGGTGAAGTTTCAACCCGCCATGAACACAGACTGGTGCATTTACATGACACATTGCGCTTCGCCCAGGTTGAAATTTTGCCCCAGGTTGATTTCAACCGTCCCCTTGCGACGCAGTTGAAGGCTCTGGAAGCTGTCTGTATCAGTTTGCATAATCCTGTTCTTTGTAAACGAAAGAAGCATGTAGTCTCATTAAAGTTGTTCTCGTAGCTGGTTATCAGATGTGAACTTAGTGCTATTGTTGAGTATGAATTAGGACAACTGACGACATCTTCTCCAGACATTACAACGGACAACGGGAACAAGTTATTGGGAACGACATTTATTATAGATGACGAGACAAGAGACCAAGACGAACGGAACGACTACATTGAAGAGTGAGAGATTATGGAAGAGAGCGAGATTATTGAAGAGAGAGAGAGAGCTCGACTGAGAAAACAACGCAATATAAAGGGCCTGGGTAGCTATGGCAAACATGGGTGGCAAACATGGGCGCGCAAGTAGCTACCCAGGCCAACGGAACGAAAGGTGAGTATGACGTAGTACGGGTGCATGCAGGCCGGCCAGCTTAGGAAAGGTTAACCGGTTGTAGGTAAGATTGTACGGGAGGAGGTACCTAACATACCTCCCCTGAGCAAAAAAAAGAACCGCAACCTCGCCGGAAATATTAAGACGATGAGAAAAACACACACACACACACACACACAACGCACGGATCTCACAAAAGTGTTATACTACATGGCCCAACTTCTGCGAAAACCAGGCTTAGGGTGAAAATCATTTTTTTGAGAAAAATGATGTTTTGTAAAAAGGTTGTGTCGCGTGGACGCTCGAGTGCAGTGAAGTGGAACCAAAGAGCATCTCGCTTGTTTGAAGAAGTAGCAGTCATGGCAGGAAGGGTTTCAGCAGTCAGGGAAGTCAAAGGGCTTCCGGTAAAATATTCCCTGCTACTCCTCTAGTCACAACGAAGAGTTTTTGAGCTGATCGAACGGATTCCATCTCCTTCACTCAGGGATGGCGAAATTTCTGCGCTAGCTGCTGCTTGCGGAAAATGGTGAAGAAATCGTCTCCAGTTAGAGTCGTGATGGCGATAGCGGGGAGAACCTGGACGACATCGACCCAGCCAATCGAAGTATGGAGATACTAGCTGTTTCTGGGCCTCACGCAAAGGGGACACGCGCAGCAGAGCTCATACATTTGCAGCAAGTTCACGAGGAAAAAGGCTAGAAGCGCAGTGGTGAAAACTATTTTGAATTGAAGTCCTTGGCCATGAAGTGCTACTGAATGCCAGGCGAACGAGCGAGCAGATCGAGAGGCCTCCACTCGAGACTTTCCTCGCTGGACAGCTAGCTGCAAGGGATTGTACGGCGTGCCGAGATTTCACTTGCTGGTCAGCACCAAGCAGACACTGCAGCATGTCAGCATACTATGCGCATACTACGAACAGTGGAACAGTTTGAAAGGCTGTGTTCTTGCTTGTTATTGAATAGTTGTACTAGATTCACCCTTCAAAAGGTGCCATCTCAACTGGAGTCGGGTTTCCTTGTGGTGTGTAGCGCCAGAGCATGCCAGTACATGTATGCAGCCCCAGAATGTGCTGAGTGAGGAGGAAACAAAATTCATGCAGAACTGTGCATGGCCACTGCAGCCTGCAGCACCAAGGGGCCACAACAAGCCTGCCCCCACATGCCTACCTTGTCATGTCACCTAAACAAAAATCATCCATGTCTCTTCCTTCACTCTGGTGGATCTCTCTTCATTTCTTTCCTGTGATAACAATTTTGTGTTTTTTTTTGGATTTTTTAACACAATACCCTGGTGTGTTTGAGATACTTTTAGTACCACTATGAGTCGACCCACACCTGTAATATTTTGTCTCCTGACCTCCCATGCCCGGTAGAAGCTGAAAATGGGACAAAGTCATTTTGTGAAATTTCACCCTAAGCCTGGTTTTCGCAGATTCTGGGCCACATGTTACATGCACTACAGTTTGTTCTGCTTCGCTGAATTGCATGGCTAAACAGCTTAGTTATGCACTTTTTTGCAACCAGAATGATAGAGCGTGGCTCACCAACGGACCCCTAATATTGATGGCTGGAAACACGCGCGCACACAAACACACTACAAAAATCACGAAATAAATAAACCGAAAATAAATTTGACGAAGTAGGACGCACGAATAAGAGAGAGAGAGAGAGAGAAATAATGAAAATAGCTGACCTGCATGACTTGGACGAGACGAGGTAGACATAGACAAGACGAGGTTGACAGAGACGAGATGAGACTGACGACGAGACAAATGCCGGGCGGTAGAGGACGAGGGTCGTGGGTTCCGAGCAATGGTCGGCCGCCAATGTTGAGTATGAATTAGGACGACATTGCGCGCCGACACCGCGCGCCGACACAGCACGACGACACAGCTCCACGACGAACACGGACAGGGGTGACGAATAAACAAGGACAGTCCAGCAGTGACGGGAGCAACACTACACGTAAATCATATCTCACGGTTGTGAGCTGCGGAGGCAGAACTCCGCGTCGAGAAACGTTGGGCGCCAGTGTTGGGTCCGAACAACATGCACTGTATCACCCAATGCTCCGTGTTTGCACTCAGTTAGTATATTTTTTAACACTATGTCACTATGTCCAGGCTCAAGCTGTACAGCTTGCTTGTGCTGCCTGTCCTCCTTTACAACTGTGAGACTTGGGGAGTAACCCAGGCAGTCTCTCAGCGACTGGACTGTTTTCACCGCCGACAGCTCAGAAACCTGGTGGGAGTGCGATATCCAGACAGAATTACGAATGATGATCTGTATTCCAGATGTGACTCGCAGCCACTGTCGGAGCTTGTTGCCAAGCGACGCCGTAGCCTCACTGGCCATGTGCTGAGGATGAGTGAGCAGTCACCCCTTGCCTTGCGATGTCCTGCTATTTTCAAGCGGGGTCACGTGGACGAAGGGGCCCGTCCCGCGGCTACTCTCCCTACCACCATCATGAAGGACCTGGCAGGGCACGACATTCCTTTGAAGAATGCCAGCGACCTAGAAGGAGCACGAGCATTTGCTGCAGACAAGTGGAAATGGAGATCAGACATTGTTTATGGATGAGTTTTTTGTTGACTGGAGACAGAAGCGGACTTGGCTTAATTTCAGTGTATTCTCATGCATTGTTCTTTGGCCTTTTTACGCGTGCTGTGGTATTATTATTATTATTATTATTTGGAAAGGATTGGGAGAACTTCATATTCAAAGGATCAGTCGGGGAAGTGAACTGCCTGAAAAGAGAAAAAACGCCAGACCCACCAGTACTCGAACCTGGGACCCTGCTTGTCATGAGCAATGCTCTAACCACTGAGCTATGGGACCAGGCTGAACCTAGAAGGCGCTGACAAGTCTTTCACTCCAAAGGCAGCTCACAACACGTGCCACACATACTGACTCACTTTCTTTCACCTCTGGTAGTTTCCAGAAACTGACGGTGGTTGGTCCCCTGGGGGAGGGAAAAAGACCCAAGTGCCATTATTATTAGTATTGTTATTATTATTTCCCGTTTGTCTCTTTCCCTCAAACTAGTGAAGATTATTATTATTATTATTATTTTTATTGTAGATGAGAAAAGGACATATGGATACGAGTTAAGAGTAACTCTCCATCACTGTAACATGATACTTTATACAGTCAGAAAGTGCAATAACTAGGCACAAAACTGACAGAGTACTGAACATTCGACGTCCTGACACCTAGCTTCAACACGTGTGAAACAACTTGTTTTGTAGTCAACTAGTCCATCACAATGTCATGCATGAGGAGTACTGTAGGAGTTTGGCTTTCGGCTTGTACAATTCGTTTTCGCAAAGCTTCCCTTTCTTTACTTATCTTTGATATTATTATGACCCACCCAAGTTGGGTGGTGTGCTGCTTTGCTGCTTCGAATTGTAGTTAGACCGCTTTGTCAAATATCGTACTGGTCTCGTCATCGTCCAGTAACAATCGACATACTTTGTTCCGTTGGGACTGTAGCTTTTGCTCGTTTTCGTTGCGCTTGCCTTCCCCTCTTTGGTCTTTCCATAACCTTGAACCTTCCAAGTTGGAAGGCTGTCGGTTAGCGCTACGGAGATGTGTTGAAGCTAGGTGTCAGGACGTCGAATGTTTCAGTACTCTGTCAGTTTTGTGCCTAGTTATTGCACTTTCTGACTGTATTAAGTATCATGTTACAGTGATGGAGAGTTACTCTTAACTCGTATCCATATGTTCTTTTCTCATCTACATTTATTTATGGCTCAACATCCCAGTTTCATATTATTATTATTATTATTATTTTTAGGAAATTAGAGGCCACATGCCACCTACTGCTCTTTTCTCTCCGAAACTCAACACTTCCAAGCCAGATATGAAAGAAAGAAAAAATCATCAGTCACACCACACTCGAACTCGAACCAGGGACCTTGCTATTCGCGAGCAATGCTCTAACCAACTGAGCTACAGTATGACTCTTATCCACAGTGATGGTAAATCTATCCTTCTTCGATCAATTCATATCTGGCTTGCATCGTGTTGAGTTTCGGAGAGGAAAGAGCAGTAGGTGGCATGTGGCCTCTAATTTCCTAAAAACTTTGAAATTCTCCGTGAAGTCCAAATTTGAAATTGCAATTTGTATTTGCTCGCAGTGGACATAGTTTGATGCGCTCCCCATGATATCAAGCGAATGGCCGAGGGCCCTCTTGATTGGTGTGAGTTGCCAGCATGATGCAAGCCAGATATGAATTGATCGAAGAAGGATAGATTTACCATCACTGTGGATAAGAGTCATACTGTAGCTCAGTTGGTTAGAGCTTGGTCCCTGGTTCGAGTCCCGGTGGTGTGACTGATGATTTTTTTTTCTTTCTTTCATATCTGGCTTGCAAGTGTTGAGTTTCGGAGAGAAAAGAGCAGTAGGTGGCATGTGGCCTCTAATTTCCTAAAAACTTTGAAATTCTCCGTGAAGTCCAAATTTGAAATTGCAATTTGTATTTGCTCGCAGTGGACATAGTTTGATGCGCTCCCCATGATATCAAGCGAATGGCCGAGGGCCCTCTTGATTGGTGTGAGTTGCCAGCATGATGCAAGCCAGATATGAATTAATCGAAGAAGTATAGATTTACCATCACTGTGGATAAGAGTCATACTGTAGCTCAGTTGGTTAGAGCATTGCTCGCGAATAGCAAGGTCCCTGGTTCGAGTCCCGGTGGTGTGACTGATGATTTTTCCTTTCTTTCATATCTGGCTTGCAAGTGTTGAGTTTCGGAGAGAAAAGAGCAGTAGGTGGCATGTGGCCTCTAATTTCCTAAAAACTTTGAAATTCTCCGTGAAGTCCAAATTTGAAATTGCAATTTGTATTTGCTCGCAGTGGACATAGTTTGATGCGCTCCCCATGATATCAAGCGAATGGCCGAGGGCCCTCTTGATTGGTGTGGGTTGCCAGCATGATGCAAGCCAGATATGAATTGATCGAAGAAGGATAGATTTACCATCACTGTGGATAAGAGTCATACTGTAGCTCAGTTGGTTAGAGCATTGCTCGCGAATAGCAAGGTCCCTGGTTCGAGTCCCGGTGGTGTGACTGATGATTTTTTCTTTCTTTCATATCTGGCTTGCAAGTGTTGAGTTTCGGAGAGAAAAGAGCAGTAGGTGGCATGTGGCCTCTAATTTCCTAAAAACTTTGAAATTCTCCGTGAAGTCCAAATTTGAAATTGCAATTTGTATTTGCTCGCAGTGGACATAGTTTGATGCGCTCCCCATGATATCAAGCGAATGGTCGAGGGCCCTCTTGATTGGTGTGAGTTGCCAGCATGAGGTGCCTGATTGACCACTCCAGATCCATACTCAAACCACCAGGGCCCAGAATGCCAGATTCACTGAGATTGGTTAGAATGCTTCCAAGCTTATCAGGGTTGGAATTACTACAAGACGAAGAAGGCGTCTCCATTGTGAAGTGACTTTGCTCTGTTTCAGGCACTCCAACAGCCGGTCCATCCACAGTAGGCGTTGATCTACTGGGAGCAAAGTCGCCCTCCACAGGTGGCTGAGGTCCTGCCAGGCCATAAACAGCCTGTGGACGCACGCAGGCCACTGGACTACCCACAGAGTGTGCATAGACAGATTCAATACATGATGCATCATCACCCGCAGTGCTGGAGTACTCAGTACATGAAGGCAGAGGCCCAGCAGCAAACACACGGAGTAAGCTCGGTGGAACGCCGGCGCACGTGTCAAGGCCATTGTTTACTAGCACACTGGGAACAGAGTCAACGGAATCGGTGCAGGCGGAATATTCTACATGATCACGTGCAAGAGAGGCTGGCGGTTCGCTGTCAGTGTCAGTGAAACAGGCGCCAGGACCATCAGGTAACCCAGCAGCCGAATCCAGGGAAACAGCGCCGGTGGAAGACGCACTGACAGATTCAGGACCTTGACTAGTCGTAGCAGGCAACTGGACCACACAGCCAAAGCGCGTCATGAACTCAACAGGCAACTCGCCACGCTGCACCAACTGACGGGCTATCTCCTCCTGCTCCACCGATGTAAGGTATTTTTTGATAATTAGCGAAATTTGACCAGCCAAGTTCTGCTCCGAGATAATATCATCCGGTCGACGCTGTATCCATAGGTCAAGTTGACACTTCCGGTGACCCGCCTTCTGTGGCCATACAGCCAGAAAATGGCACTCCAAAGCAATACGGTTGTCGGAACCAGACCATTTCCTGCGAGGTGGCATACACCAGTTCACTAAAAAACAAGACAAGACCTTCTCTTTGCTGAGACCTACTTCACAAAAATGATGAAACGGCTACTAGTAAAGGGATGAGGGTAAACTCAAAGGAATTGGAGCGGGTAGCGCGCTCACATTCGGATGGCTACCAGAGCTCCAAAAAGCTGAACCGTCCCCGAGGGGGGTTAATTATTATTATTATTATTATTATTATTAACTGGTTTGAGGGAAAGAGACAAACGGGAAAAGTCTGAAGAAAAAATTGACTGTCACCACCAGGACTCGAACCAGGGACCCTCGCTTGTAGCCAGCGATGCTCTAACCACTGAGCTATGGTGTAGCTATGGTGTCGTCATCCCAGCAGAGACCGTTCAACGTTTTCTTCAGTATTATTATTATTATTTTAGAATTGGGATCAACAGAACGAGCTGAACCGACATTTTCACAAAGGCTTTTATTGTATTCAAAAAACGAGTGGATACGAAGGCAGTGAAGAACATGGAAGAAAGAAAAAATGTGCTATGGAAGAAATGAATGCAGCATTATTCGTTTGAAATTGTTTTAGTAGCAACTTGTTCTGTCTGTTTGGCTCTGGTTGGCCATGGTGTCATATCTTGTGTCACAGTATACTAGTAGTCCTTACAAGTTCGTTAAGTGCTTTCGCAGTTTTTCCTGTTATTACCTTAGTGCTAGGATTATCAGTTTCATAGGTGTTGTTTCTTCTCACTCCATTTCTCTTTATTAGTATCTTTCTGGATTGTTTTTCATTAGTACAACGTAGCTTCCTGAGGAGTGTTGTGCGAAAACTAGTTCGAAGTACAAATTTTTTGTTCATCATTTCTTCCATAGCACATTTTTTCTTTCTTCCATGTTCTTCACTGCCTTCGTATCCACTCGTTTTTTGAATACAATAAAAGCCTTTGTGAAAATGTCGGTTCAGCTCGTTCTGTTGATCGCAATTCTAAAACTATTGTCGCCTCGACGCCTATTTACATTATTATTATTATTAAGAAATGGTTTGCTCCCCGCACCGGAGCTCGCGCTATTCCGCCGACTTTACTTGACACTTGACTTATTATTATTATTATTATTTCTCCTTTATTCACTTCTTTCGAAGGCGATAAGCCAGACCCACCGGGAAATATTTCCATGGGTGGGACAGCAAAAAGAAAGTGAAAAAACAAAAACAAAAATAAATAAATAAATAAAACCTAAAACCAAAGGGACAAGAACTAGTTGAAGGAAGAGGAAGAAAGGAAAGAAACTCAATCCGAACTCCAACATCAAAACAATAATAAAGAATTTGCAGCGACAGGCAAAATACATCAACCAATGAAGGGAGTAGTAACAAAGGAAATATCAGTCTTTATCAGTCGTTATTCAAGTCTCTTAGCTATTGAACATGCAAACGCAGCAGAGGTGCATCTACATGTTAAGGATAGTTCTCAGTATTTTAATCGAACCTTGTATAGCCTCCTGTTGCACAATAGCCAGGTCTCCTCCCTTATTATTATTATTATTATTATTATTTTAAAACGAAGGTAAGTTATGGGTCGCAAATATCCACGCAAACACACATCCAGTCATAATAAAGCACTTGTCATAAGTATCCGAATGTCCCGTCATCTCGCCTCTTCACAGATAGTGGTGACAGATAGTGACAGATAGTGGTGATGCCACGAAGAGGCGAGATGACGGGACATTGGAGGAGACAACACCCAATGGAGCTAAGAATCGCACTTCGTCAATCAAGCAACATCTGTCAGCCCGTACCAATTGTCGTGAGTTGTACAGTGATAATGTTTTCTCAATATTGTCACGTGGTAGATGTGCGTAACATTTGGCTGTGTTAGAAGCTTTGTATATCCGTAAGTTAGATCCTGAACTTTGCGTACAGAAAGAAAATGTGTTTCAAATCTTTATTCTCACGATAGCCAGTGGCCAATAAGAGATAATAGTGTAAGAAAGGAGAAAGAGTGAGGAAGAATTGGGTGGGCAGGGCCTAGGGGTTAATGACTACTTAAGTGTACGGGCAGGGGTGGTCGCCACACGAGCATACAGAGTTGCGTACTTAAGTGTAAGGGCAGGGGTGGTCGCTACACGAGCATACAGAGTTGTGCAACAGCAGGGATATCTCGGATCTGAAGGGAGTACGAGAAGGGATTTCGCGAAGCTGGGTGGGCAGGCAATTAAAGTAATGAAGGGCCTTGTACAGGGGAGAATGGAGACAGCGGTCAGTCCGCGGAGTTGGCAAGTGCCAAGTACGAGAGCGACGTAAATTATACGAAGGTTGCACGTTGCTAGCAGTATGCAGCGAGAGTATATGTGGTGGGGCATAATTGTGGCGCAGAGAATGCGCGAAGAGTATATGTTTAACTTTAAAGCGTGAAAATAATGTTGGCCATTTGATGCGATGCAAAAGGTGGGAGTGTTCTAAGTGTGTGTAAAGGGGAAGGTGGAGACATATTCTGGCGGCTTTCCGCTGGAGTCGTTCTAGCCTGTCAAGGGAAGTGTGGGACAACGGTGTGAGAGCATTGCTCGCATATGAGAATATAGGTAGTATGTAAGTTTGATAGATGTGAGATAAAGAATCACTGGTGAGTGTAGACCTTAGTCTAAAAAGAATATTGAAAGACTTGAGTGATTTTTTGACTATGTATTCAACATGCTCCGTCCAACGGAGGTCATGCTGAAAGATTATTCCGAGGTGTTTGTGTTTTTGTGCTACGGTAAGCGGACTATTCCTGAGGGTGATCTGGGGTAGCTGTTCAGGGGGGCGGTTATTGTGGTAGAACGGGAGGATGACTGTTTTCTTTGTGTTAACCAGCAGGTGCCATCTTTGAAGCCAGTCTCCAGCTGCTGTGACACTCTGTTGTAGGTTTCGGGTGCAGTCTTGAAGAGTTCTCGCTATGGAAATCAGAGCGGTGTCATCTGCAAACTGGCTACAGGTGGTGCTGGGATTCTCACATGCGTGTGGAAGGTCTATGGTGTAGACGAGGAATAGAAGCGGCCCAAGAACAGATCCCTGAGGGACGCCGGCAGGGATCTCGAGGAAAGGCGATAGGTCGCCATCCACCTGGACCCTTTGCCGACGCCCCAACAGGTACCGTCGGAACCACTCCAGGGCGGTGCCCTGGACACCATAGTGGGAGAGTTTTGCTAGAAGGCCTGCATGCCACACACGATCGAAGGCCTTGCTTAGATCGAAAAAGCAGGCATTGACGTGTTTCCCGTCGTCTCTCGCAGTGGAAAGGGTATGGACGAGACGGGCAAGCTGCTGCTCAGTGCCGTCTTTCTCGCGGAATCGGGACTGCTGGTTGGGCAGGTGGGGTGTGATGTGCTTGTAGAGGAGTTGATGTGCAATTTTTTCTTGGATTTTTGATGTAGTGCTCAAGAGAGAGATGGGTCTATAATTTGTTGGTTGGGTTGGGTCACCCGGCTTGGGTACTGGAGTAATGGTGGCATCTTTCCACTCCTGTGGGATTTCTCCTGTTTGGAACGATAAATTAAAGAGGGACGATAACGACGGTGCAAGTTCCTTCGCCGCTTCTTTGAGTAGGCGGTTTGGAATAGAGTCAAACCAGGGGCTTTTGTTGGTATCAACTCCGCGGAGGAGTTTTTCGACCTCAGCTTGGGAAGTCGAGATTTCTTGAAGGGGACTGAGGATGTCAGGGGTGGTGTTGATGGCTGGAGTTTGCTCATCCGCATTGGCCACGGAAAGCTTGCTCTGGGAAATGAAGAATTCGTTGAGGGCAGCGGCTTTTTGTGCTGGTGTCGTTGCAGGAGTTGCTTGGCTGACGAGTTCGGGTATGCGTTGTTTTGTAGCTGTAGTTAGGTGCTTCATGAGGCGGTGTAGGGAAGTAGAGGAGGCTGTTGAGTTGTTTACGAAATCCGATTTAGCGCGACGCAGGAGGGAGGTGACACGGTTTCTTTGGGCAGTGAACGTGTTCCAGTCGTCAGGCGAGCGTGAGTGAAGGTATATTCTGTGTTTTCTGTGCTTATCCTTGATCTCTTTCAAGAGGCCCTTTGATATCCATGGTCGTGCTGGCACGTTCTTCCTGTCCCAAGGGGGGTGAGTGCGAGTAACTTGGCAGTGTTCTTGGGCGATGCTCAGGACATTGTCGCGCCAGGATCGCCAGAAGGTGTCAACTGGGCATGGGTCGTGTTGGTTTGGATGGTGGTTGAGATTTGTGCGTGAAAGGGCTTCTCGAAGAAGGTGGATAGTGCTGTCTGTCCATGACCAGAATGTGGTGCTTCTGGATCGTGGAGGGGAGTTGTTAATTATGGGGGGCAGTTGATTATTGATGTGGCCACTGATAGTAGTGTGATCGGATGCGCCAAATGGTGGAAGTGATTGGATATGAATATCATTGGTGTGGAGTGAGGAGATAACAAGGTCTAGACATGAGAGAGGTGTTTGTCGGTGGATGTAAGTAGGGAATCTGACATGTTGTGTGAGGCCGTATGTGTGTAGCAGAGTTTGTATGTCGTCCCCAAGGCGATCTGTTCTGTCTGTGGTGAGCCACGCACTGTTCTTGGCATTGAAGTCTCCAAGTAGTAGGAGGTCGTCACCTTCGGCTCTAGCGGTTTTGATGCTTCTTTCCAGTTCCGCACAGAAGAGGGTGCCATCGCTACGGGGTGGTCGGTAAATGTTTGCAACAACGAGGGAGAGGTTACCGGTGGAAATTCTCGTCCATATGCATTCTGCTGCTGTCATTGGTATTGTCAGTACCCTTGTGTTGAAACGTTCCGCTATGTACAAGGCAACACCACCACCATAGTCCTGTCTGTCAGCTCTGATCAGCTTGTAGCCTGGGATTGCATAGAGACTGTCAGGGTCTGATGTGTCAGCCCAGGTTTCCTGGACTGCAATGACTGATAGTTCGTTCTGAGATTCAGAGCACGAACGGGTAAAGGTAAGTAACTCGTCCATTTTGTTGAATATGCAACGCACGTTGGTACTGAGAAAGTTCAAATTCACTGACATTGGTATTGTTTTTTTTGGGGGGAATTTTTTTTTTTTAAATTTATCTTTAAGGTGGCTCACGCCTATTTCAAAAAAATTAACGAGTGCTCTGAAAATTTGGTGGGCGGTTGCTCTTAGGTAGTGCATGCAAATGGCGAGTTAAAAAAACGGGGTATCAATGCTAACTTTTGAGATATAGGCGATGACAATTTCACTAAATTGTCAAATTTGTACAGGATTTGTGATGTATAGCGGACGGGTATTTCATCAAGAACCTGATTTACAATCTTCCTCATTTTTCGGTTATTGAATGGACTAACTGTGTACATGCCAATGAGAAAATAAAAAACATATGCTTCAATGCTCAATTTCGCCATATAGGCGCAGAATGCCTTTTTGATAAGTTTGCTTTGCTACATGTACATGCACACCTACATATCCCATGTACATGTCCATATACATCTACTCTTCTCTACTAGCCCACCCAACCCTGCAATACACATTTACACCAGTGTACACACACATACCACACACAAACACACACACACACATACATGCAAACACACACACACACACACACACCTGTCCTGTCGAGCCACTACCACTAGGGTCACGTGGGCCCCGGAAGGGCAGCAGAGAGAGAGAGAGAAAGAGCACGCCACCCGGTGGCGCTCCAGACACACACGCACACACACGCACACACACACACACCCTTGGACCTTTGGAAAGCCCATCGCCGAAGGCGATGATAGCTATTAGGCGAGGCAGAACACACACACACGCGCACACACACACACACACACACACACTACTACTACTACTGCTACTGTAGCATGGTTGCCCAAGGGCCACACCATTCCGAAAGAAGCCGGAGTCATTGTCAGGAGCAGAAACGGAGATGACGACTCAGGTCACTCTGTCGACGGAACTGACGGCTGCAGCGAGAACAGCGGACACAATATGATGCTCTGTCAGACTTGGTTGCCCGATGGCCACGGTCGCACATGTGACGTCTGAAACCAGGCACTGACTTGAATTGCCGATTGCATGTCAAACACAAGAGAGAAGCATGGACGCTGAGCGGAATAGATGATGCCGGCTCGGACACTTTCGATGGTTTCAGGGGCAAACAATGATGCACACGCAGGCCACCACGAGAGTGAAACCACCTTCTGCATGTACCACACTGCACAGCACCACGCTGATCCTGGATGGGGAGACTTTGCTCTGCGCCACATTTGTGCCTTGTTTGTCACCTGGCTGGCGAAACGACCGATGGCAGATAAGACAGTCCACCCGCCAGGCAGACCTATCCTGAGCAACCTCATACCAGGCCAGACAGACACACACACACACACACACACACACACACGCACAAACGTGCGTGTAAACAGTGACTAAACACACACACACAAGGCACACACATGATCGCACGCCTGCAGACCATCGCCCCAATGAAGATAAGATTACTACTTCTTTGCGTAAATATGTTTGAGATAGAGTGTCGCTCTTAGATGTGACTGATGCCATCAACCAATGTCAAGGAAAAAAATTCACGGTTCGCGTCAGACTCGGCTAGAGGCCGAGTTTTCCGCATCCGTAGGAACGCCATCATCCTTCAAGGATCAAGGCGCAGATGCAAGGAAAGAATGTGTTCAATCTTCTTCTGCACACGTAGAAATAGGTTTGGGCATTTTCGATGATTTAGAATGTACGTCGCGTGAATATGACAATGTGACAGAGGCAGCCACAATTTACTGATTACTGTGCATTGATCTAGCTATATACACTGCAAGTGCACTGTAAATATTGTGTTACATGCATGTAGTTGTGAAGGGAGACAGTATACATGTACATTCACCAATGACACACCTGTCAGACAGCAGGTTAGGGCTAGTCAAAGTTATGAAGGCACAATATGCGATAAAAGGCACAATTTTGCGATGTACTTGAGTTTGTGAATATATAGTGGACTTTGTGTTCACACATACTCTACCAAATTGCCATGCACACCATTGTAACACACACACACACACACACACACACACACACACACACACACACACTTGAGCCTGGGGAGCATGATTGCTGTCAGCCAGTGTTGCTTTCAAATGCGTATTCTCGTCAGGAGTGATGTGAAACACATACTGGTAAATATCAATCTCTAAAAAATGCATCCTAAATAAAACGCTCAAGCACTGAGTCTAGTCAGAGTGATAAGACAATAAATTGAAGGAATTTCTCAACAAAAACTCAGTGTACCGCTGTGATCAAGCCGTGGCAATAACTATAGTAGAGTTCTTGGTGGACAGCGATTACCATAAAGAAATGGTGAGATACTACAGTAGTACCCTCTACTGACACAATGCAACCACGTTGTCCAGTACATGTTCGAATCAAAAATACTTTCGTACATTCGTGACCATTTCAATTTATATTCAAGGGTGACCTCCACAATCCACTGGCTTCAGAGTCGATTTATCATTATAGAACGGCCATTCTTGACAAAATAGTCAGACAAATTTTGCGAAGGATGGCGTTCTACTGTGGAAGGGACTCGCCAAGTCACTTGAACCAATTCAACGAAAATACAAAATACTCAGGTTTTACACATTCACGTACCCGTCTGTTCCGTCCCCCATTCCTTCCAAGACATCCACATAGACTCCAACGCTTTTATTCTACTCTTTTTCCGAAGCCGACCATGGGCATGGGCAGTGCCTGCTGGAAGGGACATCCCAACACTTCTCTGACAGGTGACAATTTCCACAAGTAAAAAATGCACCTCAAAAAAAGTAGCCAAGTGAAGGAGTGAAAAAAAAGAAGAAAAAAGCTCACACTCTAGACTCGAGTACGAGAGTTTCGTACTCAGGCCATCTGCTCGAGCTGGACCCTTCGAAACTGGAGGGCGCTACAAGCTCGCTACGCCAACTCTGCATGTCTTTTCTCGAACGTAGGATGCGCGAGAACCTGCGCAAAAGACGAGTTTAGAAATAGGCGCGAGCCACCTTAAATGTTTTTGTCTTTTGGCTAGTTGTTGAAACTTATCTGGACTCAGTATTTCGGGTGTTTTCTCTGAGGGGAGGGCCATGTCCCATCGGCCTTGGCTTTCTCCTCCATGGTCGAATGGCCGTGGCTGTGTCGGCGACGACGAGGACCGCTGGGTATCCAATCCGCATCGTCAGAGGCAACCGTGGTGGCCCCGTCGTCGTGGCCTGCCCCAGTGCCTGTAGGCGGAGGGGTGCCGGACATTGGGGGTGTACTGGGAGCGATTACCTGCAAGCTGGAACTCTCAGCTACCTCAGTTTGGTCGACAGAGGATGGAGTATTGCTCTGTATTTCCTTGGATTCCCCGTCGCTGGTTGTGATCTCAGACGCACTGGCGCTGTTCATTTCAGCGGTTTTCTGTGTTGCATCCTTGCTACTAGTACTAGTAGTAGTACTAGTAGTAGCAGGGGATCCGTCGGGTGCAGTGCTCACCTGTTCGGCCGCCCCGTGCGTACAGTTGAACTGAGCGCGGGCTCCCTGTTGAGCTGTGCTGGCGTACGAGTGTGAACCCTTGGGCTCTGTGCGCGTGCGTGCTGAGCTGGTGGATTGATTTGAGCTCTCGGGCTCCGCGCTGGGGTCCGTGTTTGTACAGCTACTACCTGAACTAGCACTCACAACAGCCTCACTACCTCCTGCATCGGGCGCACTTGTACCCGAGCTCAGTTGTGATCCAGGGAGTGCAGCCGAATTGGTGCTCTGTGTATTTGTGGGTGGTTTGTTCATGGGCCGCTTGCTCGGACACGATCGAGCAAAGTGCTCCCCCATGCAAATCCTGCAGGTGGCCCTCTGGTCCTCGTGACGGACACGAAACTGGTGCTGGTCGGCTGTGCGGACAAATGACGGAACTTGCCGACATCCCTCCTTCAGCTCGATGGTGGCGAATCGCATACCTGTCCCTACAGTAATCCCCGACGGGGTTTGAATTTGACCATGGCGGATGTCTCCCTGGATCTGGCCAAATGCAGCCAAAGCACTGCAGATAACGGTATTCTCGATCCAGATCGGGACATCAAAGATATGGAGTTGTAGTTGTTTGGTGAATGCAGGGCGTACAGAGAAATGGCTGTCGCCGATAAAAAACCCGTGCCCCAGCAGTGCGTCAGTCTGCGTAGCAGATAATAACGTTACCTTTGTGAGGTTGGAATTGGTGATCTGGACGGAGGCGACGTCCGTGTACCCTTGGGTTACAAGGGCCTCGGCTACATCCACTGTCTTGATACCGGCGTGACTGGTGAAAACTACGGTGTTGGCCTTCATGTCTTCTCGGGTAAGTGATTTCCATCGTGGCTCGCCATTTCGGGCAGCAGTACTAATGTTGCGCTCCATGGTTAGGGTCTGGTACCCCGGGTAAGCCTCAATCCGCAGAAATCTAGGGAAAAACTGGGAGCGCCAAAATCTGCTTCCTACTCCTACTCAACTGTTGTTGTTGTTGTAGTGTTGTCGCTACAATTGTTTGGTGTTACTCCTCGTCGAGGTGGTAACAATGTAACTTAATTTGCTCACTATGTTGTTGTCACTATTATTATTTTCCTTCGAGTTTTGTGTCGTGCTAAACTTGATAATTTTCCGCCTTGTCACGAGTGTTGTTATCTAATTATCTTTACGCTATATAAGTTTTAGTCTTTCCAGCTTGAGCCATTCCCTGTATAATCCTTGATGAGAAGGGACCGAAAACGTTTGGATACTTATGACAAGTGCCTTATTATGACTGGATGTGTGTTTGCGTGGATATTTGCGACCCATAACTTACCTTCGTTTTAAAGTATTATCCGCCTCAGACCTCTTTTAAAAAATTATTATTATTATTATTATTATTATTTATCGTCTCCGTCGTTGTCGTCATCGTCGTCGTCAGCGTCTTCCTCATCTCCCTCCTCCTCTTCATCAACATCAACAGCCATTGGAACGTCAAAGGGAGCATCATCGCAGCAGGCAGTGCCAGCAACGGACGTGCCTTTGGTACGGACATCTACGTCGGCCTCGTCTGGATTGGCAGTAGCGGCAAGGAATGTCAGGTCGGTTTCATTGTCACGTAATTCCAAAGTATGTACTGGTTCTAGTAGCGTTGTTAGGGTGTATGAATCTTCTATCGCCAACCATCTTGTTCAGAATAGTGATTGTCGTTCTAGTTATGCTGATGATTGCTTTTCTGTTTGGTCTCGTTCACGTAGTCAAAGGTATTTGCGTGTATTGGAGTCTATTTACATTTTTACCACCAGGCCGATTTTGTGTAGGCAGAAAAAGAATTTGTTTACGTTGAAATTGTTTGTGAATTTAGATCAGTAGTTCTCGTTTGTGGTTGCTTGGTAACTTTCTAGTGGTGAATTTATCGCATTTGTTGTCACCTGATATCGTTGAATGGTGTAATGTTTCTTTCAGCTCTCATTTTATCGCGCTAGTTAGGGTCTAAATTATTACTTGCATTGTGCGTATATATATTGAGTTAAGAGCTTTTGTTGATTTGCCAGTAATCCTCTGATGAGATGGCGACGAAAACGTTTAGCTTATTTATTATACATGAAAACAAGTTTTGCTTATGGTGTTTGTACTGAGTGCGCAGCTTACTCTATTTATTGCGTTGATTACATTTTTATCTCCACGGAAGCTTTTTAATTATTATTATTATTATTATTATTTGATAACCGCAATCAGTAATACAAGCTGGATCGACATTTGTGTACACTGTATTCATGTATTGTAAAACTGTGGAGACAATGTGCAATAAAACGATGAAAAAATGTGAAGAAATTGTGTAGAGAAAGAAAGGGATTCAAACAAGTTTTCGTACAACACTCATCAGGAATCATCGTTGTACTAAAGGACACTGAAACAAAAATTGAACTATTATAGAAAATCTAAGTTAGAGAAATAACACTAAGAGCAACAACAGTGAAATTTACAAGTGTGAATTTTAACAATCAAAGCGAGAAATGAGCAAAGGAGAAAGGAAGGAAAGACAACGTGATAACACATAACAGCAGTACATTACACCTAGAACATTAACGGCCAAGCTTGGCCGCACTAAACAAGACACGTTACTTGAACAATTTCAACCCAATTATACTATCTTTCTGTACACACAAATTAGGCTTGTACAGACGCTGATAGATAGCTTCCAACACTTTTAACTGTAGTCCATAACCATGACGACCACGGCACAATACAGTGAACGAAGAGTCAGAATACGCACCGCAACAATCAGGACTAGCCAGCAGATGATTGTACACTGAAGACTTGCTACCACGAAACCTACGCACAACACTAACACTCTCACCGGCACTCTCACCATCACTCCCATCACTGCTCTCCGACTCACTGCTCCCTCCGCCGTCCGTTCCATCCTCCGCTTCCCCTGCACTCTCTCTGTCTCGTCCATCCCGCCTGACCGGGTCCATTGAACCCAACTCGGCCGTCCCCCTGCTATCACGTCCCTCCTTTCGCCCTCGTCCGCTGAGTGCGTAGCTTCTGTTGTAGTTGGCTGTTGATCGTCTTGGTCTTTCAATTATGGGCTTGGATGGTGGATTAGTTGTGGTTGCTGTAGATTGCGTTGTTGGTGTTGGTGTGGGAGTTACTGATATGCAAGGTGGGTCCCTTTCTTTCTCTACACAATTTCTTCACATTTTTTCATCGTTTTATTGCACATTGTCTCCACAGTTTTACAATACATGAATACAGTGTACACAAATGTCGATCCAGCTTGTATTACTGATTGCGGTTATCAAATTGTTGTCTCCTCGCCGTTTGTTCAAATTATTATTATTATTATTATTATTATTATGTCTGATTGGCCAGGAATTTTCTTCATCCAAAGACGTCAGTGTCTTCTGTAGGGTGTGTATAGGTGAAATACCAAAACAAAATTGGCCACTTACCGTTAATATTGGGGAATTATGGGACTTTCAAAAATGCCATTTTTACGAACTTTACGCATTTGGATAGTAACACTTTATTATGAAGCTGTCTGGTCAGTCTTTTGATAAGAAGCATTGACTGCGTACATTGCATTGGGTGACATAAGGAAGTTGTTGTAACTGCCTTTTCTCCACCCGCACCCAGTCCCGTGCAATCTCCACACTTATACAAAGGGACGACGATAACTACATTTGAAAGACTGTTCATTTCAAGACGACTACGGAAACACAACTTGACATGACGAACTCAAGACGAAGACTGCTTTTTACACCACAGCAACAAGTCCATGCACCAACATAACGTACACACGACGTACGGTACTATATATATGATATGGTAAGTCTATCGATATACGGTACATACGGTATGATACGGTAGAAAGTCCGTCTTCTACAGAAGTGTCCTGTGGGAGGTTTTGCAGGATTTCCATCAATATCAACAACAGAACATGAACTCAGAGATGGCCCCAATGCGCAAATTGGCTCTTTTATGAAGTAAAGTCGACCATAAATGAAAAATGGCCCGACATGTTTTTTATCAAAACTTGCCAAATTGATTCTTCTAATGTACAGTGGAATTTGAGGTGTCGCAATGAAAAAAGACTTCACAACAACGCGTTCATTCATAAAAAAACATTAAACATTTGAGTAGTATCGTACTAGATGCATGCAATGCCTAGTTATCCTGTAGGACACTGCGACCAGCTGAGGGATAGCTTTAAAAATAATAGGAATGGAAAGAGTCTGTTATGACCTTCTGCAGCAATCCGGAACATACTTTGTCCAGTGCTATCAATTTGTGAATTTTGAGGTCAATTCACATATTACTGCCATCAAAAAAATTGAAACTGCTAAATGGATTCACTTCACATTAGTCAAAGGTGGTCTTCAAGTTGATTGGAAAGTACCTACCAAGTTTCATGATGCTGTGGCCACCAGAACATACTTTGCCAGGCAATCTTACAAGCTATTCTTGTCAAAACCAGTCCAGAAAAAGAAGAAGAAAAAGTTCTGCACAAGGGTGGCTCGAACCCGAGAGGGGCATATTTCTACTCCAGACTTGCGCCCCAGTTCCGACACTAGGGAGGTTTCACTCTACGTAATTACGTATGAAAATCCGCATGTCGAACGCGCCGGGGAGCGAGGGCAACTTTCATACGTAAATCTCTCTACGGACTTCCGTAGGAAAGCTGTTTCCTACGTTGGGTCTTCCGTAGGACTTTTTGAAATATTTTTTTCGCATTTCCGCATTTGTCCATGGCAATGTTCAAGCCGCGCGAAACACAAGGTACACACACCGTACACCACGTGGAAAATATAATGGAAAACGCCGTTTCGGGTCATGGTGCATGCGGTGGGCGCATGCAGCCAACGCGTCTCCAAAGCAACAACGCATGTTTAGCAGTTGTGGAGAAATCACGCAGAGCGAAACCCAACAGCGCTGATTTTTACGTATGAGGATTCCGTGCAGTTCCTACGTTTTTTTCATACGTAACTCTGTAGAGCGAAACCTCCCTACTATCAACTGACGAAATGGAAACTCGAAAATCGATTTTGGCTAATTCGTTCAACAATAATAAAATTCTTTAAACTCGATGTTGTCTGGCCATGTCTGCATCAATTCTATTCTTTATTGCACTGATAAATTCAGCATTGAAAGATCTAGTTGATAGCAGAGGCACTCAGTGGTCGGTTCGAACAACTCGGAGCCCTCTCGGATCAAGTTTGACCGAGCGGTAGGGGTGAAACGAGTATCTATTTTGACCAATCGATCACTCGTTCATAATATTCGATCGAGTATCCGATTATTTCGAGTATTTTATCAAAATTCAAAAGCACTAGATTTGCGAGTTCTCGACCAATTCGAAAGAAATTATCTGTGAACATAGAACAAAAGGCGCCAATGTCTTGTACAGAGTGTAAAGTAACGATTTTCATCAGTACTTTCATATCTCAGAACGTTACTTGCCGTGGTGATCGCATCGTCGAAGTCTTAAAATACTGACTCAAACCATGCATAACGCATGCATACCCGTGGACCAGTGGTACAACAAAAAGTTTTTGAAAAATACAATGCCAATACTGAAAAAAAATAAATAAATAAAAAAATAAAAAAAAACGATCGAGTGCAAAATTTCGAATACTCGCTCGTTTGAAATTTTCGAACGAATACTCGAATATTCGAACTAATCGTTTCACCCCTACCGAGCGGTGATCGATCACATACTCAAGTAACTACACTTATGAATGCATTTTGGGATGTAGCAGGACCTACAGTACATGTTTGTCTGCACCTTTAAAGCCATGGAGGTATATTCCATTATAAAACCAGTCTCAGCTATAAAGCCATGGGCTTCATAAATGAGATGACATCTGAAGTGTGTTTTGTAAAAATGAAGAAATAAGTACTCTACTAACAAACTTACAGCCCAGCAGGAAGGGTGAACAAGGGGATTTAGAGTGAAATTTATGTGTAGGCTTTGACTTTTATGGCTTGGCGTAGCGGGTGAGTCATTTTTGCATCTAAAAAGTTAGGAAAGCAGCAGTGTTTCGAACATAAGGCCATGGCTTTGAAAGCGCTGACATACGGTATAGCCGTAATGTAGTTCCACTTGCAAACGGTATGTACAAAGACTGCGGGAAGAAGAATATTGTCATCAGCTGATCGTGCACCCCCTGAGAGGTGGACCAGCCACGTCCTGGACCATGGTGCTTTCCGCTCCTGCCGTGACGCTTCAGCAGGTGTGCCGCACTCAAGTGCATATACGATGAGAGAGACATCACAGTCATGCTGCATGTGGTCCCGTAAAGCAACGCATAGTGCATGACTGCCATCGTAAAACCACTTATACCTCACTCCATATACACCCACAGTCTTGGGCATGCCCTCCATTAGTGGTTTATATATCTCCATATACACCACTAAGGGGAATTAGCAGTAGTTGTCGGCGAGGAACAAGCCATTAGGAGGCCACACACGGTGAAGATGGAGAGGTACATGTATAAATATATTATAACAAAGGGACCGAGTGTATATCGAGATACATACACCAGTTAACAAAACATCGGCTTCGCCTCGGTTTTTATACTGAAATTAGCGGACTTGGCTTAATTTCAGTGTTTTTTTTTTTCTTTTTTTTTCTACAAAATCCACATATCTCCAGACACTGGGGTGAATGATGGAGTGTGGTGGTGGGGCCCATTAAGCTCCGCCGACCAGAGGTCTCGGCTTCATAGCTCCATGGACGCATTCTCATGCATTGTTCTTTGGCCTTTGTATGCGTGCTGTGGTATTATTATTATTGTTATTATCAGGAAGTGTGAGTTACGAAGTCTGAAGAAAATGTTGAACGGCCTCTGCTGGGATGACGACTACACCATAGCTCAGTGGTTAGAGCATCGCTAGCTACAAGCGAGGGTCCCTGGTTCGAGTCCTGGTGGTGGCAGTCAATTTTTTCTTCAGACTTTTCCCGTTTGTCTCTTTCCCTCAAACCAGTTAATATTGTTATTATTATTATTAAGTACGAAGTAGTGGTTGCGACTTCGGCGATGATTTGTAAGAAAGGGTTTGCTCCCCACACCGGAGCTCGCGCTTTTCCGCCAACTTTACTTGACACTTGACTGACTCACGACTGCCATCCAGAGCACACGAGAAGTCCATCGAACCTTCGACTCGGCAAACCTGCAAGAAAGAACCACTCCCTGCTCAATACACAGTGTTTCGGGGAATTCACCCCTCATCAGTTGAGCTTGAGTAGGCTGAGGAAGTTTGTCGCGCTGGAAACGGAGCGTCTCTGTAAGTTTGTATCCCTGGTGATGTTTGTGCCTGGAGAGCACTATATAAGTGGTGCTCTTCAGGCACAATCTTCCTCAGCCTACTCAAGCTCAACTGATGAGGGGTGAATTCCCCGAAACACTGTGTATTGAGCAGGGAGTGGTGCTTTCTTGCAGGTTTGCCGAGTCGAAGGTTCGATGGACTTCTCGTGTGCTCTGGATGGCAGTCGTGAGTCAGTCAAGTGTCAAGTAAAGTCGGCGGAAAAGCGCGAGCTCCGGTGTGGGGAGCAAACCCTTTATCATTATTATTATTATTATAGATCTCTAGTTCGGCCAGATGAAAATACTACCCGAAACAAGTATAGGCATGGTTTTGCGTGCAGAACATGTATATGTGCATGCTATGGCATGCGCTGGAGAAACATTTCGACCGCTATGCGCACGTCGAGATCAAAAGTTGTTTTGTGCCCCACGCAAAAGTTAGTACGGGTTTAACCACAATATGGTAACTATACTACTATAGATCTCTATACACACTCGGTCCCTTGTTATAATCTATACATAAATAGGCACGTACCTATTTTCGAATTTCGTGGTTAAAGGGGAACTGTCACCAAAAATTTTCTTTGTCTCATCTTGTAGTTCTTTGGCTCCTGATCACGATGGTGTTATTCGTTTTTCTCTGCGATGACTGGAAGTGGGTGAAAACTTAAAAAGAAGGTGCCCAAAATTGTCCCGAAGTACCGAGTGACGTCACGCCGGACTTGACCTCCACGCGTACATTCATGGTCAAAAACGAAGTCCAGCCCGTGTGCTGGTCGATCGAGCCAACTGTTCGATGTACGGTGCACGCTTGCCTTCTGAACTCGGACACTCGATGTGTACGTTGTACACAATGAGAACGCCAAAAAGGGACAAAATAAACAAAAGTCGACAGCAGTTTGTCGCACTGGTACTTCCTCCACGAAGCTCCAGCTGTTTGTATTATTTGTGATTACGAAAGAGTGGAAGGATGTTTGTTTGCTGTTAGTGTGACACACATATCTCGTGCTTGAAAATGATGTCGTTGTATCGAAGCCGAAGGTGGCGGTGTTGCCCACCCGGCTCTGAAATGAAAGACGTCGGAGTTTGTCATCTGCATCTTCAGCAACATCGCCAGATGAATCGCCTTCACGTACCTACATTGCGTTCCTTTGGGGATCGGGTTGGTGGTGTTATCGCCGGCCGGAGGAGTATTGTTTTCTGCATACGCACTCATCATCGTGTTGTTCCTCACACGAAAAGTTCAAAACAACGACGGACTTCCGTGCTCACAAAATAAAACTTATATCCTCGCGGAAGAAGTCAAAAAGGTGAAAGCTCAGGTAGCTCAGCTTTTTATTTTGATTTGGCTGTGTAGCTGCACGTGGGTCTCTAGCTCTGCCTCATGATCTTTGGCATTCTCCTTCGGTACGATGTACCCATCTGTGTTACAGTTCAAAAGGCACACGTGCACCGTACATTGGAACAGCTAGCTCGATCGACCAGCACACGGGCTGGACTTCGTTTTTGACGATGAATGTACGCGTGGAGGTCAAGTCCGGCGTGACGTCACTCGGTACTTCGGGACAATTTTGGGCACCTTCTTTTCAAGTTTTCACCCACTTCCAGCCATCGCAGAGAAAAACGGATAACACCATCGTGATCAGGAGCCAAAGAACTACAAGATAAGACAAAGAAATTTTTTGGTGACAGTTCCCCTTTAAACCCGTACTAACTTTTGAGAGGGGCACAAAACAACTTTTGATCTCGACGTGGGCATAGCGGTCGAAATGTTTCTCCAGCGCATGCCATAGCATGCACATATACATGTTCTGCACGCAAAAACCATGCCCATACTTGCTTCGGGTAGTATTTTCATCTGGACGAACTTGGGTGCAACAGATTAAAAGATGAAGGGTGTCTATTTCGGACGTGCACCTTTGAACGATTTTTACGGTAAAGGTCCTGTAGAACAGCACACAACACACAACTGCCATTCTAAATACGGTCCGGCAGAACGAAATTCAGTAGAAAATTGGGACAGGAAATTCGCCGCCGCTTACTGTAACAGACCAGCTTGGCGGTGGCGGTCCGCGATGCGGTGTACGTGTGTCCACGCGAGCTGCGCTGCAGTAGTGTGCCGTCGGCGCGCTGCACCCACACCATCTCGTGCCGTTGGCTCGAGTCGGGCAGCAGCAGGCCGAAGACAAAGTCGTGCAAGCAGCGCGTTGCCACGCTCACTGGCGGCAGTACTAGGCCAAAGTCGGAGCAGGCGCGTTCTGCATACGCGTAGTCTGCCCAGGCGGTGGCTATCGTGTAATCGCTTGGCACGGTGAAGTACTCATTGGCTTTGCAATTGTCATGCCCTGGCAGCTCTTCAGCACCGCCAAACCAAACTGGAGAGAAAGAAGGAAATCACGAAAACAGGGTTAGACACTTCTCGACAAACATGTTGTTGTTTGCGTGTGGGTGTTTGTGCGTGTGTGTGTGTGGGGGTGGTCTGGAAAGTGACCAGGTTTTCACGACCAAACATTTAAAAAATATCTCATGGCACCCCGGATAGAGCTAATGTTGGTTGGACATTTTTTTAAGTGATTCATAAACTTACTATCTCTCTATCTCTCTGTCTGTCTGTCTGTCTGTCTATCTGGTCTATCTATCTCTTTATCTCTATATGTCTCTATGTCTCTATATCTCTATCTATCTATCTATCTATCTATCTGTCTGTCTCTCTATTTAATTAACTCTTTATCTATCTGTCTATATGTCTGTCTATCTGTGTTTCTGTGTGTCTGTCTCTTTCTGCCTTACCTATGCATTTATCCTCCACTTGTGTAAAACCGGCGTTGCAGAGGCAGTCGGAACTGTTACCCTTGCAATGTGAATTAGGTGGACACGTGACATTACCCGTTTGGCAGAAGTGGCCTGCAAGAGACAGGAACATGCGCACGCACACACACACATGCGCACACACACACACACACACACACACACACACAAACACACACACACACACAAACACATGTGCACACACAAACACACACACACGCACAAACACCCACACGCAAACACACACACACACACACACACACACACACACACAAACACACACACACAAACACATACACACACACGCATGACATTGAAGCAAAACAAACTCGACTGCTTGAAGTAGCTACACCGGTTAAATTCACTTAGCCAGACACCACCAAGCCATGGGCGAGAGCAGGCCACCAGAGCATGCTGGCAATGGCGATGCTGGACCCATACTCCCTATTCCAGGCTTCCAATACTAGTGTGTACTCTCACAAACACGAACAATGAGCACAAAGAAACAGCACCTGTCAAAACTTGCATCAACGTTCACGCTCGAAAAGTACAAACAGGAGACCCTAGGCCAAACAAAAGTGACAGAAGCAGTCACCGGGGGGGGGGGGGGGCTCCAATGAGCAATTTCCCGAAATTTAGAGCCCGCATCAGTGGATTTTATTGATTCACGGGATGCTGGGACACAGAGTGGCTTGGCTTATATACCGTAGAGACCGTGGCGTGCCCGACACCCCTGGTCAGCATCCTTTGTTGCCTCGAGACTTCACTTGCATCCATCTCCGCGGCTTGGAAGCAGCAGAATTCACTGTGGAACATGCTTGCCCTCACCTTTTTCAAACTCTACAGTGATCGGAGTCCTCGAGCGGCCATTGTGGAGGGCATGATAATGTGACGGTGCCAGGTTAGCCGTGGTACGGACCATGTCGTCCTCAGCGCAGATACTCAGCTGAACGCGGCCGGGGTCGGTGAAAGCGCTGGCTAGACCAGCAAAGTTCGCCATCACATACCAACAGCGGTGGTTGGGACACCTCAAGATGCGCATGATCGAGGTCACAGTTGAATTGTCGCTATCGCAGATCGTGACGTTGGACACGCCCATAGCTGCACGTGATAACTGAAAGTTGAATGTGAACAGATGAATATCGCCGCTAGTGCCGTCAAGGATCTTCAACGCCCCGAAGGGGGTAAACCCGTCCAGCTTCGTCATGGACGGCGCGGCCAGACGCCAAAACAGAGCCGCCAAAACAGGAGCTATAGGAGTGCTTGCGGATGCGGGTTTGCTCTTTGTTTTTTTGGTATTCCTGGCTTGATTCTTTTCTTTTGTAATTGGATTTTCCTATTTGTTTTATTTGATTTTTCCAATTAACTTGACTGTATTTTTCACCATTGCTTTCTTTGCTTGCCCTCTTTGGCTGTTTGAGCTCTTCATCCTGTGCACCATCCAGTTCCCGACAACCAGTTTGTGCGGAACGGATCCCTGTAGGCTGTAGTACAGAGAGATCGGAGTGTGACGGTAGAAACGGTCTATAGTACACGTACACATGTAGATGTACGATACACCCTGCTACGAGACAAAAGAGAGACAAACCACTGTCATGTCATGTCCCGTCCCACTCCCTGGCTGTAGTCGTACAAACCCCGGGGGGGGGGGGGTATTTTCGATGAAATTTCGCAGCTCATTCATGATTGATAGGCTGTGTTTACATGAGAAATTTCAACCCGGGTCGAGTTCAGCCCGGGTTGAAAGTCTGTACGATAGACAAAAGAGGTGAGCGTTTACATGAAGACAGTTGACCCCGGTCAAATACTGATATACCGCCAAAAGTCCACTTCTACAGTCCTGGGAAAGGGAGCAAACCCTTTCTTGGAACTGTGATTGTTCTGACAAAGTGTTATTCAACGAAATGACCGTTCGCAGTATGACAGGTGTAAGTCCAACACATTACAGGGGGAGTGTCACAGAAGTCAGAAGCTACACCTACAAAGTCGCTGCTAACTTGTTGAAAACATGAAGTGGTCAAGATTTGGATTTGGATTTGGAGAATAAGAGTGCGACGTCGAGTATGTTGAGGAAGACTGTGTGCAACAGTGTATACTGTATATCTGAAAGTAGAGGTGGAGTGTGATGGAGAGTACGTGGAGTGCCAACTTTTTCGGTCATCTACAGATGTTGACCGTGTTTTCGCTGGCGGTTCTCCAGTGGTGCTCCAAAAAAAATGTCAAGGTTCGCGTGAGACTCGGCCAAAGGCCCAGTTTTCCGCATCCGCAGGAACGCCACCACCCTCTTGGATCAATGCGCAGATGCAGCTCCTAAGCGGTGGGAGGTGAGTAGATCAGACCCACCACATAGTGGTCAAAGACCGAAATCCCATTCACTGCATCCATGTTTCCCAACAAACAGGAGGAATTTCCCAACAAACAGGAGGTATTTCGGACAGCCAGCTAAGCTGCCTATAGGAATTTTGGAAGTGGCGAGTACCCGTCAGCTCAGGCTATAAGACCCTGGACAGAGGAACTGACCAGGAAAGGATGAACCAAGGGACATATCAACTGTATGCAAAAATGACAATCCCATTGCTGTACATAGAATTTCACCATTTCAACAGTGCTTCATATAATACCATTGTAGCAACACTTAGACATGTCCGACCAATCCAAAACTTTCAGACAGTGAACATTAGGTGTGTTCGATCATTTTTGAACAAAAAACTGAAAATCGAATTTTTGGTCTGTGGTCATATTTTAGCGTGCCCTGGCTCACATATGGAGTCAGGAAAACACAACTTGCATATACGAAAGTTGTGTAGATTTCATACCATGGTTGCTTCTTTGGCTGCGACAGCCCCTGGTACATAAAGGGTTAAACACAGTGCTCTACTTTTTTTCTTTTTTTTTTACTAGAGCCACGTAAACCCGTCATGTGTGAGCCATGAATAAGGGGAGTGGTGGCGTGGTCTGGATGCTCTGCCGACCTTGGGTCTCGGCTTCATCACAGCCAGACGCGCCAATAGAAGAGAGAGAGAGGAAGGGAGAGAGAGAGAGAGAGAGAGAGAGAGAGAGAGAGAGAGAGAGAGAGAGAGAGAGAGAGAGAGAAGAGAGAGAGAGAGAGAGAGTAAGAGAGAGAGAGAGAGAGAAAGAGAGAGAGAGAGAGAGAGAGAGAGAGAGAGAGAGAAAGAGAAAGAGAGAGACTTACTGGAAGCAGTTTGGGCATTCGCTGTATGAAGCACTAGCAACGTCAGGAGTTTCACAGCAGAGTGGTGCCAGCGTGAAGTAAAAGCGCATACCTGTACAGTACATATACATCACTGTTCAAATTGTCGTAACTCCATTGTCCTTTTTCCGATCGTCAGATTGTTATTTTAAATAGAGAAAATCACATGAAAACGAGTTATAAAGCAACTATCCACGGCTGTAACAAGATAATAAGTAGTCAGAAAGTGCGATAACAGGCCACAAAACTGATATGCTGCTGAGACATTCCACGGCCTGAGTTATCGCACTTCGCGGATAGTTGCTTCATAGCTCGATTCCATGTGATTTCTTCTATTTTACTTCTATTTACTGGCTCAGTATCCGATTGTTATTTGAATCAATTTGTTGGGAGCATGAGTGACAGTCACTGCACAGTTTTCAGGTTACTCAGTAACAGTTTCAGGCTCAGTTGTTGTTAACTGAGCTCCATTGCGATTGTAGGCGATTCAGACTACAGCCAACTGTGACCACGTTTCTACGACTCAGACGTGTTTGATCAGGGATTGTGCATAATAATTTGAAACACGACAGCATCACCATGGAAACTCAAGTTCAGACGTGATTTTGGCCGTAGTCTGAATCGCCTATAAGCTACGAGTAGGTCAGTCACTGCGAGCTCCGCTGACAAGACCTAAGAAGTTCGAAACACCTAGCTGTCGGAAGATTGAATACTGATACTAGGGAGGTTTAATCTCACATAATCCGTGTGTACTTTACGTGTGTGTACCACGTGATACTCAGTGACCCACGTACAGACGTTTTCTGATTCACGACATACCGTGTATGGAGGCTCACCCACGTTCCGCCAGAACGTGGGTGAAAATCAGAATGGAACGCATTTTGCGAGCTAGCTGTGAGGGTGCTCAGCTGAACAAATTTCCAAAGCACGAAATCAAAAATATTCGATGAGCTTCTTAGGCCCGGGTAGCTTCGTCTTTGACCAGGTTTGGGCATTTCGCTTCATGCTTTTGTTTGTCCCGTGTGACTAAACACAACATTGCAACGTGGGTGCCCTTCATCCACTGTACGTGTATCACCCACTTGCGCGTTTCCGTTACGTGCAAACTAAACCTCCCTACTACTAGATGTTTTGTATCAAGGACCTAAATGAAAATAATAATAATAACGTGTGTGTGTGTGTGTTTGTGTGTGTGTGTGTGTGTGTGTGTGTGTGTGTGTGTGTGTGCGCAGAACCCTAGTTTGGGGATTTCAAGGGTGTCGGCCCTTTGGTGGTTCAATGGCCAATTGAGTCATCTTTCCAAGATTCCTTTTGAGTCTCTCTCCCCTCTCCTGGGGAGACCCACGTGACCAGTTTTGGCAGTGAGCAAGTACAAGAAGAAGTACAAGTGTGTGTGTGTGTGTGTGTGCGTGTGTGCGTGTGTGTGTGTGTGTGTGTGTGTGTGTGTGTGTGTGTGTGTGCAGATCCATAGCTGCTGGAGATGGCTCTCTCGAACCTTTACATGGTCCCGCTCGTCGTTCTATATTGTCGGCCCCGTAAGGGGACACGTGACCGTAATGGCAGTGTTTACCAGGACCAGGTGTGTGCAACGACAGTGCATTTACTGTATCCATACTTTCTGGCCTATTTGAAAACGGACTCACCGCCGCCATCCTCCGACGTCAGGATCGAAAATCCCCTGCCCAAGCGCGGAACCCGTCCTCCTGACGTTAAACACAACACTACAGTGCTACTCAGCCCTCGAACAGTCGCCAAAACCAACAAACAAATGAATTTTGCAACAATTACCGGTATTTGTTTCATCTGTACGTCTGGGATCAGGCACAACTGACTTGAACTGTGTTGAACCTGGAACCAGACGGCATGAGCCAGGGAGTAGATCTACGTACTAATAAATGTGCTTTTTAGTACTCCTGTTTGAACCTGATGCGAACTTTGAACCCGCAGTACACTTAGGTAGTTAGGAGATCAACAGTTCAAAGATTTGCGCGGCCGCTTATCAGTTGAGTCGGGAGAAGTCTACCAGTGGTCTACAGAGTGGAGAGAACGAAACCGTACCGTGGCCTGGTGACCCTGATCAGCGAAAACACAGCCGAGGGAACGTGCTTGGCAAAATCACCGGGGAAAGAAGACCCTATGGCTATGCTGTACACTCATGTAGATCGGCCTACGAGAGAGAGACAAAATTGTTGGAACATTCACAATATTTGTTGAATTGGGTGGCAGGCCGAGGGCCTAGTAGTGTTGCCTTCCACGTCAGGAGGAATCGTTCCGTGCCCGGTCTGGCGGCTCTCGTTCCTGACCTCCGAGGATGGCGGAGGTTAGTCTTCTTTCAAATATTATTTCTTTAATTTAATAATCGGCTGGAGACAACAATCTCAATAAACCTATGAACAGAATCAATTACGCACTCATGACAATCACAAGAAAACGTTTTTGGAAATACTAAACCGACATCGCTGACATGTATGTACATACCATATTTTCCGGGGTAAAGGCCGCACTTTTTTTTGGTAAAAATCGGACCAAAATCGTCCGGACCCTAGAAATTGATCCTTTGGCATACAAATCTGTTACAGTGTAGTAATGGGTGCGCAGTTGATAATGTTCATAGCCTTGTTCAGATTGCTCTCTGCATGCAGATTATCTGTTTACGTTAAGCGGATATATACCTCATTTCAGATAGAAAATTCAGAACGATGCGCTTCGGAAACATCATGTTTGTCAATGTATTACTCAGGCCTCATTTACACGACAACGATTGAAAAACGTTTTTCAATCGTTTTCGAAGCGCTTTTGCTGTTTACACGAAAACGATAAGCGTGTACTCTGCAACGCTTTTTTCGCCGCGCAATGGTCACGTGCAATAAGTTGGCCTGGCACAGCTGGCGGCGGCATGTTTTGAGTACAAGGCTCGTACATGATTTTACTGTAGTAAAACCTCTTTGCCGTTTACACGAGACCGAAATGGAACGAAAACGATTGAAAAACACACTGAAGGCCGTTTTTCGTTTGAAACGTTTTTGAAACGTTTTTCAGCGTTGTCGTGTACTAGTAAACGATCTTATCTAAATCTGTGGAAGCGTATTCTACAAGTTACTCTATACTGTCCAGGTTCTAAGTTAACGTCCAACATCCTTCACAGCTGAGACTTTCAGCTCGTGCTTGTCTTGGTTGTGCTCACGTTCCCCTTCTTATGGTATTTCTATAACTTAGAACCTTCCAAGTTGGAAGGCTGTTGGAGTGCGCATCCAAGATGTGCTAGAGCTGTTAGTCAGTTACCGTATTTGCCGGGGTATAAGCCGCACCCCCCCCCCTTTTTGAGGCAAAATATTGACTAAAAGTTGGTATTCGGAGTATAAGCCGCACCCACAAACCAAAATTTTTCACACTCATTGACAAAATGGCCTTTCTACAAATTTATTATGGTCATGGAGCTAAATACCATGTTAGATCAGATTATGAAGTGTTAGTGCACCACAGGTTGCTGCAGAGATGTTGGTGTATTGCTGTATTGACTACAGATCACTCCATGTCATCTGCACTATATTCAGTCTCGCTGCCACTGATGTTGATCAGCAACACAGGCGCGAAGCTGAGTTGAATGACATGTCACATGACGTCAGCATGCATACTGATGTAAGCTTAGCATTCATTCGCGCAAGCACATTCGGTGTATAAGCCGCAGGGGTGATTTTGTTCCGATTTTTAGCGAAAAAAAGTGCGGCTTATACCCCGGAAAATACGGTAGTTGTAGAACGTCAGTACCGACGGTCAGTGTCGTGCAATGTAATCGCATGAGCTGATTGTTTAGTAACTGGTGGTGTTAGTGGACAGTATAGCGTAACTTGTAGTTCCTTGATCTTTCTCTTTTGTATAAATTAAACCTTGGCTCTCCATCTGAATAATTTATTTAGAAATGAAAACTTCTCATCTCTCTTCAACCCCCTCAACCTCCCTGAGAAACGAACACAATACAAACGGTATATCAATATCGATCTTTTCTTCTTTTTTTTCTGGACATGCCCACACATACAAATAGTGCATCGATATTTCTCGAGAAACGAACAGGCGCTCAACCGCCTCTCCACTAAACGACTATTTATTCTATATAAATATCTATATTTATGGATGGCCCCTAAGCCGGGGTTCAAACCATACTTCTATTCAAGTTACATGCTTATGTTCAAAACATGCTTCTCCGTCAACATCATCAGTAAACATTGTGCCGTGCATACTGCCACGCATGTGCTTGCTTACATGAACATGTACATGTACATGTACTTTGCAGGGAGCGGCTTCTATTCAAATCATGCTTCTGTGTCATGCCGCGCTTCGAAAAAAATCGGCTTCTATTCGAGTCTTGCTTCTATACAGGTCAAGCCACAGCCCCTCTTTGCTCTGGAAGATTAGTGTCAAAGCCTGAGGTGTAAAAAGGTGCGACTTGCATTTGGGGAAATAAGTTTGTATTTCCTTGCTCACTGCTCAATGCCGTAGAAGTCCCCCCCCCCCCCCCCTCATATACACACACACACACACACACATCCAGGGAAAAGCTCTTAGAGCCGAGGATGCAAGTTCTTCTAGTCCTGTGCACTACGTGGTGTGTAAGACTTAGTATGTGGACACACAAGTGCATGCTCAAAGGCACATCATGCCACTGCTGCACGCTACGTATTTTCTCTAATAAGAGCCCGGGGTTATTATTATTTTACTGAGCTGCGCTCCTATTAGAGACTGTGCTATTATTCGAGACGGTGCTTTTTATGTTTTCAATGCTCCATTATCAAGCCAACTCCAGTCTATATAGGCATGAAATAAGCCATAAACTAACCATATCAAGACTGATTTGCTCAACCCTAACTAAATTGAGGAATATTGTCAAACCTGATGTTTCACAATAACATGGGCGCCAGGAAGGAAGAAGTACAAATAGACCGAAAACCTCCTTACAGATAGGTGCTTGGCATGACGTACTGTTGTTTTATATGCCGTCAATATACTTGTTGCATACTCCAATTGTGACCTCCGCTACTATTAGAGACTGTGCTTTTATTATTTCAAACAACCCCCCCCCCCCCCTGGGTTTTTATTGGAGATCTGGGCTTTTATGAAAGAAAATACGCTACTGTTTTCACTGGTTTGAGCGCAAGACGCAAATACTGTTTTTTCTTCTTTTTTATTAGGCCACACGTTTTTATTTCTATGTTTCTCGTCACAAGCGTGCATACGATTCAGGAGTCTGGAGGAAAAAAAGAAAGAAAAAAACTGTGCTGCATTGACTGTGTTGTGAAACGACAAGTTCTCGAGAGTGAAAGGCCTTCTCGCTTGTGACATTGTGTTCGTTCCAATGCAGTTGTATTCCGACTCCGCCGTACCGTTGATGTTTACGACGTAGTATACGCTACATGCGCTATGTGCGGTTTGCTGAGTGCGCTGTAGTTGTATGTTGTATGTGTAGGCTTTTCTCATATAAGCTGTCATTTTCACGCTATAACTACCTGGTGGTTTTAGTGTTGTTCATTCAGTTCATTCCGTTGTTCATACATTCATTGTTCATTGGTATTAGTCGATGGAAGTGAAATATACTGTTGAGAATAATAGTTGTCCTCGTGCCGTGTGGGGTCGTTCGTTCCTGACACTTTAGAGAACCAGAGGGTTCACAACATTTGGCGACCACGCCAGGATACGAAGCGAGCATGGCACAGGAACTATGGGTCATTGAAGCCAGCTTTATCGCCAACGGAATTCGGTATGGATTTGAAGGCGATAGGTTGAGAGAATACGTGGAGAAGAGGCTCCGACAGAGCGAGGAGTTTGAAGAGCGCAGTGCTAGACGGCAAGAGTGTGCGCTCCGCGCAGAGTTTAACGAAAAGCTCAAGAAGATGGCCGAGCGCATCGCCGTCAGTACATATTATGAGGAAGCAAAGCGAGATTTGCTTGCCTCGCCCGGAAGGACGCCGGACAAGGCGTGTAAGACTTTGCTTACAGACAAGCAGCGGTCAGAGGAGCATTCGAAGCCAGTGGGAGGATCAGATTCAAGGCCCACTGGGTCGGTGCAGTGCATGGCGACATCGGTCGGACACGCTCAGAAGCAGCTGGAGTCTCGGCCGAACGCAAGAGTTGGAGGCGCAAGAGTTGGAGGCGCAAGAGTTGGAGGCGCAAGAGTTGGAGGCACAAGAGTTGGAGGTGCAAGAGTTGGAGGCGCAAGAGTTAAAGGCGCAAGAGTTAAAGGCGGAAGAGTTAGAGGCGCAAGACTTAGAAACGCAAGGCGTAGAAGCCGAGAAAATAAGAAGGGCGATACTACTGGTTAGCACGGAAGAAGTAAGCGGCGAGACTGTGTGGAACACAGAGATCCGATGTGTGTCCTCGGATTCCGCGCCCGCCCCGGGTCGAAGCAGTGTACCGGTGACCATGTCGTGTGTGACAGCCCACATCGTCGAGCTTTATGACATTATCGGTTGTGTGTTGTCTGGTCCAGCGTCTGCCCCATGTCGAAGTGGATCGGTGACAGTGTCGTGTGCGACAGTCCACAGCGGCAAGCTTCGCGATGTCGAGTTTTCTGAATTGGTGGGCATTAGTGATATTCTACCATGGCCACCACCGCAGCAGAAGATGACGCGTAGTAAGCCCCAAATCTTTTGACTTGTGAGTTGTTGTACGGCGGTGAGAAGCCCTTTGGTGGGGAGAATGTTGTGAAACGACAAGTTCTCGAGAGTGAAAGGCCTTCTCGCTTGTGACATTGTGTTCGTTCCAATGCAGTTGTATTCCGACTCCGCCGTACCGTTGATGTTTACGACGTAGTATACGCTACATGCGCTATGTGCGGTTTGCTGAGTGCGCTGTATTTGTATGTTGTATGTGTAGGCTTTTCTCATATACGCTGTCATTTTCACGCTATAACTACCTGCTGGTTTTAGTGTTGTTCATTCAGTTCATTCCGTTGTTCATACATTCATTGTTCATTGGTATTAGTCGATGGAAGTGAAATATACTGTTGAGAATAATAGTTGTCCTCGTGCCGTGTGGGGTCGTTCGTTCCTGACACTTTAGAGAACCAGAGGGTTCACAACAGACTGCATGTGGGGACCAGCAAACTCAAGCACATGTACATAATGTGGCCTGGCCTGCGCGACACATGATGCGAGGTCGGCATTGTTTGTGCACAATCTAGCTGCACATGCACAGATTGTAACAGAAGCTCCTAACACATACTAGTTGCTAACTATGGATGCTATTTTGCATGGTGCATTCGTAGATTTTAGTGTGAACAACGGTCTAATAAACTTTTTTTTATTTTCGGCCATTTTAATTTTTTTCCACATCTCACATACGTTCTTAGATTTTCAGGTGACGAGAAACATGGAAATAAAAACGTGTGGCCCTAGAGGTCGGAGGCCATAAGTTTGATCTACCGAAAGATTTCGTGAACGAAAATTTGTACTTAGGCGAGACCAAAAAAACATAGAGATTCCCGGGCCCTCCCGCACCAAAATCGAGCCGAAGGCATTTTTTTTGAACAGTCGTATTCTGTACAGTACTGATCGTGCGAGTAGATCTGTGACATGGTGTCACACAAACCTGGGCTTGTACGACTCCCTGGTGTACGACTCAGGGCTGTCGTTGGCCGAAATACAAAAGAAATTGTACGAGTACCGGTAAACCACGTACCATATACCTGTCGTTTGTAAAAAATAATAAATAAATGCCGGAAAATACTGTAAAAAGAGTTCAGCATGCCATGCATACACACATAGGAAAAAATATTTTTAAAAAAATTCGCCCGCCCGCACCAATTTCAGATGGGTCCTGCCCGGGAATCTCGATTTTATTTTGGTCTCGCCTTTTACAATAATGGTAAAAAAGAACTTAAATATTTTATATATGTAGGACTCAGATAGCAGTCACGTCCCACATAGCAGTCTTGGTCCCCAAAGTCAGTCATGCAGTCAAAATCACTCACACACCAGTCACAGTTTGGGTCTTTTGAGAAACCAGTTGCGGTGCCTACAAACTAGTCACAGAATACCGCGACTTGCCCTCTTTGCGATCACGCGCGCACAGAGTCAGAATACATGCATGTATGGCGTGCAAGTAGTACTGCTTTATGTGTCCCATTATTATTTCGAATTATTGTGTCCGATTCGATATCAATATTTTTCTCCATCTACTCACATCCAGCGTAAGGTAAGTGAAAGAGAAGACAAGAAGCAGTCGCTGGCTGGTGAATTACGCCTGCCGTGACGATTTTAGGCCATCGCTGCCCTCCCTCTCGCTCCTGTCTGGAGAGCGAAATACTGCGATGGGATCAGCGATACAAATTTGCAATTTCGAGTCGCATTCCGTGCCGACATCGCCACAGCCAATCTCTCCAAGCGCCCACCACATCTAGAAGACATCGACATTACCTGAAACGAGCTACATCTTTTCATTTGCGACTTTGCATCTTTTGCATCTTTTTATATATTCCGCCGCGGCGAAGAAAATTTAGAAAAACCTGAAAAACACATGCAAAACTCGCAGCTGTAGTGCGCTACGTGACGGTGCGACTCAAACGGATTTGCTACGTAGGAGTTCACGCGTCTATATTTTTGAAATGGACTGTAGGTTAGAACTACCTTTTTCAGACATATTTACAGACAGACTACATACGTATACACTTCACTAACTAACTACTACCTACATGTATTTAACTATCTAGTACCTACCCTTCTCCAGACCGGACTGCTGCCGGCTGGCTACTACAAAACCTGAGAAAACTACGGAGCTCGAAAAAGCTAACTGCCCTCGAAGACTGTTCTCAACCCAAAACTCGATTCTCACACACATTGTTCCAGGTTAGTTAGGTAGACCGTGGCTCACCATGATCAGACGTCTACCCAACTAAACTGGATTCACACACTCGCGAAAAGGAAGACTGAAGGAAGACAGGAAAGAAAATGCCATACCGGAATTAGTCTACCTGCACGTTGCAGCACGCTTGGCACCAAAGACGATGGCTTGCATCATGTGGGGCGAGTTGTCCGTCGGCGTGCATATGGACGTCGCAGCACGCTTGGCACCAAAGACGATGGCTTGCATCATGTCGGGCTAGTTGGCCGTTGCCTTGCATGGACACTTCTCGGGCGCAGGAGTAGCGACGGCAGGTGCAGCAGCTGTGGGAGAAGCAGCAGGTTGAGCCATAACTTGATGAAGACTCGGAATAAACTCAATATCATTCGTTGGAGTTGCTTTTTGTCTTTGTTATACCTTATAAATAGGTTTTAAAAACAATGCCACGAGTGTTATTCTAAGTCAAGCTAAACAATTCCATAGCTATGGACAGCCTTAAAAAAGTCACGAAATTTTTGTATACGACGGAAGTAATGTTATTCTGTTGTTCACTTTATCACCATATCAGACAACAATGAATGTGCAGCAAAAACACATGGTTGTCATTCCAACGCTAACTGTAGCAACATCCCTGGTTCATATACATGTGCATGTTTAACTGGTTACCAAGGAAATGGAACACATTGCTCAGGTAAGTCGTAATTTTATGATTCGGCACACTTGACTGTTTCATCAATTTTGATGCGAAGCAGTTCAAGTTTGTTTCGCGTTTCCTTCAACTTTCGCGTTCAAAGCCACGGGCGTTCACAAGAAGTTTCCCATTCCGTGATGTCAAACGAAAATTCGCTTGAATTTTCGCTCTGCACAACATCTCTGACGATAGAGAGTTTCCGCATGACATAATTACGTTAGTAACAAATGTAGTCGATCTATGGAAAGTCTAACCTACAATCCATGCCGATCTGTGTTCCGCCATATGTAGTTTTCGAATGACATAGCTGCCTTTGGCAACTCGGAACGCGGCAGTGTACGACCGGGTCAAGCTAGGGAGTGAGTCAACAATTTGCACCCCAATACACCTCCGGAGCGCCTCCGTTATCAGAGCCCTACGTACGTACTCTACATAGACAAATTTCCATAAGTGAAGTGCAAACTCGTGAGTTCACTGGTTTTCCCGCCCACTAACGTAAGGTTGCTCACCTTCACGTAGTGCGGAACGCCTCTAATGACTTATACATTAGGGGTCATCCGTAAATATTCCTTTGGATCCGTTGCATTATTTTCATGAAAAAATTCATGAAATTCAAATTCGTTACTTGTAGTACTCCCCCATTGATTTGTTTCCGTCTTCTCTTTGTGCCTTGTTCATGATTGTATTTTCCTCTTCCTCCTTTTCTTATATGACCACCTTCATCATTTTGCGAGAACTGTGGCAGTACGCCCAGTGAGAAGGCAGATTTTGCCTGTGCTTCTGGTGAAGTAAAATAAAGCTAAACAAACAAATACTAGGGGAAGAGTGTGTTGCTCCCTACGTGGGAGCTCGCGGTTTTCCTGCCGACTTGAATTCTGATTGACTGACTCCCGACTGAAACACTGTGTATTGAGCAGGGAGTGGTGCTTTCTTGCAGGTTTGCCAGTTGTAGGTTCGATGGACTTCTCGTGTGCTCTGGATGGCAGTCGTGAGTCAGTCAAGTGAGAATTCATGTAGGGAGCAACACAATCTTCCCCTACTATCACCAAAGTCGCACCAACCTCTTCTTCAAACAAATACTGTTATTTATTCCCGAAGCTATGCAGATGACGTTACTTCAGTAACGTCTGGCGCTAGCCAGGGTCCCGTATCTGTCCCGTACCGTACCGTACCATCAAACACAGCTGGCCACATACAGCTCGCCGTACTATCCAAAAGGGCTTTCAAACGCAAGATCATAACGTCAAGCAACTTGGAAGAATGAGTATGAATGCAAAAGTGTATGGGGAAATGCATGTAGGGCGATAGTGCGGGTTCGAATCCCTGGGAATGCCTGAAAAAAGGAAAATTGAAAAATTTATAACATCCCTATTCTTTTTTTGCCGTCATCAAGGTGGTAGATGGTGTCGTATTTCCCTCAACCGTACCTGTCCTGTACCTTTCCCGTACCTGTCCCGTACCTGTCCCGTACCTGTCCCGTACCTGTCCCGTACCGTACCTGTCCCGTGCCGTACAATCAAAGACGGCTGGCCACAATGCATATTCATATATCAAATACAAGATCATAACGTGAAGCAACTTGGAAGAATTAGTATGCATGCGAAGTGTATCGGGAGTCCGGGGATGCATGCAGGGCGATAGTGCGGGTTCGAATCCCAGGTTATGTCTAAAAACAAAAAATTAGAAGAGAAAAGGACATATGGATACGAGTTAAGAGTAACTCTCCATCACTGTAACATGATACTTTATACAGTCAGAAAGTGCAATAACTAGGCACAAAACTGACAGAGTACTGAAACATTCGACGTCCTGACACCTAGCTTCAACACATCTCCGTAGCGCTAACCGACAGCCTTCCAACTTGGAAGGTTCAAGGTTATGGAAAGACCAAAGAGGGGAAGGCAAGCGCAACGAAAACGAGCAAAAGCTACAGTCCCAACGGAACAAAGAATGTCGATTGTTACTGGACGATGACGAGACCAGTATGATATTTGACAAAGCGGTCTAACTACAATTCGAAGCAGCAAAGCAGCACACCACCCAACTTGGGTGGGTCATAAATATCAAAGATAAGTAAAGAAAGGGAAGCTTTGCGAAAACGAATTGTACAAGCCGAAAGCCAAACTCCTACAGTACTCCTCATGCATGACATTGTGATGGACTAGTTGACTACAAAACAAGTTGTTTCACACGACGTACGTTTCGCCGTATGGTTCGTGACGGCTCATCAGGTGTGCAATATGAAACTCGGATGTTGAGCCATAAATAAATGTAGAAGAGAAAAGTGCTGCTTTGCTGCTTCGAATTGTAGTTAGACCGCTTTGTCAAATATCGTACTGGTCTCGTCATCGTCCAGTAACAATCGACATTCTTTGTTCCGTTGGGACTGTAGCTTTTGCTCGTTTTCGTTGCGCTTGCCTTCCCCTCTTTGGTCTTTCCATAACCTTGAACCTTCCAAGTTGGAAGGCTGTCGGTTAGCGCTACGGAGATGTGTTGAAGCTAGGTGTCAGGACGTCGAATGTTTCAGTACTCTGTCAGTTTTGTGCCTAGTTATTGCACTTTCTGACTGTATAAAGTATCATGTTACAGTGATGGAGAGTTACTCTTAACTCGTATCCATATGTCCTTTTCTCTTCTACATTTATTTATGGCTCAACATCCGAGTTTCATATTGCACACCTGATGAGCCGTCACGAACCATACGGCGAAACGTACGTCGTGTGAAACAACTTGTTTTGTAGTCAACTAGTCCATCACAATGTCATGCATGAGGAGTACTGTAGGAGTTTGGCTTTCGGCTTGTACAATTCGTTTTCGCAAAGCTTCCCTTTCTTTACTTATCTTTGATATTTATGACCCACCCAAGTTGGGTGGTGTGCTGCTTTGCTGCTTCGAATTGTAGTTAGACCGCTTTGTCAAATATCATACTGGTCTCGTCATCGTCCAGTAACAATCGACATTCTTTGTTCCGTTGGGACTGTAGCTTTTGCTCGTTTTCGTTGCGCTTGCCTTCCCCTCTTTGGTCTTTCCATAACCTTGAACCTTCCAAGTTGGAAGGCTGTCGGTTAGCGCTACGGAGATGTGTTGAAGCTAGGTGTCAGGACGTCGAATGTTTCAGTACTCTGTCAGTTTTGTGCCTAGTTATTGCACTTTCTGACTGTATAAAGTATCATGTTACAGTGATGGAGAGTTACTCTTAACTCGTATCCATATGTCCTTTTCTCTTCTACATTTATTTATGGCTCAACATCCGAGTTTCATATTGCACACCTGATGAGCCGTCACGAACCATACGGCGAAACGTACGTCGTGTGAAACAACTTGTTTTGTAGTCAACTAGTCCATCACAATGTCATGCATGAGGAGTACTGTAGGAGTTTGGCTTTCGGCTTGTACAATTCGTTTTCGCAAAGCTTCCCTTTCTTTACTTATCTTTGATATTTATGACCCACCCAAGTTGGGTGGTGTGCTGCTTTGCTGCTTCGAATTGTAGTTAGACCGCTTTGTCAAATATCGTACTGGTCTCGTCATCGTCCAGTAACAATCGACATTCTTTGTTCCGTTGGGACTGTAGCTTTTGCTCGTTTTCGTTGCGCTTGCCTTCCCCTCTTTGGTCTTTCCATAACCTTGAACCTTCCAAGTTGGAAGGCTGTCGGTTAGCGCTACGGAGATGTGTTGAAGCTAGGTGTCAGGACGTCGAATGTTTCAGTACTCTGTCAGTTTTGTGCCTAGTTATTGCACTTTCTGACTGTATAAAGTATCATGTTACAGTGATGGAGAGTTACTCTTAACTCGTATCCATATGTCCTTTTCTCTTCTACATTTATTTATGGCTCAACATCCGAGTAACAAAAAAGTAGAAATTTATAAGAATTTATAACATGTAGAAAGGAAAAGGACATATGGATACGAGTTAAGAGTAACGCTTGCCTTCCCCTCTTTGGTCTTTCCATAACCTTGAACCTTCCAAGTTGGTAGGCTGTCAGTTAGCGCTACGGAGATGTGTTGAAGCTAGGTGTCAGGACGTCAAATGTCTCAGTACTCTTTTCAGTTTTGTGCCTAGTTGTTGCACTTTCTGACTGTATATACCAGTCACAGTGATGGAGAGTTACTCTTAACTCGTATCCATATTATGTCCTTTTCCTTTCTACATTTATTTATGGCTCAACATCCGAGTTTCAAATTTATAATATTCCTATGCTTTTTTGTCTTGGTCATCAAGGCAAAAAAGCATAGCTCTCTCGTTTAGACACGAAAACTAGTCATTTCTCTTCAACCCCCCCCCCCCTCCTTGAAAAACGAACACATACATACGGCACATAGTATAGATTATTCTTTTCTAGCTGGATGTGCCCACACATACAAACTGTGCATCGGTATTTTTTCGAGAAACAAACAGGCGCTCACCCCCGCCTTAAACAACTACTTTTTGTTTCTAAATAAAATTACGAATGGCTCCTAATGCTATTCTGTTGTCCACTGTATCACCATATCAGACAACAATGAATGTACAGCAAAAACACATGGTTGTCATGCGAACGCTAACTGTAGCAACATCCCTGGTTCATATACATGCGCATGTTCAACTGGTTACCAAGGAAATGCAACACATTGCTCAGGTAAGTTGTAATTTTATGACACCGCACACTTGACTGTTTCGTCGATTTTGTGTACAGTACAGTAAAAATAGAGGTTGCGAGTTTGCGGCAGTCAAGTGTCAAGTCGTCGGCAGTATAGCGCGAGCTCCAGTGTGGGAGCAAACCCATTCCTACTACAGTAAAACCTGGTGAAAGCAACCTCTGGGTTTAGCGACCACCTGCTTTTAATGACCTTTTTTCATGCACGGACAGTTCTACACAGCAACAGCACTGGATACAGCAACCACCTACCTTGCACCGCCATCAAACGACTTTTACTACAGTCCATTTCAAAACTATAGACGCGTACCTAGGCAAAAACCGTTATGCCAGCATCTATACCACATAAAATCTGTGATCACTTTGTGCATAATTTTTTCCAAATTGGGCGTCTGTTATCCAATCCTTTAGAAACTATATGAGAGTAATTGTGGAGCGATCCTGAGCAATATTCCGAAAACTATTCTCAAAACGTTCCAGCCAAATTTGAAATATTTCAAAAACTCTACGCGTCTATAGTTTTGAAATGCACTGTAGTCTTTTAGTGTACCAAGTGCCATATAGGACCTACGCACAGCAGCCCAAACCAGCCAAAAGTGTCGCCTTCACTGTCAGGGTTGACACAAACAGGGTTGAAGTGCGCTGGGTCCAAAAATGTAATCGAAAGTGCCCAATGACTAGCATGTTATGCTGTTCTGTTGTCCACTGTATCACCATATCAGACACCGATGAATGTACGGCAAAAACAAATAGTTGTCATGCCAACGCCAACTGTAGCAACATCCCTGGTTCATATACATGTGCATGTTTAACTGGTTACCAAGGAAATGGAACACATTGTTCAGGTAAGTCGTAGTTTTATGACTCGACACACTTGAATGTTTGCACATTAGTTGAAGTTTGTTTCGCGTGTCCTTCAACTTTTGCGTTCAAAGCCACGGGCGTTCACATGAAGTTCCCCTTCCCGTGATGTCAAACGAAAATTCGCTCGAATTTTCGCTCTGCAAAACATCTCTGACGATTGAGAGGTTCCGCACGACATAATTACGATTACGTTAGTAACAAATGCAGTCGATCTATGGAAAGTGTAAGCTACACTCCATGCCGGTCTGTGTTCCGCCATATGTAGTTTTCGAATGATATAGCTGCCCTTGGCAACTCGGAACGCGGCAGTGTACGACCGGGTCGACCTAGGGAGTGAGTCAAAATTTTGCACCCCAATACACTTACGGAGCACCTCCGTTATCAGAGCCCTACGTATGTACTATACATAGACAACTTTCCATAGGTTAAGTGCAAACTCGCGAGTTCACGGGTTTTTCCGCCTACTAACGTAAGGTTGCTCAACTTCACGTAGTGCGGAACGTCTCTAATGACTTGCACATTAAGGATCATCCGTAAAATACTGATATTCCCCTTAAACAACTAGTTTTGGTTTCTAAATAAATATCTACATTTACGAATGGCTCCTAATGCTATTCTGTTGTCCACTGAATCACCATATCAGACAACAATGAATGTACAGCAAAAACGCATGGTTGTCATGCCAACGCTAACTGTAGCAACATCCCTGGTTCATATACATGTGCATGTTCAACTGGTTACCAAGGAAATGGAACACATTGCTCAGGTAAGTTGTAATTTTATGACTCGGCACACTTGACTGTTTCGTCGATTTTGTGTACAGTACAGTAAAAATAGAGGTTGCGAGTTTGCGGCAGTCGTGAGTCAGTCAAGTGTCAAGTCGTCGGCGGAATAGCGCGAGCTCCAGTTTGGGAGCAAACCCATTCCTAATACAGTAAAACCTGGTGTAAGCGACCTCTGGGTTTAACGACCACCTGCTCTTAATGACCGCTTTTTTCATGCACGGACAGTTCTACACAGAAACAGCACTGGATACAGCGACCACCTACTTTGCACCGCCATCAAACGACTTTTAGTGTACCAAGCGCCACATAGGACCTACGCACAGCGGCCCGAACCAGCCAAAAGTGTCGTCTTCACTGTCAGGGTTGACACAAACAGGGGTGAAGTGCGCTGGGTCCAAATATGTAATCGAAAGTGCCCAATAACTAGCATGTTATGCTGTTCTGTTGTCCACTGTATCACCATATCAGACACCAATGAATGTACGGCAAAAACAAATAGTTGTCATGCCAACGCCAACTGTAGCAACATCCTTGGTTCATATACATGTGCATGTTTAACTGGTTGCCAAGGAAATGGAACACATTGCTCAGGTAAGTCGTAGTTTTATGACTTGGCACACTTGACTGCTTCATCATTTTTTGTGTGAAGTAGTTCAAGTTTGTTTCGTGTTTCCTTCAACTTTCGCGTTCAAAGCCACGGGTGTTCACCCGAAGTTCCCCATCCCGTGATGTCAAACGAAAATTCGCTTGAATGACAAGAGCAAAGAAGACTCGGAATAAACTCAATATCATTCGTCTGAGGTGCTTTTTGTCTTTGTATATAGCTTATAAATAGGTTAGACAATGCCACGAGTGTTATTCTAAGTCAAGCTAAACAATTGCATAGCTATGCGCAGCCTTAAAAATGTCACGAAGTTTTTGCATACGGAGGAAGTAATGTTATTCTGTTGTTCACTTTATCACCATAATATTATCAGACACCAATGAATGTGCAGCAAAAACACATGGTTGTCATGCCAACGCTAACTGTAGCAACATCCCTGGTTCATATACATGTGCATGTTCAACTGGTTACCAAGGAAATGGAACACATTGCTCAGGTAAGTAGCAATTTTATGATTCGGCACACTTGACTGTTTCGTCGATTTTTATGCGAAGCAGTTCAAGTTTGTTTCGCGTTTCCTTCAAATTTCGCGTTCAAAGCCACGGGCGTTCACACGAAGTTCCCCATTCCGTGATATCAAACGAAAATTCGCTTGAATTTTCGCTCTGCACAACATCTTTGACGATAGAGAGTTTCCGCACGACATAATTACGTTAGTAACAAATGTAGTCGATCTATGGAAAGTCTAACCTACAATCCATGCCGATCTGTGTTCCGCCATATGTAGTTTTCGAATGACATAGCTGCCTTTGGCAACTCGGAACGCGGCAGTGTACGACCGGGTCAAGCTAGGGAGTGAGTCAGCCATTTGCACCCCAATACACCACCGGAGCGCCTCCGTTATCAGAGCCCTACGTACGTACTCTACATAGACAAATTTCCATAAGTGAAGTGCAAACTCGTGAGTTCATGGGTTTTCCTGCCCACTAACGTAAGGTTGCTCAACTTCACGTAGTGCGGAACGCCTCTAATGACTTGTACATTAGGGGTCATCCGTAAATATTCCCTCAACCCTGGAACCTTTGGATCCGTTGCATTATTTTCATGAAAAAATTCATCAAATTCAAGTTACTTGTAGTACTCCCCCATTGATTTCCGTCTTCTCCTAGTGCCTTATTCATGATTTGTATTTTCCTCTTCCTCCTTTTCTTATATGACCACGAAAAGACGACGAGGAGACAATAACTTTATTAATGCGATTAATAGTATTAGTGAAGCGGACATTACAAAATGATGAATGAGAATACATGTATCTAAAATGGTTGTTCCTAATCGATTTTCTTGAGACTATCATCAGGGAAAATCGTCTCACAATAGAGGCTATACGGAGAACCTATAAGTAACCTATATAAGTAACCTATAAGTAGTTTGTTTCTCCGTATAGCCTCTATTGTGAGACGATTTTCCCGATTTTTTGTAATGTCCGCTTCACTAATACTATTAATCGCATTATATGACCACCTTCATCATTTTGCGAGAACTGTGGCAGTATGCCCAGTGAGAAGGCAGATTTTGCCTGTGCTTCTGGTGAAGTAAAATAAAGCTAAACAAACAAATACTAGGGGAAGAGTGTGTTGCTCCCTACGTGGGAGCTCGCGGTTTCCCTGCCAACTTGAATTCTGATTGACTGACTCCCGACTGAAACACTGTGTATTGAGCAGGGAGTGGTGCTTTCTTGCAGGTTTGCCGAGTGGACGGTTCGATGGACTTCTCGTGTGCTCTGGATGGCAGTCATGAGTCAGTCAAGTGAGAATTCAAGTCGGCAGGAAAACCGCGAGCTCCCATGTAGGGAGCAACACACTCTTCCCCTACTATCACCGAAGTCGCACCAACCTCTTCTTCAAACAAATACTGTTATTTAATCCCGTAGCTATGCAGATGACATTACTTCAGTAACGTCTGGCGCTAGCCAGGGTCCCCACAGCTTTAATTTGGTGTTTGTTTGTGTGTTTGTTTGTGTGTTTGTGTCACGCCTGGCGCTATCCTGTATCTGTCCCGTACCGTACCGTACCGTACCGTCAAACACAGCTGGCCACATACAGCTGGCCGCACTATTCAAATAGGTCTCTCAAACGCAAGATCATAACGTGAAGCAACTTGGAACAATGAGTATGAATGCAAAGTGTATGGGGGAATGCATGTAGGGCGATAGTGCGGGTTCGAATCCCTGGTAATGCCTGAAAATAGGAAAATTGAAAAATTTATAACGTCCCTATTCTTTTTTTGCCGTCATCAAGGCGGTAGATGGTGTCGTATTACCCTCGACCGTACCTGTCCCGTACCTTTCCCGTACCTGTCCCGTACCTGTCCCGTACCTGTCCCGTACCTGTCCCGTACCGTACCTGTCCCGTACCGTACAATCAAAGACGGCTGGCCACAATGCATATTCATATAGCGCTTTCAAATACAAGATCATACCGTGAAGCAACTTGGAAGAATTAGTATGTATGCGAAGTGTATCGGGGTCCACGGATGCATGCAGGGCAATAGTGCGGGTTCGAATCCCAGGTTATGTCTAAAAACAAAAAGTAGAAATTTATAAGAATTTATAACATGTAGAAAGGAAAAGGACATATGGATACGAGTTAAGAGTAATGCTTGCCTTCCCCTCTTTGGTATTTCCACAACCTTGAACCTTCCAAGTTGGAAGGCTGTCGGTTAGCGCTACGGAGATGTGTTGAAGCTAGGTGTCAGGACGTCGAATGTCTCAGTACTCTTGTCAGTTTTGTGCCTAGTTATTGCACTTTCTGACTGTATGATAGTATCCAGTTACAGTGATGGAGAGTTACTCTTAACTCGTATCCATATTATGTCCTTTTCCTTTCTACATTTATTTATGGCTCAACATCCGAGTTTCAAATTTATAATATCCCTATGCTTTTTTTGTCTAGGTCATCAAGGCAAAAAAGCATAGCTCTCTCGTTTAGACACGAAAACTAGTCATTTCTCTTCAACCCCCCCCCCCCCTCCCACCCCCTCCCTGAGAAACGAACACATACATACAGCACATAGTATAGATTTTTCTTTTCTAGCTGGATGTGCCCACACATACAAACTGTGCATCGGTATTTTTCGAGAAACGAACAGGCGCTCGCCCCCGCCTTAAACAACTACTTTTGTTTCTAAATAAAATTACGAATGGCTCCTAATGCTATTCTGTTGTCCACTGTACCACCATATCAGACACCAATGAATGTACAGCAAAAACCCATGGTTGTCATGCGAACGCTAACTGTAGCAACATCCCTGGTTCATATACATGTGCATGTTCAACTGGTTACCAAGGAAATGGAACACATTGCTCAGGTAAGTCGTAATTTTATGACTCCGCACACTTGACTGTTTCGTCGATTTTGTGTACAGTACAGTAAAACTAGAGGTTGCGAGTTTGCGGCAGTTGTGAGTCAGTCAAGTGTCAAGTCGTCGGCGGAATAGCACGAGCTCCAGTTTGGGAGCAAACCCATTCCTAATACAGTAAAACCTAGTGTAAGCGACCTCTGGGTTTAACGACCACCTGCTCTTAATGACCGCTTTTTTATGCACGGACAGTTCTACACAGAAACAGCACTGGATACAGCGACCACCTACCTTGCACGGCCATCAAACGACTTTTAGTGTACCAAGTGCCATATAGGACCTACGCACAGCGGCCCAAACCAGCCAAAAGTGTCGTCTTCACTGGCAGGGTTGACACAAACAGGGTTGAAGTGCGCTGGGTCCAAATATGTAATCGAAAGTGCCCAATGACTAGCATGTTATGCTGTTCTGTTGTCCACTGTATCACCATATCAGACACCGATGAATGTACGGCAAAAACAAATAGTTGTCATGCCAACGCCAACTGTAGCAACATCCCTGGTTCATATACATGTGCATGTTTAACTGGTTACCAAGGAAATGGAACACATTGTTCAGGTAAGTCGTAGTTTTATGACTCGACACACTTGAATGTTTCATCAATTTTTGTGCACATTAGTTGAAGTTTGTTTCGCTTGTCCTTCAACTTTCGCGTTCAAAGCCACGGGCGTTCACATGAAGTTCCCCTTCCCGTGATGTCAAACGAAAATTCGCTTGAATTTTCGCTCTGCAAAACATCTCTGACGATTGAGAGGTTCCGCACGACATAATTACGATTACGTTAGTAACAAATGCAGTCGATCTATGGAAAGTGTAACCTACACTCCATGCCGGTCTGTGTTCCGCCATATGTAGTTTTCGAATGATATAGCTGCCCTTGGCAACTCGGAACGCGGCAGTGTACGACCGGGTCGACCTAGGGAGTGAGTCAAAATTTTGCACCCCAATACACTTACGGAGCACCTCCGTTATCAGAGCCCTACGTATGTACTATACATAGACAACTTTCCATAGGTTAAGTGCAAACTCGCGAGTTCACGGGTTTTCCCGCCTACTAACGTAAGGTTGCTCAACTTCACGTAGTGCGGAACGTCTCTAATGACTTGCACATTAAGGATCATCCGTAAAATACTGATATTCCCCTTGAACAACTCGTTTTGGTTTCTAAATAAATATCTACATTTACGAATGGCTCCTAATGCTATTCTGTTGTCCACTGAATCACCATATCAGACAACAATGAATGTACAGCAAAAACACATGGTTGTCATGCCAACGCTAACTGTAGCAACATCCCTGGTTCATATACATGTGCATGTTCAACTGGTTACCAAGGAAATGGAACACATTGCTCAGGTAAGTCGTGATTTCATGACTCCGCACACTTGACTGTTTCGTCGATATTGTGTACAGTACAGTAAAATAGAGGTTGCGAGTTTGCGGCGGTCGTGAGTCAGTCAAGTGTCAAGTCGTCGGCGGAATAGCGCGAGCTCCAGTTTGGGAGCAAACCCATTCCTAATACAGTAAAACCTAGTGTAAGCAACCTCTGGGTTTAACGACCACCTGCTCTTAATGACCGCTTTTTTCATGCACGGACTGTTCTACACAGAAACAGCACTGGATACAGCGACCACCTACCTTGCACGGCCATCAAACGACTTTTAGTGTACCAAGTGCCATATAGGACCTACGCACAGCGGCCCAAACCAGCCAAAAGTGTCGTCTTCACTGGCAGGGTTGACACAAACAGGGTTGAAGTGCGCTGGGTCCAAATATGTAATCGAAAGTGCCCAATGACTAGCATGTTATGCTGTTCTGTTGTCCACTGTATCACCATATCAGACACCAATGAATGTACGGCAAAAACAAATAGTTGTCATGCCAACGCTAACTGTAGCAACATCCTTGGTTCATATACATGTGCATGTTTAACTGGTTACCAAGGAAATGGAACACATTGCTCAGGTAAGTCGTAATGTTATGACTCGGCACACTTGACTGCTCCATCGATTTTTGTGCGAAGTAGTTTTTTTCCGTGACGTCAAAGGAAAATTCTCTTGAATTTTCGCTCTGCAAAACATCTGAGACGATAGAGAGATTCCGCATGACATAATTTTTTTTATGAAAAGCCAAGTGGTGCACGCAAAGGGAACATGCAGCAGCCATGCATGGTGGACATTGTCACACTCTGGTCGCAGCAGATAAGCATTTTTAATGGAAGTATGAGGGAAAGAGAAAGAACGGGGGGGGGGGGGGAGGAGGTAGATTGAGAAGGAGAGAGTACATGTACATGAGAGCCTGTAGTTCAGCAAGTTTATGTAGCAGGTTTACAAGGCGTCGGGTGCTTGCATCCAGTTGCTGCACAACAGGTGATGGTGGACCATCTTCTTGAACTTCCACATCCCCTTGTATGGCTGCTGTGCGAGGATTCTCCGAGGCAGGAAGTTGCATGCACTCAGCACGCAAGCAAAGAAAGCCTTGGCCAAGGCTGAGCGGGAACGGCGAGGCAGGCTACATGCCAATGGAAAGTCGTGTGACTGGCGTCGCTGGGCGGAGAAACGGGTGTTGGGGGGTTTCATCCGCCAGCTGGAGTGGCTTGGGCATAATCGCTTTCAAGGGGCTCGTCGGTGGAAGGAAGCAGAGCTTGTACAGGAAGCTCAGGGCCGCCACCCTGCGCCTATGCTCCAGGCTTGGTACGAAGACTCCAGGGCCTATCAGCTTTAGTGTCCTGCGCTGTACTGTGTCCAGGCGGGCCAGTGGAGCCCCCATCCAGACCAGGCAGTAGTTCTCCATGGTTGGCCGTTTGAAGCCGTTGTAAACAGCAATACAGCCAGGTGCTGTCCAAAGTGGCACCACCTTCCGGAGAACGTGGAGGCGTTGGAGGGCCCTGGTGGCAACCTGGCGTATGTGGGTCGAGAATCGCAACGTGGTGTCGAAGAAAACACCGAGGAGCTTGATCTCGTCAGCTTCAGGCACCCTGGTACCGTTGAACAGTGCGTGGGGAAGAGGTGTTGCCGGACGGTGAAAGTCTGTTGTGAGCGCCTGGGAATTGGTCGGTTCGAAAGTTATTTTCCACTCAGCACCCCATCGGGCGATAGGTCGCACTTTCCGCTATGTCGCATGTGGCCGCAATGCATTGGTAGGCTGTGGTGCCATCTGCGTATACAGCCAGAGAGGTACTATCCGGTGTTACTTCCTCACAGTTGTTTACGTAAACCAGAAACAGGGTTGGACCCAAGATGCTGCCTTGGAGGACCCCAGCAAGCAAAGGGTATTCCGATGACTGTTGTCCTCCGACTATGGCACGTAGTTGCCGGCAGCAGAGGTAGTTTGAGAGCCAGCCAAGGAACGGACCACTGATGCCGCATGCCTCTGTTTTATGGAGGGCACCTCGATGCGAAACCTTGTCGAACGCCCCGGCGATGTCGATGGCCAGTACATGTACCATGCCGCCTCTCGCCGCAGTGGATAACCAGTCGTTGTGCAGCTTTGTTAGTAGATCTGATGTACCAAGTCCCTTCCGGAAGCCATATTGCCGAGACGAGATTACACTGTGCTTTGAGAAGAAGTTCATGATACAGCGGTTAACAATTGTTTCCATTGTCTTGGAGAGAATGCAGAGGAGAGACACCGGGCGATGGTTGCGCAGGTCTGATCTAGCTTTCTTCTTGTGAATCGGAACAACCTGGGCGACCTTCCACAGCCTCGGTTGCACTTGCTGCCGAAAGCACAAGGAGAACAGCCGGGCGACAAGCAAGCAGAGCTCACTGGCACAATTCTTCAGCACCCTTGCTGGAATCCGGTCAGGGCCTTTGGCTTTCGTGGGATTCAGTCTTCTGAGCTCTCTTCTGACAGTATCCGTTCGAAAGTGGATGGTAGTGAGCCGAGACTCGGTGTGAGGTGTTACAGGTGGCAGATCGTCTGATGGCAGATCGTTTGGAAAGTCATCTGCTGCGAGGCTGGACTTCGACGAAAAAACGTGCCAAACCGCTCTGCTTTCTCGGAGTTGGCCATAACTCGGACGCCGTTAGTGTCAACAAGAGTTGGTATAGTTGTGCTGCGCCCACTACCACCTGCTTGCTTCAGCGTGGACCACCACTCTCGATCAGACATGCTCCCACGTGAAAGTTTGTCTCCCAGCGTGGCAAGGCGTATTGCCTGCGCCTGGCGCAGATAGTGAGTGCCACGCCTGGTTGCCTCCAGGGCCTCCAGTCGTAGCTGCGGAGATGGAGCCGTGCGGGAGTGTTTCCAAGCTTCCTGTTTTGCCTTCACCTTGGTTGAACACTCCAGTGTCCACCAAAGAAGGGTCAGACGGGCTGGTTACCAGTTCACGAGCTGGTATGAATTGCTTCATGCCTTGTTAAGGTTATTAATGATCTTGGTGACATTGTGACATGATTTGTTGGGACATTGACTGATGGCTGTGGTCCAGTCAGCTTGCCGATAAAAATGAGCAAGTTGAGGGCAGTCCGCTAGGTTCTAGCGCCAGACTACTCGCTTTGTGGGAGGTTCCTCCGACACTTTTGTGGGAAATTCAGCTATCAGATTTACATGGTCCGAGGCGCCAAGGGGAGGTTTGCAACGGACTGTTACATCAGAAAGATAGAAAGACATACTCAGATCCAGTATATTGTCCCCTCGGGTCTTCATCGTAACATGTTGTTCCAGGCCGTGGCTAACACACATATCCTCAGCACATTCCCCTGCAGGAGTTGTTTTGTTGCTTCCTAACCACAAGCCGCTAAGCACATTGAAGTCGCCAGCGACGATAATCTTCGACCCATGCTGCCTAACTCTGTCAAGAGTTGCGTCAAGGTGTTCGAAGAGTTTGGTGTCAGTGGCCAGACAGGAGCCTGGCCTGTAGACAGCGCCAATGACAGTGTTCGTGTGGGGGGCCATGGAGACAGACACCCAGACAATTTCGTGATCACAGTCGATGTCATGGAGGTGCTGAAAGGCAATGCCGTCCCTAGTCCAGACCGCAACTCCTCCTCCATGAGCGGTGCGGTCTCGACGAATGGGAGGGGCATATCCAGGTAGTGAGACTTCCGCCTAGGTGGCCTTGTCTGCAGTGAGCTTGGTCTCAGTCACGATAATAACATCAGGCTTCGAGATCTTCACTGCGTGCTGAAGCTCACCAAGCTTGGACAGCAATCCAAATGCATTGGTCATGTAAAGGCGAAGTCGGGGGATAGAAGGGCGGGGAACAAACACTGGTGCAGAGGGGTTAAGGCGGGGAGAAAGCATGATGAAACATAGATAGATAGTCAGGCTAATATGAACACTAGAGAGAAAGATGACTAGTACTCAAGCTCGCCAGCCAGGCTTCTGGCTGATGGCAGGGGAGTGCAAACGAGTTGGCTTGTTTCCTTGGACTTCCATTCTTGACAAGAGTGAATCTGCCGTCGTGTTCTGGTGATATCGATTCCCGCTGCCGCTTTGATGGCTTCAGTGTATCAAAGAAAACGTTGTCGGCTCTTTCGGCTGCAGTGTTGTGATGCTGGTCTTCTGCATCCGCTTCTGAGCCGCTTGAATCATTGGGTTCAGCTGCTGGATCATGTGTATTGCCCATTTGGTGTAGGCACATTTTGTCATGCTGCCCAGGTATGAGACCTCCGTCATAGGTGTTTGATGTGTGGGCCAGAGACGTGGTGGGGTTAGGCTGCTGTGTGGAGGGGGTGGTGGCTCCTCTCCTGACTCCTCAACCCAGCTGCTGTGGGGGACAGAGCTAGAGTGAAATCGGGCTCACCTTCCGTGCCTCCTGCCGAGGCAGGTTCCGATTCCCCAGGTGCATCCCTTTCCGCATCCGATCCTCCTACAGCAGATGAGTACGAGTACGGTTTTTCTGACCCCACGCCACTAGTACTGGCAAGTTTGCGGTTGGCTGTCGTACCAGAGCTCATAGGTGTGTTTTCCCGGGAATGCTCATCCTGCTGCACATGCACTGACCCAGCAGCTGCAACCTCTTGACTATGCGTACTTTGAGGGCTTGCTGCTGACCTGTTCACTTCAGTGCATCCCGTACTCGTTGACTGACTAGCTGGAGGTTTTCGGCGTGGGGAATCCCTTGCTTTATGGCCTGGTGCTGCGCAATGGAAGCATGTCTGGGGTTGCCCTTTGTACCAGATGCGTAGGGGCGTCTGACCCACGCGAACAAGAGACGGAACTGACTTTCGCAATTTCACTTTCAAGAAGCTAGTACCGGTTTCAACTGAGAACCCTTCGTGCAGGATTTTTTCCTAGCAGGAGACCTGTGAATCGTTGCATACTGGCTTATGGCCGAAGACAATGCCCCGTCATGCAGGTGATACGGACAGCCAAACACATGCAAGCTAATGAGCTCGGTGTCTCCAATGACAATATCTACTGCCTTACCAGCAATTTTGAAAGAAGTGGACACAAGACGATCCCTGGCGGCGGCATGCTTGAGGGTGACAGTGCACCAGCCTGGTCTGCCATGCAGGTCCACTTGCTGGAGTTCGTCGGGCGTGACTCCATTACTAGCTAGTTCCTTTAATGAAAAATACATTATCGATCTCCCAAAGAGGATCAAGTTGAAAGGAAAAAGTGATGCAAGGCGCAGCTCCAAAATTGCTCCCGCCCGCCATCATACTGATCAATCAATTACATAAGTAGCGAATGTAGTCGATCTATGGAAAGTCTTACCCACACTCCATGCCGATTTGTGTTCCGCCATATGTAGTTTTCGAATGACATAGCTGCCCTTGGCAACTCGGAACGCGGCAGTGTACGACCGGGTCGACCTAGGGAGTGAGTAAAAAATTTGCACCCCAACACACTTACGGAGCACCTCCGTTATCAGAGTCCTACATACATACGCTGCATACCGTAAGGTCTTGTATAGAAGTTGCACTTGAATAGAAGCCGCCCTCGAATAGAAGCCGCAATTTTGGGCCAATCCAATCACACATAAGCCTGGTTTTAGTGATGACATACATAGAAGTACATGTCTTGTAATGAAGCCTGTCTCATTATAGAAGTCTGCAAAATTTCACAAGGAAAGTCATAGAAGCCGCGGCTTTTGTACAAGACTTTACGGTAGATAATTTTCCATAAGTGAGGTGCAAACTCGTGAGTTCAAGGGTTTTCCCGCCCACTAACGTAACGTTGCTCAACTTCACGTAGTGCGGAACGTCTCTGATGACTTGCCCATTAGGGGTCATCCGTATATATTCCCTCAACCCTGGAACCTTTGGATCCGTTTCATTATTAAATTCAAATTCGTTACTTGTAGTACTCCCCATTGATTTGTTTCCGTATTCTCTTTGTGCCTTGTTCATGATTGTATTTTCCTCTTCCTCCTTTTCTTATATGACCACCTTCATCATTTTGCGAGAACTGTGGCAATACGCCCAGTGAGAAGGCAGATTTTGCCTGTGTTTCTGGTGAAGTAAAATAAAGCTAAACAAACAAATACTGATATTTACACGAAAGCTAGTCATTTCCCTTCAACCCCTCCCCCTCCCTGAGAAACGAACACATACATACGGCACATAGTATATATTTTTTTCTTTTCTAGCTGGATGTGCCCACACATACAAACTGTGCATCGATATTTTCCGAGAAACGAACAGGCGCTCACCCCGCCCCCCCTCCCCCTTAAACAACTACTTTTTGTTTCTAAATATAATGTTTACGAATGGCTCCTAATACTATTCTGTTGTCCACTGTATCACCATATCAGACAACAATGAATGTGCAGCAAAAACACATGGTTGTCATGCCGACGCTAACTGTAGCAACATCCTTGGTTCATATACATGTGCATGTTTAACTGGTTACCAAGGAAATGGAACACATTGCTCAGGTAAGTCGTAATTTTATGACTTGCCCACCTGACTGTTTCATCAATTTTGTGAACAGTCCAATAAAACCTGGTTTAAGCAACCTCTGATTTTAGTGACCACCTGCTTTTAATGACCGCTTTTTTCATGCACAGACAATTCTACACAGAAATAGCACTGGATACAGCGACCACCTACCTTACACGGCCATCAAACGACTTTTAGTGTACCAAGTGCCATATAGGACCTGCACAGAGTGGCCCAAACCAGCCAAAAGTAGGGAGGTTTCGCTCTACGTAATTACGTATGAAAATCCGTATGTCGTACGCGCCGGGGAGCGAGGGCAACTTTCATACGTAAATCTCTCTACGGATTTCCGTAGGAAAGCTCTTTCCTACGTTGGGTCCTCCGTAGGACTTTTTGAAATATTTTTCGCATTTTCTGAATTTGTCCATGGCAACATTCAAGCCGCGCGAAACACAAGGTACACACACCGTACACCACGCGTGCAAAATATAATGGAGAACGCGGTTTCGGTTCATGGTGCATGCGGTGGTCACGTGCAGCCAACGCGTCTCCAAAGCAACAACGCATGTTTAGCAGTCATGGAGACATCACGTAGAGCGAAACCCAACAGCTCTGATTTTTACGTATGAAAATTCCGTGCAGTTCATACGTTATTTTCATACGTAATTCCGTAGAGCGAAACCCTTCCTAGTGTCATCTTCACTGGCAGGGTTGACGCAAACAGGGTTGAAGTGCGCTCTGACGCAAGTGCATGCAGTCAGCAGAAGTGACAAGTGAGAGTGCAGGATGCACTGCATGCACTTGAATGAGGCGTGCTTTGCCTGTGCGAAAGTCTTCTATTCTCCACGCCTGTAAATACGAGTGCATGGATGTACAACCATGCATATGTACATGTATGTACAGGATCCGATATGCCGCGAATGTATGGGACCTGGTTCTAAAGACCACTTGGCTTTAACGACCGCTTTCGCTTGCACCGTGGGATGGTCACTTTAGTATATTATTATTATTAAAAGCATGTCCGCGTAGGTGGCGGGGGTGCCACTTTCGCTTATGCCATTCAGGATTGATGTCTGAAGAGTAATGCGATACAATGAAATGACAGAAGTGACATCAACAAACGCCGTTAGCAACAATACCAATAGGACTAATGGAAAACTTATCCAAAGTATAAAATAAAATAGAATATGCATACAACATGTCTGGCGGAATCACGTGGATCACGAGAATCAGTCCTGTTACTAATGGAAAACTTATCCAAAGTATAAAATAAAATAGAATATGCATACAACATGTCTGGCGGAATCACGTGGATCACGAGAATCAGTCCTGTTAGGTGGTGCGGGCTCCACGCCATGCCTGTCGGTCCGCTGCCATTGTGCGGACTGCGACAGCATCTATCGGCTGGTGGAGGGTAAGTCCATGCCATGATGACAGTTCTGTCTGCAAGACCGTTACCAAAGTCGTCACTTGAACCTGGTTTTACTGTAGTTCGAGTTTTGTTTCGCGTTTTCTTCAAATGTTGCGTTCAAACCTGCGAACGTTCGCATGAAGTTTCCCTTTTCGTGAGGTCAAACGAAAATCCGCACAAACGTTTGCTTTGTAAACCTCTGTAACAATGGGCGGGCTCGATTGCACACATTTCCGCCAATTCTACTGCAGCAGACATAGAAACATAGAAATGCAGTCAATTGACCGGAGCCGGTGCTCTCAGCGCGTACAGAACGCTGTGTGCAGTGCACATGCTGATCCGCTACAACCAGCGCGCTGCAGCGCATAAATGCATGTGTGTACCGCTTATCCACGGCTGCATGGTCAGTGGTCTGGGGCCACTAGACATGCGACCGGATTTCCATGTCCACGACAGTCGAATTATTTATGGTGGATGCGCCGTTCAGTTACACAAAATCTGTCGTCAATTGCAATTCCGTCAATTTGGTCAATTCTGAAGATAGGGCCGAATTGCGACATGTAATTCCAGAATTGCTAATTCCAGAATTGACGCACTCGACGTAAACGCCGTGCTAGGTCCACATGCGCGCGAGGGTGCACGGGCTCCCACGTGATCCCCTTTTACGATTTATGTCACTGTAGTCGTTTGTCTACATGGCCGCAATGCGTTCATTCTGTTCATTCGAGAATTATAAAACCTGGGTCCAAACATGTAGTCGAAAGTGCCCAATGACTAGCATGTTATGCTATTCTGTTGTCCACTGTATCACCATATCAGACACCAATGAATGTACAGCAAAAACACATGGTTGTCATGTCAACGCTCAATGTAACAATACCATTGGTTCATATGCATGTGTATGTACAACTGGTTACCAGGGAAATGAAACGCATTGCACAGGTAAGTCATAATGTCATGAATCGGCACACTTAATGGGGAAGTTCGGAGAAAAAAATTAAATTTCAGGACCCGGAGAGTTTGGGTCGCTGAGTTCAATGTTGTTGGTCCGACCTGCCTTCAACAAAGCGTTCTTGAGATATTTCCGTTCGAAAAACTAAGTATGGGGGGAGGGGTTGCGCCCATGACGTCATGCAGCCGCCCCACACAATCTGCAATGCCATAGCATGCAGCCAGGTCAAAGGGACTGCAGGAAATCAATAGTGTCAATGCTATTTCAAATGATTTGACGACCGATAGTAGTCGGTGCAAGCGGCCACGAAGACATAAATCTGTGTGAGAGTGAGGATGCAGCCATGGCTGACCTTCATGAGTTCGGTCTGGGCTGAGAACTCCGGTGTTCTGCAGAAGAAATGGCCGAGCGGGCTGGTCAAGAGTGAGCCCTGCAGCGTTTGCGACTGATGAAGAAGCAGCAGCGGCGAGGCTGATATGATTATCAGATATCTGGAGAGTAGAGTCGGCGAAATGGAGAAGACTGATGGGAGTGCTCTAAAAGCTGTTCCATAACGACTCCAGTAGTCTGCCATATAGTGATTTTTGGTGTCAGCATGGCATATTTTGGACGCTGCTCTTTTGGAGAACAATGCAGGCTCTTTGAACCACGGCCACAACTCTTCGGTTCAAGGTTCACAACACTACGGGATCTGAACGTTTTAGGTCCGGGAGCTGTTCGTTGTATTGTCACTTGTCACGGTTGTTGACTCATCGTTGTAGCATAAATGAATCTGCACTATTTCATGCCGAAAACGTTCTTTGCCAAAGCACAACCACCGGCACCGGCAAGAAGAAATGCACCTTCCCTGATTGTACGAACGACTGATACGAGCATGACAAGTCTGTATTTTGCAGTGCAGGGAGTGGATTGGAGGGTGGTGGTTGGGTGACTGGCTGGGGGTGTGGCTGGGGGTGTGCCTGAGCGCGTATAGCTGTGACTGTGAAACTGTATGAGAATGGGAAGTGCGGGACTGCTGGTTGCGCATCTGCGATAGTAGTTGTATGTTTAAGCAGAGAGGTGGTTGTGCGCTAGAAACATTTGTTTGCATTGAGTGATTGGTATTCATTCATGCATGAATGTCAGTGATGAATTCATCTTATCGGCCCTTTTGTCTGCTTGAACTGTTGCATTCTGACTTTCAGCAACAGACGCCAACGCAAGTCAGTCGAATACCTACCTAACTCTGGGTCTTTCTACATTTATTTATGGCTCAACATCCGAGTTTCATATTGCACACCTGATGAGCCGTCACGAACCATACGGCGAAACGTACGTCGTGTGAAACAACTTGTTTTGTAGTCAACTAGTGCATCACAATGTCATGCATGAGGAGTACTGTAGGAGTTTGGCTTTCGGCTTGTACAATTCGTTTTCGCAAAGCTTCCCTTTCTTTACTTATCTTTGATATTTATGACCCACCCAAGTTGGGTGGTGTGCTGCTTTGCTGCTTCGAATTGTAGTTAGACCGCTTTGTCAAATATCATACTGGTCTCGTCATCGTCCAGTAACAATCGACATTCTTTGTTCCGTTGGGACTGTAGCTTTTGCTCGTTTTCGTTGCGCTTGCCTTCCCCTCTTTGGTCTTTCCATAACCTTGAACCTTCCAAGTTGGAAGGCTGTCGGTTAGCGCTACGGAGATGTGTTGAAGCTAGGTGTCAGGACGTCGAATGTTTCAGTACTCTGTCAGTTTTGTGCCTAGTTATTGCACTTTCTGACTGTATAAAGTATCATGTTACAGTGATGGAGAGTTACTCTTAACTCGTATCCATATGTCCTTTTCTCTTCTACATTTATTTATGGCTCAACATCCGAGTTTCATATTGCACACCTGATGAGCCGTCACGAACCATACGGCGAAACGTACGTCGTGTGAAACAACTTGTTTTGTAGTCAACTAGTCCATCACAATGTCATGCATGAGGAGTACTGTAGGAGTTTGGCTTTCGGCTTGTACAATTCGTTTTCGCAAAGCTTCCCTTTCTTTACTTATCTTTGATATTTATGACCCACCCAAGTTGGGTGGTGTGCTGCTTTGCTGCTTCGAATTGTAGTTAGACCGCTTTGTCAAATATCGTACTGGTCTCGTCATCGTCCAGTAACAATCGACATTCTTTGTTCCGTTGGGACTGTAGCTTTTGCTCGTTTTCGTTGCGCTTGCCTTCCCCTCTTTGGTCTTTCCATAACCTTGAACCTTCCAAGTTGGAAGGCTGTCGGTTAGCGCTACGGAGATGTGTTGAAGCTAGGTGTCAGGACGTCGAATGTTTCAGTACTCTGTCAGTTTTGTGCCTAGTTATTGCACTTTCTGACTGTATAAAGTATCATGTTACAGTGATGGAGAGTTACTCTTAACTCGTATCCATATGTCCTTTTCTCTTCTACATTTATTTATGGCTCAACATCCGAGTAACAAAAAAGTAGAAATTTATAAGAATTTATAACATGTAGAAAGGAAAAGGACATATGGATACGAGTTAAGAGTAACGCTTGCCTTCCCCTCTTTGGTCTTTCCATAACCTTGAACCTTCCAAGTTGGTAGGCTGTCAGTTAGCGCTACGGAGATGTGTTGAAGCTAGGTGTCAGGACGTCAAATGTCTCAGTACTCTTTTCAGTTTTGTGCCTAGTTGTTGCACTTTCTGACTGTATATACCAGTCACAGTGATGGAGAGTTACTCTTAACTCGTATCCATATTATGTCCTTTTCCTTTCTACATTTATTTATGGCTCAACATCCGAGTTTCAAATTTATAATATTCCTATGCTTTTTTGTCTTGGTCATCAAGGCAAAAAAGCATAGCTCTCTCGTTTAGACACGAAAACTAGTCATTTCTCTTCAACCCCCCCCCCCCTCCTTGAAAAACGAACACATACATACGGCACATAGTATAGATTATTCTTTTCTAGCTGGATGTGCCCACACATACAAACTGTGCATCGGTATTTTTTCGAGAAACAAACAGGCGCTCACCCCCGCCTTAAACAACTACTTTTTGTTTCTAAATAAAATTACGAATGGCTCCTAATGCTATTCTGTTGTCCACTGTATCACCATATCAGACAACAATGAATGTACAGCAAAAACACATGGTTGTCATGCGAACGCTAACTGTAGCAACATCCCTGGTTCATATACATGCGCATGTTCAACTGGTTACCAAGGAAATGCAACACATTGCTCAGGTAAGTTGTAATTTTATGACACCGCACACTTGACTGTTTCGTCGATTTTGTGTACAGTACAGTAAAAATAGAGGTTGCGAGTTTGCGGCAGTCAAGTGTCAAGTCGTCGGCAGTATAGCGCGAGCTCCAGTGTGGGAGCAAACCCATTCCTACTACAGTAAAACCTGGTGAAAGCAACCTCTGGGTTTAGCGACCACCTGCTTTTAATGACCTTTTTTCATGCACGGACAGTTCTACACAGCAACAGCACTGGATACAGCAACCACCTACCTTGCACCGCCATCAAACGACTTTTACTACAGTCCATTTCAAAACTATAGACGCGTACCTAGGCAAAAACCGTTATGCCAGCATCTATACCACATAAAATCTGTGATCACTTTGTGCATAATTTTTTCCAAATTGGGCGTCTGTTATCCAATCCTTTAGAAACTATATGAGAGTAATTGTGGAGCGATCCTGAGCAATATTCCGAAAACTATTCTCAAAACGTTCCAGCCAAATTTGAAATATTTCAAAAACTCTACGCGTCTATAGTTTTGAAATGCACTGTAGTCTTTTAGTGTACCAAGTGCCATATAGGACCTACGCACAGCAGCCCAAACCAGCCAAAAGTGTCGCCTTCACTGTCAGGGTTGACACAAACAGGGTTGAAGTGCGCTGGGTCCAAAAATGTAATCGAAAGTGCCCAATGACTAGCATGTTATGCTGTTCTGTTGTCCACTGTATCACCATATCAGACACCGATGAATGTACGGCAAAAACAAATAGTTGTCATGCCAACGCCAACTGTAGCAACATCCCTGGTTCATATACATGTGCATGTTTAACTGGTTACCAAGGAAATGGAACACATTGTTCAGGTAAGTCGTAGTTTTATGACTCGACACACTTGAATGTTTGCACATTAGTTGAAGTTTGTTTCGCGTGTCCTTCAACTTTTGCGTTCAAAGCCACGGGCGTTCACATGAAGTTCCCCTTCCCGTGATGTCAAACGAAAATTCGCTCGAATTTTCGCTCTGCAAAACATCTCTGACGATTGAGAGGTTCCGCACGACATAATTACGATTACGTTAGTAACAAATGCAGTCGATCTATGGAAAGTGTAAGCTACACTCCATGCCGGTCTGTGTTCCGCCATATGTAGTTTTCGAATGATATAGCTGCCCTTGGCAACTCGGAACGCGGCAGTGTACGACCGGGTCGACCTAGGGAGTGAGTCAAAATTTTGCACCCCAATACACTTACGGAGCACCTCCGTTATCAGAGCCCTACGTATGTACTATACATAGACAACTTTCCATAGGTTAAGTGCAAACTCGCGAGTTCACGGGTTTTTCCGCCTACTAACGTAAGGTTGCTCAACTTCACGTAGTGCGGAACGTCTCTAATGACTTGCACATTAAGGATCATCCGTAAAATACTGATATTCCCCTTAAACAACTAGTTTTGGTTTCTAAATAAATATCTACATTTACGAATGGCTCCTAATGCTATTCTGTTGTCCACTGAATCACCATATCAGACAACAATGAATGTACAGCAAAAACGCATGGTTGTCATGCCAACGCTAACTGTAGCAACATCCCTGGTTCATATACATGTGCATGTTCAACTGGTTACCAAGGAAATGGAACACATTGCTCAGGTAAGTTGTAATTTTATGACTCGGCACACTTGACTGTTTCGTCGATTTTGTGTACAGTACAGTAAAAATAGAGGTTGCGAGTTTGCGGCAGTCGTGAGTCAGTCAAGTGTCAAGTCGTCGGCGGAATAGCGCGAGCTCCAGTTTGGGAGCAAACCCATTCCTAATACAGTAAAACCTGGTGTAAGCGACCTCTGGGTTTAACGACCACCTGCTCTTAATGACCGCTTTTTTCATGCACGGACAGTTCTACACAGAAACAGCACTGGATACAGCGACCACCTACTTTGCACCGCCATCAAACGACTTTTAGTGTACCAAGCGCCACATAGGACCTACGCACAGCGGCCCGAACCAGCCAAAAGTGTCGTCTTCACTGTCAGGGTTGACACAAACAGGGGTGAAGTGCGCTGGGTCCAAATATGTAATCGAAAGTGCCCAATAACTAGCATGTTATGCTGTTCTGTTGTCCACTGTATCACCATATCAGACACCAATGAATGTACGGCAAAAACAAATAGTTGTCATGCCAACGCCAACTGTAGCAACATCCTTGGTTCATATACATGTGCATGTTTAACTGGTTGCCAAGGAAATGGAACACATTGCTCAGGTAAGTCGTAGTTTTATGACTTGGCACACTTGACTGCTTCATCAATTTTTGTGTGAAGTAGTTCAAGTTTGTTTCGTGTTTCCTTCAACTTTCGCGTTCAAAGCCACGGGTGTTCACCCGAAGTTCCCCATCCCGTGATGTCAAACGAAAATTCGCTTGAATGACAAGAGCAAAGAAGACTCGGAATAAACTCAATATCATTCGTCTGAGGTGCTTTTTGTCTTTGTATATAGCTTATAAATAGGTTAGACAATGCCACGAGTGTTATTCTAAGTCAAGCTAAACAATTGCATAGCTATGCGCAGCCTTAAAAATGTCACGAAGTTTTTGCATACGGAGGAAGTAATGTTATTCTGTTGTTCACTTTATCACCATAATATTATCAGACACCAATGAATGTGCAGCAAAAACACATGGTTGTCATGCCAACGCTAACTGTAGCAACATCCCTGGTTCATATACATGTGCATGTTCAACTGGTTACCAAGGAAATGGAACACATTGCTCAGGTAAGTAGCAATTTTATGATTCGGCACACTTGACTGTTTCGTCGATTTTTATGCGAAGCAGTTCAAGTTTGTTTCGCGTTTCCTTCAAATTTCGCGTTCAAAGCCACGGGCGTTCACACGAAGTTCCCCATTCCGTGATATCAAACGAAAATTCGCTTGAATTTTCGCTCTGCACAACATCTTTGACGATAGAGAGTTTCCGCACGACATAATTACGTTAGTAACAAATGTAGTCGATCTATGGAAAGTCTAACCTACAATCCATGCCGATCTGTGTTCCGCCATATGTAGTTTTCGAATGACATAGCTGCCTTTGGCAACTCGGAACGCGGCAGTGTACGACCGGGTCAAGCTAGGGAGTGAGTCAGCCATTTGCACCCCAATACACCACCGGAGCGCCTCCGTTATCAGAGCCCTACGTACGTACTCTACATAGACAAATTTCCATAAGTGAAGTGCAAACTCGTGAGTTCATGGGTTTTCCTGCCCACTAACGTAAGGTTGCTCAACTTCACGTAGTGCGGAACGCCTCTAATGACTTGTACATTAGGGGTCATCCGTAAATATTCCCTCAACCCTGGAACCTTTGGATCCGTTGCATTATTTTCATGAAAAAATTCATCAAATTCAAGTTACTTGTAGTACTCCCCCATTGATTTCCGTCTTCTCCTAGTGCCTTATTCATGATTTGTATTTTCCTCTTCCTCCTTTTCTTATATGACCACGAAAAGACGACGAGGAGACAATAACTTTATTAATGCGATTAATAGTATTAGTGAAGCGGACATTACAAAATGATGAATGAGAATACATGTATCTAAAATGGTTGTTCCTAATCGATTTTCTTGAGACTATCATCAGGGAAAATCGTCTCACAATAGAGGCTATACGGAGAACCTATAAGTAACCTATATAAGTAACCTATAAGTAGTTTGTTTCTCCGTATAGCCTCTATTGTGAGACGATTTTCCCGATTTTTTGTAATGTCCGCTTCACTAATACTATTAATCGCATTATATGACCACCTTCATCATTTTGCGAGAACTGTGGCAGTATGCCCAGTGAGAAGGCAGATTTTGCCTGTGCTTCTGGTGAAGTAAAATAAAGCTAAACAAACAAATACTAGGGGAAGAGTGTGTTGCTCCCTACGTGGGAGCTCGCGGTTTCCCTGCCAACTTGAATTCTGATTGACTGACTCCCGACTGAAACACTGTGTATTGAGCAGGGAGTGGTGCTTTCTTGCAGGTTTGCCGAGTGGACGGTTCGATGGACTTCTCGTGTGCTCTGGATGGCAGTCATGAGTCAGTCAAGTGAGAATTCAAGTCGGCAGGAAAACCGCGAGCTCCCATGTAGGGAGCAACACACTCTTCCCCTACTATCACCGAAGTCGCACCAACCTCTTCTTCAAACAAATACTGTTATTTAATCCCGTAGCTATGCAGATGACGTTACTTCAGTAACGTCTGGCGCTAGCCAGGGTCCCCACAGCTTTAATTTGGTGTTTGTTTGTGTGTTTGTTTGTGTGTTTGTGTCACGCCTGGCGCTATCCTGTATCTGTCCCGTACCGTACCGTACCGTACCGTCAAACACAGCTGGCCACATACAGCTGGCCGCACTATTCAAATAGGTCTCTCAAACGCAAGATCATAACGTGAAGCAACTTGGAACAATGAGTATGAATGCAAAGTGTATGGGGGAATGCATGTAGGGCGATAGTGCGGGTTCGAATCCCTGGTAATGCCTGAAAATAGGAAAATTGAAAAATTTATAACGTCCCTATTCTTTTTTTGCCGTCATCAAGGCGGTAGATGGTGTCGTATTACCCTCGACCGTACCTGTCCCGTACCTTTCCCGTACCTGTCCCGTACCTGTCCCGTACCTGTCCCGTACCTGTCCCGTACCGTACCTGTCCCGTACCGTACAATCAAAGACGGCTGGCCACAATGCATATTCATATAGCGCTTTCAAATACAAGATCATAACGTGAAGCAACTTGGAAGAATTAGTATGTATGCGAAGTGTATCGGGGTCCACGGATGCATGCAGGGCAATAGTGCGGGTTCGAATCCCAGGTTATGTCTAAAAACAAAAAGTAGAAATTTATAAGAATTTATAACATGTAGAAAGGAAAAGGACATATGGATACGAGTTAAGAGTAATGCTTGCCTTCCCCTCTTTGGTATTTCCACAACCTTGAACCTTCCAAGTTGGAAGGCTGTCGGTTAGCGCTACGGAGATGTGTTGAAGCTAGGTGTCAGGACGTCGAATGTCTCAGTACTCTTGTCAGTTTTGTGCCTAGTTATTGCACTTTCTGACTGTATGATAGTATCCAGTTACAGTGATGGAGAGTTACTCTTAACTCGTATCCATATTATGTCCTTTTCCTTTCTACATTTATTTATGGCTCAACATCCGAGTTTCAAATTTATAATATCCCTATGCTTTTTTTGTCTAGGTCATCAAGGCAAAAAAGCATAGCTCTCTCGTTTAGACACGAAAACTAGTCATTTCTCTTCAACCCCCCCCCCCCTCCCCCCCCCCCTCCCACCCCCTCCCTGAGAAACGAACACATACATACAGCACATAGTATAGATTTTTCTTTTCTAGCTGGATGTGCCCACACATACAAACTGTGCATCGGTATTTTTCGAGAAACGAACAGGCGCTCGCCCCCGCCTTAAACAACTACTTTTGTTTCTAAATAAAATTACGAATGGCTCCTAATGCTATTCTGTTGTCCACTGTACCACCATATCAGACACCAATGAATGTACAGCAAAAACCCATGGTTGTCATGCCAACGCTAACTGTAGCAACATCCCTGGTTCATATACATGTGCATGTTCAACTGGTTACCAAGGAAATGGAACACATTGCTCAGGTAAGTCGTAATTTTATGACTCCGCACACTTGACTGTTTCGTCGATTTTGTGTACAGTACAGTAAAACTAGAGGTTGCGAGTTTGCGGCAGTTGTGAGTCAGTCAAGTGTCAAGTCGTCGGCGGAATAGCACGAGCTCCAGTTTGGGAGCAAACCCATTCCTAATACAGTAAAACCTAGTGTAAGCGACCTCTGGGTTTAACGACCACCTGCTCTTAATGACCGCTTTTTTATGCACGGACAGTTCTACACAGAAACAGCACTGGATACAGCGACCACCTACCTTGCACGGCCATCAAACGACTTTTAGTGTACCAAGTGCCATATAGGACCTACGCACAGCGGCCCAAACCAGCCAAAAGTGTCGTCTTCACTGGCAGGGTTGACACAAACAGGGTTGAAGTGCGCTGGGTCCAAATATGTAATCGAAAGTGCCCAATGACTAGCATGTTATGCTGTTCTGTTGTCCACTGTATCACCATATCAGACACCGATGAATGTACGGCAAAAACAAATAGTTGTCATGCCAACGCCAACTGTAGCAACATCCCTGGTTCATATACATGTGCATGTTTAACTGGTTACCAAGGAAATGGAACACATTGTTCAGGTAAGTCGTAGTTTTATGACTCGACACACTTGAATGTTTCATCAATTTTTGTGCACATTAGTTGAAGTTTGTTTCGCTTGTCCTTCAACTTTCGCGTTCAAAGCCACGGGCGTTCACATGAAGTTCCCCTTCCCGTGATGTCAAACGAAAATTCGCTTGAATTTTCGCTCTGCAAAACATCTCTGACGATTGAGAGGTTCCGCACGACATAATTACGATTACGTTAGTAACAAATGCAGTCGATCTATGGAAAGTGTAACCTACACTCCATGCCGGTCTGTGTTCCGCCATATGTAGTTTTCGAATGATATAGCTGCCCTTGGCAACTCGGAACGCGGCAGTGTACGACCGGGTCGACCTAGGGAGTGAGTCAAAATTTTGCACCCCAATACACTTACGGAGCACCTCCGTTATCAGAGCCCTACGTATGTACTATACATAGACAACTTTCCATAGGTTAAGTGCAAACTCGCGAGTTCACGGGTTTTCCCGCCTACTAACGTAAGGTTGCTCAACTTCACGTAGTGCGGAACGTCTCTAATGACTTGCACATTAAGGATCATCCGTAAAATACTGATATTCCCCTTGAACAACTCGTTTTGGTTTCTAAATAAATATCTACATTTACGAATGGCTCCTAATGCTATTCTGTTGTCCACTGAATCACCATATCAGACAACAATGAATGTACAGCAAAAACACATGGTTGTCATGCCAACGCTAACTGTAGCAACATCCCTGGTTCATATACATGTGCATGTTCAACTGGTTACCAAGGAAATGGAACACATTGCTCAGGTAAGTCGTGATTTCATGACTCCGCACACTTGACTGTTTCGTCGATATTGTGTACAGTACAGTAAAATAGAGGTTGCGAGTTTGCGGCGGTCGTGAGTCAGTCAAGTGTCAAGTCGTCGGCGGAATAGCGCGAGCTCCAGTTTGGGAGCAAACCCATTCCTAATACAGTAAAACCTAGTGTAAGCAACCTCTGGGTTTAACGACCACCTGCTCTTAATGACCGCTTTTTTCATGCACGGACTGTTCTACACAGAAACAGCACTGGATACAGCGACCACCTACCTTGCACGGCCATCAAACGACTTTTAGTGTACCAAGTGCCATATAGGACCTACGCACAGCGGCCCAAACCAGCCAAAAGTGTCGTCTTCACTGGCAGGGTTGACACAAACAGGGTTGAAGTGCGCTGGGTCCAAATATGTAATCGAAAGTGCCCAATGACTAGCATGTTATGCTGTTCTGTTGTCCACTGTATCACCATATCAGACACCAATGAATGTACGGCAAAAACAAATAGTTGTCATGCCAACGCTAACTGTAGCAACATCCTTGGTTCATATACATGTGCATGTTTAACTGGTTACCAAGGAAATGGAACACATTGCTCAGGTAAGTCGTAATGTTATGACTCGGCACACTTGACTGCTCCATCGATTTTTGTGCGAAGTAGTTTTTTTCCGTGACGTCAAAGGAAAATTCTCTTGAATTTTCGCTCTGCAAAACATCTGAGACGATAGAGAGATTCCGCATGACATAATTTTTTTTACGAAAAGCCAAGTGGTGCACGCAAAGGGAACATGCAGCAGCCATGCATGGTGGACATTGTCACACTCTGGTCGCAGCAGATAAGCATTTTTAATGGAAGTATGAGGGAAAGAGAAAGAACGGGGGGGGGGGGGGGGGGGGGAGGAGGTAGATTGAGAAGGAGAGAGTACATGTACATGAGAGCCTGTAGTTCAGCAAGTTTATGTAGCAGGTTTACAAGGCGTCGGGTGCTTGCATCCAGTTGCTGCACAACAGGTGATGGTGGACCATCTTCTTGAACTTCCACATCCCCTTGTATGGCTGCTGTGCGAGGATTCTCCGAGGCAGGAAGTTGCATGCACTCAGCACGCAAGCAAAGAAAGCCTTGGCCAAGGCTGAGCGGGAACGGCGAGGCAGGCTACATGCCAATGGAAAGTCGTGTGACTGGCGTCGCTGGGCGGAGAAACGGGTGTTGGGGGGTTTCATCCGCCAGCTGGAGTGGCTTGGGCATAATCGCTTTCAAGGGGCTCGTCGGTGGAAGGAAGCAGAGCTTGTACAGGAAGCTCAGGGCCGCCACCCTGCGCCTATGCTCCAGGCTTGGTACGAAGACTCCAGGGCCTATCAGCTTTAGTGTCCTGCGCTGTACTGTGTCCAGGCGGGCCAGTGGAGCCCCCATCCAGACCAGGCAGTAGTTCTCCATGGTTGGCCGTTTGAAGCCGTTGTAAACAGCAATACAGCCAGGTGCTGTCCAAAGTGGCACCACCTTCCGGAGAACGTGGAGGCGTTGGAGGGCCCTGGTGGCAACCTGGCGTATGTGGGTCGAGAATCGCAACGTGGTGTCGAAGAAAACACCGAGGAGCTTGATCTCGTCAGCTTCAGGCACCCTGGTACCGTTGAACAGTGCGTGGGGAAGAGGTGTTGCCGGACGGTGAAAGTCTGTTGTGAGCGCCTGGGAATTGGTCGGTTCGAAAGTTATTTTCCACTCAGCACCCCATCGGGCGATAGGTCGCACTTTCCGCTATGTCGCATGTGGCCGCAATGCATTGGTAGGCTGTGGTGCCATCTGCGTATACAGCCAGAGAGGTACTATCCGGTGTTACTTCCTCACAGTTGTTTACGTAAACCAGAAACAGGGTTGGACCCAAGATGCTGCCTTGGAGGACCCCAGCAAGCAAAGGGTATTCCGATGACTGTTGTCCTCCGACTATGGCACGTAGTTGCCGGCAGCAGAGGTAGTTTGAGAGCCAGCCAAGGAACGGACCACTGATGCCGCATGCCTCTGTTTTATGGAGGGCACCTCGATGCGAAACCTTGTCGAACGCCCCGGCGATGTCGATGGCCAGTACATGTACCATGCCGCCTCTCGCCGCAGTGGATAACCAGTCGTTGTGCAGCTTTGTTAGTAGATCTGATGTACCAAGTCCCTTCCGGAAGCCATATTGCCGAGACGAGATTACACTGTGCTTTGAGAAGAAGTTCATGATACAGCGGTTAACAATTGTTTCCATTGTCTTGGAGAGAATGCAGAGGAGAGACACCGGGCGATGGTTGCGCAGGTCTGATCTAGCTTTCTTCTTGTGAATCGGAACAACCTGGGCGACCTTCCACAGCCTCGGTTGCACTTGCTGCCGAAAGCACAAGGAGAACAGCCGGGCGACAAGCAAGCAGAGCTCACTGGCACAATTCTTCAGCACCCTTGCTGGAATCCGGTCAGGGCCTTTGGCTTTCGTGGGATTCAGTCTTCTGAGCTCTCTTCTGACAGTATCCGTTCGAAAGTGGATGGTAGTGAGCCGAGACTCGGTGTGAGGTGTTACAGGTGGCAGATCGTCTGATGGCAGATCGTTTGGAAAGTCATCTGCTGCGAGGCTGGACTTCGACGAAAAAACGTGCCAAACCGCTCTGCTTTCTCGGAGTTGGCCATAACTCGGACGCCGTTAGTGTCAACAAGAGTTGGTATAGTTGTGCTGCGCCCACTACCACCTGCTTGCTTCAGCGTGGACCACCACTCTCGATCAGACATGCTCCCACGTGAAAGTTTGTCTCCCAGCGTAGCAAGGCGTATTGCCTGCGCCTGGCGCAGATAGTGAGTGCCACGCCTGGTTGCCTCCAGGGCCTCCAGTCGTAGCTGCGGAGATGGAGCCGTGCGGGAGTGTTTCCAAGCTTCCTGTTTTGCCTTCACCTTGGTTGAACACTCCAGTGTCCACCAAAGAAGGGTCAGACGGGCTGGTTACCAGTTCACGAGCTGGTATGAATTGCTTCATGCCTTGTTAAGGTTATTAATGATCTTGGTGACATTGTGACATGATTTGTTGGGACATTGACTGATGGCTGTGGTCCAGTCAGCTTGCCGATAAAAATGAGCAAGTTGAGGGCAGTCCGCTAGGTTCTAGCGCCAGACTACTCGCTTTGTGGGAGGTTCCTCCGACACTTTTGTGGGAAATTCAGCTATCAGAGTTACATGGTCCGAGGCGCCAAGGGGAGGTTTGCAACGGACTGTTACATCAGAAAGATAGAAAGACATACTCAGATCCAGTATATTGTCCCCTCGGGTCTTCATCGTAACATGTTGTTCCAGGCCGTGGCTAACACACATATCCTCAGCACATTCCCCTGCAGGAGTTGTTTTGTTGCTTCCTAACCACAAGCCGCTAAGCACATTGAAGTCGCCAGCGACGATAATCTTCGACCCATGCTGCCTAACTCTGTCAAGAGTTGCGTCAAGGTGTTCGAAGAGTTTGGTGTCAGTGGCCAGACAGGAGCCTGGCCTGTAGACAGCGCCAATGACAGTGTTCGTGTGGGGGGCCATGGAGACAGACACCCAGACAATTTCGTGATCACAGTCGATGTCATGGAGGTGCTGAAAGGCAATGCCGTCCCTAGTCCAGACCGCAACTCCTCCTCCATGAGCGGTGCGGTCTCGACGAATGGGAGGGGCATATCCAGGTAGTGAGACTTCCGCCTAGGTGGCCTTGTCTGCAGTGAGCTTGGTCTCAGTCACGATAATAACATCAGGCTTCGAGATCTTCACTGCGTGCTGAAGCTCACCAAGCTTGGACAGCAATCCAAATGCATTGGTCATGTAAAGGCGAAGTCGGGGGATAGAAGGGCGGGGAACAAACACTGGTGCAGAGGGGTTAAGGCGGGGAGAAAGCATGATGAAACATAGATAGATAGTCAGGCTAATATGAACACTAGAGAGAAAGATGACTAGTACTCAAGCTCGCCAGCCAGGCTTCTGGCTGATGGCAGGGGAGTGCAAACGAGTTGGCTTGTTTCCTTGGACTTCCATTCTTGACAAGAGTGAATCTGCCGTCGTGTTCTGGTGATATCGATTCCCGCTGCCGCTTTGATGGCTTCAGTGTATCAAAGAAAACGTTGTCGGCTCTTTCGGCTGCAGTGTTGTGATGCTGGTCTTCTGCATCCGCTTCTGAGCCGCTTGAATCATTGGGTTCAGCTGCTGGATCATGTGTATTGCCCATTTGGTGTAGGCACATTTTGTCATGCTGCCCAGGTATGAGACCTCCGTCATAGGTGTTTGATGTGTGGGCCAGAGACGTGGTGGGGTTAGGCTGCTGTGTGGAGGGGGTGGTGGCTCCTCTCCTGACTCCTCAACCCAGCTGCTGTGGGGGACAGAGCTAGAGTGAAATCGGGCTCACCTTCCGTGCCTCCTGCCGAGGCAGGTTCCGATTCCCCAGGTGCATCCCTTTCCGCATCCGATCCTCCTACAGCAGATGAGTACGAGTACGGTTTTTCTGACCCCACGCCACTAGTACTGGCAAGTTTGCGGTTGGCTGTCGTACCAGAGCTCATAGGTGTGTTTTCCCGGGAATGCTCATCCTGCTGCACATGCACTGACCCAGCAGCTGCAACCTCTTGACTATGCGTACTTTGAGGGCTTGCTGCTGACCTGTTCACTTCAGTGCATCCCGTACTCGTTGACTGACTAGCTGGAGGTTTTCGGCGTGGGGAATCCCTTGCTTTATGGCCTGGTGCTGCGCAATGGAAGCATGTCTGGGGTTGCCCTTTGTACCAGATGCGTAGGGGCGTCTGACCCACGCGAACAAGAGACGGAACTGACTTTCGCAATTTCACTTTCAAGAAGCTAGTACCGGTTTCAACTGAGAACCCTTCGTGCAGGATTTTTTCCTAGCAGGAGACCTGTGAATCGTTGCATACTGGCTTATGGCCGAAGACAATGCCCCGTCATGCAGGTGATACGGACAGCCAAACACATGCAAGCTAATGAGCTCGGTGTCTCCAATGACAATATCTACTGCCTTACCAGCAATTTTGAAAGAAGTGGACACAAGACGATCCCTGGCGGCGGCATGCTTGAGGGTGACAGTGCACCAGCCTGGTCTGCCATGCAGGTCCACTTGCTGGAGTTCGTCGGGCGTGACTCCATTACTAGCTAGTTCCTTTAATGAAAAATACATTATCGATCTCCCAAAGAGGATCAAGTTGAAAGGAAAAAGTGATGCAAGGCGCAGCTCCAAAATTGCTCCCGCCCGCCATCATACTGATCAATCAATTACATAAGTAGCGAATGTAGTCGATCTATGGAAAGTCTTACCCACACTCCATGCCGATTTGTGTTCCGCCATATGTAGTTTTCGAATGACATAGCTGCCCTTGGCAACTCGGAACGCGGCAGTGTACGACCGGGTCGACCTAGGGAGTGAGTAAAAAATTTGCACCCCAACACACTTACGGAGCACCTCCGTTATCAGAGTCCTACATACATACGCTGCATACCGTAAGGTCTTGTATAGAAGTTGCACTTGAATAGAAGCCGCCCTCGAATAGAAGCCGCAATTTTGGGCCAATCCAATCACACATAAGCCTGGTTTTAGTGATGACATACATAGAAGTACATGTCTTGTAATGAAGCCTGTCTCATTATAGAAGTCTGCAAAATTTCACAAGGAAAGTCATAGAAGCCGCGGCTTTTGTACAAGACTTTACGGTAGATAATTTTCCATAAGTGAGGTGCAAACTCGTGAGTTCAAGGGTTTTCCCGCCCACTAACGTAACGTTGCTCAACTTCACGTAGTGCGGAACGTCTCTGATGACTTGCCCATTAGGGGTCATCCGTATATATTCCCTCAACCCTGGAACCTTTGGATCCGTTTCATTATTAAATTCAAATTCGTTACTTGTAGTACTCCCCATTGATTTGTTTCCGTATTCTCTTTGTGCCTTGTTCATGATTGTATTTTCCTCTTCCTCCTTTTCTTATATGACCACCTTCATCATTTTGCGAGAACTGTGGCAATACGCCCAGTGAGAAGGCAGATTTTGCCTGTGTTTCTGGTGAAGTAAAATAAAGCTAAACAAACAAATACTGATATTTACACGAAAGCTAGTCATTTCCCTTCAACCCCTCCCCCTCCCTGAGAAACGAACACATACATACGGCACATAGTATATATTTTTTTCTTTTCTAGCTGGATGTGCCCACACATACAAACTGTGCATCGATATTTTCCGAGAAACGAACAGGCGCTCACCCCGCCCCCCCTCCCCCTTAAACAACTACTTTTTGTTTCTAAATATAATGTTTACGAATGGCTCCTAATACTATTCTGTTGTCCACTGTATCACCATATCAGACAACAATGAATGTGCAGCAAAAACACATGGTTGTCATGCCGACGCTAACTGTAGCAACATCCTTGGTTCATATACATGTGCATGTTTAACTGGTTACCAAGGAAATGGAACACATTGCTCAGGTAAGTCGTAATTTTATGACTTGCCCACCTGACTGTTTCATCAATTTTGTGAACAGTCCAATAAAACCTGGTTTAAGCAACCTCTGATTTTAGTGACCACCTGCTTTTAATGACCGCTTTTTTCATGCACAGACAATTCTACACAGAAATAGCACTGGATACAGCGACCACCTACCTTACACGGCCATCAAACGACTTTTAGTGTACCAAGTGCCATATAGGACCTGCACAGAGTGGCCCAAACCAGCCAAAAGTAGGGAGGTTTCGCTCTACGTAATTACGTATGAAAATCCGTATGTCGTACGCGCCGGGGAGCGAGGGCAACTTTCATACGTAAATCTCTCTACGGATTTCCGTAGGAAAGCTCTTTCCTACGTTGGGTCCTCCGTAGGACTTTTTGAAATATTTTTCGCATTTTCTGAATTTGTCCATGGCAACATTCAAGCCGCGCGAAACACAAGGTACACACACCGTACACCACGCGTGCAAAATATAATGGAGAACGCGGTTTCGGTTCATGGTGCATGCGGTGGTCACGTGCAGCCAACGCGTCTCCAAAGCAACAACGCATGTTTAGCAGTCATGGAGACATCACGTAGAGCGAAACCCAACAGCTCTGATTTTTACGTATGAAAATTCCGTGCAGTTCATACGTTATTTTCATACGTAATTCCGTAGAGCGAAACCCTTCCTAGTGTCATCTTCACTGGCAGGGTTGACGCAAACAGGGTTGAAGTGCGCTCTGACGCAAGTGCATGCAGTCAGCAGAAGTGACAAGTGAGAGTGCAGGATGCACTGCATGCACTTGAATGAGGCGTGCTTTGCCTGTGCGAAAGTCTTCTATTCTCCACGCCTGTAAATACGAGTGCATGGATGTACAACCATGCATATGTACATGTATGTACAGGATCCGATATGCCGCGAATGTATGGGACCTGGTTCTAAAGACCACTTGGCTTTAACGACCGCTTTCGCTTGCACCGTGGGATGGTCACTTTAGTATATTATTATTATTAAAAGCATGTCCGCGTAGGTGGCGGGGGTGCCACTTTCGCTTATGCCATTCAGGATTGATGTCTGAAGAGTAATGCGATACAATGAAATGACAGAAGTGACATCAACAAACGCCGTTAGCAACAATACCAATAGGACTAATGGAAAACTTATCCAAAGTATAAAATAAAATAGAATATGCATACAACATGTCTGGCGGAATCACGTGGATCACGAGAATCAGTCCTGTTACTAATGGAAAACTTATCCAAAGTATAAAATAAAATAGAATATGCATACAACATGTCTGGCGGAATCACGTGGATCACGAGAATCAGTCCTGTTAGGTGGTGCGGGCTCCACGCCATGCCTGTCGGTCCGCTGCCATTGTGCGGACTGCGACAGCATCTATCGGCTGGTGGAGGGTAAGTCCATGCCATGATGACAGTTCTGTCTGCAAGACCGTTACCAAAGTCGTCACTTGAACCTGGTTTTACTGTAGTTCGAGTTTTGTTTCGCGTTTTCTTCAAATGTTGCGTTCAAACCTGCGAACGTTCGCATGAAGTTTCCCTTTTCGTGAGGTCAAACGAAAATCCGCACAAACGTTTGCTTTGTAAACCTCTGTAACAATGGGCGGGCTCGATTGCACACATTTCCGCCAATTCTACTGCAGCAGACATAGAAACATAGAAATGCAGTCAATTGACCGGAGCCGGTGCTCTCAGCGCGTACAGAACGCTGTGTGCAGTGCACATGCTGATCCGCTACAACCAGCGCGCTGCAGCGCATAAATGCATGTGTGTACCGCTTATCCACGGCTGCATGGTCAGTGGTCTGGGGCCACTAGACATGCGACCGGATTTCCATGTCCACGACAGTCGAATTATTTATGGTGGATGCGCCGTTCAGTTACACAAAATCTGTCGTCAATTGCAATTCCGTCAATTTGGTCAATTCTGAAGATAGGGCCGAATTGCGACATGTAATTCCAGAATTGCTAATTCCAGAATTGACGCACTCGACGTAAACGCCGTGCTAGGTCCACATGCGCGCGAGGGTGCACGGGCTCCCACGTGATCCCCTTTTACGATTTATGTCACTGTAGTCGTTTGTCTACATGGCCGCAATGCGTTCATTCTGTTCATTCGAGAATTATAAAACCTGGGTCCAAACATGTAGTCGAAAGTGCCCAATGACTAGCATGTTATGCTATTCTGTTGTCCACTGTATCACCATATCAGACACCAATGAATGTACAGCAAAAACACATGGTTGTCATGTCAACGCTCAATGTAACAATACCATTGGTTCATATGCATGTGTATGTACAACTGGTTACCAGGGAAATGAAACGCATTGCACAGGTAAGTCATAATGTCATGAATCGGCACACTTAATGGGGAAGTTCGGAGAAAAAAATTAAATTTCAGGACCCGGAGAGTTTGGGTCGCTGAGTTCAATGTTGTTGGTCCGACCTGCCTTCAACAAAGCGTTCTTGAGATATTTCCGTTCGAAAAACTAAGTATGGGGGGAGGGGTTGCGCCCATGACGTCATGCAGCCGCCCCACACAATCTGCAATGCCATAGCATGCAGCCAGGTCAAAGGGACTGCAGGAAATCAATAGTGTCAATGCTATTTCAAATGATTTGACGACCGATAGTAGTCGGTGCAAGCGGCCACGAAGACATAAATCTGTGTGAGAGTGAGGATGCAGCCATGGCTGACCTTCATGAGTTCGGTCTGGGCTGAGAACTCCGGTGTTCTGCAGAAGAAATGGCCGAGCGGGCTGGTCAAGAGTGAGCCCTGCAGCGTTTGCGACTGATGAAGAAGCAGCAGCGGCGAGGCTGATATGATTATCAGATATCTGGAGAGTAGAGTCGGCGAAATGGAGAAGACTGATGGGAGTGCTCTAAAAGCTGTTCCATAACGACTCCAGTAGTCTGCCATATAGTGATTTTTGGTGTCAGCATGGCATATTTTGGACGCTGCTCTTTTGGAGAACAATGCAGGCTCTTTGAACCACGGCCACAACTCTTCGGTTCAAGGTTCACAACACTACGGGATCTGAACGTTTTAGGTCCGGGAGCTGTTCGTTGTATTGTCACTTGTCACGGTTGTTGACTCATCGTTGTAGCATAAATGAATCTGCACTATTTCATGCCGAAAACGTTCTTTGCCAAAGCACAACCACCGGCACCGGCAAGAAGAAATGCACCTTCCCTGATTGTACGAACGACTGATACGAGCATGACAAGTCTGTATTTTGCAGTGCAGGGAGTGGATTGGAGGGTGGTGGTTGGGTGACTGGCTGGGGGTGTGGCTGGGGGTGTGCCTGAGCGCGTATAGCTGTGACTGTGAAACTGTATGAGAATGGGAAGTGCGGGACTGCTGGTTGCGCATCTGCGATAGTAGTTGTATGTTTAAGCAGAGAGGTGGTTGTGCGCTAGAAACATTTGTTTGCATTGAGTGATTGGTATTCATTCATGCATGAATGTCAGTGATGAATTCATCTTATCGGCCCTTTTGTCTGCTTGAACTGTTGCATTCTGACTTTCAGCAACAGACGCCAACGCAAGTCAGTCGAATACCTACCTAACTCTGGGTCTTTCTCTCAGTCTTGTTGCTGTGCTGGTAGTGACTTTGTTTACTTTTTTCATTCGTTTTCGAAACAATAAGCTGCGAGGAATACACGGAATATCCAGCAGGTCTGGACGTACACTTGGAAAATGTAAGTATTAAATTCCGAATTTTGAAAAGATAGACCAAAGGTCGGTCAAAACTCTCCGAGTCTAATTTGGATACTGCTCACAGTTCTCTGTGTGTATGTGTGTTTGTGTGTGTGTGTGTTTGTGTGTGTGTGTGTGTGTATGTATGTATTTGAACTCTTTTATTCTCACGATGGCCTGTGGCCAATAAGAGAAAAATAATTACAGGCACGGGGAACAGATACAGAGAGATCAAAGTTTAGCTGCTTGCTGAGGCAGTAGCGATGGCAATAGGGAGTTTATCACATCGGCTGGGCGCAATGGAGCTATAGATGTGCTGAGCAATGTGAGCAAGTACATACGGAAGAGATGACAAGTGGTAGGATGTTTGCTTTGAAATCTCGTCTGGGGTTGATTTGCCGGAGGTTGAGTGGAATACTATTGAAGAGATCAAGAGAAGCATAGATGGGGGAGTCCCTTAGCCGTGTTGTTGTTGTTGTTTATTTTACTTCACCAAATGAACAGGCAGAGATGCCTTCTCACCTGCCCATAGGACAGGTTCTCACAGAATGATGAAGGGATGATATGCAAGGGAAAACAAGAAATGATAATAATATGAGGCATCGGCAGCAAGAACCGGGGTCCTGGCAATTTTTCAAAATGCCAATATTTGCGAAAAACCGAACCGATGTCGTTTTTTAATCACCGCGATCAAAGCGGAAAGACTTCTTGCGCTATCGCTTTGAAAGTGCTTTCCTCTTGGTGGCTTCACTATAATTTGTTGTCATCGCAGTTGAAGTTTATCCGCCAAGCACTTGGGACGCCCAGGTAGGCGTTTTCAGTCACCATGGAGGCGTTTGCGCTCGGGGTAGCGCCTGCAAATCATGCGCTCAAAAGAGAGCGGAACAAATAATGTCTTGGCGGAACGATCCCGTCACAAATTCTTGGTGGAGCACGAGCGACTAGAATATTTGACAGCTGGATCTCTGGAGATACTCAGCTGCCTGTGATAGTCTCCCGCAAGAAGAATCAGGTGAAAGTGAAGAGGTTTCGCTCAGATGACAAGCCATCAGCGAAGGCAGCGCAGACGATGAGTTTGAGAGCTCCGTGACACGAAGTGGCGACGCGGACAGCAGCGGTGAGAGTGACGAACGAGATTCAGTACTCTGTGGCGACTATTCGCAGCTGGATAAGGAGATACGGAGACAGCCCTGAATGAACTAAACCTTACTTGATAGAATAAAATTGTTGCAAGTATACTTGCACGCTTGCGGTGCGCATGAAATTTGTCACAGTATAATGCATGTATCTATGAGCTGCTGTGCGTAGGAGAGCAAAACATGCTTGGTGGATGTATCTGGCTTGGCCCAGCATGTATATCTAGTCGTGGACTAAGTTGTAGATTCTTCCCAGCCATGTAAAACGTCAGTTGCTTGTCTTCTTTCTGTCTGATAAGTTTGCATACAACACCAGACCTGCGCATGACATGGATTGAGTTGTCAAGTAACATTGCAGCAAGTGCAGGGAACAATGTTAGAATATTATCAACTAGAGTACTCTGTGCTTCCCTGAAGACCTATAAATATGCTAAATTATTCTCAGCCACTCCATTAGAGCTAGCTGTAACTGCGTTCCATGTTGCCCTTTTGCTGACCATTTTTGTCGACCTTCACCCATCATTTCGGGCGTTCTTTTTACCATCTTGGAAGGTGCCCAGAGCTCCAAAATTTGGCCCATAGATCACTCATTTAGTGGACAGCTCAAAGCCATCAAAAATCTTTTTCGGTAAATATCACCTAACCCTAGTTTTTGCTGCCCATGCCTCATATACGACAGAAAGGACCAAAAGAAGAAAATAAAAGTTTAATGAGGATATTCACAAAGTAAGTATATCAATGGCAGAAAGAGCTTTCCGGAAGGGACCAGGGACACCTATCACTCTAAAATCAGAGGGGAGAGCGTTCCAGAGAATGCTTCCCCGAAACATCATGATTGATCGTCCCGCAAGAAAGGGAACTTGAAGCTAGTTCGACACTTGTCCCCGTGTGGTGCGCTGCTCCTCCGGAACAGTCTCTGGGGCCGTTCGGGTGAATAATTGTTGAAGAAGGGGGCTACAGGAGGAGTTAATGCATCGATGATCAAATACGACAATTTTGTGTGTATAATGTATGTGGTAGACTAACAATGCTGAGCATAGAGAGCAGCGGGGCAGTTGGAGTCAAGAGCCGCTGTTGCAAGGTGGCATGGATGCCAGCCTTGAACGTCTTTTCAAGCTGACCAAGCAGGTGTGCGCTAATTCCTGGAAAAAAAACTGTTTGAGCCATAACACAGCTGGGAAAGGATCATGCTCAGGAACCACGTTCGCCGGGCAAGCAAACTCAGTCCTCGTCCATGCCTCCAGAGCTGACCAATTGTTCGCACTGTCTTGCGACCAATATACTCCACATGTGGAGCCCGGGATAAATCATTATCCAGGACTAAACCAAGGTACTGGGCTGTAGAGGTCACAGAAAGTTTCTCGCCGGTTGTATTGCAGCCGCGCCTCGTCGCTGGGTGAAGAGCAACCGTGTCTTGGAAGAGTTGAGGAGCAGGCCAATGTCCTCCAGCCAGGTAGCAGTGTTTGTCATGGCTTGCGTGAGGGTTCTGCACACTACAGCAGGATCAGAATGGGAGCAGTCGATGACAATGTCATCTGTCTTAGTGCTGTACAGAAAGTGGCAGTACGGTGTGGAGTTCACTAGTGTAGAGCACAAAAAGCAGTGGCCCAAGAACGCTACCTTGCGGAACACCACAGGAGCAACTGACGGCCTCACTAACAGAGTCCAGGAAATTGACACTCTGGAAACGCCCTGAGAGGTAGTCAGCGAACCATTCCAATGCAGTTCCAGCTATACCACGGGAAAACAAAACTGTAACTAGACGTTCTTGCTTAACACGGTCGAAAGCTTTCGACATATCAACGAACACTGTCCCAGTTAATGCATCTAGCGGTGGACCATCGATTAACAGCTAACACAAGTGCATCCTCAGTCGAATGTTGCTTGCGATAAGTAAACTGGCTGTCGGGCAATAGCTGGTGTGTCTCCAGATAGGCAGTGAGCTGTCTCTTAACCATTGTCTCCAGAATAAGGGGGATAATGGGGAAGAGAGACACTGGACGATAGTTCTGGGGCAGGGTTGGGTCGCCACTCTTAAATAGGCAACTGACATGTGACACTTTGAAGGTTGGCGGAACATGTCCAGTTCTAAGAGACAAATTGATAATGCTGGTGAGATTCGGAGCAAGAACAGAGGCATGTTGCTTGAGCAGGAAACTGGGAATCCTATCACTGCCCGTGGCTTTGCTTGCATCCACTGATTTAAGGCATGACACGACATCTGTCACTGTGACAGGCTGGAATACATTTAAGCTGCATTGGAGGCTTGAGCCCGACGGCAGCTGGAGGTGGGGTGGACGTGTTGGATCATTCACTACTCCGCCAAACTCTCGAATTAGCTCTGGCAAAGGCGCTTGAGGGATTTGCGATTGCTTCCTTCTGCCAGTGACAGTATTTAGTACCCTCCAGAGTTTCCTCTGGTTGGTAGTTTGGCATTGGGTGGTAAACTACTGGTTGTGCAGTTTCCTGTCTAGCTTCCCAGCCACATAACGAGCTGATTTATGTTCCTCGCGTAATCTTGCATTCCCCTGGTCCCGCATCAACTTCCGATGTAAGCCATTGCGCTTCCGTACAGCCACACCTAGTTCATTTGTCAGCCATGGGCATGGGAGACGTCGATAGGCACACTGAGCAACTAGAGGCGCATGGTGGTTTTATGGTGATAGAAGAGACTCAGTGAAAGATGTAATCATTTCCTCCAAGTTGCCATTGTCAGGAAATGCCTGCTGCTTGCGATGGACGTCCTTGCTGAAGCGGTCCCAGTCAAGGAGGTGCAACCGCCGCGTGGTCGTTGGTGCTGATGAGCTGTGCTTCGGCACTCTAATATGCAAGTGGGCAGGAATCGCAAAATGGTCACTCATGTCTAAGTATACTGTTTCACAGTTGCCAACCGGTGGAGCTGATGAAAGGAGTAAATTCAGCAGCTTAGCTGAATGGGAGGTCACTCAGGTGTGAGATGTTACATAGTTGGAAAGGTTGAAAGGGCTGATAATCGAGCACAGAGGTACTGCAGATGGTTGACCATGGGCAAAGTCCACATTGAAGTCGCCGACAATCGTGGTAGACTTCGCCGGCCTTCCACAGCTCACTCGATGTTGTGTTCTACAGTCCATTCATAAAAAGATGGGCCCTGGCTCTGGCCAGCTCCCGTATTTGGCGATTTTTCGTGATTTCATCGTACACAGTGCAGTGCTGCGAAATTTGAAATTTGAAAAAAGGGTCCAAAACGGGTACCTGAACTGGGGTTCGAACCGCACGATGCACTGTCGCAGGCGGGTTCAAACGACCTGAGTTTTTATGGTTTTCCCAATTCAGTGCTTTCGGGGCAAAACCTGGCCGAAATCCTATTCTTGTTATGGCTTGCTTTTTGGACAAAAAAAACTTCAGAAACATAATTGGAAGAGTACATAGGGATTGCAGAAAAAATTCTTAAAAAAACTCACAGTTTGACCCATTTATGGCCAACAGCTAGAAGTCCATCTTTTTTTCTGAATGGACTGTAGTGATGCCCAGAAGGCACCTGGGCTGTTAGGTGGCCGGTAGCAGCAACCAATAACATGAGAGTCGTGGCCGGGAACTACAACCTCAAGCCATAGTAGCTCCAGCTCAGTTTCCAGATCGAAGCGGCGACGAACAGCCAGAGACTTGTGGCAGTATACAGCTACTCCACCACCAGGACGATCTGGTCTGTCCTTGCGAAACAATTTGAAATGTGGTATAGCTACTTCACCATCACTGATATCCTGCTTCAACCAAGTTTCCGCGGTTCCAAGAAGATGTACCGGTATACCTCTGGAGGACACATACTCCTGGACGTCAGAAACCTTCCTCCGCAGGCTGCACACTTTGAAGTACATATTTTGCCTGGACACACAGATGTGTACGTTCTTTCATTCATCTAGTGTAGTCACAGTTAGTCATATGGTATTTTATACATGCCAACCGTCCAGGGTATAGTCACAGTTAGTCATATGGTATTTTATTCCCGTAGCTATGCAGAAGACGTTACTTCAGTAACGTCTGGCGCTAGCCAGGGTCCACACAGCTTTAATTTGGTGTTTGTTTGTTTGTTTGTTTGTGTCACGCCTGGCGCTATCCCGTATCTGTCCCGTACCGTACCGTACCAGCCAAGACAGCTGGCCACAATATTTGTGCCATCGGCATGCCTGACGCTATCCCGTACCTGTCCCGAACCATCAAGAATACGGTACAATCAAGAGAATGAGTATATATACGAAGTGTATCGGGGGAATGCATTCAGTGCAGTAACATTTTGTGGGGATTTGTGTGCGAGGCCGAGATCCCTCTAGCAGGCTGGCTGGGCCGCCTGTCGACCAGCCCGGGAATCGCATGTAGGCCGATAGCATAATAATTATAACGTGTATATATGTATAGCAGGGATTCGTATTATGTAAACGACTCCCTGCTGTATAGGGAGATTTTCTGGAAAGAAATACGAAGTAGGGAGATGAGGAAATGCAATTAGAATGGACGTTAGTAGCTGAATAGGTGACAGGATGCGTCAGCAAAAACAACCTTTGGAAGAGAGATCCCGTCGTCTCCAAAATAATCGTGAACGAGCGAGTCAGCGCCGGTCACAGGAAACGTCGGAAGAGAGATCCCGTCGTTTCCAGAACGTCCGTGATCGGCAGAGTCAGCGCCGGTAACAGGAAACGTCGGAAGAGAGATCCCGTCGACTCCAGAACATTCGTGATCGGCAGAGTCAGCGCCGGTCACAGGAAACGGCAGAACAGACATCGCGTCGACTCCAGAACGCCCGTGATCGGCAGAGTCAGCGCCGGTCACTAGGGGGGTGCGGATTCTGCTCGAAAAGGGGGCAGATTCTGCTCGAAAAGCAGAGAAATTGGCAGAACCATACAAACCTATAGCGGGCAATTCCAATTCTGCTCCATTTCTTTATCCACATACCAAACATGCATGAAACTTACCACAAAAGTACTGAATTTGCCAATTTTTCTGCCGGCATTGTCCGCATATGCCTACCGTTCACAGGAAACGTCAGTACAGACATCCTGTCGACTCCAGAACGCCCGTGATCGGCAGAAACGAGACAGGTACGGGATAGCGCCAGGCATGCCGATGGCACAAACAAACGAAACATGTTGTGGCCAGCTGTTTGTGGCCAGCTGCCTTTGATGGTACGGCACGGGACAAATACGGGATAGCGCCGGGCGTGACACAGAAAAATTAAAAATTAAAAATAAACAAATCATACGAGAGAGCTTGGAAGCTCAGGGCCCTACGCTATGCTTTTATGCTTTTTTGCCTGGCTCATCGTACATGTTATAAGAACTGAGGCAAAAGTATTTGCAGAATTTATTGCGGATTGTTATTTCTCTAATAATCATCTTCTTTTGGTTTGCTCCTTCTTTTCTTTTTATCTCCTTATACTGTAAATCAACAAATTTTGGCTGATGAGAAATAGAAACCTCTCTATTAGAGAGGTTAAGATGCACGTTATTTCCGACGTGACGCGCAATTTCACGTCAAATTTGAAATCGATAGGTATTTTTGCTCTCACATGCATCCATTGCTCAATGCTTTATTGTTCCAAGTATCAGTTTAGTTTAGTTTAAATATCTCTTATTATTATTTATTTTTCTCACCCCACACCCCTCTACTCTGTTATCGGCCCTCTTAAGAGTTGTGTTCATCACTGTTAAGGCTTCCGATGGAATATAAAAGAATGCTACTACTACTACTAATGCATCAATTTCCTATATATTATGTAGTACTAATATTATGACAAACTTTGCTCTGTGATTTACTTTGGCCGGTTGGTACCAAGCGGCGAAATCAGCGAAATTAAATCGCCAGCGAAAATTAGTTGATTTTAATACAGTAATCGGATTTTCTGGCCTTTTTGTAGTAATACATGTACATTGACCTGTTGAGCCAATGACGACGCCGAATGCATGGTTGCCTGTGGAGCACATTACATAACTTAGCAGTCTCCTAAAATACGTATCCTGTCCGACGGCAAAAGAGTCTGCAGATTTAGGTATTGAGCGCGTCGACGGGATGTCTGCGACGCGAAAGTTCAGCTCGCGTTATTTGGCTCGCACGTCGAAAAATCAACGCGAGTGACCTGCTGCTCACGTGGAAATTTGGACATTACATAACTTTACAGTCTCCTATAATACGTATCCTGTCCGACGGCAAAAGAGGCTGCAGATTTAGTTTTTCTGCGCGTCGACGGGATGTCTGTCCTGACGTTCACTGGGACCGGCTTAGACTCTGCCGATCACGGGCGTTCTGGACTCGACAGGATGTCTGTCCTGACGTTTCCTGGGACCGGCTTAGACTCTGCCGATCACGGGCGTTCTGGACTCAACGGGATGTCTGTCCTGACGTTGCCTGGGACCGGCGGACTCTGCCGATCACGGGCGTTCTGGAGTCGACGGGATCTCTCTTCCGACGTTTCCTGTGACCGGCGCTGAATCGCTCGTTCACGCTTATTTTGGAGACGACGCGATCTCTCTTCCAAAGTACATGTATGTTTATGCTGACGCTGTTTATGCTGACGCATCCTATCACCTATTCGGCGTCTATTCTAATTTAATTTCCTCCTCGTCTTCCTATTTCTTTCCAAATCTCCCTCTACATCAGGGAGTCGTATACATAATACGACGAATATTGGTACGGTACGGGACAGATACAGGAGCCCGCAAATATTGTGGACAGCTAGCTGTTATGTACAATCCTGTAGAGCCTTTGTAGTCACAGATACGGGACAGATACGGGACAGATACGGGATAGCGCCAGGCGTGACACAAACAAACAAACAAACACACAAACAAACAAATACCAAATTAAAGCTGTGTGGACCCTGGCTAGCGCCAGACGTTACTGAAGTAACGTCTTCTGCATAGCTACGGGAATTAATCCCGTAGTAATGCAACAGACGTTACTTCAGTATCGTTTGGCGCTAGCCAGGGTTCACACGGCTTTGGCACGTCACATGCATGATAAGCAAGCAAAAAAGCATAGCGTAGGGCCCTGCGCTTCCAAGCTCTCTCGTACATGCCAACCGTCCAGGGTATGCATTTCCCAAATCGGCCAGATTTTTCGCCTAATCGGCTTTTCGATCGGCTAAGAGAATGTCCAAATTCAGCCATATTATGAGCCCGAAAGTCAGAATTCGACTCAAAGCAGTAGTTGAAGTCACCGCTCGCAATGCAGTGTACATTTACCTGCATGCTTTAGAGGCATTAAAACATCGATTTTCTGCGAATTCAGTGCGGAATTTGTAAATTCGGCGCAATTATCGGCGATTTCTTCACAGCCATTGATTTCGACGTCTTTTCCTGTTGGCCGATTTCGGAAATGACTTAAGAAGCAGTCACCTGTTGCAGTATAATAGCAACAGAAATTGTATTTGCATGGTGTAGAGGCAACAAAACATCGATTATCGGCAAATTCAGTGGGGAAATTGCATATTCGGCGAAAAGATCGGTGATTTCCTCAAGACCACAGTTTCGGCGAATTTTTCGGCCGGCCGATTTGGGAAATGCCTAGTCCAGGGTTTCGCCGGAACAGTTCAGGGAATAGGGAGTTTGTGACGGGGGCCGGAGATGTCCTGCAAAAGTCCAGGATTGAGTTGGAACTTTTGAAATCGAAGTTCTCCTTTTTATGACGCTTTCTCAGTGTTTCCTCGATCATGTACATGTAGATCGGTTGTAATTACACACAGCCCGTAGTAGCACATAGTATACTAAGTTATGGAACTGCAATGGATCACCGGTATAATAGTAGTCCACAGATAATTTATTTGTACAGTTACAGCTCAATGCAATGAGGCTCCCTTTGCTTTAACGTTATAACGGCAGTCATGAAAAATACATCTGCTAATGATGGGTGCGCTAAACAAATTTGTGTCGAGGAAAAGCGTTGAAAATCAAGGGAGTTCAGCCTCCTTGTCCAGGGAACTCAAGCCTCCAGGCTGGCATGTATGCATGTTGCTCGCTTGCGATGACTCACGTTGTGCCAACTTCGTGAAGTGTGTCGTGTGAGTACAGCCAACAGGTGCAGTTGCTTGGTAGGTGCCATATTTTCCAGAATAGACGTCTTACACTTTCTTCACCGTAAACGTCAGGACCAATATAAAGCGGGTGCGACTTACTATCGAGCAAGCCTTGCAACTTTTAAAAAATGAATAATATAATTATTAAAGCAGAGAGGTTCCAGACTGTCCAAGAGAGTGCTCAAAACCGAGAGGTAGAGCTGGTTCAAACAATAGGAGGACAGAGAAAGTGTTTTTACCCCGAGTTTCACGCACTAAGCGATCATCAGAAAACAGTACTGAGAAATCTGGATCAGTATTGGTTTATATACAAAACAAAGTGTAAATTGCTGCAGCATGGCGCAAATCTAAAAGTTGTGAATGGCGGCAGTGCAAAGCGTAAATGACTGCATCATGGAGCAAATCTAAAAGTGTGAATCACACCAGTGGCCGACTTTTAGTGTACCAAGTGCCATATCGGACCTGCACACAACGACCAAAACTAGCCTAAAGTGCCAACTTGGCTTGCAGGGCTGACTGCAACAGGGTTGAGGTGGGCTCTGAAGCAAGTTTTTATGCAGTCAACAGAAGTGACAAATGACAGTGCAGGATGAGGTTTTTTAGCCTGCACGAAAGTATTCTATGCTCCGCGCCTCTCAATATGAGTACATGGAAGTACAATCATACACAGAGGGTGTGCGCCTTAACCTGCAATAGTGCTCAAATGCCCGGAATGGGCAGAGCGTAGTACGCAAGAGGTACACAAAAGGAAGTATATAGGGTTGTTTTTGTTGTAACTCAGAGTTTCATGGCAAAAACCAATCATCAGACAACATAAGGAGATTAGAAAACGCAGGTATATGAAGCCAAGCAGAGGAGATAGAATAATTCAGTGCAGACAATAATTATGATAATCATTCAACACCTCCCAGAGGCAGTACGCTCTGACGTGCCAGAATCAACATCTCAGGTGCTGGGTGAAACATGAACACGCACACTCATCCACACACAGCCTCTCGTTCTCACACACTCCACACTCCCGCATTATCACACCTAAACACACGCGCACGCACACACACACACACACACACACACACACACACACACACACACACACACGCACCAAACACACACATGCACCAAACACACACATGCACCACACACACATACACACAGCCTCTCGTTCTCACACTCTCCACACTCCCGCATTATCGCACCTAAACACACACACGCGCGCGCGCGCCAAACACACACGCACCACACACACATACACAGACACACACACACACACATACACACACACGCCAAACCCATAGCACGTCATACACATGTATGTACACGATCCGATACGCCACGACTGTATGGGATCTGGTTCTAAAGACTACCTGGCTTTTGCTTGGAGTTGTTGCTTAAACCAGGTTTTACTGTATGTGAAAACGAGCCTGTACGATTGACTCCCATGTTTGTAGCACAGTTTGTTTCGGCCGTGGGGAATTCCCCAGTCCAAGCACAAAGCGACTGGTATTCAGAAACGTTGGAAGCTGATTTCGAAAGCATATTCACACTGGAGATTTGGAGCGAAGATGCAGACCCTTGGTCGGCGGAGCTCCCTAAACCTCACCACCACTGCCACGATTCAGGTTGTGCGTACTTCCCCTAGCTGCATCTCATGTTTGGCATATAACTGGTCTTTGTAAAATTTTAAAAAAAACAAAAAACAAAAAAACGTGCAGTCACATGTTTGCTTTAATCTTCTTCATCTTTTCTTGAGAGTCTAGCCGTATAGTTAGAGGAGAAGGCAGGCATGCCTGTGTATCTGGTGAAGTAAAATAAAAACAAACAAACAGCCATGGCAGCATTGCAAAAGAAGGTATGTTCAACCTGAACGTTGCAGCATTTTTTTTAAGTCACTCGTCAATGAGGCAGAGGCCAAGGCATGAGTAGAGGTTTGCAGTACGAACAGCGAGCCAGTACTTCACCTTGCAGAAACATCAGCTTCAGCCCGCCACAGGCTAATGCTGACATGTGTTGTATGCCGTGGGAAAGCATTGTAAACGTCTAGGTCGCCGACATACCACCTGCGCATTTTAGATGGTTTTGAAGCCTCAAGACAACTTTGTATGGTGTTTGCTCGGATGATGACTGCACATAGCAGTATGGTCAAAGCATGGCTCTCCTCTAGCCCAGATCACTGATTTGATTTCTGGTGGTCACCCAGGTGAAATTCAGTTTTTCAGTCTACTTCACTTTTGTTTCATCAAGCTATTCAACATTAATTTTGTTAGCTAGTGGTGAACTTTGCAGCTCGGAAAGAAGACCGGCTAAACCTGCTGCGTTTTTCTGCTCTACCCTGTTCACTGCACCATGTTAGATTGTTAAGTAGCCAAGAGCCAAGTGGCATTTTAGAATACACAAAGTAGAAAAAACTGAGAAAGGTTCTATCTTTACAGATAAGAGACGCGGTGAGACACTAACTTTATTATGGAAGGCAGCAGAACCAGAGAAGTGGATATTGGACGTAGTAATGAACACAATAAAATGTGGATAATAAAATGCATTTCGTACTCTTCCACGTATATTATTGTTGTTTATTACTAGATTTCATTATGGAGACATATTTCCCTGATGAATGTCTCTAGACAAGTTGTTAGGAAATTTTCGTTATCCATAATAATTATCTTTTGTTGATTACCACGTCCAATGTCCGCTTCGTTGATTCTGCTGATTCTATCTTTAAACGAAAGGAGAAAAAAAACTCTCAAAAGAATGCATGTGTACAAACACCGTAGAGGTAAAGATGGACAGGACAGTACGTCGTAACAAAACATCCAACATCGGGTATTTTTGGCCTGTTGCTTTTCTTCTCCCTGCAGCCTCTCGTCACATTTTGGGGAATGACGCGGGCAACGTGTACTCCAATACAGTTTACAGCCTTGAATTGGCAAAGAGAGATTCTGGTGCACCGGACAAGGCCAACAGCAACCAGTACGTCATCAATTTCTCCACGGCGGCAACGAAGAGCAACACAGCATGCCGCCGCTCACCCAAAGCCAACAAAGCTAGTATGTACCAGCGTGTTCTCGGGTTAGCCTTAAAGAAAAGCGCTCGTTCTGACCACACGAGTGCTAGTACTAGTGAAAGTCTATCAGCCGAGGCGATACATGATGATTCCCATGACAATCGTTCCCCGGCCAGTGTAGCGACTTTCACTAGCTGCAATTCTAGCGAACAAACCACTGGCCGACCCAAACTTGTAACTGGAGACACTGAGGAGACTCCATGCAGCCTCAGCGGTGACAGTAAGCACGGCGCTGACATCTACGGCAATGAGAGTGGTGATGACAGTGATGTGGATGGCAATGTCATCGACGCTGACATCTACGGCAATGAGAGTGGTGATGACCGTGATGTGGATGGCAATGTCATCGACGCTGACATCTACGGCAATGAGAGTGGTGATGACCGTGATGTGGATGGCAATGTCATCGACGCTGACATCTACGGCAATGAGAGTGGTGATGACAGTGATGTGTATAACATGTGCGTCAACGACAGCAGCGGTGCAGGTGCGAGTAATACCATTGGTGGAAACGGGATTACAGAGAATATATATCAATGTGGTGAAGTTGCAAGTTACAGCGACAACGTTGCAGAGAATGTATATCAATGTGGTGAAGTTGCAAGTTACAGCAACAACGTTGCAGAGAATGTATATCAATGTGGTGAAGTTGCAAGAGACAGCAACACCATTACAGAGAATGAATATAAGTGTTATGAAGGTGCAAGTGATCCCATTGCTAGAAATGCGATTGCAGAGAATGAATATCAATATTATGGTGAAATTACAAGTGGCAGCAAAGCAATTGCAGAGAATGAATATAAGTGTGATGAAGGTGCAAGTGATACCATTGCTAGAAATGTGACCACAGAGAATGTATATTATCAATATGGTGAAGTTGCAAGTGGCAGCAATGCGGTTGCAGAGAATGTATATCAGTGTGATGAAGGTGCACGTGATACCATTGCTAGAAATGTGACCACAGAGAATGTATATCAATATGGTGAAGTTGCAAGTGGCGGCAATGCGGTTGCAGAGAATGTATATCAGTGTGATGAAGGTGCACGTGATACCATTGCTAGAAATGTGACCACAGAGAATGTATATCAATATGGTGAAGTTGCAAGTGGCGGCAATGCGGTTGCAGAGAATGTATATCAGTGCAGTGGAGATTCAAGTGACGCTGGTGTTAGAAATACGTATCGTAACTTCCCTAAAAGCAGCCCCAATCGCAGTGGCGCTGTGCAGACTTCTCCTCCCGCTCGGCAGCAGGTCGATAACAGCACTCGACAGCATCAGACCGTGTCTAAACCTCAGTTACCTTCAAGTGCGCGGCCCTGTCTAGCATTTCCGCCAGTGCAGCCCAAATCTCCACAACCGGGTGTATAATCACACTGAACACTGGGCAATATTATTATTCTCCTATCCGTCCCGAATGGAACTCACGACGGCAGAATTGACTGTGAGCAGGTGTGTGTGAGAGTGGGAAAACGAAATGAAAAAGAAAGAGAGAGCCTTGTAATAGAGGTCAAATTTAAGAAGAGCAGTACAAGACTAAATGGCTGAGCAGATGTTACCCCATTGTTTTCTATCGCGGGCATAGCTGCCGAGATCACGAAGGCACTGGACAATAGGTGGTCAGGATTCAACAAGAGCAGCTGCATCCAGGCTCCGGCTGACACTATCATCGGTCATGTCCTTTGAGTAACCAGAGACAACACGACACCTATTCTATCTCTTAAACTGTCAAAATAATATTATATAGAATAGATTATATGGAATACTATTGTTCCAATTTTCGTCTGATAATCGATTAATTTCGTGAAACTCAGGGTTACGAAACCGCAACTGCTCGTTCTCCTGTCTGTAAAGGATACTATAGAACTTAAATTTTAAAAAATCGTAATGATATTAGCACATCATTATGAATTTGACAAACTGGAATACTACACTATTATTATCTGTACCATAACTTTATACCCATCATATTTGGCATCTCTCGGACCAACCTTTGGTGAACTGGAGAAATATATTCATCGGATAATTCTTCTATTGCATCTAAGTTAACGTCACAGTATCTATTTGCCAATGTATTTGTATTTGTATTTATGGATTCTCCACAGGCCTTTAATAGCCTAAATCAATACCGGCGTCATGGTTTTTGTGGCTGCCAATTTGGCTTGCAGATCCGCCCGGATATTATTTGTTCGTTCAGCGTATGCGAACACTTGGATTAATCCATGTGAACACGAGAATGCATATTATTATTATTTTTATTATTATTATCATTAACTGGTTTGAGGGGAAATTATTAATATTATCAAGAGTGAAACTCGGATGTTGAGCCATAAATAAATGTGGAAGAGAAAAGGACATATGGATACGAGTTAAGAGTAACTCTCCATCACTGTAACATGATACTATATACAGTCAGAAAGTGCAATAACTAGGCACAAAACTGACAGAGTACTGAAACATTCATGTTACATGTTACAGTGATGGAGAGTTACTCTTAACTCGTATCCATATGTCCTTTTCTCTTCCACAATTATCAAGAGTAGATAAACAAGAGTGTGCAACTCGCGGATGGGTTGGCCCACGGCGGAATTTTTTGTTGACGTAATCTTTTCGACGACGCACGCGCTGCGAGCCTTTTGGAGAGTTTTCCCTCGTGCACTTGGCTGGGCTTTACACTACTAGGTCGGTGCCCAGCACGTGCTCTCACACTGCTCTGCGGCAGAATCCGCGTTTCTCTGAAAAAAGCTGACGTAAACAAAAAATTCCGCCGTGGGCGCGGGGTATCTGCAGATTGTGCAGGAGAGACCCGGAGTTGCACACTCTTGTTTATCTACTCTTGATATTATTCATAAGTCCATGGTAAAAAATAAAGTTGATTCTCTGGTCATGAGCCTGTGAAAATCGGTGCGAGCGAGCGATTTTTTATTTTATTTCCCACAATTTTTTTATTTCTAAAGATAGGGTCACACATTATGGGTGCGTTCTTATATTCTCTAGCTTCTTGAAGAAGAAGGAAAGAGAAGTCGAAGAAACTGGGATTACTCAAGAACGGGTCTCGAAGAATTCGGAGATATTTTGCACATGTCAAGCAAAGTGAAGCGCCAAAGGGGCCGCGATCTTGAGTGATGAATGTATGTGTGTATGCGAAAAGGGAAATGCGTACACTCATGATGAACACGTGGCTTTTAGCCGTAGTTCGCATGCGCTGATCCCAAACCGCGGGAATCTCCAAGTTTCAACCACCTCTGAAGCTTGGAGAGCTTGGAGAGCTTTGGAGAGCCTCCTAAAAGTCGGAGAGGATATAAGAACAGCTCTCGAACTTTTCGGATAGTCTCCAACTTTTCCGAGAGGATTTAAGAACGCACCCTATGTACATGGTCATGACGTCACATGTTCATAATAATTCAGGCCGGGGAGTAGAAAAATACCGGTATTTTACTACTCCCTGATTCATGCCTTTCGCATTGACCGTTTTCCTGCGTGCATATGCATGCATAGAAATTTAAAAAATCGTCGGTGCGCGCGTACTTGAGAATCAAAGATAATTTTTACCATAGCCTAACTCCGATTACCGTAAAGTCGCGGATAAAACCCGGTTTTGCATACAAGCCCATCGCGGATAGAAGCCTGAAAGTCAAACGGGTCAAATGCATATAAGCCTGTCGCGCGTAGAAGCCTGGCTTCTGTGCAAGCGCGGATCGGGTAGGTCAAGAGTGCATGCACTATGTACAGTGCATAGTAAACGTGAATACAAGCCTGGCAAAAAATATCAGTAGTGCATATAAGCATGGTTTGCATACAAGCCTGGTTTGCATTAAAGCCTGATGCAGAAAGCGGCTTATGTGCTTATAAGCCCGGCTTTTATCCGCGACTTTACGGTAGTAACTTCGGCGAGGCTTTTCTTTTTTCTTTCTTTCATGTTTTGAACTATGTGTTAAGTCACTGGATTTCTTTGTATTCTGTATCTCGTTATCGTTATCTTTTCTTCTAGCCCTCTCGCTTAGGATGAGCCTTTTTTACGGAAGCTTAAGCGAGGGCTATATACCTTCTTTTTTGCAGGTTGTTGCCAACGCGAACAAGCAAAATAATAATAATACTGTAAATATACAAAATTTCGGCGCTGCAAAATTTCGGCACTTCACGATTTTTGACAATTCGGCGGCGATTTATTTTCGGCGTGGGGTAGAGGGCATGGTATAGTGCGACAGATGCTGTGAAAAATTTCATCGGCGTTTTAATTTAGGCGTTTTGGGTCGGTGCCGAATATAGCCGAAATTAAATAGCTGCCGAAAATTGGTATATTTACAGTAATTCTCGTAGCTATGCAAAAGATGTTACTTCAGCAACGTCTGGCGCTAGCCAGGGTCCACACAGCTTTAATTCCGTGTTTGTTTGTTTGTTCGTGCCATTGGCATGCCTGGCGCTATCCCGTACCTGTCCCGTACCATGCCATCAAGGTGTGTTTGTTTGAATTGTGCCGTCGCCCATCGGCGCCATGCCTGGCGCTATTCCGTACCTGTCCCATATCGTACCATCAAAGACAGCTAACCACAATATTCAAATAGGGCTTTCAAATGCAAGATCATAACGTGAAGCAACTTTGAAGAATGAGTATGTATGCGAAGTGTATCGGGGAAATGCATACAGGGCGATAGTGCGGGTTTGAATCTTATAGGTATGTCTTAAAGATTGGAGAAATGAAAAAATTATAACATTCCTATGCTTTTTGCCTAGGTCATCAAGGTGGTAGACGGTGTCGTATTACCCTCGAATGCAAAGAGAAAGTTAATTTCAGCAAGGTAACGACCGCAGACTTCTGGCCTTCCAAGGTCACGGTTCGGCCATGGAGGTTCAGCGCTGACACCCTTCAACGATGATCCTGAACTGTCATGCTAACAAACCAACAATCCTGAACTGTCATGCTAACAAATCAACACACACAACGATGCAGCAACAACGACTAAATCCCAACGCCCCTGTATTCACCCCACGATCGAAACTAGCCCACCCGCTCTATCCCGCTCAGACCTTCCTCTGGCCGACCCGCACACATTGCATGTATCAACGCTAGATCAATTTAAAGGAATAAGCATGGAGAACTTTCCGAGTTCATCGAGCAGTACAAGCCCGACGTTATTGGCATCACTGAAACATGGCTGTCTCAGCCTAACTTCCTTGTAGTTTCCTTGCAGGCTACGACTGTTACCGCCGTGACCGACCCACAGCGGACAACAAGAAGAGCACTGAAAGATTTAGGGGGGTTGGAGGTATCCGCTCAGATTTTCCAGTACAGGTAAGCATCGCACTGATCTACACCTCCCCAAATTTGAGACCACATGGGTCGAAATAACAGCTCATACATCGACCTCATCACCTGCACCTTCTGAATCTCTCACCACTGGATGCGTTTACAGGCCACCAAGCGCGTGTGCCACTTATATTGACAATTTTGTGGGCTGTCTGCAAACAGTCCTTCAGGCGACCAGCCACACCACTTCCTCTATGCTTATGATGGGCGATTTCAATGCCAAGTGTAGCGACTGGCACGGCAATATCACGGACACTGCTGGACACCAGCTACAATGCCTTGTCTGCCAAGAATGTTTTCCCTCTCCCAGTTAGTCAACTTCCCTACTCACCACACTCCAGCCGGAGCAGGAGCAGCCTTGGACTTCGTATTATTACTCATACACCATCTGCGTTATCCATTTCAGACATTATTGCTCCGGTGGGTCAGTCTGACCACGACATCGTGTTGGATCGTAAGGAAGCGCCTAGCCTGCAACAATATCAAGAAGCAACGTTCTCTCCTGCATCAGGTACAGCCTATGAGCGCTCACCGTCCACGCCAGATGACTTGATCGGCAGGTCACCGCCCCGCTATCATTTCCGTACGATCACAAATGACCAGTGGAACTGTATAAACCAGCAGCTTACTTCCGTGGATTGGAGGGAGCTTCTTGGTAACACAAGTATCGACGTCGCATGCGAGAGATTCTTATCTTAACTCTCTGCTGCTCTCGCTAAGTATCAGTTCCCAGCTTCCCCTGTTAATCACCCCTCTTCACTGGGTCGTTCTGTCGACAAGCAAGCACGTCCACCCTGGCTGACGACCCTATCCGTCGCTTACTCATTTTGTCCGCTCCCTGGCTGGTGTGTCTTCGCATCATCCTGCACCTTCAGCAATGACCACCTCCACTGACACCCTCACACATAATCCTGCTGAGTTGACAGCTGCTCCCAACGAGCACTTTGTACGGGTTGGCACACAGGATGATCCTGACTGGCCCGTCCCAGATCTGTCTCATCTCCCTTCTCTGGCCTCGAACCTCTCAAACATTGTTATATCCTCTGAGGCCGTGATTCCCTATATTGAGAAACTCCCCACAGGGAAGTCCCTAGGCCATGACGGTATAAGCAACCAGATTCTGAAGGCCTTGAAACTTTCTATCTCCTATCCTCTCTCTCTTACCTTCAATAATTCCCTGTCCAGCGGCGTTTTTCCTACTGCCTGGAAATATGCTGTGGTTGTGCCCATATACAAGAACGAGGGAAGCAGACATGATCCTGGTAACTATCGCCCTATCTCGTTGCTGAACACCTGCTCCAAGATACTTGAGAGAATCGTCTATGATCGGCTGTGCCATCATCTGGCACCTCTGCTCCATAATATGCAATCTGGGTTCCGCCATGGTGACTCTACCTCTCTACATAATAATAACCAACCTTGTACAGAGACTATGCACCCTCCGAGACCGACGCCATTAGCTTGGCCTGTGTTTCTTCGACCTGGCGAAAAGTTTGACTCAGTTTTGCATAGGGGGTTACTAGCCAAGCTGCATGCTTCACCGGCCGCCTGCAGTCGTGGCTCACCTCCTATCTCAACCACAGGACTCAATCAGTCAAGCTTGGTCCAGTCTTCTCAGAGTCCTATCCCTATTTGCTCCGGTGTACCGCAAGGGTCCACCCTAGGACCGTTACTTTTCATGGCCTTCGTCAACGACCTCCCTGTCCTCAACGCTGGCGTGTCTCTGTTTGCAGACGACACTTGCATGCTGCGCAGTAGTCCCTCTGTGTCACGTCTTATATTGTACCTCCAAGCGGGTATCATGGATATCACCTCATGGATGGCATTGTGGAAGCTTAAGCCTAACATCGGGAAGACCAAGGTAATGATCATTCCCCCTCTGTCTACTACTCTCTACTACCCTCTCCCTCCCCTAGTATTCCATTTCTCCACCACTCCCATAGAATATGTATGTCATCACAGGCATCTTGGTGTCATTTTTGACACCTATCTCTCCTGGACACACCATGTTGCCCACATATGTAAGAAGACGAGTCAAGCCATATGTATGATACAGTAAGATCGGGCGCCGAAGAACGCAGGGGCTCGAGCGCAGCCTAGGAAAGTTCTTAAAATTTTGATTCTAGCCAGACCGTTCTTATTCACACGCGCGCCGGGCGTCGAGTGACGTCATGACGTTTGTCATGTACATGTACATGTAGTGCAATGTAGTACTTCTAAACTAGTGGGTGTCGTAAATAGGAATGACTGTACATGTAGCAGTTACTGTTTACACGTGTACATGACATGTACTCACCTCCCATACATGTACAATGTAGATCTACGTGTAAATTCGCAACTTCGTGTAAGTACATGTATGAAAATTTTAAAAGTGTTCTTAAATCTGATAATTCTAGCCTGGACTGTTCTTAAATTTTGCCGGTTTTCCAGCCTGGGTGTTCTTCGGCGAGGTGTTCTTCGGCGCCCGATCTTACTGTATACTCACACCGCGCCCGTCTTCCTGACACCTATCGTGCTCTTTTTTATAATGCATATATCTTGCCGCATTTTTACTACTGCTGTACTGCCTGGACAAATCTATCTATTATAATACTGTGTTATCCTCGACCAGACCTCTCCTAGAAAGACGACGAATCATGATGTGGTGTCTTATCCATCGTATTCGACTTTCCAAAATACCCCCGCATCTTAAACAATTTGACTGGTTCCGAAGGGATAGCTCCACTAGGAACCAACTCTCCCTTCCTCTAGCCCGCTCCTCTGCATTGCTTCCCTCCCCCATTTTCATTGGCTATTTGCATTGGCTTAAGCTGCACCAGGAGACAAAGGGCCTTTCTACTTTAACAGCATTCAGGAACGCCTTGCTTTACAAGTAGACCACAATTTTAGTCCATCTTTGCTTCTTTTCCTTTTCTTTGTGACTTCTTATTCTTTCCCTTGTTAGCCGTGGCTGGCTATAAAAACCCTGCAATCGCCACGCAAAGTGATCATTGGCCACCCCAGCCATGCATTCCTTGGAATAAAAACAAATACTTATTAATATTATTATTGATCTGGCTATCATACAATCATGACTGTCGTCATTGCTACATAAAGTGCTAAAAAGTGTTACGTGTGTCTACACAAAGGGATCCACGATCCAGTAACCTGGTGACACAAGGAGGGTTGCACCTACCTCTCGCTCATGAGTGTAGCAGATTGTTGCCAAAAAGCTGGGAATTCCCAATACTATCCCGTTTTATATTCACTATGAAAGTCCAAATGCCGCTGAAATCTCACAAAATGCTCGTCTTTTTTCCTTTCTAATGCTCTGGTGCTCGGATAGTCCTATAATGCGGAATACAATGCGGAATATAATGCGGGCATTATCCGCTGGACTCTAACTATAACCCACACACTTCACGTGCAAACTAGCCATTCTGATTTTAAAACGGTCTTAAAAAATATAATGTTCTTGACGGTGTGGTCAGTAATGAGTGTGGGTTCTGAGTCTGTTGTCGCCACTCGCCTGTTTGCACATGTTTCAAGACGGCCTCTTGAATGATTCTTGTTTGACCTTACCTTGTTTGTTTATTTATTTATTCTCCTCTGAGTCACGTTGGTGCGAACGTGCACATGCAGATGCTCAGTCTATAGCCACGTGGTCTATTATGTTATTGCTTTTTTTATGGATTCTCCCCAGGCCTTAAGCCGTGTTCACAACTGGCGCGTAGACGCGGTACGCTTGCGGTTCATGCGTGCTCGAATGCGCGCTCAGGCTTTCTAAAAAGACAGCAATTCGGCACGTACGTATTTAGGGCGTGAGGCGCCTTTGAGTACTAATTTTTGGACCCCGCCAGTCAAAGTGACTGGCGCCCCAAATGCCAGCAAAAAATACGCACAACCGCGTGGTTTCACGCGTACACGTGCCAGTTGTGAACACAGCTTTTTAGCCTAACTTGAGGGAGTCGTTATTATGAGAAGTGTCATTGCTCTTTTTCAACTGACACTGATAATTCTCTCCGTCTGTCTCATCGCGTTCTAATGTTCTCCTCCGTCTCCTTCTCTCTATTTTGTTTCAACTTCGAATGTGTAATTGTTTGAGCCAGGGAGTCGTAACAATTGATGTTATTTCACGACTCCCTGGTTGGAGCTGCTCTCATGATACATTGTTTGTATTTTTGAAAACCCTTTGTAACAGCGATCATGCGCTTGTCCAGCTGCGCTGTGCTGTATGTGCTATGACCAGGGAGTAGTACACAACCCCTTGCACTATACTCCCTGGCTATGAGTATAATATGTCACGTCTACATGTACCGGAATGTGGTGGCGCAATCGCGCCGTGCCTTTGCTGGCCTTTGCTCCTTCCTTTTGTTTTAGGCTGCGTTTACACGGAGACGGAACGAAACGAAACGGAACGAAAAGGCGCTGGCCTCGAACCGTTTTTAAACCGTTTACATGAGAACGGCAAATCATTTAGAATCCTTTAAACGAAAACGGAAACGGGCAATCAGGCTGGAGTTAGCAAGTGCTGGCTTGGCGCAAGGGCAGAATCTAACACGAATCTAACACGTTAGTTGGAGTTGGCATGTGCTGGTGGGCGCAAGGGTTGGATATTTCCCGCAAAATATAGTCCCACACGGATTGGTTTCCATGACCGCGCTTCGTTTCCAGTCGTTTTCACCGTTTAACTTACACGAGAACGAAAACGTTTTGAAAAGGTTTTCAAAACACTTTGAAGTGTGTTTCCATTTCGTTCCGGTTAGGTATTGTTTTTGGGCGTTGTCCTGAGTTGTCGTATAAACGATAGTAGAAAACGAACGATTTCGTTCCATTTTGTTTGGACTTCGTTGTCGTGTAAACGCAAATCGTTGTCAATCGTTGTCGTGTAAACGCAGCCTTAGTTACGGTTATAATTTGTTCGTATTTTGTTAGGAATTTCCCAACAGGTAATGTTGTCTTTTTACTGCGAACCCTAAATGTGACTTTGTGAGAGCGATGGTTGAAGTCTTTTGCGAGGAGAAATCCAGATCGTCTAATGGTGTCTTGTCCCATTTGCGTTCGAAGAGTGTGCCTGTGGACGTGGATCGGATTTTGAATTCCTGCCCGGAACACGTATTTTATGAAAGGTCAATCTATGGAATCATGAAAGACAAAATACAGGGAAGGTGCGTCGAATTAGAAAGAAGTATTGGTACACAGTCAAATATAGCCATAGTCAAACGCTTTCGATAGAATAATCATCAATAATTTCTAATGGAGCAAGAAAAAGAACATTTGGAACTTGCGATGAGTTCCTTTCCTTTGTCTAATTTGATTGGCTCAAAATAAGAGTTTCACATCAAATAGTGAAAATATCGTACTGGAAGACAACACCCACTGTACGTATGATTAAAAGAAAGGGAGACTGGGCCAGACAACACTCGGCCGCTTGTCAGCTGCTAGGAAATAAAAAAATAAAAAGGGCACAGTACCGGTAGTATGGGATGAGAAAGCATACAACAGGGCTATGATCCTAGTCTTAGCATCTCCGCATGTATGTGAATGTGTGGGAATGTATCGAAGTTTGATGGGTGGAATGATCATAGAACCTTCATCTCTCGGCCACAAGAACACACTCTCTTCCCGAATAGTCATTTATACAATTAATAGAAAGATCATGGTGACTGGATTGTTGAGACACTGGTTTGGTCAGGAATACTTACTCTAGTATTATTATCGCTTTGGGAATACAGAAACACGTTGGGAAAAATCATTTACTTCTGTAATGTTTTAAAAAACAAGCGTGTCGGAGACAGCAACTATAATATTATAGCAACAAGGATGATCAATATCGATGTAAACATATCCTTATAATTATGTCTACATGCATGAGTGAAAAGTTAAGCGATGATTGCAAGGCACACAATGAACAAGAAAGAGAGCATTCATTCTGGAATAGTCATCTGCATTGGGAATGCTCATCCACACCGGGCATACTCATTTCTATTGGGAGTATCCATCCACATTGCAGAAGAAGAGGTCCGTTGTCTCCTATATGATGTTCCCTAGTAAGACAAACCACAGCCAACATACATTACTTCAGGTCAGAAGTCTAGCAATGTGGATCTGCCGGGGCTACCCCTTAAAACATCATCTTGATCATTGCCTGGAAGTGCCATGTCCAGTGCATTCGAATGACAATGCAGAGCAGCCTACTGAACCACCTGGCAAATATTCCTCTGCATTAGCAGAGAAATCTGCACTTGAAATTCTTGAAGTGCTTGGGTAGGATTTCTAATTGTTTCCTTTTTTCGGAATTTTTTTGGTAGGCGTGAGTGTTGAAGTCTTAAAAGAGAATAATATTGAACGGTCTTTGCTAGGATGACAGTCCTGCACCATAGCTCAGTGGTTAGAGCATTGCTGGCTTCAAGCAAACGTTCCTGGTTCCAGTCCTGGGAGTGACAGTCAATTGTTTCTTCAGAACTTTCGATTTTTTAAGTACTACTTCCTCCGCGATGGGAGCTGAAATATTTGAGCTGGTGCGCATTTTCAATACTGATCGTGTCATGGTGAGTTTGACTAGCTGTGATCAGTCAGGCGTAACCACCTGCACATTTCTCTGGTTCAACCCAGCGGTGTAAGGTTCGAACCACATGAACACAATACATATTTTCAATAATAAACCTTTTTTAGGGCAGGGCGCCCCTGTGGTAGAACCCGCTCGTTGCTTTCTACATGACTGTGCTCATCCCCATCACTCAAAATACTGATCTCTGTTCGCACCGGAGCAGGCGTACAAATGCGTCCGCTGAACGAACTCCAGCGCTTGGCTCATGCTGGTTGAGGAAACAACAGGCAAGAGCCGTGCAGTGATGAACGCGCGTGCAACATACCAGTGATACTGAAACAGAGAACACGCTGTGGATTCACTCAAGGAAATTGGATTATCCTATTGGATGTTGGTAGAAACAAAAATTCCCAGCACATGATAAATCAGCCACAGCAGGCAGCAGGCACCTCGTGAACACCTGGTGGCAGTGTGAATCAGTGTCGCTCCTGGATGGGCTAGCAGGCACAGGGAAGAGTGAGCTCCGTTGTGGGGAGCAAACCCTTCGCTGACAAGTCATCGCCGAAGTCACTGCCACTATTTCGTACTGGTGTGCCCAGGGCAGGCTTGCGACTTTGTAGTTGGTTTGAAGTGACAGCGTTGTGAATGACCGAGGGTCCTGCACGTCTGTTCCAGGAATGACGCTGACTCACGCTGCTATCTGTTGTTCACGAGGCGTTTGTCGCGCTGGAAACGGAGCGTCTCTGCAAGTTTGTAACCATGGTGATGGTTTGGTCAGGAGAGCACTATATAAGTGGTGCTCCTCAGACAAAATCTTCCTTACCCTACTGAAGCTCAATTGAGGCGGGGTGAATATCCTGAAATAGTGTTTGTTGAGCAGGGAGTGGTGCTTTCTTGCAGGTCTGCCAAGTGGAAGGCTCAATGGACACCTAGTGTGCTCTGGATGGCCGTCGTGAGTCAACCAAGTGTCACGCCAAGTCGGCGGAAAAGCTGAAGCTCCAGTGTCGGGAGCAAACCCTTTCCTAATACGAACGTCCTGAAAAGCGTTTAAAAAGACCCGGACCATGAAGATGTTTCCTTTTCCCGGTTCACAACAAAAGATGACGTTTCTCACCATTGTGAACTTCCTTCCCACCACTGTATTCCAGGCTCCTGTTTGTTGACGGAACATATTCACAAGTCAACGTCAACTTCCAGCTGACTATCATTTCCAGTGCATACACACATAATTATCACATACACTTCTTCACTCTCTTCGGAAGCGGAAAGGCGGTTCTTGACCAGAGAGTTGTACGACTCCTTTTTCTTGACCTGCCCAGTACGCGAACCCGTCGAATTTGTTTTCTTCACTCTCTTACATTTCATCTCTTCGTTACCTTGTTAATGGGAAGAAACTCCCCTTACGGATTTGCGAAATAAAACAAAAGTTCAGTAAAAGAAGGTCAACAACTTCACTTTGTCATTTTCCCTTTTATCAAGTGCATTGTGACTCATCTCATGGTGGTGTATTGTAGGAAGTAGCAAGGATCATTTGATTCGCGCCGCAGGTATTCACACCGAGATCATGGACAGAGAGGTTCTGCAAAACAAAAATGCGTACAAACTGTCGCCCTACGTCATGAAGTGAGAAATGTCGCACGAACTTTCGCAAAGCTTTGAACACGAAAGGAACTTTCGTGGGAAATTTCGTGAGATCAGAACATGGTGTACGTGCACTTGGCATGTGCAAACTACGAAAATTTGCAGACCACAACGTTTGTGCGAAAATTCTTACACATTTTTGCAAGACCTGTCACGAAACTTCGTTCGAAATTTCGTTTTGCGGAACCTCTCTAATAGATGTCCTTCGTGGCGTTCTACCAAAGTGTTGCCATTATCTGTTGCAGTTATTCTTGCAGTTGTTCTTGTCCAATTTCTTCTTCCAGCTGGTTGTGCAGTTCTGAAGCATTGAAGAAAAATTGAGAGGCCGAGTTCATCTGAACAACACTTACTTATGCAACGTGGTAAATTCTTCCAGATGCCATCCGGCCCGCAGGCCACTTCTTCCTTGAGGGTGTGAAGTTGATAGCCTGTCTCACATGTAACATGCAGATCCTTGCTAATGGATCGGTATCCGAGTAGATTGAGCTGCGCTTCATCAACTCTGCATTCTGCAAAGAGGAGGAAGAAAAACAGGCAGTTTTGTCAATTCGAAGACACGCTAAAACATTGAAATCGACTACACTCGAAGATGTCCGAGAAAAGATTTATCTTTACCTTTGGTACAGTCGATTTTTGCACGGCGCCTGGGTGACTGAGTCTTAAAACGAGACTTATATTGTAACAGGACTTGCAACTAAAGGTGAAGTAGGCACCAGTTTGCACTTACCTGGGATACCTTCAATACAACGTAATTTATCGCCACTTCAACTCGTCGAGTGACGGAAACCCGTGAATGAAGTAAAAAGACGACAATCTGACAAAGCCATGCTGAACTTCATGCAATTTGTGCATTAGAACGACAGCACAGCAGTGCAGTTAGTGAGGGATAGAATTGCAATTCCGCCTAATAAAAGACTACAAGCAGCTATTCTCTGCTGCCGAATGTTGCTGCATCGGCCCCTTATTGAGCTATTACAATTATTCATAAAAATCACCATGGAGTGCAGTAGAGCGTTTTTTAGCTCTGGTTTTCAGTGGGGTATTTTTGGTAAGGTGTGCCCATTGTGGCTAGACTTTGCAATAATGAGCCCAGGAGTTATTGGTGTAGATGTTCAAGACCAATTTGTCGATCCTAATCCAACTGCTGGCTCAATAACAGAGTCAAGCTCTCAAACTTCTATTGCGCAGCTCGTAGAATTGTTCCAAGCCAAACGAAGCGCAGCGGAAGACAGGGAGAAGAGGCTTGGGGTTTGCATAGACCTGTTGACTCAACAAGTACAATCTTTGACGCCGATGACCACCAATGCTACTTTGCATTCGGTTGAGTCAACATCAACTAGCTTGGCCGCCATTGCCAGTGCAGGCGCGAAGAAGAAACATAAGCGCACAGCAGAGTGGAAGCAACAACAGAAAAGACGGTACAACCTCTAGTACGTTGGCGTCGGTTGAGACCCCGCTTGGTTCAATCAGCGACTTTCAAACGGATTCAAATAGTGATTCCCACGGCACCAAGCATGGTTAGGTTACAGCTGGCGATGCAAGTGATCCGCTTTCCCATCTTCAAAAGTTTGAGGAATTGTCCGAAGATAGTGATTACAATGGTGCACAGTGGGAGGTCGTCGCATCGAAGAAAACCAACAGAGAGAAAGAGTGTCCTGTCCACAGGCGATTTAAAGAAGGATATGTCAGTGGGGCAGCTGGAAAACTTCCTTGTGAGCAGAGCGGATAGAGAGTTTCGTAAAGACCGCCAATTGCATGGTGGAGGTGTGTGTGTCTACTGTCATAAGTCGCTAGCAATACGTGGCAGGATGGACTTGGAATGTGAGACCTTAGAACTGGCCTGAGCTTGGCACTGGCGAGCAGAGAATACTTGTTGCATGTGAATACCGACCACCGAACATGCGTACTGCTTACTGGGAAGATTTCGAGGAGAACATTGATTATGCTTCCCAAGGTCGTCAATAATCTATTGTGCTTATTGGTGATCTGAATATTGACCTTGGCAACACGCAAACTGGTTCCCCGTACATCGCATCCTCGCCCGCTTTGGCTTACAGAACTATGTGAACGCTCCTACCAGAGTCACGAGTCACTCACAATCTACCATAGACCTATTCCTGTCCACCACCCCCATTCAAGGTCCTTCTGAAATTGTGTACCTGGATATCAGCGACCATTATGCTGTCCTAGCTCGTCTTCCTTGCAAATCTAGCTCAAGACGCCAGAGGGAAACAATGACAAAGAGCTGTCGCCTTCATCATGTTGATTGGAATACTTTTCAAGTTGACCTAGCCTCTACGCTGAATTCATCATTTAACGAGGATTCAACCGATAGCATGGCATGCTCTGTCACTGAAAACCTCTATTTCATAGAGCAATGTGCTACAGTAGATCAGAAGAAGCTTTGGGCAGTCATGAACACCGTAACAGGCAGAACGAAGAGTCGGCACGCACCACAAGTAACTGTCACAGAGCTAAATGATGCATTTGGAGCCATTGTCCATGATCCCCATCAACCAGCCACATTGCCAATGCCAGCTGGCCCAACTGGCTCAGTGGGACTGACATCTTTCACTGCAGTTCAGATTCCTGATGTTTCCACGTGATTACAGTGCATCAACCCCACTAAAAGCTACAGCCTAAGTGTGAATTTATTTTACTTCTGCTTGCAAAGGTTGGGCTTAGGCTGTTAGATAGGTCGTCAAAACCTCGTTAGTTATGTCCAGTGGTTGTCTCTTGTTGTCGCACTAAATGTCAAGCTTATTGAGCTTTCTCGCACTTGCACCTTTTTGTCATTATTGCTATGTGTATAGGTCATGCATTTTCGCTGTTTACTTTAGCTATCTTCTTCTTTGCGCTGTTTTCCCACCTCCTTACTGTACTTAATCCACTGTTCCTGTTCCTTTTCCTTTGCCTGTATTTCACCTGATGAAAAGGCTTGAAAGTATACTTGTAAAACCAAAAAACTTTCAAGATATTCATAAAGAGCCTGACGTGTGTCCTTTTTTATGAGTATTATCGCATTTTGTCTGAGAGGAAACTGTTTACTGTTCATATCTGATCATCATACTACTGTTATACTGTCGTAGTACGTTATTTTGTGTACGTCTTGTGTACGCCATGTTGGTGCATGCGCATGTTGCTGGGATGGGAGAGCAGTCTTCGTCTTGAGTTCATGATGTCTTCGTCTTGAGTTTGTCATGTCTAGTTGTGTTTCGTCGGCGTGTCAATACAGACTCTTCTAAATGTAGTTATCGTCGTCTCTTTGTACAAGTGTGGAGATGGCACGGGACTGGGAGCAGGTAGAGAAAAGCGAGTTACAACATTGGTGGCAGCGGTGATAGAAATTTGTTGTCAACTTCTGGATTCGTCCTGCATAGCCTTCGCTTCCAGTTTCCGATGTCATCTCCAGTCGTACTATCGTCACAGTTTTGTCCGTCTTGAAGAAGTTCGTCCGTCGTCTCGGTCCTTCATCATTCGTCTCTCCCGTCTCTTGGCAGTCGTCGTCACTGATGGTCCCGGACACGACGTAAAACTGTGCTCAGAAGAAAAGCTTAAAAAAAGAAGAAGGACGGATGGTCCCGGACACGACGTAAAACTGTGCCCAGAAGTGAGAATGTCGACGCTGAGCAGCCCTCCTGGAGATGGTGGACGACATGGCAGACGGCGTGAGGAGTTTCGCTGGTGAGAGGGTACGTGTGTTGTTGTGAACGTGAGGAGTACGTGAGTTTTGTATTTTCTGTTCTCCCAACATTTTTGTTCATTATTATTTGCTCTCCTCGAAGGTAAAGAGGCGCCCGCACAGCACGTGTGTTCAGTTCGTCTTTTTGATTTGCTCTTCTATGAGGTTAACTAGAGGCCCCCACAGAGCCAGTGGATTCTGTTCTTTTTGTTATTCCTATGATTTGTGCTCTCACATTTTAGAATTTTTGCGTGATCGTGAGGTGGTGTGTTGAGTGAAGTAGTTAGAGTTTTTGAGGTTATCAGCTCCCACACGTGTGACAGCGATCGTGGCTGGTGTTCTGGGTGGGCGGACAGAGTTTTTTAATAATCTGCAGTGCAGGCAGAGGTTTTATTTATGGGTGTGACTGGTATGGTATGATTGAGTGATTTGTGTGATCTTTTCCTCTTTTTACTCTGTTTATTATTAGAATGGAGGACGATTCTACTCTTGGGAGGGAGTTATGTTGTAGTACGTTATTTTGTGTACGCCGTGTGTACGTCATGTTGGTGCATGCGCATGTTGCTGTGGTGGGAAAAGCAGTCTTCGTCTTGAGTTCATGATGTCTTCGTCTTGAGTTCGTCATGTCTAGTTGTGTTTTGTCGTCGTGTCATTAAAGACTCTTCTAAATGTAGTTATCGTTGTCTCTTTGTACAAGTGTGGAGATGGCACGGGACTGGGAGCAGGTAGAGAAAAGCGAGTTACAACAATACTAATATCATACTACAGTATTTCCCCGTAAGTTAGTTCTCCCCAATGACTTCGTACCGCCCTATAAAAAATACACTTTCCACTGCCGAAGTTATCACCTCGAAAGACAGTTCCCCCCGAAAGATAGTAAGTTCGTACCCGTCCTACATGTACAGACACCGTACAGTACATACATCATATGCACGGACACTAGAGTTGCGCAGGCCTCCCATTGCGTGTCATTTACCCCCGATAAAAAAGTACTCCCCGAAAGATAGTACCACCACCGAAAGTTAGTGCTCATGTGGCTGCTAAGTTTGAAAGTTAGTACGTACTAACTTACGGGGAAATACCGTATCATACAGCCAAGTAGCTGTGGCATCATTTATGATCCAATGCCTGCACCTATGGTGAAGTAAAATAAGGGTAACATTTTTTATATTGCAACACCTCAAGACTCGGTTGAGAGACCAGTCAATGTGAGGAGAATAGCACTGAAGTTGCTTTTTTTTCTTCCTATTATTCACAAACCCAACTCGTAAAATAAATAATTATGTGGACGAAAGCAAATAGGTACTAAGTAGGGGTAGTACACTTACCAATTATGCACAAGAACATCAAATTAGCGGGGTAGACATTGTCAGCGTAGGATCGCGAACTGATTACTCCATAATCTACATAGAAGATAGAGATGTCCCCAAATACTGCCCAATTTGGTCCCCACGCCAAGTCACTCCCGTTGATGGATAGGTCCCGGGTTGAGTATGGCAGTGTTCCATTTCGCTTCTGACAATCAGATCTGATGGTCGCTACGGATACATGTCCTGTCCTGTCAATGGCGTACACGGATTCTCGTAACCAATGGAATGTTGCTGCAGAAGCAGATTGTGCAAAGCAAATTAATCAACAACGCAAAACAGATTATTGGATAAAATTTGTGCATTCCGCACAAGCCCACGTTTGTGCCAATCATTGACAGTGCTATTCTCCTGCGATATGATCAAAATACTGTCTTGTGCAGCATGTCATGCGATGGAATGGTTGCCAACAAGACATGCAATTGAATGGTTGACAACAAGACATGAAATGGATGGGTTGACAACAAGATATGAATTGGAATGTTTGTCAACAAGATATGAAATGGAATGGGTGCCAACAAGACTTGAAATGGATGGGTTGACAACAAGATATGAAATGGAATGTTTGTCACCAAGATATGAAATGGAATGGTTGTCAACAAGATCTGAAATGGAATGGTTGACAACAAGATATGAAATGGACTGGTTGTCAACAGGATCAGAAATGGAATGGTTGCCGACAAGACATGAGATGGATTGGTTGACAACAAGATATGAGATGGATGGGTTGACAACAAGGTATGAAATGGAATGGTTGTCAACAAGATCTGAAATGGAATGGTTGCCAACAAGACATGCAATGGATGGGTTGACCACACGATATGAAATGGAATGGTTGTCAACAAGATAAGAAATGGAATGGTTACCATCAAAATATGAGATGGATGGATTGACAACAAGATATGAAATGGAATGGTTGTCAACAAGATCTGAAATGGAATGGCTGCCAACAAGACATGAGATGGATGGGTTGACAACAATATATGAAATGGACTGGTTGGCAACAACATATGAAATGGAATGGTTGACAACAAGACATGCGATGGAATGGTTCACAACAATACATGAAATGGATGGGTTGACAACAAGATATGAAATGAAATGGTTGTCAACAAGATCTGAAATGGAATGGTTGCCAACAAGAGATCAGATGGATGGGTTGACAACAAGATATGAAATGGATTGGTTGTCAACAAGATCTGATATGGAATTGTTGACAACAAGACATGAGATGGAATGGTTGACAACAAGAAGGAATGGCTGACAATCAGGTACCAGAAAGAAGGATTGATAAGAAGACATTCTTCCTGACCTCAAGACAACTTACGAACACATTTGTCAATCTTATGCCACCAGTGTACTAGTCCTATAATAGTCGTGCAGTACGGCGTGCCCTGTGGTACATTACTGTGGCCTGCTCTGCAAACAACAGACCCATCTCTGTAAACCTGCTGGTACGCTCCCAAAAGGTTATTGGCTCCATTGACCACGCAGTCTGGGAACACGGAAGAACATGAAAACGTACTGAAGTCGCCTAGAGGCTTAGGTGCTATCCGGCATTATCGATAATTTTCACAAAACGAAAAAGTGTACCGTATTTTACCGGTTATAAGTCGACCCCGGTTATGTAGTATGAACTCTTTTACGCACTTTACTTGTATGCATGCACGTGCCGTTGCGACACGTGTTCACGCCCGCCATGTGGTCTTTACACTCCGAGCATGCGGGCCCCTCAGGTACGCATGTGAGGAACTGATCATGCTTGTTCTGGTTTTCGGGAGTTAGGAGTTTGTTTGCACGAAATGAAGTAGAAGCCTTTGCGGTGTGTGTAGTTCTGTTGTTGTCGGACCTGGATGGTTGCTGTGCGATACACCCAAAACAGGTTATAGGTTGACCCCCGTATCCAGAGGTCTTAATTATGTTTTTTAAGTTTTTGCCCAACGAAGCACTGCTAACTGCTCCCTGCTACTAACACATGAACAAATTACATAAACACTCCTCATTGGATTCTGAAACATCCAAATCCTTGAAAAAGGCAAATAAACTTGGTAAAAATGCATACACATGGTGCACTCGTGTATTCAGTGCAGGTTATTTTTGGAAGATACCGATAATTCCCGGTTATAAGTCGAATCCCGGTTGTAAGTCGACACCCACCTTTTCTCCTGCTATTTTCAGTCATAAAGGGTCGACTTATAACCGGAAAAATACGGTAGTTAGGACCCCCACCCACCCACCCACCTGAATGAAAAATAGATTTACTTGACAGCGAGAATACATTGATGTCTCTCATATCAATATTTTTCAAAAACGAAACTCCCCTTGACCCACCCACCCATAAACGAAACTTTTTTCTCTTCGTGGGCACAAAACTCGTTCCCATGTGTTTTTCTATTTTTACATTATAACTGGTTAAACAGGAAATGCTTTGAGAATCGAATCGCTAGTGTCACCCTGTAGACACGAGATTTTTTTTATTTTTTTGTATTTATGGATTCTCCACAGGCCTTAGCCTAAATCGAGGGAGTCTCCGTCAACAGCTTATGAAGAAGAAGCTGAGGAGAAAAATAAAAATAGGAAATAGAATGATGCGGGGTGGTAGTAATATAACACAGTGCTCTATGACATCGCTACTCTACGTGGAAAGAAACCAGAGGGCTCATAACGGGTGATAGCAAAGTGAATGCGAACACTTTGATGTCCCAGTGCTGTACACTGCCCGCTGCCGCTTTCTCTACGTAGTATGACCAACTAGCTACAGTCAGCATGAACGCATCCATAATGAGTGTTTTACACAAAGTGTCTGTAGTCTTCGCTGGCAAACAGTGCCCAATACCTTAAAAAGGGGCAGAGCTTACCACACAGGGCAGAACAACAGAGACCAAAAATCCTTCTCGTGACTCCGAGTTTCGTGTTTCAAAAAACTTTGTTTCTGATGAGTGGTTTTTGAAACACGAAATTCGGAGTCACGAGACGGATTTTGGTCTCTGTTGTTCTGCCCCGTGTAATGAGTGTCTTAGCAACTAAACTTGTCAACCAAAACCGCCATCGGTGGCTCGAGCAGTCCCAGTTTGGCACATCATGTGATGCCCACCAAGCAGTGACAGCTGCGACAGGCAGCGACAGCACGCAATTCAACATCTTGGGCTTCTGCAGGCTACAAGCATGTATGGCACCGAGTGTGCTTGCAGTGCAGAAACCGGCAACTCATTGGGTGAGAGATGTGTTTAGCGCTTTGCAAGACGTTGAACTTTGGACAAACATAGTCTTGCAATGTCATGCAAGAGTACACAACAGGCATTATTTTGTGTCACAAGCTTCACATGTTGCTTGCATATCCATGTGGTAATGTTGTGGATCGTTTCACAGAGCCAGGCACATTTTTGGTTTGTTTTATTTGAATTTGCAGGACCAAACAAGCAGAGATACTCAACAACAAGGTTGAGCCAGGAAAGGCACACGCACGATTCACATACTTCGAAGTATTAATTACACCCATACTAAATTGAGCCAGCACACGCAAAAGTCACCCTTAGTGACATATTTTTAGAAACTGAGATGACAGTGGATAAAGGCAGATGGATTTATGCAGAATTCAATGCAAAAAATGTTTGAAAATTCTTGAGTAAAACTTGAGTTACGGGTCTTAAAAAATAGAGCATTTTCCCTGATATATCGCACATCACACGAAAACAGAGAATGTTTGAAGTGCGTTTTTCTCAGTTTGAAGTGCGTGTCACTAAGGTCGATTTCCGCGTGCGCTGCCTCAATTATACTGCTGCTGATGTATCCAAGTAGAACTGAACAAAACATCATTGTACTAAACCAGGCGCATGTAGTCAGACTGCAAGAAGCAACCAAAGCCACACACCCAAGAATCTATGCATCTCACCTGCACGGTAACCGCTTGCAGGTGGATTGACTGCGCAGAACAATACAACAATACACAGAAGGTTCTTGGCGCGCTTTGTCTGTGCAGACGCCGAGACCACCAAGGTCAGCTGAGCAGCAGGGCCCCGCCACCACTTTCCGCATTCATTCGGGAGCATAGTGGACTTAGTAAAAAAAGGAAAAAAGGAACTTTCTTTTAAAGTCACATCTGCTAGCAAGGAAGAACCCTTGGTACATATGGAACTTGACTGGCGAACCATAAATCCATGCACCACACACAGCAACAACAGGCGATGGAGGGAAGAACGTTCCAACGCCTCTTCACCCCGTGGCAAGTAGTCAAGAACAGAACAGTAAAGGGTGCTCTGGCAAGTAACATGTCACCACACTGATTATGCCTACCATTTCATGTGGACGTGTGCCAGCCACCAATATGATGTAGACACTTGTTGGAACATAGACTCTGCCATCCTTCATGTATTAAAACAAACATGGCTGCTGGACTTAGGAGCCACTGCTTGAGGTTGTATGAATAACAGCAGCACGAGCATTAGAAATCTCTCCAATACTGTCTCAATGCCACACTCCGTTTGTGGGATCTTGATTCTAGATTAAAATCTTGGCTTTACCAAGGCTGTGTTTACATCAGAAATTTCAACTCGGGTTGAGTTCACCCCGGGTTGAAAGTCTGTACGATAGACGAAATAGGTGAGCGTTCACATGAAGACCGTTGACCGAATACTGATATGCCGCCAAAAGTCCACTTCTAGAGTCCTGTATGGTCACGTGAATATTTTCGCGCGAAATTATTTACATGTGCAGTGCTGTTCAAATCTGGCGCGAGTTACACACAGAAGTACGTTAGTACGATTTCTCACTGCGGGTCAAGCACAATGCGTCATGTAAACGCGCCATTAATTTCGTGTACAAGGCGGGTTGAAATCCGACCCGGGTCGAACTCAACTCGGGTTGAAACCTCTCATGTAAACACAGCCCAAGCGAAACAAGCGACGAGGAGACAATAGTCGTAAAAATGGCAATAAATAAGCTCAATAAATATTGTTGAAAGTCACATGCAAGAAAAAGTTATGGAACTTAACTTTCATCATTTTTGGCTGTTGCCATGAGTGCACAATTGATCTTATTATTTTATTGCCATTGAATCAAGAGAGGATTGATTTTTCACCATTGGCTTTTCAAAGGAGCTTGGGATTATTCTCTAGAGGAGAACTTGTTATATGGTCCAGGAAAATAGATGCCGTAAAGGTTCCCGCTATGGCCCTTGTAATTTGGGTATTTTAGCGATGCAATTAAGTGATATTTGGCGATGATTGCCATTGCGTTCCTGGTAGGGGTGAAACGATTAGTTCGAATATTCGAGTAGTCGTTCGAAAATTTCAAACGAGCGAGTATTCGAAATTTTGCACTCGATGTTTTGTTTTTTTTGTTTTTTTAGTATTGGCATTCTATTTTTTCAAAAACTTCTGTTGTACCGCTCATCGACTGGTATGCATGCGTTATGCATGCATTTGAGTCAGTATTTTATGACTTGGACGATGCGATCACCACGGCAAGTAACGTTAGTTTGTTATGAGATAATGAAAGTACTGTTGTACTGTTGAAAATCGTTACTTTACACAAGACGTTGGCGGCTTTTGTTCTATGTTCACAGATAATTTCTTCCGAATTGGTCGAGAACTCACAAATCGAGTGCTATTGAATTTTGATAAAATACTCGAAATAATCGGATACTCGATCGAATATTATGAATGAGTGATCGAGTGGTCAAAATAGATACTGTAATTTCACAAATTTTCGGTGTACTTTTATTTTCGGTACTTTCGGTGCATCTGTTTCATACCTAAAATTTCAATACACCGAACAAACACTAACACACATAATCCAATAGGGAACTGTTTCTCTGCACCGAAAATTACTGTTCACCTAACCTAGCCTGTTGCCCTCATACCGAAAATATTGAGCACCGAAAATTTCTGAAATTAGAGTACTCGTTTCACCCCTAGTTCCTGGATGTAGCCCTGATTCGATGTGGTAGTGTTGTGAAGACAACTCAGGTGAGGTAATGTTGCCATAGCGGTGGTTTGTTCTTAGCTCCATTGTGGACACTGCACCAGCGCTCGTTTGGACCCAAAATCCAGTCGCATTTTGGGTCCATTTTGAGGTGCTCCCCAGTTCCAAGGCGTCCGTAAGTTATGCAACTCGCCTTTTTGATGGTTGTCGCAGACCCCAAAGGAAACCTACTTGCAAAATTTGAGCGAAATCGAAAAGATGACCCAGCCCTGCTTTTCTGATTTTCTCAGACATGCTCCCTTCTACCGCTATAGGGGTATGGCATTCAGCCACTGGGCAAATTGCTAAAAAATATGGCAAATGGCCAGTTCCACAACTTTAGAGCTCTGGCAACTGGGATTTTCAACTTTTTGGGAAATGGAGGCCCAGACTACTACCATCACATTGACTAACTTGATACATTACCCAAAAGAAGAAGAAAGGCATCATATGACTCGCAAGTTCGCCCAAATTGTGTAAAATACGGCAAAGTTGGCAATTTGAGCCGAAACATCGCGTGAAAAAGAAGAAAAACAAGAAGCATCACATAACAAGGCTGGATTCGAACCCACTACCTCTCGCGCATGACGCAGTGACTATACCAACTGGCTGTATGCTCGTGTAGCGCCCACCCCTGCCTGTACACTTTTAAGTGTAAAAAATTAATAGTCATTAATTTTTTTAATTCTTATTTTTTAATTTTTTTGTTCTTACGGGTTCAACCCTGCTTTTTCATACGGTTTTATTGTAATAATAATATTTTTAATTTTTACCGCCCAGGACCACACAAAGTCCTTGGCTACAAAAAAATGAAAATCTCTCCAAATCTCTCCAAACCAAACTTCAAATTCCTTTCCAAATTTTCGCCCAAGAGGGCATCTTCAGGGATATGTGACTCCTATGAACAAAACAACAATATAACTACAGAAAAAGGTAATAATAATAACGTGGCAATATACCAGGAACATCATAACTAGTGCTAAGAATTGAGACTAACATTGTAGATAATGTCACATATTCAGAAACAAAAACAGAACCTACCCACAATATCGCACGCCAGATAATAGCCTAAAACAAATGTCTCAACTTGCAAGATCTCAAGTCAGGTGATGATGGGTCAGCGTGAAGTGTATGTCTCAACTGGTGTGATTGCCAATTAGATGTGCGGGTGACGAGGCCAGAAAGAGAGAGAAAGAGAGAGAGAGACAGAGGAAGAGAAAGAAAGTGTGCGTATGCATGTGTTTGTGTGTGTGTGTGTGTGTGTGTGTGTGTGTGTGTGTGTGTGTGTGTGTGTGTGTGTGTGTGTGTGCATGTGTGTGTGTGTGTGTGTGTGTGTGTGTGTGTGTGTGAGCGTGCGTGTGTGCGTGCACGTCTGTGTGTGTGTGTGTGTGTGTGTGTGTGTGTGTGTGTGTGTGTGCGTGAGTGCGAGCCTCACGGGTGGTAATTGCATCCATTCGATGAGATGGTCTTGCCCCAGTAACCATGAAAGGAATTTGAAGTTTGGTTTGGATAGATTTGGAGAGATTTTCATTTTTTTGTAGCCAAGGACTTTGTGCGGCCGTGGGCGGTAAAAATTAAAATCATGACAAGGCTACAGAGGAGTCACGCCATTCTAATTAATAATAATACTACTAGTAATAAATAAATAAATACAGTATACTAGTAATCAATCAGTACAATGCAAAGAAACCGCTGGAAGCAGTATGCGTAGTAGTCTACGGCCAAGATACCAGAAACCGTATCAAACTCAGCACGGGGTCGAGGTACTAAAACGATTACCAAACTAAGTCAAGAATTGACCATTACATCCCTAGCCCCGGCCAACCCAATTCTTCCTCGCTATTTCTCCTCCTTCGCACATTTTATCTCTTACTGGCCTCTGGATATCGTCAGAATAAATATTCGAAACATGTCCTGGTCCTCCACTTACGTTCGCAGATTGGGAAGTTGACCCAGTTTCCCCGGTGGCAATAGACGCGCTCCGGATTTTTCAGTGTGTGACCTGGTTTACACTGTGCTGAACCATTCTCGGGAATATTGAGAACACCTGTGCTATCCACCGGCGCAGCATAATTACATATTCCTAATTGAGTTAACAGAGATCAGCACAGCATGCACAACGGCGATGATTGGGCAACAGCTGCATACACATTAGCTTTTATTATTATTTGGACAAGTTACTGGGTGCGATGCGCATTATTTTCCACAGCAGCAAGCGGACACATATGCCGCATTGGATATGAAGACTCTTGGCGTGCTTCAGCAAAGATCTTTCTTTCCACACTTGAGCAAGTCAATGCATGGGTAGTATGCCCAGCAGTCAAGTTTGTGACTTGCAACTCGAACTTTGCACTGAATGATCACCAGAAAGTTAGCGATATACCTTATTCGATAACGTGATTTTTGGACTCGCCTCCAGGGAGTTGTCGTAAGTTGGGGCCCTCGTACGTGAAATGAGTCGCAAGAAATGCCCAGTTGGTACAAGGGAATAGTAAAATACCGGTATTTTTCTACTCCTATGTTCCCACGCCGAGTCCACTGTGCACTGAGTGCACGTCTTTTGCCACTCCCTGGTTCCCGGGACCCCGGTTCACGTGATTGTGACGTTTATCGTATTATAAAGGTATATTATTGTATGATATTGTACAGCATTGCATGAATCGGCCTCTCAGGCATTCGGCACATGCAGTCGCCCACAACAACTGATCAAGACATCTGATCCTACCATTCGGACACTATCCGAACAACAGAAGCAGCTGCACATTTTAATCAACAGAGAAAACAATAAGGACAAGAGACAAGCACTGAAATCAAATCGGAATAAGGTGCTGCAGAAAATTCGATCTCTCCTAAAGACCCAAGAAGACCATTTCTGGCAGGACAAAGCCAACGCTGTTGACGCCAGGAGACCCGACGCCAGATCCTATTTCAGCGCAATCCGACAGCTGCGTGATCTGCGTGGGGGCAAGAAGTCTCATCGTATTCAGCTGGCCAATGAGGATGGAGAGATCGTAACTGGTCTACAGTGGAACTTGGACAAGTTCCGGGAGTATTTCTCATCAGTATTCTACAACTCTGACCTGCCCACGGACCTAGTAACCGAACAAGTGGTGTCTGAACCCCCTTCACAATTGAGGAGGTCAAGGCAGCTATTCTCAGTCAACGAACAAAGGGAGCCGCTGGGTGTGATGGGATAAGTGCAGCGATGCTGAAATCCGCCATGGACATCATCAGAACATGGTTAGCAAACCTCTTCAATGCTGTGCGGATCCTATGCCATTGCCCGAAACGATTTGAGATGCGGAGTGTTGATGCCAATTTACAAGCCTGGTAAGCAGATGGGAATACCAAAGAGCTACCGACCCATCACGCTATTATCTGTGGTGAGGAAAGTGCTGACATGTATTCTGAACCGTCGAACGTGGACAGCAGCAGACAGTTACGTAAGGGAGTCTCAAGCAGGATTCAGACCAGGCCGCTCAACAGCAGACGGTGTGTTCTATTCAAGAATGCTGTGTGAACGCGCAATGCTTGGTGATTGGTCATACTCAGCAGCGCTGCTGGACTTTTGTGGTGCATTCGACACCCTGGTTAGGAGTACAGCGCGCGCTGGACAGGATGACGGTGGCGGGGGCGCAGACATCGACTGTATCAGCATTGATCTCAAACACAACAGCCAGAGTAAAAAATTCCAGCCAGCTTGGAGAGGCCTTCCCCACGAACATTGGAGTCGTGCAAGGTGACCCGCTATCGCCCACTATGTTCAATATATATGCCGAAGGAGCCATGTGGAAGATCGATGCAGTTAGTAGCCTTGCAAGAACTCAAGATGTACCCTCACCTTCAACACAATACGCAGATGATACAACTATGCACGCACCATCTAGGAGTGCTGTGGAGACCATGGTAGCCACATGTGAGCCGATCTTCAAAGAAGACAACCTCAACCTTAATGTACAAAAAACCGTATATTTAACTGCTTCCCGTACTGATGCATCGTGGAAAACGGTCAAGCTCCTTGGTTCCTTGCTGGACTCCACGGAGGATGTGGCAGCCAGGATCGGTGCAGCGAACCGAGCATTCGGCTCGATAGCATGGAAGCGGCATTGCCTGGACTCACGGCTTTGCATGTTCTCGGTTCTCATTGTTCCAGTGCTGCTGTATAACTGCGGGCTGTGGACCCTCACGAAGCGACAGAATGAACAGCTAGATGTATGGCAGAGAAGAAAGCTCCGTTGTATCTTCGGAGTCCACTACCCGCACTGCATATCCAAACAAATCCTGTATGAAAAATCAAAACAGCAACCAATCAGCAGGGTCTGCAAGAGAAGACGTCTCCTATGGTTCGGCCATGTTGTTCGGGAAGGTCCGGGCACGGCTTCCTATGGCGCGCTAACCATGGCCATCGACACGTGAAAGATCAAGCGTCCACGAGGACGACCGAGGCTTCGGTGGATTGATGTGGTGAAATCCGACATCTCCCCTCTCGGACACACGCTCGAGGATTGCCTCGACACTGCATGGGACAAAACGCTATGGCTGGACTTCATTGACAAATGTACATCGGTGTAAAAAAAAGGCATGTACTTGTCATGTGCTAGAACCTGTATATGTTTTTTTCGTATGCTACTCTAGTTTCAGAAATTTTCGGTGCTCAATATTTTCGGTATGTGGGCAAAAGGCCAGGTTAGGTGAACAGAAATTTTCGGTACAGGGAAGCTGTTCCCTATTGGATTATGTGTGTTAGTGTTTGTTCGGTGTATTGAAATTTTAGGTATGAAGTTGATGCACCGAAAGTACCGAAAATAAAAGTACACCGAAATTTTGTGAAATTAGAGTATTCTTCCTGCTGCAATCTATTTCATGATGAGACAGTTGACAGATGCGTGGAACTCATTATTTGGGAGACATGCGACCTGTATTATTATTATTATTACTACCTCCGACAAGCGAAACTTGGCGCGTTTTTTGCTTCAAATCACTCGAAGTAACTCACACTTTACAATCGAAAATAATGATTGACTCACCAAATTACAACTTTGTATTGCGAAATTGTATTGCTCAACAAGGACATTAGAGACATCAGTTATTCTGAATCACTCTCCTCTGATTCAGCGATCGCAGCTTCTTGTGAAGAGGAATTGTCCCTGTAGTGAGACGAAAATGCGATTGCAGCGGATTCAGTTGCAGCAAGTACCTCTGCTGTGATCACTCTGGAAATATCGATGCCGCTCCTGTATTCTGTGCTCGATCCATGATGTCGAGGGTAGTCATTTCCGTCGCCTTTCTCCAGGATTTCGTCGTAAGAATTGTGCAACACCTCCACACGCGCTGGGACTCCAACTTTGTGCCCGGTATTCTCACCAACAGCCCACAATTGCCGGCTGCAATTCCTGGCGATTTTTCTTAGCCACCAGAGACACATCGCTGTGGAGGCTATTGAAAGAAGCCAGGTTGTTGACATTGATGTCTGGACTCTGTGCGGACTGAGTGACCACGTGGAGAGAGAGCGAAGTCCTTTGTTTTGGGTTGAAACGCGAAAGCACGACGATTCTCCTTCGCAGAATGGAAGCGCGCGCCATTGTGCTGGTACACGAGAGACTGGCCTGCCTCAGCAACCCGTCTACCTCTGACGAAGTCTGAGCCATGTCCTACTGACCAGCTCGTCACTTGGCTTCCTGCACCAGGTTGTGTCGAGCTACAAGTAGGTCGTACCTCGCAGCCTTGTGAAGTTGTGGAACGAACGCAAAAAAACAACACCAAAAACGCGCCAAGTTTCGCTTGTCGGAGGTAGTATTATTATTATTATTATTTGCAATAAAACGATGAAAATATGAAGAAATGGTGTAGGGAAAAAAATATATGGATTCAAACAAGTTTTCGTACAACACTCATCAGGAATCGTCGTTGTACTAAAGGACACTGAAACAAAAAATTGAACTATTATAGAAAATCTAAGTTAGAGAAATAACACTAAGAGCAACAACAGTGAAATTTACAAGTATGTATTTTAACAATCAAAGCGAGAAATGAACAAAGGAGAAAGGAAGGAAAGACAACGTGATAACACATAACAGCAGTACATTACACCTAGAACATTAACGGCCAAGCTTGGCCGCACTAAACACGACACGTTACTTGAACAATTTCAACCCAATTTTACTCTCTGTACACACAAATTAGGCTTGTACAGACGCTGATAGATAGCTTCCAACACTTTTAACTGTAGTCCATAACCATGACGACCACGGCACAATACAGTGAACGAAGAGTCGGAATACGAATTGCAACAATCAGGACTAGCTAGCAGATGATTGTACACTGAAGACTTGCTACCACGAAACCTACGCACAACACTAACACTCTCACCGGCATTCTCACCATCACTCCCATCACTGCTCTCCGACTCACTGCTCCCTCCGCCATCCGTTCCATCCTCCGCTTCCTCTGTACTCTCTCTGTCTCGTCCATCCCGCCTGACCGGGTCCATTGAACTCAACTCGGCCGTCACCCTGCTATCACGTCCCTCCTTTCGCCCTTGTCCGCTGAGTGCGTAGCTTCTGTTGTAGTTGGCTGTTGATCGTCTTGGTCTTTCAATTATGGGCTTGGATCGTGGATTAGTTGTGGTTGCTGTAGATTGCGTTGTTGGTGTTGGTGTGAGAGCTACTGATATGCAAGGTGGGTCTTTTTGAGTCGGCATTTGTAGTGTTAATGCAGCTGTCAGTGTTGCTCGCGGTCTACATGGTCCTTCGTCTTAATCTCAGAGTCGTTGGTTCGGCCACAAACATTGGGCGCTACTGTTGCAAGAAAATAGAGGGATTGGTGTGCATGATTCAAACCCATTACTCCTGTCTTTACTTAACAGTGGTCCGCCGAACAGGCTACCGGTGATTGCAAACACCAACGGACTCCTTCTTGCCGCGCTTACCCCTAAAGCAATAATTCTAGCATGTCAATGATATGTTTTCTGGTCAAAGCTCGCCATTTAAGTTTCTTGAACACTAACGTCTCTTGGTCTCATGATTGCAGGCAGGAAAGCAGACACTAACACAAACCATTACTGATACTTGAGAGTTCATACTACTTACTGGCTAAACAGGCAAATGGAAGCTCCCTCGAACTATTCCTGGCCTCACTATGTCCTAGCTGGTTGCCATTCACCTCAAAGGCATAATGATTATCAAAAGACACTTGATCGGACTGTCGAGACCAGAACAGGCCTTTGGCGGCGGCAGCACCAAGTTTCTTGAGCACAATGGAGAGAGTCTCCACTTCAAAAGCATTTTGAAAGTTCAACAGTCTTGCGTCATATCCATACGTATCGATGCAGTGTTTGGTGGCATTGTAATTACTCATCTCCAGCAGATTACGGGAAAAGGGGATTGTTGGCACAACGACATACAGATCATTCTTGTGGTACTGAGATGCAGCTGAATAGGGGAATTACAAACAGAGAAAGAAGGGGCATCAGCAGCACGCTCTGACAAACTTGAGCCATCAAATGTTGAATATGCTATGCTTGGATGACCACTACACCATAGCTTAGTGGTAGAGTATAGCTGGTTATCAGCGACGGTCCCTGGTTCGAGTCCCGGTGGTGACTGGCATTTGTTTTCTCCAAACATTTCCCGTCTGAGACTCCCCAAACTAATGTGTACCCCCTGGTATATATCCTTATTATTTTATCAGTGTCAATAAGAGTGCATACACAATAGTATGCAACTGTGGTTATGGGTGAGTGTGCGGCGCACTGCCTTCATTAGGTAACTTGCCTTCATCACGCTCTGAAAGCATGCAATCAAACTCAGAATTTCTCGTACGAGCCAATCTGGTTTTGCTCGATTCGTTCCAGTACCTACGCCATCTCTAAATTTTGGCGCGTGAACTCCAGTTCCATACGAAAGTTCATTTCAAACCAGAGGGAAAGTGCGGTGTTTGATTTTCCACAGTGCGGGGGCTGCAGCTGAATGATGTAATGAAGGCAGCGCGCCGCGTATCTGGCCCATAGAAAAGAGATCACAGTTGCATACTCTTGATTATGGACTCTTGGTGTCAACCATATCCCTTTCAGGGGTGTCGCACACGGTATTAATCGTAACACTATTGGCCCCAGGTACCCCGTTAATCAATAAAATGCACTGATCCGGGCTCCAAATTTCCAAAATTTTCGGCTCAGCCATCCTTCCCTCATGAGTAAATTGTACTTCAAATGACTTACCGCACCACAAAAATAACTTCCGACGCCCCTACCTTTCTCGCCCGGAAATAATGATATTTCCCCTAGCAAAAAGGGTGAACTCCCTGAAACACTGGGCATTGAGTAGGGAGAGGGGTTTTCTTGCAGGTTTGCCCAGCGAAAGCTAGATGGACTTCTCTCGTGCTCAGGATGGCAGTCATAAGTCAGACAATTGTCATATCAAATCAGCAGGAAGAGATCCAACATCGGAGGCCATGCAAAATTCCCTAGTAAATAGCAGGAAATCTTTCGAACTTAAATGTCAACCCGTTAGTCCACTTTTTAGTCTCTACTTAACCTTGAACCTTCTGAGTTCGAACGCTGTTGGTGCTGGCTTTGTAGATTTGTTGAAGCTAGGTGTCAGGTCATAAACCGTCAAAGAACTCTGTCATTTGTGTGCCTAGTTGTAGCACTCTCTGCCTGCATATAATCTAGTTCAAGTGGTGGGTAGTGACTCATGATTTGTGTCCATGTATTTTGATTGGCTTCTTGCTTTGAGCCGAAGCCATCTGGACGACCTGAGAAAGTTTGCTGCGGATCGCAATGGATGGCGGCAGATAATCTAAAGGAGTCGTAGCAACAGCCGGATATTGACATACATAATGGACAGAGCTAGAGAACAGCAGCGGAAGCATGTATAGCACGGCTGTGCATGTTGTACGCGTATCTGTGTTATTATTATTCTTGCTTTGTTTGTTTTGTTTGATTGGTTTGCTCAAAGAAATCCTCCGTTTTGTTGTCCGGGTCCTCTTTCAAGAGTTGCATGCCTTTGTCTAAGGTGACATCATAATTATGGTCAAAGTCATCGAAAAGAAAGGGAAAAATTCCAATTTTAAAGAAATCATGCGGGACTGCTCAAACCAGCACAGCCAAATACCTTGGTATTTGTCTGGACGAGTGCTTGAGCTGGGCAGGTCAAGTGGCTGCTGTAGTGAGGAAGGTGTCCTACAAACTCCGAGTCTTGCGCTACATCAGAGCAGATATCACCCGTGCGCAGTCCCTCCTTTACTACACAGCTTTTATCCTACCTGAACTACTCTACGCCTCGAACGCCTACTTCGCCAGCCTCTCAGCAAGCCTCAAACAGACCCTCATCAGACTGGATAAGCGCTGCATCCGCTGTATCACAACCCAGCCCTCGCGTGCCCACACTATGCAGCTGTATGCCCAACTCGGCATTTGTCCGGCTGTCGAGCGGGCGGATTGCAAGTTGCGGCTTCTCGTACACCGCATACTTCACGGCAATGTCAGTTTGCTGCTCAAATCATGCCTGGAATACAGTTCACTGCCACGTGCCACCAGAGGTCAGGATGCCTGCAATCTGCCCCTTCCCAACGTCCGCAGTACTTCGGGATCTCACAGACCAGTTTTTGCTGCTGCTAAGTTGTGGAATCTTTTGCCCTCGTCCTTTAAGTCATGCCCTACCACATGCCAATTCAAGCGTTTATTGGAAGTTTACTTTCATGGCTAATCCTAGGATGTTCCCTATCCCGAGAGTTCTCCATATTCACTGTTTTCTTTACTCCACCTATCCAGGTTATCTTAGATTTTATCCGTTTGAGGATGATTGTCCTTGTATTTCCAATGCATTCATAAAACAAACACAGAATGGATGTACTTCGGAATCTCACAGCCTAGCATTCCCCTCTAGTTGGCCTGACCTAGCACATCTCAACTCTCACGTCCATTGAAAGTCTACTTTCATGACCAATGTTGATGATCTAAGGAGAGATTCCTAGACTCACCGTTTTCTTCACTCCCCATAATCCAGGATAACTAATCTTGTTCTTAATCTTTCTCCCTTTCCATCATCATCATAACATTGGGCATAATTGCCCGTTTGACTTGCGATGTAAAATAAAAGCAATACAATACTGCGAATGTAACTGTTTATCACATACATATGCATTTAGTGGGCTGCAAGATACCACTCTCTGAGCATGTTACTGGCTTGGAGGTTTCTGGAAACCATCCTTTCTGGCACATTGTTGTTCCGTTCTGAGCAATTCCTGCATATCCTGCTGGTCTTGTCTCTAGCTCTGGAGGTGTGCAAGCTGCAACGAAGAATAGGAATATATCACACATCCACACGTATGCTCGCACGCACGCACACACACACACACACACACACACGGAGACACACACACACCCATGCAAATGCACATGCAAACACACACACACACTCACACTCACACACACACACATGCACGTGCACACACACACACACACACATACACACACACACATGCATGCACACACACACACACACACACATGCACACACACATACACATCCTGTAGAGCCACTGCCACAGGGGTCACGTGGGCCCCGGAGGGGCATCAGAGAGGAAGATGGAGCACGCAGCCTGATGACGCCGGAGATGGTGGGGCAAACGGAACCGGCGAGAACACACGCATACATGGCTGAACGAATTACGCTGCTGGGCAGTCGGGCGCGGGCCAGTCCTCGAGCACCGGTGACGACCGCGGCCTTGCACAGACCGAAAGCAGCGGGCACACACAGCACAGTGCGCAGCACAGCAGGCATCTTGCACATAGACTTGCCGGGGCTCGGGAGGCTGAGGCTGAGGTGCGGAACAGCGGTGAACAGCTAGACCACCCTTGCTGCGAAACCAACGCCCACAATCTCCACAGTGGCAAGCCCCTCGCTGCTCAGCAATCGGCTTTGCCCGCTCAACCACACATTTGTGGCGAGCACGATCTCCAGGGCGCGAGAATGACCGATTGCAATCCGCACATACCACTGGGTCAGGCTGAGGCACATTCTCCACAGGCTCGGCGTACATAGTCCGCCAGTCAGCACGGGACTCACAGGCGATAGGGTACCATTCCTTGGTGAGGCCACGAACTCTTAAGTCGGAGACAACGCAATCCTTCCAGCGCTTGCGAGGGCCATGTGCTGGGCGACGTGTGAGAAGTGAGCCAAACAGGATCTGTCTCGGCATCCGGCTACTGTCCATTCGAGCAACATGGCCCAGCCACTCTAGGCGACGCTGTGCGACCTTCACGCAGATGGTATCAGAGTCACCCCACATCTCCAACAGTTGGGCGTTGGTCGTGTGATTATTCCAGCAATCTCTGCGGGACACACCCAGGATGGAACGGATGCACCGCATATGAAAGACTGACAAACGTCTGAGATCGTGTTGCAATGGTGTCCAACACTCTGACCCATAGAGGAGGAGCGACAGCACACATGCATTAAACACACACCTCTTGATATGCAAATCAAGGTCAGGATTGCTGAAGATGGTTCCTTGCAAGGCGCCACAAGCACGAGAGGCATGCGCAATCCGAGCAGTGATGTCCTGTGTCGACCGGCCACCGCGATGAATGAGAGATCCCAGATACCGGAACTCCGAAACACACTCGATGACCGTGCCAGCTAGCTCGATTGGAGCGCAGTCCCCAGGCGAAACATCCCTACCTGCAACCAAGAACTGTGTCTTGGTAGCGCTAACTTTAAGCCCAAACTCAGCTGCGGTCGTGTCAAACACTGCAAGTGCCGTCTCCGCCCCTGCACGAGTCGTCGCGAAAAGTGCTGAGTCGTCTGCAAACTGTGACTCAGTGGCAATGGCAACCGGATCCGTCCTGGTAGGCTTGCGGTAAAGGTTATTGTCACCATCACAATGCCGGAACTCAAAACCAACACCGGGTACATCTCGGACTCGTCGCTGCCACACAGTCACCACCGCCCACATGAAGATGTTAAACAGCACAGGTGCCATGGTGCACCCCTGACGGAGACCATTCGTGACGCGGATAGGGTCAGTTGTCGTGTTCTCTACCCGAACCACCGCCGACATGTCAGTGTGAAAGGAACGGATCACGGCAAGCATGGGAGCAGGGATACCCGCTCGGGATAAGACTTCCCACAGGCAATCCCGAGGCACGGAATCATAGGCTTTCTTGAGGTCTATAAATACAAAGAAGCCTTTGCAGTCGTGCTCAATGGTCTTCTCGAGGAACTGCCGAACACTGAAAACCATATCTGTACAAGATCGGCCACGCCTGAAGCCACACTGAGACTCTGGGAGAAAATCTGCAGCCACGGACTGGAGACGAGTCTGGATGACGCTCGCCAGAACCTTGCCCACAACATCCAGCAGTGAGATACCCCGCCAATTATCACAGCGAGATAAATCCCCTTTCTTTGGGATGGGGACCAACGTGGCGTCCACCCACTCCTGCGGGACCACCCCAGCACGCCACACATCGCCAAACAGCTCCACAAGCTTGGCGGTGAGGTCAGGGCCACCCCTCTTCAGCATCTCAGGGAGGATGCCAGAGGCTCCAGCGGACTTGCCGTTCTGTAGGCGGGAGATAGCGCGGCTGACTTCACGGAGAGTCGGCGCCTCAGCAAGATGATCAGCCTCCTGTCGCTGTGGGATGTCGTCCAGGGCATTGCGATTCCATGCACTTGCCACGTTGAGAACACCGTCAAAGTGTCTTCCCCACCGGTGGCTCTGCTCCTCTGGTGAACTACAGATGTTACCGTTCTCATCCAGCACGGCGGAAGTGCGCACAGGGGCGAGGCCCCGGGTACAAGACTGGAGGTCATGGATGCACTTCCATACGACCGCTCCATTGAATCTCGACTCTGTGGCCGCCTGTGCCTTTGCCTTTATCCAGTCTACCCTAGCCGAGGATATGGAAGCACGCGCCCTGGATCTAGCCACCTTAAACGCTGTGTAGTGCGAGCAGTCGCGGCTCTGGCCACTACATAGCCAGTCGGTATAGCACCAATTCCGTTCATCTAGCAATGGCTGGATGGCTGACTCTGCCTCCCGAAACCAGTCTGGTTGGCGACGCCGGGAGAAGCCCAAGACAGACGCAGCAGACTTGTCGATAGCCGCCTTGACGTTGGACCATTTCTGATCTATGTCGTGCTGTTCTTGCCATGTATCTACAAGCTCAGTTGCAATGGTAGCTTGGTACCTTTCTGCAGGCGAAGGTGAGTCCGGGTCCGAGGTGCGCACCCGCAGCTGGGCAACATCATAACGGCGGCGCCGCACATTTGCCCGGTCGCGCTCCCGAACTAATCGTCCACACGGGAGTGCAAAAGTTAAACAGAGGAGTTGGTGGTCACTTCCACACTCAGCACTGCGCGCGACCGCAGTGTCCATACACCAACGGCGGTCCTCCTGGCGCACTAGAATGTAGTCGATACAGTGCCAGTTCAAAGTGCCTGGGTGCTGCCAAGTCCGCTTGAAGAGGTCTCGCTTGGGGAACCAGGTGTTACAAATACTCAACTGATTGAATGCAGCAAATGATAGCAGGTCAGCTCCTGAAGAGTTCAGTGCACCAAATCCATGCGGACCACGTACAGTGGACCACTCATCACCCTGCTCACTAGATCCAACTCGAGCATTGAAATCGCCAAGCACTACACAATGGTCAGTCTGGGGTACATCGTACAGAGTGCGTTGTAGATCGTCATAAAATAGTTCCTTGCATGCCCGCGACGCAGCAAACGTTGGAGCACATACACATGCACACATACACACATACTTGTACTTGAACTTGCTCACTGCAAAAACGTGTTACGTGGGTCTCCCCGGGGGAGTGGAGAGAGGCTCAAATTGAAATCTTGGAAAGATGACTCAATGGGCTATTTGATCTACCCAACCGCCAACACCCCTTGAAATCCCCAAACTCTGGGTGAACTTGGAAATGATCTCACTAATGAGCCCATCACTCCTGAGTAAGTGTGCGAGGACAAGGGGCAGAAAAAGAGTTGGGATTGACAGCCTCAGGGTATCCGCCCTGGTATCCAACTGCAGTTACCCCTGCCCCCAGTGAAGGTAATGCTTGCTACTAGTGTGGGTGGCTAAATGAGAGCGGATCTGACATAGCACCATTGATTACACAAGAGTTAATCTAGACAAAAGGAGTCCATGATTAACAGGTATGTAGACGGCAAATAGAAAATATATGAACCCGGAAACCTGCAAAGGTGGCAGGTACAACAACACACCTTCAAGTGTCCGAGCCCGATTACCCACAAAATAAACGAGCTGGCACACATAAGCACCCAAATACACACACACACACATACACACATGCACACACACACACACACACACACACACACACACACACACACACACACATGCACATGCACACACACACACACTCACACACACAAACACACACACACACACACACACAAACACGATCACACACACACACACACACACACACACACACACACACACACACACACACACACACACACACACACACACACATATATACCCACACTCACGCACACACACACACACACACACACACACACACACACACACACACACACACACACACACACACACACACATACACACACGCACATGCCTACAAGAGTCTTTCCTAACAGTTAGTTGCAACCACATCCCAACTGACTTGCATTGGATGTGCTGTGAGCAGCCTGTACGTTCTGCATGGTCATGTTAAGCCGTGTTCAACTAGGTTTGGTTGTGGTGTTGCTGTGAGCGCTAAGAATTTGAACACACCAATAAAATAACCTACCTTGACAGTGCCTTCCATCACCGGTAAATCCGGGAAGACAAGTGCAAGTAAAAGTGCTGTGTGTGTTTAAGCACAGCGCATCTTTGTGACAGCCGTGAGAGGTTCCCTTGCATGCATCCTGATCTGTAGCAGTGAACACACATAGAACAGATGAACATACTCACGTCCTCTTGCCATAGTTGGGGCATGGTGGGCACACACAATGTACGGCCTTCCAATCTGAAAATCTGCAGGATAGCCTGGATACACCCAATGTACCCTCTCATTTAGCAACAACAAAATCAGATGGAAAGTGAAAGAGACTTGCGCAAGATGATCACTCTATCCAAGTACACGAGGAAGCCATGTGAATCGACCCCTGATGCACATCTGATGCTCATCCGCTCTGCACTACACAGTTAAGGTAAGTAGTTCACAAGCAGTATTTTCAGTGAAGACTGTAGAGTAATGAATACACACCATCAGGGATGTTCTTTTACTTCTCAACATGTCCCTTTCGCAAGCGAGAGCAACTGCCTCAGACAGAATGCACTGGCTCAAAGTTGCTGCTAGATACACCACCCCCATTTGATTTTTCAGATGGGCAATATGCGTACTGTATTATTGGCCTTAATGGTTTTAAGATGAAAAAAGCACATGGATGAATAAAATGAGTACCAAGTACCTGCAACTCATTTGTCTTTACAGGATTGGAAGAACTTCAAATTCAAAGGATCATTCAGGGAGGTGAACTGCCCGAAACAAGAAAAAACCCAGACCCTCCAGGACTCAGAACCGGGACCTTGCTTGTCAGGAGCAATGCTCTAATCACCTGAGCCATGGAGCCAGGCCGCACCTAGAAGGCGCTGACAAGTTCTTCAGTCCAAAGGCAGCAGCTCACAACACGTTCCACGCAAACAGTTCACTCCCCCGACTGATCCTTTGAGCTCCTTTGTTGTTTGGAATCATTGTAATGGCTACCAAGGGTCTCAAAGTGCCCGCTGAGGGTGCATGGAAACGAAGAGGAGAGATGATTGCATGCATAAATGCTGACTGAGTAATGCGACCGGAGATTATCAGGATACTAACAAAACCTAAACCATGGATGTACAACACTGCAGAGATTCGGAGCTGTGAACACCTCTCTTAGGGCTACTTCTGGGGAGTTTGAAAGAATTGAAAACGTGACGCCATGATGAACTTACGGACAGCTGACGGATATAGGTGAACTGTGAACAAAAAATAGACAAATTGCCACAACATGGTTATGAAATGAAATAGCGTTAGAAACCGTAGTGAAAAGTTATGTTTTCCCTCTTGAATAGAGGCAAACCTTCAGGAACAACCTGTCTTCCACAATAACCCACTACCGTATTTTCCGGAGTATAGTGCGCACTTTAGATGTGCTATTTTAGGCCCTAAATCGCAGGTGCGCACTATGCTCTGAATATGAAATGCATGTACTTCAATGAAGATTGAAGTGCGCACCCTCAATGAAGATTGAGGGTGCGCGTTATACAAAGGTGCGCACTATACTCCGGAAAATAGGGTACCAATACACAAAAGAAAAAGATTGTAAAATCGTAAATTTTGGTATAGATATGACGTCCCAATAAGCTAATATGGACAAATCATGGACAGCGAATATCCAACTCTACATTTATGTTTTAACCCTTTGAGGGCGAAGGACGATTATATCCGATTTTTAAGGTATGGCTGGATTCCTAGAGACGAGTATATCCGTTTTTGAGAAAATTGCGATATCGATATATTTTTAGGTGCTTGAAGTCGCTCATATGTTACTCAAACAAGTACGATCTGATTCTTCGTCAAGGTGAGACTTGTCGCAGTCGATCCGCGTTGGTCCCGTTGAGAACCGGCCGCATTTGAGTATACTCAGAGAATGCGCCGTTCGAGAAGTTATTTGGAATTTGAAACTAACTTGTTAATTCCTCCGCGTCATTAAAATTGTCGCTTCGCACATCGCAATATTTGAGACTTGGCTCGTCTTAGTCAGACTGTCGGAATCGCTGTTTTTTTTTGTGTTCAAACACTGGTGCCACCCTTCCTGCGCAATGTCTACTTGTCACTGAAGCCGTGGTGGTCTCGGACCTTGTCGGAGCTCTCTTCCGCACCGAGCAAATTCATCACGCTCCGCACTATTCCGCCCCAGAGAGCATTTCGTTTTCTGGAGTTCGTGCCGTCCCACATCGTTTGCGTCGGCATTTATCAAGACTGCAAGCTCGGGTATAAGAATCCTGGTATCTCTCCTGAATACGAAATGCTGAAGTTGACGATGGCAAGAACAAAGCGGTCTCAAATTCCTAAAATGTGCTACTTGTGGCGCTACTTGTGGCGCATGTTGCTGCGAAGGTAGCAGGTCTGAAAACACCAACAAAATCAGCGAAGCGCTTGCCAAGGAAAGAAGGTGCGAAACTACTTACCCTATCCCGCTGAAAGGTCGCTACAGTGTACTTGAAAAATGCTAGCTTGCCTTCTTCGCCTGCCACCTGGAGGCATGGATCGCTTGAAAACGAAGTTTTTTGACCTGAATTTGACCGCGCGTCTTGTTTCAAATCTTTATTCTCACGATAGCCAGTGGCCAATAAGAGATAATAGTGTAAGAAAGGAGAAAGAGTGAGGAAGAATTGGGTGGGCAGGGCCTAGGGGTTAATGACTACATAAGTGTACGGGCAGGGGTGGTCGCCACACGAGCATACAGAGTTGTGTACTTAAGTGTACGGGCAGGGGTGGTCACTACACGAGCATATAGAGTTGTGCAACAGCAGGGATATATCGGATTTGAAGGGAGTACGAGAATGGATTTCGCGAAGCTGGGTGGGCAAGCAATTAAAGTAATGAAGGGCCTTGTACAGGGGAGAATGGAGACAGCGGTCAGTCAGAGTTGGGAAGTGTCAAGTACGAGAGCGACGTAAATTATACGAAGGTTGCACGTTGCTAGCAGTATGGAGCGAGAGTATATGTGGTGGGGCATAATTGTGGCGCAGAGAATGCGCGAAGAGTATATGTTTAAAGCATGAAAATAATGTTGGCCATTTGATGCGATGCAAAAGGTGGGAGTGTTCTAAGTGTGTGTAAAGGGGAAGGTGGAGACATATTCTGGCGGCTTTCCGCTGGAGCCGTTCTAGCCTGTCAAGGGAAGCGTGTGACAACGGTGTGAGAGCATTGCTCGCATATGAGAATATAGGTAGTATGTATGTCTGATAGATGTGAGATAAAGAATCACTGGTGAGTTTAGACCTTAGTCTAAAAAGAATATTGAAAGACTTGAGTGACTTTTTGACTATGTATCTGGCTTGAGCTTCGCACAGCCAACTCACCCCAACGTCCACTCGTAGTCTGCGCCACCTACCGACCTCCTGGTGGTACCCTGGCGGATATCCAGGCATATTCTGAAGGTCTGGAAGACTGCCTTCTGTCGCTTAATCTACCTGTATCCACACTACTCCTCACCGGTGACTTCAATGCCCATAAGTCGAGCTGGTTGGCTGGTGATCGGACAACCCCGGTGGGTCAGTGCCTTGAAACCGCCTTCAGGTGCTTCGGATTAGAGCAACTGGTCAACTTCCCTACACACTGGAGCCCAAGTGGCCGGTCATCTTGCTTGGACCTCATCGTCACAAATTCACCCCAGCAGTTCCTCTCCGTTGGTTCAGCCGCTCCACTGGGTAGCTCTGACCACGTGCAGCTCATCTGTCGAGTCCGTCTCCCTGTCACGTCCAAAAATCCAACCCTACAACATCACTTCCTCCCAACATCTACCCCTACACCCCCAGGTTATAATTTCAAGTTGGTGCCACGTTGCGTATGGGATGACCTGAATGCTGAACTTGCTGATGTCCACTGGAAATGTCACCTCCGCAGCTTGCACGTGGATGATGCTCTTTCGTCTTTCCACTCTTTTCTTAGCAGGGCCATGGAGAAGCACCTCGGGTACTTCTCCCGGCGTCCACTCTCCCCCTCATGCCGACGTTTAGGTCAGCCACCTTGGGTTGATGCCCCCCTCCGTGCCGCCATTAAGGCAAAGCACGATTTCTACAGTGTGTGTAAGAAATACCCAACCCAGCTTAACATGCATGCATATCGATCTCAACGGAACTTGGTGAAGAGTCTGACTCGATCGAAATACCGGGGATACATTCGGTCCGTACAAGCTACGCTGCAGGACAAAAACCGCCCATCACTGTTTCAGTTCGTAAACAAATTAAAAAATCATAAAGTATCTCGTGACATCCCGACACTCACCATTAGTTCTACACAGCAGGCTACTACCTCTTCAGCTAAAGCCACTGCATTGAACTCTCAGTTCGCCTCAGTGGCCGTGCCTGATGACCCTTCTCTACCCATTCCCCCCATTGCCGAGGAGTCGGGTGAGGCTGACCGCCTCATATCTGTCTTTACTACGACTGCTGCCATCCGACGTTACATTCGAAAGCTCCCGTCTGACAAGGCGCCAGGCCCAGACGGCATCACTAATCTCGTATTAAAGTCCCTTGCGCCCTCAATAGCATACCTCTTATGTCTGATTTTCAACCTATCATTCCGCACTGGTCGTTTTCCCTCTGCATGGAAACAGCTAATGTTATAACGATCTACAAGAAAGGGTCCCGCCACGAAGCATCAAACTACCGTCCGATATCTTTACTGTCCTGTATTTCCAAACTCTGTGAGCGCGTTTTCTACGACCAATTGTACTGTCATGTCTCGTCACGTTTGAGTTCAGCTCAGTCCGGATTTCGCAGAGGCGATTCTACCACCCTCCAGCTGACGCGCCTGGTGCAATTAGTGTGTCGACATCGGGATGCTGGAGACCTAGTCGGGATCTGTTTTTTCGATCTTGCCAAGGCCTTCGATACTGTCTGGCACCGGGGGCTTTTGGCCAAGCTTCGTGGATCGTTTACTGTAGACGGCAATCCCCTGCTATGGCTGACATCTTACCTAACTGGGCGAACGCAGTACGTCACGGTACATGGGACGTCCTCAGCCGACACAACAGTACTATCCGGAGTTCCCCAGGGTTCCATCCTCGGCCCCCTTCTTTTTATCTTATACGTCAATGATCTGCCCGCAGCTGCCCCGGGCACATCACTATTCGCAGACGACACAACGCTCCTACGGGCATCTCCTAACATCACTGGCCTGATGAGTAACCTAGCTAACGGGATTCAAAGAGTAATTTCCTGGATGTCGTCTTGGCGGTTATCGCCCAATCTGTCTAAAACTAAAATCATGCTCTTTCCTTCTCAGCCTGATGTTCCGCCCCTCCTCCATCCCACTTTCCCCCAGCCTATAGACATAGTCACCAGCCATAAGCATCTTGGCATTTTCATTGACTAATCTTTCATGGGACCCCCACATCGATTACATATGTAAACGATCAAGTTCATCTTTAGGAATCCTCTCTTCTCACTGTTACCATCTCCCAATCTCTTGTAAACTCCTCTTTTACTCAGCTTACATACGCCCCATTTTTGATTATGCAGATACTGCTTGGGCTGGAATTTCCACAACCCGTGCTGAAAAGCTCGAAATTCAGCACAAAAAAGTTCTAAAAATCCTCCTCCGGAAACCCCGCATGCTCCCATCTTCCACCCGTTATGCCCTTGCTCACACTACCCCTTTGTCTAAGAGACGTAATTCACATCTTGTCACCCTTATCCATTCTCTCAAAGTCAATCTGTGTCCACCTCACCTCCACTGTTTCAACTGGTTTTCTTCCCGTAGCACGAGAAACTCCCTTTCCCTTCCGAAACCCAAGTCCTCCTTTCTACTTCACTCTCCCCTTTTCACTGCGTACTCTGCGTGGCTGGCACTTCCCCAAGAAGCTAAGGACCTTTCTTCCCTCCGCCTTTTTAAGAGCCTTGTCGCGCCTTGACTTTGATTTTGCGTTTCTCATTTCGTTGCAATCACTACTTATCCATGCCGGTTCCTTTTTTCTTCTCCTCCCCTTCTCACTTCCTTGCTGTGGTTGGCTAACACCCTCTCTCTTTGTATTGGCCGGTGTTCTCACTGTGCTATGAGATGCTGCAATAAATAAATAAATAAAAATAAATTATTCAACGTGCTCCGTCCAACGGAGGTCATGCTGAAAGATTATTCCGAGGTGTTTGTATTTTTGTGCTACGGTAAGCGGACTATTCCTGAGGGTGATCTGGGGTAGCTGTTCAGGGGGGCGGTTATTGTGGTAGAACGGGAGGATGACTGTTTTCTTTGTGTTAACCAGCAGGTGCCATCTTTGAAGCCAGTCTCCAGCTGCTGTGACACTCTGTTGTAGGTTTCGGGTGCAGTCTTGAAGAGTTCTCGCTATGGAAATCAGAGCGGTGTCATCTGCAAATTGGCTACAGGTGGTGCCGGGATTCTCACATGCGTGTGAAAGGTCTATGGTGTAGACAAGGAATAGAAGCGGCCCAAGAACAGATCCCTGAGGAACGCCGGCAGGGATCTGAAGGAAAGGCGATAGGTCGCCATCCACCTGGACCCTCTGCCGACGCCCCAACAGGTACCGTCGGAACCACTCCAGGGCGTTGCCCTGGACACCATAGTGGGAGAGTTTCGCTAGAAGGCCTGAATGCCACACCCGATCGAAGGCCTTGCTTAGATCAAAAAAGCAGGCATTAACCTGTTTCCCGTCGCCTCTCGCAGTGGAGAGGGTATGGACGAGACGGGCGAGCTGCTGCTCAGTGCCGTCTTTCTTACGGAATCCGGACTGCTGGTTGGGCAGGTGGGGTGTGATGTGCTTGTAGAGGAGTTGATGTGCAATTTTTCTTGGATTTTTGATGCAGTGCTGAAGAGAGAGATGGGTCTATTGTTTGTTGGTTGGGTTGGGTCGTTCAGCGTATTGCTGAATGCTGAAGGGTCTGCCTCAAACTCTGATGAAGGCGTCAACCTTAGCTGCAAGGGCAGCGAAGCGCGGGGCCACAAACTAAAGCTTGGTCTGTCGACAATGCTCTGCCTCAATTTCTAGCTGATTTCTTTGCCCTTCGAGTGGACAAAATAAATTCGAAAAATCGCTCTGGGAAGCGACAATTTTAATGACACGGAGGAAGTACTTTGTTGAGAGTGCCGATGGCAAGTAACCTGTCAAATGTCTCCTTGTCTGAAGCCCTCGGCATTATCTTTATGAGCAGCGATAGCGAGGATGAACAGTGTGATCCTCTTAACTTTTCTGAGAGTGACAGCGAGGTCGATGTTGGCTAAATTCGTGTCGATACCGCTGACGCATTTGAAATTGTAATGACAAGTTTGCAGATACTGATACTCAAGGTGTTGTTGACCACACTGGTGGTAATGACGACCATTCTGACCTCGAAATTGGATATAAGATGTTAGATTTTTTGGTTTTTGTTGCCCACTGATGTCAATGTCTCTTTAGAATCAAACTTTAGGACACTATATCAATTTTTGAAAATCCCCATTTTCGGAGAAAATCGCAACATACACCTATTTTGAATTGACCAGTCTGACTTCTATAATGAATGTATGACGTAGAAACTTTGGTTTTTGTTGCCTACTGACGTCTATGTCTGTTTAGAACCAAATTTTATGACACTAGATCAATTTTTGCAAATACCGATTTTTCGCCTGAAAATGGTAGGAATCCAGGTGGTTTTGGGTAGTCCTCAAAGGGTTAAAAAACAGTTTGTACATTGTTCTACTATAGTTGAGCTGTGCCTAAATAAATGGGAAAATATTTAAAATTATTATTCTATAGTGCACTACACTACGCTACGCTACGCTACGCTACACTACACTACGCCACACTACGCTACACTACGCTACACTACACTACACTACACTACGCTACACTACACTACACTACACTACACTACACTACACTACCCTACACTACACTACACTACACTACGCTACACTACACTACACTACACTACACTACACTACGCTACACTACACTACACTACACTACACTACACTACACTACACCACACCACACCACACCACGCCACGCCACGCTACACTACACTACACTACACTACACCACACCACACCACACCACACCACACCACACCACACCTACACTACACTACCCTACGCTACACTACACTACACTACACTACACTACACTACACTACACTACACTACACCACACCACACCACACCACACCACACCTACACTACACTACACTACACTACGCTACGCTATGCTACACTACACTACACTACACTACTCTACACTACACTACACTACACTACTCTACGCTACACTACACTACACTACACTACACTACACTACACTACACCACACCACGCTACGCTACGCTATGCTACACAACACTACACTACACTACACTACACTACACTACACTACACTACACTACACTACACTACACTACACTACACTACACTACGCTACGCTACGCTACACTACACTAATATATGGTGCAAACTGAAATTTAATTCTGCCTTGAGTGTGCTTTTCAGCGTTTGTGCTCACAGAAGTGGCGAAACAATGAAATTTCTAAGTAGAAGGAAAAGATGTATAAGCAAGACCCCGCCCCCCCCCCCCACACACACACACTTACTGTGCACAGCAAGAGGTGCGTACAAAATATACCTAAGTGTTAGGGACTTGCGGATCTATTATTGCTGCCTCTCACAAGCTTTCTTTGGCAGTTTGCAGCACACCGTTACGCTATCCACGTGGGGATGACTTTTCGTAATGTGGCTAACAGCGACAATGAACTTTTAACTCTTTGCTGCCCACGCATACTGTATAGCAGGAAATTTTCGGACGGAAATTATTTTCGGACGATTTCGTACACGGCCTCTTTTGTACTAAAATTAATTCCGTACTAAAATGTGTTCCTGTGAAGTTATGTACACTATACATGCGTACCGCATGCAAACACGTGCATTTAGCATGCAGCAGTGTACGAAAGTAAAATCCGTCCGAAAGGTCGAAATTCGGCTTTGTCCGAAAATCTTTCCGTCCGAAAATGTCCTGCTATACAGTACTTGAACCGACATACGTCTATCAGTTCGACAGAGCATTGAAAAAGCGACATGTCGATCAAATTGAGTTCGCTAGATTCCTTGGGATACATTGCTTCCAGAATACACGGTAATACATGTCAAACAAGTAACGTAGCTGCGTGATGTCTGCGGCCTTCATCCTATTCATAGCTATATTAAAATTATTATCTCCACGTTGATTATTTAGAAATATATAGGTTTACATTTGACAATATGCTTCGTGTTGGAGCTATGAGTAATTTTCTTCCTGCTGGTCTGGGTATGCCGAAAACATATACATTTAAATGGGCAGCAAAGGGTTTTAAAAAACAACTTCAAGAAGTCAAAGAACACACAATGTGTCACAGAATAATAGAATAATTGAATACAGAGAAATTTGAACTCACTTGAAATCTTGGGACCTGGCAGTTCACCTGCTTTCAAAGCTGAATGAAGAAAAAACACACATTAAAAACACATTTGCAGATATTTTGCAGATATTTGCAGATATTTGCACTAGCCTGGTTGAAAGCACACTGTGAAATTCTGGCTTTGCATGACGTAGAATCAGCTAATAGTTATCGCTGTGGACGTTCGTAAACATGTTTGGGGGCGGGGGAATTCTTGTTTCCTTGCCGACATGACTATTATTGTGCATAATATTCTGAAGTTGCATGCGCTTGACTTACAGCAGGGAGGCCTAGCATAAAAAGGACGACCACTACACTGGCAACTCTTAAGCCTCAGGACCGCCCCGATTTATGCATGTCGACATACTGTAAGACATGTATATATAACGAGGAAGCAAATCTAACGTTTTAACGGATGACATTTCTTCGTTATAATAAGATCCGTTGAGGCCGTACTGCTTCATATATGTTGTGTGTGGATATGGCAGAATACTGCAAGATCGTTAACATATCTTCTCGTTAACCTATGAATTTTGGACAATCGTTAAATTTGCGACTCGTTATAATAACATGTCTTACAGTATGGCGTAGCTGGCCTGCACCGGGTTGGAGGTCAGCAGGTCATAATGGCCATGATTGCGATTAGGCAAAGCCCGATTTTTGCCAGTGAAGCTTCGATATTTTGCCGCAAAAAATTCGGACTCATTGTCGAGATTTTGCTTTCATATTGCCAGGCCACTCGATATTTTGCTCCCTTTTTGCTCCAAATTTGTGTCACGTGTGGGAAAACTGACCGAAAGTGGGTCAAGTGTTAGCAAAAATGAAAAAAAAGTGAGTCACGTGTTGGTAAAACTGTGCGAAAATGAGTCACGTGCACCGTATAAGTGTAAAATCTCCCAATTTCCAGCGAACACACCGATATTTAGCTACGTTTTGCCAGCAAATTCCCTTTCAAATTTCTTCGATATTTTGCTAGCAGAATTGCTGGCAAGAGCGGGCTATTCCTAATTGCGATTGCCAGCTGCATAGAGCAGGGATCATGTAGAACTTCTAAATCTGGCGTCTAAACACATCGTTCCGACTCCTGATGTCTCGTGCCGTTGTCCTAGATGCTAGAACTCCCTTTTATGCTGTGATTGCAGGCCTTTGCAAGCTCTTGCAGTGCATACGGCGTGCTTCTCTTTGGACCACAGGCATGTGTTCTCTGCTACCCCTGATTGAAAAGTGTCCGAGGGTCTGCCCAAAATCCTCAAAGTTACAGCTAGATGAAGAGTGTTTCATGTGACATGCTCCACCACATAGCACACAGCATACAGTATACATGGCATGCGAACATATCACCGGCACTGCATGAGTTAAACGAATGGAGGGTGAGATTTCGTTCTAGCGACTACGACGAGCAGACTCACGTATGCATGCTCTCTTGAACATCCATGTCCCATTGGCACACACTGAGAATGGCATGCCAACCAATCTAAAGCCACTGTTGCAATTGAAGCGGGCTATCCGAGAAGTGACAGTTGCCTCCCCATTTAATATTGTTGGTTGTCCACACCAAGCTTCTGCAATGCACCAGATAAGACAAGAGAAAATGACAAGTCGGAATTTTAGAACAATCGAGTCCTGTTCTTGGCCGCTAATGACTCTATGCTTCACTGAGGAGACATGTGGTTGTTTTGGAGCACAATCAACTAAGCTCGACATGCCAACCAAACCCAGTCCCCACTCACACAAGGAACACCGGAGCATAGACGATGCAAAGCATACCGTTTAAGTTGAAAAACGGAAAGAGAGTGAAACGCTAAGAACTAGCAGAGTTGAGTAGAAAGAGCACGTAGAGAGAGGTGAGAAAGGTGTGAAACTCCATTGGCATACCAAGGCCTACACAGCAAGCTGCCTGGAGATTAAGAACTACACTCCCTCGCACTGGCTTGGCTTTAGCCCTCTTTCTGGTTAGCGTCAAAGCTACTGGCACTCGTGCAACGCTCGCTGAGCTTTTCACAGAGATTCTGAATTTGATGCTGTGAGCCAGTTTAGAAAGATGCATTGTTCCTCACAGTACTTGCGATTGGTTGCGTCCGTGGTTCTGAGCTCCTCTGAGGACAGTCGGGAGACCCTAATAAAGTCAAAAACTGCTAGCTCTGTCCAGATTACATCCAGTGATATGCATATGCGTGTATAAGGGGGGGGGGGGGCTAAGAGCTTTGGAATGCACCAAAAATCGTTATACTGGCACAAAAGCAGCAAACCTATGCATGCACTTGCTTAACCCATTGAACACTCATGACGTCTGTAGACGTCATTGAAATGCCCCCCCCCCTCCATGCGCAGATGATGTCTATAGACGTCATGTGGTATTATAGTGATTTCTGGCACTATCTGGTGTGTAGAAGCACAGTTAGGGGCCGTTTACATGAGAAAAATAAGCCCGGGCTTCTTCAACCCTAGGCTTACGATAAGCCCGCCTTGATCTGTCACCCAGTCATTTTAGAGCGCGCGTTTACATGGTCAGGCGGGCTTATTCAGCTCGCCCCGAGCTGAACTAGCCCTACCCTTGACCCCCGAGCTTATCCAACCCCCAGGGCTTATTTTGTCATGTAAATGGTCAAGAAGGGCCTATAAGCGAGTTTTTCCGTATTTTTCGATTTTGCCTCGTGAACCTGAGAGAACGTGGCCGTGGACAGTGAGTGCGTCTCTTTTATTTATTTTTTGGTATGTTTTCTTCTGGTTTTTGTCCAGTGGAAGGTCCTAGCCCATTCTTCACCTTCTCGAAAAATAAGTGACAATTGGAAAGGCAGTAGAAACCTGAGACGGCATTTCTTGATCCAAATTTCATCAGACACGAACATTTACCATCGCGTTCATGTGCGATTTGAAAAATAAAATGCACGCAGAACTCGCAGTCACTCACCTGAACTCAGCCCCGTACAACCGTCATGTAAACGGTTGAAAAATGAGCCCGAGGCGAATAAGCCCGGGCTTATTTTCCTCATGTAAATGGCCTCTAAGTTGGACCATGATACTCCCCTCGTGTACGATAGGTCGCTGGTACGAATCCCGCTTGGGAACACTTGGGTCTTTTTCTTCTCTTTTGAGCCATCTTTCAGCTGCAATTGTGTGCTTTTAGCGTATTTCTCACAATTTGTACAAACGTGCTTCCCCTGTTATGCTGCGCTACTCTTTTGGGGGACTGTATCGATTCTGTCACCCAGTAGGGCTGAATTTAAAGTTTTAAACATCCTTCCTTCCTTCCTTCTTCCACTGCCATGACTTGCCATGTGGCCCCATACGGGGCAAACCAGGAGACGTATTGTCCACCGGGCGGGGAACGCCATACTCAGCGCGCGCGGGCCGCGCGAACAGCGTTACACTTGTGTCTGGCAATATCCTGTAGCCGACGAAAATTTGAACATGCAGTTGCGCTCACTGAAATCCGACCCAACGTACAAACCTGGCGCCCTCAACTTCCACGGCCCTTGACGCCCTGGAAGTGGAACGAATGCGGCTGGATGTACACATGTAGACATACAATGATATAAACGGAACTGGTCGAGGGTGCCAGCTTTTCACTTTGGGTCGGATTTCAGTGAGTGCAACTGTACATACAGATTGAGTATAGAACTCTTCCTCTCCTCTCCTCCATGCGCTCTCACAGCCGACTTAATGCTACCCTCAGTAGCCATTACACACACCAACCAAGGAAGGGTTGCAGGTAGATACTGAAATTCCTCCTGACAGCTGTTTCGCCTTCATAAGGCTCATCAGAGAAGGTGATATTGAATAGGATGATATCAGGTGGAGATGGTCAGATTTATACTACAAAACATGGGCGCAAGATTACGGGCAAAGTGTGAGAATGAGAAGTTACAATTCTCCAGCAACACAGTGCTAGGGGTTCCAAGAAAATGGCAGGTGAGTAATCCAATCACAAGCTGGAACCCTTCTTGGAACCCCTGGCACTGTGTTGCTGGAGAGGTTAGCAGCTTGTGATTGGATTACTCACCTGCCATTTTCTTGGAACCCCTGGCACTGTGTTGCTGGAGAATTGTAACTTCTCATTCTCACACTTTGCCCGTAATCTTGCGCCCATGTTTTGTAGTGTAAATCTGACCATCTCCACCTAATATCATCCTTCTCTGATAAGCCTTATGAAGGCGAAACAGCTGTCAGAAGGAATTTCAGTATCTGCCTGCAACCCTTCCTTGGTTGGTGTGTGTAATGGCTACTGAGTCGGCTGTGAGAGCGCATGGAGGAGAGGAGAGGAAGAGTTCTTTACATTTTATTGGCCAAATAGTACCGTTCACCATTTGAAATAAGATTGAGTACATACATATTATATACGTATGCCCACGCACACGCACACACACACACACACACACACACACACACACACACACACACACACACACACACACACACACACACACACACACACACACACACACTACTACTACTACTACTACTACTACTACTACTACTACTACTACTACTACTACTACTATTGACAGCTGCTAGAATTGGCCACACAGCTCCCAGATGGGAGGTACTGTCAGAAAGTTTAGGGGGGGGGGGAGGAAGGTAATGCAGTGGCGATCCACATTTTGCCGCCTCCGGAACCGTCGGCTGTGGCAAACTTGGCAGTGAAACTTGAATTGCTGGCGTTCAGCCATAGTAGGGCGCTTTGGACGGGTTCCACAACGGTGACGCTTGAGACCCGCAGCCGATTTTAATGGACGCTGACAGGTTGTGCAAGTTACACCCGGAACAACAAGAGGAGCAGGGGCCGGCGGCTGGTCGTCATCGCCTAGCCGACACTTATGCACCGCAAAGCCTCCTCTGCTACGTAGCCATCGGTTGCATGTTTGAAACTGTACTGACCCAGGCTGCTCCGATACCGGGAGCTGACGGATTGCTCAACACTTGTGCCGGGCCATGTCGGAACTATGGCGGAACAGACGGTTGCAGGTTGGGCACTCAATGCTATTCGGAGCAGGTTCCTTGTCCTCACCTGCTGCTCTCACAACTCCACGCCACTCTCCACGATCGCTTGCCAACTCAAACCAGTTACACATTCCAGCCACGGATAGGTCCGTGTGGATGGTGTCCTTCAAGCAACGACGAGGACCACAGAATGGCCGAGACTGAGGGAGACAGGCAAACAGTAACTGCTTCGGTACTCTTGTGTCATCAAGACGAGCCAGGTGTCCAAGCCACTCCAATCGTCTCTGCTGCACCATGCGTGACAATGGTGTGGGATCGCCCCACTGTGCTCGCAGTTCCTGTGAGGAGATGCGCTGTTCCTGTTGTCGGCCGCTTGGTACGCCAAGGATGGAGCGAATGTTGGCATGGTGAAACCGGTCCATTCTATCTAAATCTGCCTTCAATGGCGTCCAGCATTCTGAACCATACAGAACCGTTCACAGGACGCAAACGACATACAGGTGGCGCCTGGTAGGGAGGTTCAGGCTCCGGTCATGTAGGATGCGCCGAAGACCACTAAAGGCCCCTGCACCCTTTGCTAGATGGCTCCGAATGTCCGCTTGCGACCGTGAGTCCGGAGTGATGGTGGAACCAAGATAGGGGAATTAGGTGACTGCTTCAACCCTATCACTGCCAATGACCAAATCAGAGCAATCAGCAGGGCAAGCTCCGAAACCTGCGACGAGAAGCTTGGTTTTGGTCATGCTCACTGTGAGACCCAAGCTGGATGCGACCTCACAAAAGGCAGACAGGGATTGATCGGTTGCGAGTTGTAGCAAGCAGTACGGCATCATCCGCAAACTCGAAGTCATCAGCATGGCCGGACTCGGAGTGGGGACGACGCTTATTGACACGAGGGAACAGCTGGCCATCAATTGTGAAGCTGAAGTCCACACCAGACTCTATTCCACGCTCCACGAGAAGGGATCGCCAATGCTCAATAACTAAGCCGAGGTGCCATCACGCACCCTTGGCGCAGTCCATTCTTGACAGATAACGGATCTGTGCAACCACCGACAACGCGAACGCAAGCTGACATGTCTGCATGGAATGATTTGATGATGGCCACAGTCGAGGGTGGCACACCCAGCCGCAGCAATGCCTGCCAAAGAGCCTTGGGAGGGACAGAGTCGTACGCTTTGCGGAGATCCACAAATACGCAGAAGAGCTTCGATCGATGTTCGTACGACTTCTCGACAAGTTGACGGACAGAGAAGATGCCGTCCGCACAACCACGGTGCTGCCGAAACCCGCATTGGGATTCAGGCAGCTCCGCCTCAGCAATACCTTGCAATCGGTTTTGCATGATCCGAGCAGCCAACTTGCCGACAACCTCCAGCAATGCAATCCCTCGCCAAGAGAGAGAGGTCGCCCTTCTTTGGAATCGGTACCAGCAGTGCATCACGCCAGTCCTGGGGCACGCGACCACCCGACCAGACAGATTGGAGTAGGTCCAGGAGGAGCACACACACACACACACACACATGCACGCATGCACGCACGCACACATGCACACAAACACATGCACACACACACACACACACGCTATTGGTTTGGAGAGACTCCCATGATAGGTATCCACTTACCTCTGGAGAATCCAAAAATAAACAATACACTACACTACACTACACGCCCTCATATCTCACCTTGACACAGTGGCAGGAAAGAAGCTGCAGAGGATTCTCGTGTAGTCAGGTCCTCTCCTGCAAGAGATCTGAGATTGATGGACACATCCTGTTCAGATGACCAGATCTTAAATGCATCCACTCCAAACAAAGTGTTCATTTTTTTGGCAAATGAAATACCACACGGTGATAAAGTGGAAGTCTTAACTAGACTCCCTTGGCAAGCTGACTTAGCAGTGGTCCATTGCATGGCAGATGGCAAAGTTGAAGAGGCCCTTCGGGAAACGTAGTACAACACATTATTGCAGGTGGTAGAGACGAGTTTCTTTTTGGAGATGTCAGCTATGGGCATGAAAAGAGGATTGAAAGGAAAATAATCCAAATGACATACTACGCAATAGACCGTAGATGCACGGATAATTGAAAGGAAAATCAGAGGAGGTATCACAAGCGAGGCACACAAATTAATAGAGGTGGCCCGTCATTGTTGATGTGAAGAAATAATTCTACGTCAAAGTGTCCATTCTTGAAGCAATGATAGCAAACAGGCTATGTTAGACATAAACAACTTGTTTTGGAATTACACCATTCAACAGCTTGCAAAGCTGATGAATTGATCACCACTGCTTCTAGCCTAGTCCACACCATGCAGCATCCGTTTGAAGTGACATTTTCTGGCCGATGATTATAATCTTTCCCCTGTTTTTCTCTTGGTCCGTGAGTGAGTTGGACTGTAAAGCTGACTTTGGGGACTATGACCGCTGTGTGGGATGTGAATATTGCCAGATTCGTGAACACACACACACACACACACACACACACACACACACCTTTTGACGCCCATCGCCGGAGGTGATGATAGCAATGCTAGGGCAAAAGCCATAGCAACTTGTGCTGAGATTCCACCATTCAACAGCTTGCAAAGCTGAAGAATTGACCGTCACCCATCCAACAAAGCCTGCCAATGTTCACACATAATATTATATTCTCATGAAATGCTTCCACTACATTTTATTTTTGAAGTTGATTGTTCCAACTAGGAACACACGCTTCTTGCCGAACTTGACACTTGACTGACTCACGACTGCCATCCGGAGCACACGAGGAGCACGTCGCACCTTCCACTCGGCAAACCTGCAAGAAAGCACCACTCCCTGCTCAATACACGGTGTTTCGGAGAATTCACCCCTCATCAGTTGAGCTTGAGTAGGCTGAGGAAGATTGTGCCTGAAAAGCACCACTTATATACTGCTCTCCAGGCCAAACCATCGGTGACAGCGTTGCGAATAGCTATACTGGCTCTCAACGTCTGTTTATCACAACTCCATGAGCGACTCTGACTCACGCTGCTACCTGGAGCTTCACGAGGTGTTTGTCGCGCTGGAAACAAAGCGTCTCTGTAAGTTTGTATCCCTGGTGATGGTTTGGCCTGGAGAGCAGTATATAAGTGGTGCTTTTCAGGCACAATCTTCCTCAGCCTACTCAAGCTCAACTGATGAGGGGTGAATTCCCCGAAACACCATGTATTGAGCAGGGAGTGGTGCTTTCTTGCAGGTTTGCCGAGTGGAAGGTGCGACGTGCTCCTCGTGTGCTCCGGATGGCAGTCGTGAGTCTGTCAAGTGTCATGTTCGGCAAGAAGCGTGTGTTCCTAGTTGGAACAATCAACTTCATGACTATTACCGCCGAAGCCGCAACTTCTAAGTTCGTACATTTTATTTGTTATTACAAATTAAAAAATTCGCACAAATTGAGTGTCAACATACACACAATGTCATAACAAACATTTCTATAATAATAATTATACCGCTTGCATGTCTTTATGTCTATACATTTCCTCATATAATTTCAACTCGGACCGTGAGCCAATATAGTTATTATGAAGAAAGGAAAAAGACAAAATGTTACGAGTTATGACAAACAAAAATGTCCACCAACGTAACCAGATCTTATACAGTCAGTGAGTGCGACAAAATGGCACAAAACTGACAAGGAGTACTGAGACAATCGGCGACCTGACACCTAGCTCCAACACTTCTCCAAGGCACAACCGAACAACCTTCCAACTTGGAAGGCTCAGGTTCGGAAAGGTTCAAGAGAGGAAGAAAAGCGCAACGAAGAAGAGCACGAGCTACGCATCACGGCAACAAAGAATGCCGAAAGTTACCGGATGATGACGAAACTAGTAAGACTATTTGACAGATCGGCCTTACTACAACTCGACGACGCAAAGCAACAGACCACCACCCAACTTGGGAGGCTCAAGTTTACGTAATAAACATAGAAGGGGAAGCTAAGCGAAGACGAATTGTGACAAACCCTGTCCCTGTCAGTTTTGTGCCATTTTGTCGCACTCGCTGACTGTATAAGATCTGTTTCCGTTGGTGGACATTTTTGTTTGTCATAACTCGTAATATTTTGTCCTTTTCCTTTCTTCATATAATTTCCTTCATCTTTCTGTGAGAACCGGACCTATAGGCCGGTAAGAAGGCAATCATGCCTGTGCAATTGGTGAAGTAAAAATAAAAGTCAACAACAACAACTATTCAGCCTGGTCTACACCATACAGCTATTTGAAGTGACTTTTTCTAGCCAGTGAATCCCTTTTTTTGGTCTTTTCATTTTTTTCTTTTCCCGCACACACATCACACCACATATTCTGGCATGCACTGGCTGTTGGTAACCACCCAGGAGAATGAAAGAAAAGTCAGGAAGAGTCTGAGAAAGAGAAGAAAGACGTGTGTGACCATAATCGTCGGGAATCGAACCCGCAACCTATCGATTGGAAATCGCTTCACATACCACTGCACCATATGGGACACACACACTTGTACCTGTTGCTCACTGCCAAAACTGGTCATGTGGGTCTCCCCGGGAGAGGGGGAGAAACTCAAAAGGAATCTTGGAAAGATGACTCAATTGGCTATTGAACCTCTCAACGGCCGACACCCCTGAAATCCCCAAAACTCTGGGTGGACTTGAAAACGCCACTTATGGGCCCACCACACCTCAGTAAGTGGGTGAGGACAAGGTGCAGAAAAAGGATTGACGGCATCAGGGTATCCGTCCAGGTATCCACCTGCAGTTAACCCTGCCCCCAGTGAAGGTACAACTTGCTACTAGCGTGGGTGGCTAAATCAGAGTGGATCATATACAAGCTTCACTAGCACCATGATAACGCAAGAGTTAATCTAGCCAGAAGTAGTCCATGGTTAGCAGGTATGTATACTTCAAATAGAAAGTATATGAACCCTGAAACCAACAAAGGTGGTAGGTACGACATTACAACTTCAAGCAGCCGAGCCCGTTGGCAACAAACCCACCACTATCCGGCATAAGTGTACCCACCAACCAAACTAGCTGGCACAACACACACACACTCTCTCTCTCTCTCTCACACACACACACACACACACACGCACACACACACACGCACACACACACACACACACACACACTCACCCCTCCCCCCCCCCCGCACACACACACTCACACACACCTACACACACACACCCCACCCCCCCCCCCCACCCACACACCCACACCCACACCCACACCCACACCCACACACACCTGGTCAACGAAATGGGCGTCCACAGACACGGAGAAGAGGATCAGGAGTGGGCTTTGACGGTGGAGTGCTACTCGCAACTTGTCTCCAGCCGAGCCGATATTGGCAACTCTCAAGCCAGGTGGTCACACCAAGGCTCGCCAGGTCAGTTGACACCACATCTCGCCACCTATTCCACATACACGCACACACGCACGCACCCATGCATGCACACACGCACGTATGCATGCCCACACACACACACACACACACACACACACACACACACACACACACACACACACACACACACACACACACACACACACACACACACACAAACACACACACACACCTTCCTTCCTTCCTTCTTCCACTGCCATGACTGGCTATGTGGCCCCAAACGGAGCAGACCAGGAGACGTGTTGTCCACCGGGCGGGGAACGCCATACTCAGCGCGGGCCGCGTGAACAGCGTTACACTTGTGCCTTGCAATATCCCGCGGCCGACGAAAACTGCGCGCACAAGTGCCACAGATGAGGGGCTTCGCCACAGGCTCCATGCGGGACTGGACAATAGCGTCGACAGCATCGCGGCAGGTGACCCGCCATCCCTGTCGATCTTGGACGATGTCACCAAGGTGCTCCAGAGGAACGCCAACAGCCATCAAGTCGCACTTCGCGGAGTCCTTCCAGCGCTTACAGGGTCCATACGGTGGACGTTTGGAGGGTAACGCGCCGTACAGCAGGTGACGAGGGATCCGATCTGGCATGCGGGACACGTGGCCAAGCCATCGAAGTCGGCGGACTCTGACTTTATCCGCGATCTCCTCCATATCGCCCCACAACCTGCGAACCTGGAGAGAGGAGATGTGCTCCTTGATCTGCCGGCCACGATTTATCTTCAGAATGGAACGCACGTACTGCAGGTGAAAGGACTCCAGGCGACGGACATCACGCTGCCTGACGGTCCAACTCTCAGATCCATAAAGAAGGACCGCCAGGACAGTAAATCCATACACAATGCGCTTGATGGCGATGCTGAAGTCACCACTGTCGAAAACCGACTCCCGCAGTGTACAGAACGCACCCGATGCAGCAGCAACTCGCCGAGACACATCAAAGGAGCTCCGGGCGTCTGGCGTAATATGACAACCGAGATACCGAAAGGCCTCAACGTGGTCAACAACACCATCCAAAGGGGTCTGGTCGGCATCCACAATACCAGCCCCAGCCGCCATGAATTTGGTCTTGGACATATTGACACTAAGGCCAAACGCACCAGCTACATCCCTGAACGAGGATAGATACCTCTCAGCACCGGCATGCATAACTGCGAGCAGGGCTGAATCATCCGCAAACTGACACTCCGTCAGCGGAACTCTGCGATACTCTGCCAATCTGGTGTTGAAAAGCCGCTCCCTCCGAAACTGGACGAGTGGGATCCCCAGCTCACCATTATCAGCAATCACGCCACACCATCTCTCGAAGACTGCACACATGTATAGGTTAAACAAAACTGGGGCCATAGTGCAACCCTGCCGCAAGCCATTCTCAACCCGAATCGGTGCAAGCAGGTCTCCACCCACACGAATACTGGCAGTCATGTCGCTATGGAAGGAACTGATGATGGTGATCAGATTCCCTGGGACGCCAAGTCTAGCCAACACACTCCACATAGCACTCCGCGGAACCGAGTCGTACGCTTTCTTCAGATCGATAAATACAGCAAAACCTTTCGTGGCATGTTCGTGCAACTTTTCCAGGATCTGCCGCACAGCAAACACCATATCCGAACAACCACCGCCCCTGCGGAAACCACACTGCGAGTCAGGCAAGTACCTTTCTCCGAGAACCTGCAGACGATTGGCAATCATGCGAGCAACTAGCTTTCCAGCCACATCCAGTAACAATATTCCACGCCAGTTGTCGCAAGACCCCAGGTCACCCTTCTTGGGGATAGGGACGAGGATAGCATCAGACCAATCCTGTGGAACGCTGCTAGTCCCCCACACCACCCGTATCAGTTCATGCAACTTCGCAATCAGGGTAGGGCCACCGTGCTTCAGCATCACCACAGATATCTTGGATCCGCCGCATGCTTTGCCACACTTCATCCCTCGCAATGCACGCCAAATCCCATCACACTCAGGCACGACACCAAGCTCCGTCATAACCGGCCGCTGCTCGATCGAGTCCACTACTTCCAAGTCGTAAGCACTGGCAATGTTCAGGAGGCCATCGAAATGATCACGCCAACTTCCACCGGTGGCCTCAGCCGTGTCACAGATCTCTCCTTGCTTGTTTCTGATAGCAGTTGCTGCACGGGGACGCATACCACCCAAGGTGGTCTTAATGTTACCGATTCACTGCCAACCGCTCTTCGCCGTCAAGCCAAACCATTCACAATCCTTTGCCTGTCTCAGCAGCCAGTCTCGCTTCAGCCTCCGCATGGTGCACCGCGCCGCACTACGAGATTTCTTGTACAAACCCAGATCACTGGCCTTCCGCGTTGACATCCAGATTGAGTAACAACTGTCCCGATCACGGAGTACCGACTCGATCTCAGTGCGCTTGTCTGTAAACCATTCTGGCTGTCGGCGCCTCTCCCGACCCAGGCAGTCGCTGGCAACGTTGATGGTGGTCGTCCTGAGGGTACTCCACAACTCCTCGATGGACGGATTCGGGGTCCAAACCTTCTCCAGCTCGGCATCCATGCCCTTGGAGAATCTCTCACGCGCAACCTCCATATCCTCCGGAGCACGACTACGCAGGCGCGACACAGCAATGGGTTTCGATCAACCAACACCATTGCGGGAGACATGTGAACTGGGCATGGCACCTAGACGATATTTCATGCCTAGAAACTTATGGTCAGTGTCGCATTCCGCATTACGTATTACTTGGCAGTCCAAACACTGCGACCGGTGTGATTGTGGTATGATGCAATAATCAATACAGTGCGGGTGCTTGTAGCGTGGATGAAACCAGGTATGTTTGTGGATTTCCTTCTTCTTTAATAATGTGTTGCATACAACAGCTCCATTTCGTGCCAAGAAATTGAGCAGCTCCTCTCCTGCTGAGTTCATACGACCAAAACCATGCTGCCCCCCGCACGTCACTCCACTCATCATCCACCTCGCCAACTCCAACTCTAGCATTGAAGTCACCAAGAATGCAATACTGGTCTGACTTTGGAACGCTGTCAATGAAGGTCTGCAAGCTGTCATAAAACGCAGTTTTTTCAGCGCGCAGTCTGGCGAACGTCGGTGCATATCCGACGGCGATGTGAATACACAACGGCGAACGGTTCCGTCCACACTCGAACTTGACCCTGGCAGAAATCAATCTCGAGCTGTGCCCCTTCCACACACACACACACACACACACGCACACACACGCACACACACCCAAACACCCCCCCCCCCCCACACACACACACAAACACGCACCCCCCCCCCCCTCCACACACACAAGAACACACACCCACCCACACCCACCTACACACACCCACACGCACGCACGCGCGCGCGTGCACACACACACACACACACACACAAGAACACACACACACACAAATATACACACCAACCTGCGGGTGGTAAGATTCGTGTTCCTATCCCATACAAATGCAAGCACATCATTGCAATCGTCCGTCGACCATTAGTTCACTAGCACTTACCAGAACAGACAAACCGTCCTTGGTCCAGATGCCCAGGTGTGCTGGTACCACCCTGATAGTCAACCAGAGTCCTGCCATTGTTCATGAAGAATCTTTCATGTTTGCCATTTTGAGCGAAGGCAGCAAGTGCGGAGAGGAGACACACACTTTTGCTCGGCGGCAAATAGAGTCCATAAGCGGAGCATGCCGCTGCTGCCTGCTCCGCCGTTCTCTTCTCAGCATACACCGAGTAGTCCGGCAACACCACAATGTATTCATCGCCCTTGCACTGGCCAATGTTACCATGCCAACCTAACACAAGGACGAAACACACCAGGAATGGGCAATGCATTCATTCTGTATTTCAGCTTACGTGTCCTGTCTTTCAATAAAGCATGAGAAAGGCGCCAACCAGTCCACCAATGTTTGCACTAAACCGTTACAAGGGGCTTGAAACATACTGCAGGGGAATGAAACCCTTGCACAGCGGAATGGAATCCTGGCACAAGTGATCGGAACCCTTACACAGAGGGTGAAGACAGCGCACCGCGGTATGGAACCTTACACAGGGGATGGAACCCTAGCACACGGGTACGGAACCATTGCACAGGGGTATGGAATCCTTACAAAGGGGTATGGAACAATTGCATAGGGGTATGGAGTCCTTACACAGGGGTACGGAACAATTGCACAGGGGTATGGAGTCCTTACACAGGGGTACGGAACCATTGCACAGGGGTATGGAATCCTTACAAAGGGGTATGGAACCATTGCACAGGGGTATGGAGTCCTTACACAGGGGTACGGAACCATTGCACAGGGGTATGGAGTCCTTACACAGGGGTACGGAACCATTGCACAGGGGTATGGAGTCCTTACACAGGGGTACGGAACAATTGCACAGGGGTATGGAACAATTGCACAGGGGAATGGAGTCCTCACACAGGGGTACGGAACCATTGCACAGGGGTATGGAGTCCTTACACAGGGGTACGGAACCATTGCACAGGGGTATGGAGTCCTTACACACGGGTACGGAACCATTGCACAGGGGAAACCCTTGCACAGGGGGAACCCTTGCACAGGGAGAACCCTTGCACAGGGGTACGGAACCATTGCACAGGGGTATGGAATCCTTACACAGGGGTACGGAACCATTGCACAGGGGTATGGAATCCTTACACAGGGGTACGGAACCATTGCACAGGGGTATGGAATCCTTACACAGGGGTACGGAACCATTGCACAGGGGTATGGAGTCCTTACACAGGGGTACGGCACCATTGCACAGGGGTATGGAGTCCTTTAATACACAGGGGTACGGAACCATTGCACAGGGGGGAACCCTTGCACAGGGGTACGGAACCATTGCACAGGGGTATGGAACCATTGCACAGGGGTACGGAACCATTGCACAGGGGTATGGAACCCTTGCACAGGGGAACCCTTGCACAGGGGTATGGAGTCCTTACACAGGCGGACAGAACCCTTGCACAGGGGGCGGAGCCCTTGTACAGCGGGCGGAACCCTTATACATCGGTATGACACCTTACACAGGGGTATGGAGCCCTTACACCGGACCGGGTATGAACTATGGAACCATAAAACAGAGGGGAATGGAACCATTACAAAGGGAAATGAATTCATTTTTCAGAGCACTGACAATGACACAAGAGAACTGCGCACTCCGATACACAATTTCCTGGGTTTATTCCTCTTGCCGAACTGCCGTCCGTGCATAAGCTTTTGCCAGTTGTATAGATCCATGAAATCCCGTAGACCCGGTTGGGTGTTGAATGTGCAGGACCCTATTGTGTTTTCTGCTATTTCCACTAAGAAATTGGTCCTGAAATCTCTGAAACCCTTTTCTGACCAAGATCTAGCTAGTCACTAGTTCTAACCAAAGTGAAGAAGATGGAAAAGCGATTGCTTGCCATTAATTATGAAGCTAAAATTGGTCAAATGCGCATGTGTAGCGTGCCGCAGTCTCTCGGAGGCAAAGATCCACAAGGGTCTCAGTGAACACACTGTTATTTATTAAACATTGAACTGAACTGAAATGTAACAGCATTTATACACAGGCAGAATCCATACGCTAATGTACGGGGATACGCTAACGTACGGGGATACGCTTACGTGTGGGGATAAGGTAAAAATATACACTATACGCTATACGCTGTGAAAGTCACCAGCCTGCCAACGCTACACATGCATAGCACACAATGAACACCCAAGCGGGTCTACGGGATTCTGCGGGATTCCAGGGATCTGTACAACTGACATAAGGTCTAGCGTCCGACGAGGACTAGCAAACTTGCTTGCCCAACTGTCATCAGCCGAACATAGGGGTAGAGCAAGCAGACATGGAATGCGGTGTGTGTACATTCTACAGACCTGGACACATATGCTATGACAACGCACAAACTGAACATGTACAGCGACCCTGGGACTGTGGCAAAGAAAGTGTCAGGGCAACTCCTGCCAGATTAATTTCTATGGCAACAGAAAACAATCCTTTAAATATTTTTCTTTCTTTTAAAATAGTGCCCAATTGCATATCGAAGAGAATTCGTGAGCACACATGCTCATTCCTTGGGCACTACAAATTCACAACTCACTTCATTTCACAGAATCATTTTCAACGTTTAAGCAAATTGCCATCATCAGGATGCAATATGAAGTGGAAGTCTGCCAAGGGGCGTTATACACTATTGTGTATCACAACGAAAATTCTCAGAGACCCCCTTGATTTAAGCTTCTGCCTTTGCTGGATTAAAATTTAATAAAAGGTTTTCTCTGGTAACTCACCAGAAGGTGGCACTGAACCATGCTGCATTGCAATCTTCCTAGAGACAAGCGTCATGTCAGCCAGACTGAAGGAATTAATCCTATGAGATACGCTGTATGCTGCTAGTCAGGTATGATGAGTGAGAAACGCTGTATGCTGCTAGTCAGGTATGATGAGCGACTGCCCTTATTAGGATGGGGTCAGGATCGTACATTTAGACATTGTCATGGCAACAAGCATACATCATGGATGGATTGCAACGTACTTGTGCATGTTGGTCCAGAGAAGCCATGCGCACACAGGCAGATCAATTCATGAATTTGTACCAAACACCGGCTGTTTGATGAGCATTGATGAGAACCGGTTTCACAGCTGCCATCTGCAATGAGATAAAGAGAGAGAGAGAGAGAGAGAGAGAGAGAGAGAGAGAGAGAGAGAGAGATAGAGAGAGAGAGAGAGAGAGAGAGAGAGAGAGAGAGAGAGAGAGAGAGAGAGAGAGAGAGAGAGAGAGAGAGAGAGAGACAGAGAGAGACAGAGAGAAAGAGAGAGAGAGATAGAGAGAGAAAGAAAAAGAGAGAAATTCAGAGACAGGCAATTTGTAATGCAGCAGCACTAGAGCAGCCTACCGAGAATGCTCAACAAGACGAATGTGGAGAAGCATAATACCCAGTGCTGTAGACAGCAAGCTTTTTCGGCCATAAGGGCCTCATCAGTACAGCTACGCGCTAAGTAGGCCGAACTACCATAGTTTCATAGAAGTGAAATTGATTTTGCTTTCTTTTCAAAGGTAACTTGCAGACTCCATCTGATGCGCTGCACGCCTAGTCCAGATGTCGCCTGTCTGGTCCATCCATTCCACTTCTGAACATTCTCAGGAAACTCCGTGTCGCAGCCACAACTACTTCAACTGGCCGGCCCATCATCGTCAAGCTCGCACGGTGCGTCAGAGGGAGAAGGCGGAGGATCAGGTTTCCTTGCCATGATTTGTATT